>NC_059337.1:67598500-68254000 GCF_018350155.1 Leopardus geoffroyi | reverse complement strand
GCAAGAAACTGAACTCTGCTGACAACCTTAATGAATTTGAAAGAGGACCCCAAGCTCCAGCCAACAAACACCTTGATGAGACTGAGCAGAGGGGCCCAGCAAACCCATGCTAGATTCCTGCCCAAAAGAAATTATGAGATAATGTATGAGCATTATGGCAAGGTGCTAAATTTGAGGTAATTTGTTATAGAGTAATAAAAAACTCAAATGCAAGCCAGTATTCATCCTTTACACAGACACTGTTAGAGGTGACCTAACACGGCCATGACCTCACATCACCACGGGTAATGATGGAAACAGAATTTTTCATTCTAAATTGTCCTAATCCATGCTCTCTCAAACCTCCATGCCTTTTCGCTCAGTGTTCCCTGATGAACTCCTAAAAGACTTCAAAACCCAAATCACATGTTGCTTCTTTAAAGAAACATTTTCTTTTTTTCTTTTTTTTAGTGTTTTTTGTTTATTTTTGAGAGACACAGAAAGAGAGCAAGCAGAGGAGAGGCAAAGAGAGAGGGAGACAGAATCTGAAGACAGGCTCCAGGCTCTGAGCTGTCAGCACAGAGTCCAACACAGGGCTCGAACCCACAAGCCACGAGATCGTGACCTGAGCCCAAGTCTGTCGCTTAACCGACTGAGCCACCCAGGCGCCCCCAGGAGCATTTTCTTATAGCCACCCCTATCTACTCCCAAGCAGAATAAATTACTCCTATTCTTTGCTTCCATGACAGCAGCTTGTCTGCACATCTAGCAAAAAAGTTGCCATGGTGCACTGTAGTAACCACTCTCCCTTTCCCAGCCCTAGCCTGAGCATCTTTTAGGGCACAGCTGCCCCCGCCCTGCACACTGGCTGCCTTGGAGTGGGTGCTAAATAAGCATACTGAGCGAAGAAGATGAGGCTCTGGATAAACAGAAGCTTTTGATTGCCAGGGAGCTGCTGTTTCTCTTCCACACAGATGATCAGGCCTCAGGTATTAATGGAAACTTGGAGAGCTTTCTCCATGACAACAGTTGGGTGACTAATCAAGCACTTCCTGCACTAGAAGGGCAGATATTTACGGTCTCAAGAAAGCTGGTCTGAAATGGATAGGTGGGCTAGAAACGACAGGTGCAGGTGGTGGGAAGGGTTTAGATTGATCCCAAAGGAGTGGCAAGAAGCCCTGATTTGCTCTGATCCAAGCCCTATGCTAAGTTTGCATGCTTGCTAATTCAAATTATTGGTTAATCCGTTTCTGAAATCCAATGCCAACCTAAACAGACAACAATCCCACAGAGTTAGTTTTACTTAGGGGCTGACAGCTATGGGTAACAAGACAGATGTGAGAACCATTTCTTTTTTTAAATTTTTCTTTAATGTTTATTTATTTTTGAGAGAGAGACCGAGTGTGAGCAAGGGAAGGGCAGAGGAAGAGAGAGACACAAAATCTGAAGCAGGCTCCAGGCTCTGAGCTGTCAGCCCAGAGCCCAATGCGGGCCTCGAACTCACGAACCATGAGATCATGACCCTCAACCGACTGAGCCACCCAGGCGTCCCAGGAATCATTTCTCTATCAACCATGAAGTCAACCATATCCATTGTACGTACAGTTTTCCAGGACAGATAGCATTTTTAGGAAATCACAGAGTTAGTCAAAATTATGCATAATCAAGCCATAGAGAATAGCATTTACTGGTTGTGTATTCTGACAAAACTCAGAGTTCACATTTTTCCTTAGGAACCCACGCACATGGGCAAATATTTGGAGTGCTCTCTTGTAGTTAAATTAGCCATGCTACTGCTTTATGACTATACCTCACTGGAGAAAGAGAACATTCAGAATCAGAATACAAAGCAAGGCATGAACATAAAGGCACCTGCTTGTCACCAACTCCTAAGAACTAGACTCAGATTCTCTCTATAAATAAAGCATTAAATAACAAAGTACTGTTTTTTAATAAAAGTATTACAGTATTGCCAAAAATTGAAAAAAAACATTCTAGGGGGAAGTGGTCTTGCCACACTAAAACAATCCGATTAACATTTGTTATAATTCACAATATCTCAGGGCACCTGGGTGGCTCAATCAGTTAAGCGTCCGACTCTTGATCTCCACTCTGGTCATGATCTCACAGTTAATGAGATCGAATCCCAAGACAGGCTCTGCACTGACAGTGTGCTCTCTCTCTCTCCCTCAAAATAAATAAACTTAAAAAATTTTTTTTTCCAAAAAAATGTTTGACATAAACTCAATGTCAGCACCTCTTTCAGCTCCCTTTGGGTTTCTATGACATCATCCCTAAGAATCAAGTCAGATCCTACAGGTCCTGCATTTTAAGGATCTTTTACAAACACTGGTTGGCAATGACTCAGAGGCAGCCAGGTGGGGACACAATTTCCTAAAGATCAGTATGGGAGAAGACAGATATGGGATCTGGGTTCTAATCTTTCTTTAGGAATAATGCCAGATGCTCCCTTATTCAGTCAAATGTTAATGTACCAGACTTTGTGCTAAGTGCTAAGGCTACAGCTGTGAACTTAGACAGATAAGGTCCCTGTTCTCTTGAAACTTATATTCTGATGTGGATGTATGTATGTATATATTGTGTAGAATAAGAAGAAATAGAAAATGGAGGCACCTGGGGGCACCTGGGTAGCTCAGTCGGTTGAGTGTCCGACTTTGGCTCAGGTCACGATCTGACAGTTTGTGAGTTCAAGCCCCGCGTCAGGCTCTGCGCTGGTGGTGAGGAGCCTGCTTGGAATTCTGTCTCTCCTTCTCTCTGTCCTCCCCTGCCTGTGCTTGCTCTCTCTCTCTCTCTCTCTCTCTCAAAATAAATAAACTTAAAAAAAATTTTTTTTAAATAAAAAAGAAGAGGGGCGCCTGGGTGGCTCAGCCGGTTAAGCGCCCGACTTCGGCTCAGGTCATGATCTCGCAGTCCGTGAGTTCGAGCCCCGCGTCGGGCTCTGTGCTGACAGCTCAGAGCCTGGAGCCTGTTTCAGATTCTGTGTCTCCCTCTCTCTGACCCTCCCCTGTTCATGCTCTGTCTCTCCCTGTCTCAAAAATAAATAAAACGTTAAAAAAGGATTCTTTTAAAAAAAAAAAATAAATAAAAAAAATAAAAAAATAAAAAAAAAAAATAAAAAAGAAGAAAGGGAAAACAGAGGGAGGAAGTAAAGGTTCTTCAGCATGTATTAATTATTTTAAATGCTACTGGAAACTTAAAATTGGCAGAATACAGTAAATACCTTCGATGCTCTGTGGGCCCACAAGATTCATGGCCTGGTGAGCTGGATACTCTACCCGTGGCCTGGCAATGCCCAACTGCTCCATAACACCATGGAGCAGCCTCTGGATATCCGTTTCTGAGACCCGGTCAGGGGTCCTTGGGCTATAAGCAGATGTGGGAGTCCATCCAAGTGTCAGCCAAAATAATAGGCCAGATAGCATGGTAGAAACCATCCCAGAAACCATTGTTAACCTGCAAAAAAAAGACCAACATGTATCAAATGGCCACAGTCGGCATCTGTGATGATCAATGATGCAAGTAAGTGATTCAAGAACCACCCAATTGGGGCTGCAATGAAAAATACTTAGGGGCTTGCTTTGGCCTTAAGTGCCCAGTCTAGGCAGAGCATCTGCTCTGAAACAGTACTGAAGAAACAAAACAATCCAAGGTAGCCAGTTCCCTCTGCACACACATCCTTGGGAAGACTAGACAGGAATGGCCATTCTCACTATTTTTTTTATTCTTCTTGCAGTTCCCTGAAAGCCTTCATTACCCCCAACCCCAACACTCTCTCCTCTCTTAGTAAAACCAACCAACCAACAACAAGAACTTGCTTCGATTTGAGACAGGGAGAGGGAGAGTGACATCTTGAGTCTTCCCAGTCTCGGGGGTGGGGGTGGGGGGGAAGAGGCTCTGAGAAAGGAGTTAGGAAGATACAAATGGTAAAGAAGCACAGAAAGGTTAGGAGCGGTGGAAGGGAAGAGCTCAGCTCAGCAAAAATCCAATACATTTGAGACCCGAGGGGGATGAAAATACACACAGCTCAGGCCTGCCTTGCAGTCTGCTAGGGGAGACGAGGCAAGATTACTCAGCCACATACCAGCTGAGTGATCCTGGGCGAATGCCTCAGCTTCCTCTGCAAAACGGGCATGAGGAAAGCGTCTGTCTTACAGGATTGTTGGGAGCATCAAAAAAGTGCCAGGCACAGAGCCCCCTATACTGTGACTATAACGTTGGCAATATGGCCTCAGGGCTCTAGAGGTTAGAACTTGAAGAAGTGGTGGTGATGAGAAGGAAGACAGAACAGGTGAAGGGGAGGGAGAAAACTGATCTGGGGAGTCAATCTGTCCTAAATGTTGCCTTCGATGGAAGCAGAAGCCTGCAAACCAAGGGGACAAAGATTCACGCAGCTTCCCTCTGCAGCAGCTGCTGCAGCTGAACCTGTTTAAGACGGACGCTACAAGCAATGGCTGTGCAAACCCTCCTTTTTGACCATTCTTCTGGCGGGGGTGGGGGGAGTTGGAGGATTCGTTTGCTTCCTTGAAACTGCAATATTCATAACCCCCATTTTCTGTCTCTGTAAAGGAAAGGCTTTTTCCAGCCACCCCTAGATATAAAACCTTGTTTCCCAAAGAGCTGAGACAGCAAAGCCTGCAATTCTGACGTAAAAGGCTGGAGGCAAACACCAACCTCTCCTGCCATCTCCATCTTCCTCTGGCCGGTGCGAATGCAGGATGTCTTTGTTTCATTTAACCCCCGGGCCAACGCCGTTCTGATTTCATGAGCTACCCAATTTCCTCCCTCGGTACTCTTCCCCTCCAGTTTATACCCGAACCTCCTAATCCCCACCCAGCCTTTGTCTGCCCTCAGACTCCACCTCAAGGATTTCAGCAGGACGCCCCCTCCCCTGCCAGTCCCGTAAAACCCGCGTGTCTCAGGTGGGCTTCAGGGGGTCGAGCAGGCATCAAAGCAGGACTCACCGAGGGGCAGCCGAAGGATTCTGCCGCGGTCTAGGCCTGGGTGAGGGTCGAGCCGGGAGCCTGGTGATGTGGATTGCGCGTGCGTCACCTCCCTCCGCATCTTAGCTCCGCCCCCACCGCTCCTCCAGCAGGTGGAGGCGGCCGCGCGCGGTCGCCCTAGATCACCACCCAGACGTTGGTGCCTCCTGCCGGGAGCCACACAGGGTTCAACCCTCGCCCTCCACATGCACGTGTCTTGGAGGCTCTTTATCTATCCGACCCTCTGTGGACGTAATTCCCCTCTTCTCAAGCAGTTTTCTAAACAGTGTGCCAGATCGCCACTTTTGCCCTTCGCCCCCAATACCACATCTTTAATTTTTTCACTTCCCAGCTTTTTAATTTTTTTCTGTAAGTATTCCGGCTTGAAGACGAAGGGGGCAATACTGGTAAGAGACAAAAGATGAAGAGGTCCTAAGACCTTTTAATGATAGAGTACATCATAAGCGTGCTTTCAGGAGCCCTTTCACGGAACAGAAAACTGTATTTATTAGAAACTTCTGCTAAAAATGGTATACCAAAACCACATGAAAACCTGGGAATGTTAGTTCTGTTATTTCTAAACTTCCACACCGACTATCAAGAATTCTTAAGAAATTGAACTCCCTGCACATTGCATAAATTTGTCCAGGTAGCCCTGGTATATTTTGTTAGAGACTTGTGGAGCAACCTTGAACATGTGAATTCAGTTCAAATTCAAAATTGAGATGTGAGACCATACAATAGAGTATGGCACATTTCGTTCAAAACTGGGGATGAGTAAAGAACCCTGGAGGCCAGAGAATAAGTACCCGGATGAGGGTAGCACCCAGATCTCTTTAGCTCTATGCAGCAAATCCATTATCATCTGCAGACACAAGACCTTTCAGGTTTTACAGCCAAGCCTCCTTCCTATGATCTTTTCTTTCATGGATGCTTGTTTCCAGCTTTTTGTTTCAGTGCTAAATCAACAGGACAAATATGGCCTATTGGTTTTAGGCTCAAACACAAACGCTGGGGATTACTATTTTTTATTTACACATACTGAGGTTTTCAATCCAGAATTTTACTTTAACATTTTTACTGTTATCTTCATTTTATGCTTGGAAAAATGGAGAAGCCATCACAATTTACTGCTTTTGTGTTGAACGGACGTTTAAGATACACCAAAAGGTTTCATATGAAATTTGTATTTTATTTAAAAATTTTTTTAATGTTTATTTTTTGAGGGAGACAGAATACCATCGGGGCAGGGGCAGAGGGAGTGAGACACAGAATCTGAAGCAGGCTCCAGGCTCTAAGCTGTCAGCACAGAGCCTGATGCAGTGCCTGAACTCACAAACCACGAGATCATGACCTGAGCCAAAGTCGGACGCTTAACCAACTGAGCCACTCAGTTGCCCTTGAAATTTGAGATTTTAAATTATACACATCCTGGACTTGATGATCAAATGACTATGTTAAATTCTTAGTGATTATAGAATGTTGCCAAGCAGCCTGCTAATTTAAGTCCTATGTAATTGTGTAATTGTCTTGTTGCTCATGATAAATAAATTCGTATTAGATCTTTATTTACACTTGTATATAACAAAGTGAAAATAATCCTTTAAGTTACTGCCTATGTCCATACTTTTTAAAAAAATTTTGAGAGTGAGCATGTGAGCCGGGGGAGGGGCAGAGAGAGAGGAAGATAGAGAATCCGAAACAAGCTCTGTGATGACAGCTCCAGAGTCCGACTTGGGGCTCAGTTCCACAAACCGTGAAATCGTGACCTGAGCTGATATCAAGAG
The DNA here is from genome assembly GCF_018350155.1 of Leopardus geoffroyi. Classification (NCBI taxonomy): domain Eukaryota; kingdom Metazoa; phylum Chordata; class Mammalia; order Carnivora; family Felidae; genus Leopardus; species Leopardus geoffroyi. The sequence continues at coordinate 68,247,234 of NC_059337.1, read as the reverse complement.
TTGGACAGTTAACCTATTGAGTCACCCAGGCGCCTATGTCCATAGGGCCTAACCTAACTTTACTAAGTACATTCACATACCATTTGACCAAATATCCTCATGAGATGAGTAACATCTCCATTTTAGATAAAGTGGAGAGATTAATTCTAAAATTTAACTTTCCTGACTGTACAAGTTTCTTACTTTCATAGTCTTCCTATACTGCTGGCTTTCACCTAACAAAAATGGGAGTAATATGTGGGTAGTTTTTTAAAAAATAAATATCTTTCATTATTAATCTCTCAGAAAAGCCACTAATTCAGGTAATTGTACCATTAATCTTCCATGGCTTCTTACTGAATTAGTCTTCCGATTCAACACTTCACCATACCCATGGATATAAAATGACATTAATACATCTTTAAAAGTTTATCCAGAGGGAAGGTGAAATTTAAAAAATTGCTCTGAATCAGACAATATCTATTTCAAAGTTTATGAATGTTTCCTATCTCGACTTACTATCAGAAATATCATAAACAGCCAAAATGAATATCCAGTTTATATCACAAACCTGTTTTGATGTCAGATAAACATGGTATTCATATCTACAGGCTTTCAGTCTTTATAGAAGTCAAATTCTTACTGGTAGTGAGAAAGGTTGATTCCTAGGTAATAGACAGGAAATCGCTTTGAAATAAAACAGGTGTACTGCTATCAAGTAGAACGTGGTCAAGCAGACATCTGATGGCTCTGGCTGCTCTGAGTAGATTTGCAATGCTGTTCTATTCTGCTCCACCGTCTGAATGTGACATTCTAAAAACTGACCTGTAAAACTATCTTCAGTGGTTTGTTCGCCCTGCAATATTCCTTCCTCTAAAACCTAGAGAATATCCACCATTGTTGCTATTATTCTTTCCTTAAAGATTATTAACTTCTAATAACTTAAAATACAAATTTAGATAGATTTGCTCAACAATTTGGGTCAAATTCTAAAAGGTATTTTGAATTTCATTAGAGATTCAGACAAGTCATTTTCCAGAAGGTTACCTTTAATGTCTATGCTAAATAAATAACATTTACACACCAGACGAAACCATCATAGGCTTTTATAAGAATCAAAAGTTAAGAATCCAAGTTAAATGTACAGAGGCACATCACCTATTTTAAATTATAAAATCAAGTATGTGAATGTAAGAAATCACTTTGATTAAAAATTTCCAAGCTTAATTATTCCTCCTTAAATAATTTTAAATCCTATATTGGACAAAACAGCTACAAATATATTTGTGCAAATTAACTATAAAACATAGTATGGCTCAAAAGTCATCGAATATTTCTGCAGCATCATTCTCTAAGAGCACACTTGAGTCCTTATTCTGCTTTAGCCATTATTCTTCGTCCAAGGGAACCGGCTGTACACATCTACAGACCATATAAACCCAATTATTCTGCCCCAAATTGGAATAAAAGATTAAGTTGCTATTGAAGCAAGTTAATTTCTAGGGATTCTGGCATAAACCATAAATATCAACGTAATTCAAGAAATAAGATCTGTAGGGCTTATCTCTTCCCTTTACGGGTTAGAAATTTCTTGTACAAACCTTCTCTGACTCAGGAGGAATAACAGGAAATAGTCACAACTCGTTCACTCTTCCTATCACACTTAAAAATAAAATTCATACAATTTTCAAGAATTAATTTCTCATAAACCCAGCCAACAACTTCTTTCAAAAGGTAAAATGTAACCTCTGCTTGAAGAGATCACAATACAATTACAAAATTTAAATACTGCCATAATTAAGAAAAACAAGTCATTTATACAAGCGTAAGAATTCAAGTTGCTTGTGCACTGAAATTAAAATCTATCACTTAACCTTCCTGAGCTAACAAACCAACATGCAGATTATCCTGCAAGTCCTATCACCAACAGCTAATTTTATTTACATTAACAAGTGTTAACATCTACCAATTACAAGTCTACAGGTTTACTCGTTGGTAGTAACTGAGCTTTTCCGATGGGATTTTTTGGAGAACCTTTATACCAGACCCTTTCTTTTTCTGATGGTTTCCTAAGGACTCTGCTATTTATCCCAGGAGAAAAGCCCACATTATTATTTACAACAGATTTTAATATGTCATGATTTGTCAGGTCATCCAAGGGAACCTTAATTTGGCCTCTGGACACCACTTCCTGTTTACAAACTCTGGTAGACCCAAGAGAAGCATTCGTGGAGTCTGGGGGCCTCTTGGTCTTTGAGAAAGATTGAGAAGTTAACTCCATGCTTGATTTCAAAACTGTATCAACATTGGACTGTCCACACCCCGTAAACTTCTGTTCTTTAGGACCTGATTTGGTATATGAAATCAAGGAATCTTTTGATGTACTTTCCATACCAGAGGAAAGAGCACTGTCACAGCTCACTGACTTCACCAGAGGAGAAGCGGCATCACCAAGACTTGCCAATTTGTGCCGTACAGGTTGTCTGCTATACTCCAACAAGGAGTTAATCCTTCTGACAGACTGACGAACAGGTGTACGCTGAAACTTAAGAGGTGACTTTGCCTTTGTTCTATTTGGTTCATTTAAAGAAAGCTTGTTAAACCACTGTATGTGGTCTGACACATTACCACGCTCTGTCATTTGTAAGCTTTCAGAAACCGTAGCGCTGCAGGTTTCCACCAGCGACTGCTGCTTAACAATTCTCACAGGCCTGCATTTGGACAAGTTTGTTATGTTACACGTGATGGGCTCTGAGGAAGAAGTGCTAGCTGCATGCTTCGCCAAGTTCTCTTCGATCATATTCTCGCTCTCCCTTAATTCAGGATTTACTTTATCCCACAGAGACTGCTGTTCCTTTACGTGTTCATCACTAGGCAACTCTTGCTTAACTGAATAGTCTTTAGGTATATTTGAACAAATGCTTTCTTCATGTTCAATCTTCACATGAGTTGAATAACATTTTACAGTTGCTTCTCTATCCAAATTTTGAGTTTGATGTAGTGAGATGTCTCGTTCTGGAAAACTGTGTTCTTCTTTACCAGTTTGATGTTCATTTGATTCTATCACAGTCAAATCATTAGTCTCAAACAGATTTTTCTCTGGACTGTATTCTATAGAAGATGTTTCATTTAGTTTTACTTTCCCCACATTAGTTACTGATGACTGGCTGTGATTTATCAATACATGAAGACTACTTCCAGATTCGGAAAATGCTTTCTGAATTTTCACCAGAGTCTCTGTGGTCAAGTGATTTTCATCCCCACTAAGAGAACTTCCAGTTACACTGTTGTTATGCTTATCCTGTACATTAGAAAGGGTGCGTTCATATGAACTAACAGGTAACTTTTCAACTGAAGTATCAGGCTCCGAAGAAGAGCTTTCCACCTCAAGATTTCCCTTGATTGGAGAAACTTCATTTGTCACCATTTCTTGAAAACCGGAATTAGTAGGTCCTGTCCAAGACATCCGGTAACTTGTTCCATCTAGACGCTCTGGGGTTAATAAGTTCTCCTCAGACTTACTGATCTTTTTTGAACCTAAAATAAAGCAGTTCAGTCTTTTTAATCATTTATATTTGAAACATATTTCAAATATTATTCAAACACATGGCATATAAAGGTATTAAGCATTTAATTTCAGTAAGTTAAGGATTTGTGTTAAAAGAATAATTTTTAGTATAAAAACGTCAAACTTTTTGTATTTATAAGCATCCTCCAATTGTTCATACAAACATACAATCCCAATTCAAACATTTTTACTTTTCAAACATGAATTTTCAATTTCTAGAAGAGTAAATTACTTAATATATTTTACCATAAAAATAATTGAAGGTTATATGTCAATTACGTCTCAAGCTGGAACAAATTTTTCAGAAAAGCAATGAAAGTAGGTTTTTTGCATAAAACTAACAATACCATGTAAATGTACCTTTCTTTGTTAATCTTTCATCAATATCTGGGCTAAAAAGGAGACCTGTTTTTACAGATTCAATCCTATTTTTTAAACTTTGTTGATTTGCAAGTCGTCGACCGACATTTTCGTATCTATCAACACCAGGACACCCATTCTGTGAAGAAAAGAAAATTGAAAATGTTTTAGTTAAGAAATAAACCTAGTTAATTCAGAATATTAAGACCAAGTAAATTTTTTGTATTTATCAAAATCCTCTACAGCTGATTGAAAAATATATAAAAAATTGAAAAACAATTTGTAGCCAATACAAATTTACTTGCATGCATGTTGATGAAAACTGTAAGCTTTTGACTTGGCTCTTAGTTGATATTTTACGATCTAAAATAAAAACAGCCTCACATATTCATGAACCAAAAAGTTTCTTTCTTTTGTGAGGACTCTGAGCCAGGGCATGTTCACAACAGTGAGTGAACAAAACAAACAGACCAAAATCTTCACCTCACAGAATTCACATTTTAGATGGGGTGATTTTGATCAGGACAAGAAAAACCGTAAATTATTTTGTATATTACGCAACACACAAGGTGAGAAGTGCTATGGCAAAAAGTAAAGCAGGGTAAGAAGGCTCTGGAGTGACGAAAGGTGGGGCTGTCATTTTAAACAGGAGTGATTGGAAGATGACTGGTGAGTAAAGAAAAATGTGAGAGGGTAAGAGCCATGAGGATAAAAGGGAGAAGAACATTCCACAGAGAAGAAAGGCCAGGACAGTCTCCAAGGCTGAAGTCAGGAGGGCTCAGAGAGGCAGGCTGGAACCAGTCCCGTGGAGAGGCACTTGTAAACATAAGAATTTTACCTTTTTTTCAGAGTGAAATGAGGAGTCATTGGAGGATTCTGAGCAGAGGAGTGACAGGACTTCACTTGGGTTTTAAAAGAATAATTTTGGCCCTAGTATTGCAGCAAGGTAGAAGCAGGCAGACCTACTAGTAGGGCCTTATTGCAGTGATCCAAGCTGGAGATGACAGAATTTAGAGAATGGTGGAAATGTAGTGCCAGTGAGAATTGGTCGGTCTTGATATACTCTGAAAGCAGAAGATACACAAGATGCCCTACTGGTTTACATAGGATGTGAGGAGTCAAGAATGCCTACGTGGTTTTTGGCCGAAGTGGCCAGATGAGTCGCCATATGTGAGATGGTGAAGACTACAGGTAAGAGTGTGGTTGGTGGAGAGGGGGAGGACTGGAGAAAGAGCAACAGTGAAGAAATGCATCTTGAGAGCTCTATCTGGGACAGGTTACAGGTGAGTTGTCTACTGGATGGACATCCAAGCAGAGAAGTCAAGTAGGCAGGTGCTAAACAGTCAAGCTGTTCAGGAAAGCATTTTGGTCTGGAGATACACATTTGGAAGTCTTAAGCAAATATAGGACATTTAAAGCTAATGAACACTTTGAGTAGAAAGAGAAAAGAGAAGTCCAAGGACAAAGCTTTGGACACTCTAATGTAAAGGAATTAGAAAAGTAACCCATGAAGAAGGAAGAAAATCATGAGTAAAGTGTCCCTGAAGCAAGGAAGGGAAGTATGCGAAAGAGGAGCAAGTAACTAGCCAGGTGAAGACTAACAAGGACTGATCACTGGTTTGAGCACCACTGAATTCATGGATGACCTTCAGAACAGTTGCATGGAGTATTGGGGATAAAAGCCTCACTGGAATGAATCAGTTTAAGCAGAACAGAAAAGGAGGACACAATCAGTATTGATTCACATGTAAGAGTCTGGTATAAAAGGGGAGTAGAGAAGGCAACTGTGGCTGGAGAGGCAGGGTAGAGGGTCTTTCACCACCACATCTACACTTTATGCTAATATGAACATCAATGAAATGGTGAAAGACACTTACTGGGTCTTTGCTACTTTTCCCCAGACTAAATTTCAAACGAAGAGATCTTCGGACCTTTTCTTTACGACTGATCTTAGGAGAGAAGCAGCCTGCTTTTCCCGATTCCACCCTAAAATAGAATGGCATTAAAAAATGTCAGCATAAAAACTGAAGGCATTCTCACAAAATGAAATTTTCAAGTCCAGAGCAAATTATATTGCCAGCAATTAAACAGTTAATAATTTCTAAAATCAGTTAAGCTTTGAGATACCATGTATGGGGGCATCTCGGTGGCTCACTCCGTTGAGTGTCTGACTTTGGGTCAGGTCACAATCTCATGGTCCCTGAGTTCAAGTCCCACACTGGGCTCGCTGCTGTCAGCCCAGAGCCTGCTTCGGACCCTCTGACCCCTCTCTCCCCCCACCCCCACTGGTGCTGGATCAAAAATAAACAAACGTTTAAAAAAAAAAAAAAAGAAATACAGTATAGGAACACATTATATTTGTGTATAAAGAGGCCTCTCCTGTTTATCTCAAGAGTTATTTAGTCACTTATAAACCAGAATCATTAGAACAGACTACCTTTAAATTAGCAGGAAATTAAAAAATTACACACATCAACATACAATAGGATTTTAAGCAAGCAAGTGGACTCAAATTAAGACTCTTTCTCTGGAGTATATACAAAGGGCACTGATTAATAAGACAATAAAGGCAGAGAGAATTTTTAAAAATTATGATTCAAATATGTTTCTCAGCAGAAAGACAAACAAAACATTTTATTTACTATATACACCAAATGTTTATCCATGAAAACAAAATGTCCTGGATGTATTACCTGCAAATTTTTTTACTTGCAATCCTCTTACTTCGCCTTAGCACACTTGTACTGATCGAATCGTTTCCACTGATGGCTACAGGAGAGAATGAACTCTGAGCTGACCCTTCGGGGCTTGTATCAATGTGAACTATAAAAATAACCACATATAATACACCACACATACTTTCTTTTCCAAGTGTAAAATATTAGTAGCAATTAGGTTTAAAGTCTTAATATCCAACCCTAAGCAACAACAAAATCACATAATTTCTGGTAAGAAACTTCAGAAGCCAAATGAACTCAACTCAACTCAAAAAAAAAAAATAGTATCAATTTCTTACTTTTAATTTTTTGTTGGCAATTAAGGGTCAGATGAAACATGACTTTTATATCAGAGTTTTACTTTAAACTTGTTTAAGAATACAAGGGAGGTGTGAGCACTATTGCAGACTGGAGAAAGAGCAAGCTTTCCAGACAGGCAGACTTGAGTTTGTCCCACCACTTACTAAATAGCTCTGAAAATGGACTTCTGCAGTAAATATAAAAACTACTGTTATATATTTATACATGAAATGTCTAGCACAGTACCTATGTTACACAATGTTAATTATTGCTATTACCAAAAATGAGCTACTGAAAACAATTTAGAGTCCAAGTATCTAGTATGTACCTGGCTAGCCAACTGCTGTCCACCTGCCTCTGTTCATTATTTCTGGCAAACAAAAACCAGTTATAAAACATGCCTACAAGTTCCATGCTAACAATAAGTGGTTACAACAGCTCATTCTGATTAAGTTATTTAACACTATACCATGATACTATAATAAAAAATTAAGGGAAAAAAGTTATGAACCAAGGCTCTATATACATTTGAATTATATTTGAATCAAGTCCAGGATATACTTAATAAACATGAACCCTCTCAACTCCTCACCTGTATTGATAAAAAATTCACACAGGTCCCCAAACAGAGACAGCATGGTTTTTTTTAGTTGCAAAAACAGAAGGAAAATAATACAACCATCACAGAGACTTTTGGGTGCATTTGGCTGACAAAAATTTTGGAGGCCAATGTAATGTAGCCAGTGTGACATAGGTAGTTTATTCTAGAGCTGTAGTCTAATCTTGAAAATTTATCAGTGGTCACAAGGAAGCATAGCCAGAATATAGGGAATAATGCAAAGTCATCACACATATAAGAAAAAAATTATAAATAGGTAATTCATGGATTATAGATTAATATAGCTGCCTTTATACATTAAAAAAAGCATCATAGCTGTTATTATCCAAAATTAGAAGCCAATCTATTTTCAATTTTACAGACAGAATTTATTGAATTGTGGCTGAGAAAGTGTGGTCAAAGAAAAATGGTGTTAAAATAACAGGTTATTGAACTTACTAATTTTTTTTATTAAAAAAAAGTCATTGAAGGGAGGAGCCAAGATGGCAGAAGAGCATGGAAGTTCTTTTTGTGTCTCGCGTCCATGAAAAAAATCACTGATTAAGCAGGCTCGTACTGAATTTCCAGTAACACAAGCAGGTTTAAACTATGTTTGGGGAGCTTGGAGAGAAGGAATCAAAAGGTTCATTTCTTGGGGCAGATGTTATAATGCTTATAAGCAGAGGCAGGCAGAATTACAGCTCACATTGGCCATTTGGGAACAGTTACTCCAAAGTGGAAAAAACCTTAATTAAGAAAACAGTAAGTTAGTTTAAAAGAACTTAAGTCTCTAACTTCTGAATACTCAAAGAAATACAGACAGAGCCTTAGAGTTCTTATCATTATATTTAAACCCATAGAGAACCTGTGAAGGACCATAAAAAACAAGTTGCTATTCTGTTCAACTTTCTAATAAAACAAACAAGGAAAATCTGAACTTTTTGGATAACGTAAACAACAAGTTTCTGGGAGGAAGATCTCATCATTTAGCTAACAAAGTCAAAGTAAAATTCTCAACATTAACTGAAATTGAAAACCTGAAAGAATCAGAGATCACTCATATTTTGATGAAATGTGAGACAAATCTGAGATGGAAGACTCTGGGCTTAGTTAGAATTTCATTTCTTTCTGGGCTGATCATAAGGTTAACTTGTAAGACTGACTATGAGCCAACTTGAAGGAGCCAACTCAATCTAAGATCACACTAACAAAGATCTGATACTCAAATTAGCAAAACTCAGTTGTTCTCTGGAGGCTCTGGTTGGCCACATTAGAAACTCAGAGGTCATTTGGAAGAAAATGGCAGGTCAGTAAACCATCTGGAAACCATGCCACAAGGAACAGCATAAACAAAGTTTTTAAAGCTTTTATAAAAGCTACTTGAGTATAAAACTAAAAAATCCCCACCCCCCGCCCTTCAATAGCAACCATAATGGTTCCTCCAATACCCCACCACTCTGCCTTTAGAGAAAATCAAACTGGCAATCTCAACAGAAGATAGCAACATAGCCCTAGCAATAGATCAAGAAGTAACTAAAGTGGAATTCAGGATGTCCCGTCACCTAGTATCTGAGCGCCAGTGCTATACATAGAAGCCCAAACTCTCACTCTGAGTTATGTATCCTAACTTTCAAACAGCATGGTCATAAAACATATACACATACACATAATAATACTGAACCAGTGTCTATTTTAGAAGTTAGGGACTTTATAAAAATTCAGAGACTTGATAAACAGAATAAAGCCAAAGCTCCTAAACGGGGTGGCATTAATATGGAATAGTACTTTGCCCAGAATAGGCATTCATGTTAACGTTTACAACCCAATTATACAAATTCTATTTGCTACCTGATGCTGGTGTAGAATTGTTGAAGAGATTAGTTGGCAACAACTCAAAGTTAAAATTGTGCTTGATGGACTTCCTTTTCTTACTTGAGAAACCATGAGAAGACTCTATTGGTAGTTTACGCTTAGCATTTGGTGTAAGATTCATGGGTGATATGGGTAGCTGAGCTGAAAAAACAAAAACAAAAAAACAATCATTTGTTGTTTCTCCCACAGAGTTGATAAAATACAAAAGCTTCTAATAATTTCTTCTTATAAAGCCATTACTTAGAGCTAACCAAGGAATGAGGGAATATACTTACATTATCAAATATATGTTATAACTAAATTAACACCATCCAATTACTTAAAATGAAAAGAGGAAAGTCACAAAGAGGCAAGATTAACAAACAATAGTAACTTAAACCAAACAGACTGAAAGATGTATATAATCCACATTAAAGAATATTAACATATGGAATAAAATCATAATCAAGGAGTTCAAACAAACTGATCTACTTATTAGTTCTGCTTTTCATCATAAATGACTATTAACCACTAAATTTCTTCAATCTTTTCTTCAATCTGAAAAACAAAACAAGTGATCATATGGTCTATTGTTGTGTTATTGGGCCGAATAATTTCAGCCACAAGCAAACCAAGATAAAAAAAATTGGAAGATAAAATAATAAACTTCTGGTTCTAAACAAAAATGAGATTGGAGCTATTTTCACATATTCAATAGCATCCAACTTACATTCAACAGAAAAGCATGATTTAGAAGACTAAAGATATAACTAGAGACTAAAAGAAATTCTTAACTACAATTTTGGGTTCATTATATCCAATGTAATTAGTAATGTCACAACTTAGTATTAGAGTACAGTATTTCCACTGGAAATAGTACTTGGATTTGATTAAACCAAAATAAGTTATGTTATGATTACTTTTTACATAATATACAGAAATTTTCACTTAAACAAAAAATATATAATACCTACCAGTTCTTTCTTGTTGAGGCGTAATAGAGGGTGTTCTGTTAGATTTAAGTTTATTTAATGCTCCACTAACAAAATCTGAAATGTAAAGCACATATATAATCAATTATAATTCAACATTTACCTGTCACCAATAATTCATATTAATATTTGTGGTTTTCCAGCATCTAAGTTTATGTCAGCTTACAATGAACCCTCACTCAAGTCATGTGAGTCTGTTTACTGACACAGATAGATTACTTCCCTACACAAATCTTTCTTCATAGCATCCTTCTTATCTACAATAGGATACAAATATTCTGACCCTCTACCCAATTCCCCTAGTCTCTACGCGTTTTTCAAGAACGTTCAGTTTGACTTCTTCTTTGGAGTCCTTGACTCCAGGGACCTTTTTCCTTTGAACACCTCTCACGTTTGTGTAAAGGTTTAGCATTCAATACTAAATTGTATTGTCATTTTTGCTTTTCATACGCATGTGTCATGTCTTTCCAACTATACTGTAAGCCCCCAAAAGATATACACCACAGCTTAATATTACATTTAAACACATTTTAGATAAACGCATATTGCTATACCTCCACAAAACAGGACTGCCACTACCCCTTACCTCCTACACTTTGTCTTGGCTTTCTCTTATAGTCACCAGGAGTTTCACATTCACCTTCTTCAAAACCTTCTAATGATGGAGCAGCACAGAGACCATCAATACCCAACATGGCCGGGATCTTTTCCTGGATAAAATCTGGAACATGCCCTAAACAAAAACGTTCAGAGTTAAAATTTTTTCCTCCACTTTCACTCAAAATGTTCAGATAGTATACATCAACTTTCTAACAGCTGTCTTCACAGTTCACTTGGAGGAATATGGGATCTCCCTCAAACAACTCCTGTTACTTAATAAAGCAACTACATCTTACCAATATCTGATGCATGGTCAATAAGGGTCTGTACCACTGCAGCCTGTATTCGGAGCTTTTTTTCTGTGTTAGCAGACATCTTCTCGTGTCCTTCACTTGTCTGAAGAAGGTTTGGTGCAAATATTACTGCGAGATTGCTGCTATCCATCTTATTCTCACTAGACCTTAAATGAAACAAGGTTTTTCTTAGATTGACCCAGAGACAAACAGGGAGTTAAAATCATATATTTGCACACTTTGAAGACTTCTTACTTTATCAGTCAAACACAAGTCAAAATAGTTACCCTTTGTCTACCCATCTATATGACTGGCTTGAAATAAGACATAACCAAAAATAGCTCCTGTGTGCTTAAATATATATCACAAAAACCATGCTAACCATGGAGTCCACACTTTGGGTTCCCACACATGGGAACATGTATATTTGGTTTTCAAACCCACACACAGAAAAACTGTATTAGAAGGCTACAAGCATGTCCAGAACAAGGAGGCTCACTGACAGCTGAGAGGGGGGACAAATTTGAGAAGAAAAGAAAATAAATTTTTTAAAAACACAGTCATCTGAAGCTATTCAGTGGACAAAGAATCCTAGTGACACCAATGAGCCATTCATAATGATGATGTTAAGTCAGCGAGAAAATACTAAATCGTTTGGTATATTGATTCTTATATTATACAGGATATACTTCTTATAGTAAGGAATAATTTTCCAAATGTAATTTTAACTTATTATCTATAAGGGTAAATCAAGCTGATTAACAAACTGTCATTTCCTAAGACTTATTACTTACCTAAGGGAAACACTCTTGAGAAAGTTAAAGAAGTATCTTAATACATCGGTTGTGTGGTCAGTCATGAGACAGGAGAGCAGTAATGTAGCTTTATTCTTCTCCTCTGTTCCTAACTGTTGAGCTTTGAAAAGTGCTTCATGCAAATCAACTGGAAGAATGGGCTCCGGCAATTCCCTGAAAAACTGCTTAAGAAGTCCTGCAACATCACAAGGTGGTGCAGAAGCCAGGCAACTTTCACCATGATCCAGTTTATTCTGAAATAAATAAAATAATCTGGAGTATTTGAGGGCTTAAGAGTTTACTGCAAATAAAAATATCCTTTCTTATACTCTAGAGAGTTTTCTTTAATAAATTTCTCTTGGGGCACCTGGGTGGCTCAGTCGGTTAAACTTCCGACTTCACCTAAAGTCATGACTTCATGGTTCGTGGGTTCGAGCCCCACATTGGGCTCTCTGCTGTCACACAGAGCCTGCTTTGGATCCTGTCTCCCCCCACTCCCGCCAAAAAAAATAAACATTAAATATGTATATTAAAAAAAATAAATTTCTCTTAACACTTGTTTTACTATATAACATGCCATTTTAGAAAGCTAAAATTAAAAAAAAACAACAACATTTCCTTTCATATAGTTTATAGCAATAAAGGACCATGAATTTGAACATACTCTGAACTTTTAAACCATTATATAAATAGATCGTGGCAATCATTTCACAGTATATACATATAGCATTAAGTTGTATACGTTAAATATTTGTCAATTATATCTCAATAACACTTAAAGCATTATATAAATGCTGCACAATTCCTTTTAGAAAAAAAGGTTCTTCTGCCATGAAAAAGGCTATTTGCAAATTCAATTTCTATTAGTAATTCATGCAATAGTTCTAAATATTTAAATTCTAAAAACCAAATCAAAAAGTGGCACAAATGAAAAATAATAGTTCAATAATATGCTTACCTTTAGGGCTCTCAGACGAACAACAGATCCTGATTTCCTAAAAAGCCCTTCTGTGTGAATATGCTCTTCTAAAGATGTGCAAGCATCAACAAGAAAACTGAAAGAAAGAACTGTTTTCAGGTGGCCAGATACACATCTAACTAAATCCTATTCTCCTACCAAAGTACATGAGCAGACTAAGCACTGTCTTTAGAAGCTTTGGTGTCAGAAATCCCTTCAATCTTTGCGATAAAAAGGTTACCTCTAGTTGTCTTTTTTGCTTCCTAAGTGGTTTATGGTCCATCTTTTTATCCAGGACAACTTCAATAAGCTGCTTAATTCCACATCCTTCTCAATCCTACTCCATTTCTCTGCTTCTGCTCACAGCACAGGGTGTGTCTTTTTCACTGCCCCCACTTCATATCCCAGTCTCTCTCAACCCTCTCCAATGAACTCTCACCCCCATTATTCCAACAAAACAGCTCTCAACAAGGTCACCCACCCATGGTCAATTGTCTTCATCTTGTTTGTCCTGCCAGCATCTCACACACTTGACCACTCCCTGCTTTTCTGGAAAATATTCTTTTTCATGATAACTTCGGGTTTTCCTGCTGTCCCCCTAAGTGCTCCTTCTCAAACTCCTTTCCTGGCTCCTCTTTTTCTGCCAGACCTCTTCATGCTAGTATAACCCAGGGCCCTAAGGCCTTCTTCTTTTCTTTATCCTCTCTTCATGGGTAACCTTGCAGAGAATACATAGCTTTAAATATTTACCATCTACTACACTGGCCCAAAAAAAGGCAACATGTTTTTCTCACTCTAACATTACCTCTCAGAAAAAAAGTCAAATATATCCTAGTCCTTACAATCCTTCTCATACTTAGAAGTGTGTGCTCAATTTCTTTATACGGAACAAATCTGAACCATCGATGTTGGCTTTAATAGTTAACAGGTGATACCAACAAGTAAGAATAGATGTTAGCAGCAAGCAACTGATAGCATTGTACTGGTGCACAATGGCTGAGTGTCCCAGGGGGCGCCTGACAGAATTTAAAGTTTGTTTGTTTAAAGCGGGCATAGAAATTACAAAAAAAGATTTAGTCATCATTCCTGGGGATATATTTTGCAATTCTAAAGGTAGAAAATCATAAGCACACCTTTCATAGGTCATTTAAAAAGCAAAATAGTAAGTGCTCACCTTACAAAGATTGTGAAGTGTAGATTGTTAATCTACACTTATATGTTGAATGAGGGAAAACTGTTCCAAAGCAGCAAAGTATTCAATAAATGCTTTTGTACAATGCATCAGTTAAAAACCTAGGTTACTGAACAAGAGTAGCCAGAATAAACCCTACTTTGGATAGAGGGGAAATGAATTAGTAAGACCTAAGATAGTTTCCTTACATGTGTCTTTAAACCATTTAAGATGTAAACTTCCCAAGTAATTTCTGATGCTGTTAGTCTAAAAGGTTACTTTTAAATAAATAGTAAGTGACATAGAAAAGCTCAAGTGTTACATAATTTGTATTCACAGATACTATTGAATGTTATCTTAAATATTCTTTTATCCACAAAAGAAAAAGAGAGAGAGAGAGACAGACAAACCAAGAAACAGGCTCTTAACTAGAGAACAAGCTGATGGTTATTAGAGGGGAGGTAGGTAGGGGGATGGGTGAAATAGGGATTAAAGAGTACACTATCATTATGAGCACTGAGCAATGTATAGAATTGTTGAATCACTATATTGTTCACCTGAAACTAATATAATATTGTATGTTAACTATAATGGAATCACAATTTTGAAAACCTAACAAAATTTAAAAACTTGTATAGGAGAAAAAAAATACTCTCATCCAACATTTCTAAGACAAAAAAATATATATAAATTGTAACTGAATTTGAAATTCAGTGTATTACTGAATATAGTCAGAATTGCAGCACAAGAATTGGTATAGAACTAAACACTCTTAGTAGAACAAAAATAACTTGCTTTTTAAACATTTAATTTATTACTGAACCTTAAATTCAATCCTAGGAATGAACAGAAATTAAAAAGTTAAAATATGTAAAAGTTTAAAAACATTTCGACATTACATTAGTTAATGTTGAGAAATTCAATCATTTGCTAGTTCAAAACAAATGTGTAAGAGTCAATCAACTATTTCTTTTTAAACGCTCAAACACCAGTTTGAAATATTTTTTCTTCATCTCAAACTTAGCTTACCTTGGAATATGTCCATATTCTGGTACGACAGAATGGGGCAATACATTAAAAGGTACTCCAAATATTTTACCCTAAAACGGCAAATTCAGTTATTCTAACACAAATATTAGGCATAATATGAGTTTTCTTAAATATTAAGCAAATTAAAAACCTCAGAAAATCTTTAAAAATTGAAATCATCAATCAAGACAATGAAAACAATTACTATGAGGACATTTGGTAAAAGGTAACTACTATACACTAAACATTGCTAGGTGCTAGGAGTACAAAAATAGTCAAGATAAAGTCATTGTGGGTGAGGGGATGGGTGAGACAGGTGAAGGGGATTAAGAGCACACTTATCATGATAAGCACTGAATAATGTATAGAATTGTTCAATCACTACACTGTATACCTGAAACTAATGTAACACTGCATGTTAACTGTATTGGAATTAAAATTAAAAAAAAAAAATTCAGAAAGTCATTGCACTGAAGCAATGTAATGCATTCCATCAGTTTCCAATCCCATAATGTAAAATCAATCCAGTTAATGCTTAAAACAAAATTTGGCTGAAACACTAACATTTTCTAAAAATACTACAGGTTCTTTCAGTAACCTTATAAACACTGACCTTATACTTTCCTTCTGTCACCTTATAAATAATAAGATGAACAAAAGGTTAAATTGATAATGGTAATTCTTGTCACTCATTGAGTACTTCCTAAAATTACATCAGAAATGGTTATTTTTAGACCTGATCTTCTTTTCCACACGTTGTGGAAAGTGCTATTCAAACTATGTTCTGAAGTAACCAAGAAAAGGATTCTTCTGCAAACATTTAATTCACATCTAACTACTTTGAAAAATATTTGTGAAAAGTCACATTCAAATGTATTACTCATATTCAAACTTAATACACTGAAGATCCAAGACTAAATCTGTATGTTACATACTTGTGAATAAAGAATCTGCCACTATCTTTGTGGATACATTCAAACTTCTTAAAAACGTGTTACTGATTAAGAAGGTTGTAGTTTTGCCCTGGATTTAAAAACAAATACACGCGTGTATATATCTGCCTATACAGAATTGGATAAGTGGGTATACCCAGTCTCATAAACATTCATTTAGCTTAGATGCATCTGCTCTCCAAGAATGCTCTCAACGCACTTATGTGATAAGAGCACCTTATTTAACCTTACGTTGACAAATATCATTCAGCTCTGTCAGCTTTTCAACAGAGTAACAAAATCTTGCCAGTCCTTTTCAAGCATCTGGCTCCATTCAACTGGTGAATACAGAAGGCAGTACAGGATAGTGCTTAAGGGAGCAGGCTCCTAGTGGCAGGACTGCCAGGTTTCAAAGGTTGGCTCTTCTGCTTATTAGCTGAATGATCTTGATCAAATTAATTTTGTATGCTCCAGCACCTTCACACAGGTCCTCAGTCACAGAGTTACAGAGAGAATTAAATGAATTAAAAGATGTAAAACATTTATGGTCGTGTCTGACATTGAGTAAGCATTCACAGAATATGTGTTGCTGTTAGAATTCCCATTTCAAAGTGAGCTATTAAAAAAAATGTTAGTGTGGGAAACCCCTTATTTGGGTAAATCAGAATTGTCTTGATACTGGACAATCAAACAAAATGCAAAAATCAGATGCTAAGCTGATTATAAGTCTAGAGATATCTTTTAAAATTTTTTTTTTTCAACGTTTATTTACTTTTGGGACAGAGAGAGACAGAGCATGAACGGGGGAGGGGCAGAGAGAGAGGGAGACACAGAATCGGAAGCAGGCTCCAGGCTCCGAGCCATCGGCCCAGAGCCCGACGCGGGGCTCGAACTCACGGACCGCGAGATCGTGACCTGGCCGAAGTCGGACGCTTAACGGACTGCGCCACCCAGGCGCCCCTAGAGATATCTTAACATACACAGAATTCACGGTTTTTTCCTCAAGTCTATTATTCTCAATAATGGACTCACAGTAATTGCTATAAGCTCATAAAATAAAACTAACAAGATGTTTTTTAAACTTTGTGTATTGGAGTATCATTTACAATGTACTTAGTACCCACCCCATCCCCCACCCCATGCCACCGTTTTAGAATTAAGATTCGGAAAGGGTCAAGGGGGATCAGTAAGTTTTCTAAGTAAGTCAATAGAATGTACTTAGAAAACTACAAGAAATCTAGTTTTCAAATATTACTTATCCTGTTTCCATTCCTATAACTCAACGATCTTCTGTATTTCTTTCCCCAGAACTTACCGCTATATCTGTGGCTGCTGCTTCATGTTTCCTACGGTGGCACTGCCCATGGCCACTCTTGACCTTAATATTTATTAGAATATTTTTATTACAATTTCTAGCCTGACTACCCATTAGGATCTAGACCAATGACTGCCGTAACAACCATCATTAACTGAATATGTGGCATGTGACAGGCACTGTGCTAGTCCAATCTACAGATCTTACCATTTTTAAATCCCCTAAATGACCCAAGGAGAGATATCATTATTCCCATTTTATAGAGTAGGAAACTGAAGCTTAGGAAAATTCAACAAACAGCCTAAGATCACATATCTAGTAGGGGTAGAGCAGGATTCAAACAAACTCAGGTCTACCTGACTCTAAAAATAGGTACTGATTTTCTTAAGGGGTGAAAAAACTCTGACACAAAGTCTTTCGTACACTTTCAAAACCAACTACATTTGAGATCTTGGAAAACCAGTTTTACAACCAGAAAAACAACTCCAGTTTTTACATATAAACAAATATGTTGCCACCAGCTGCAAACAACAAAAATTACTGTCTCCAGAATCTATAAGCTATTAAGAGGTATACAAATTATT
This sequence comes from Leopardus geoffroyi, assembly GCF_018350155.1. Lineage (NCBI taxonomy): Eukaryota > Metazoa > Chordata > Mammalia > Carnivora > Felidae > Leopardus > Leopardus geoffroyi. The sequence continues at coordinate 68,229,193 of NC_059337.1, read as the reverse complement.
TTTATTACTAGCTTTCTTATCCAAGTACTTATTTTTTTTTCAGAAATTATAAACTAAGAGCTGTGCAAATCTTATTAGCTTTCATCTCTAAATACTTAAAATAGCTTTGTATCTCAAAAAAAAAAAAAAAAACAAGCAGCAAGCTTATTTTTTTTTTTCAAATTAGTAAATATAGAGAGATTATCTGAAGTCTATTTCTAATGTTCTGTCACACCTCCTCTACTGACTTATTTAGAAAACTTACTGATCCCCCTTGACCCTTTCCAAATCTTAATTCTAAAACGGTGGCGCGGGGTGGGGTGGGTACTGTTTGTCTCCCTTCCTAAGATCTACTTGGGAAAATACAATAAATTGGCAACATCTGGAGACATTTTTAATTGTCAAAACTGGGAGATGCTACTGGTATCTAGTGGGTAAAAGCCAGAGACGCTGCTACACATCCCATAATGCACAGGACAGCCCCCACCTCCCACTCCAAAGAATGAATTATCTAGTTCCAAGTGTCAATGTTGCGAGGTTGAAAAACCTTGCAACTTTCTCAATGATTAAAAATCCCTGTAAAGAATCAACAATGTCATTCTTTAAATTTCAGCAGTTGACCATCTGGATTCAATCAGTCACGCTTAGCCACGTTCTCTTTTGGATCCTTTGGATCCATACAGAATGAACATCTTAGCATGACCTGTAATAAGTGATGGATAGGGTGTGCTTTTTTTTTTTTTTTTTTTTTTTTTTAAATCCAAGCCTCTTTCCCCAGAACCTACCGCTGTATCCGTGGCCGCTGTTTCATGTCTCCTACGATCGCACTGCCCACGGCCACTCTTGACCTTAATGCCATAGACGGCCCGAAGCTGCTGCAACAAGGCCAACCTCACCAGCCTCCGATCCCACATGCCGGACACGTCGCTTACTCTCCGAGGCAGGATCTCAGTTCTGACCCTCGTTCGCCACCAAGTCTTCCAATTTCCAAACACTCTCAGGTTTGCGCTCCGCTCCGCTGCCTTCCGGCCAAGTCTGGCACTGTTGCGGCCCCGGACCCCAGCCACTTCCACGGCTTTTCCCTCGGTCCTCAACCCACTTGCACTGACCGTCTTCTCCTACTTCCCTCTGATATAGCCACACCTCACTTTTCCTTCACTTACACCGGCCCTCTTTCTTGTCACTCGATCTTTTCGGCTACTTACACAGACCTCCCTTCTTTCTTCCTGATCCTTTCGGTTCCTTGTACCGACGCCTGTTACCAGCTTCTCAGCACTTCCGGCCACTTCCTAAGATCCAGCTTCCTCCAATCCTTCCTTCGCCCTCGTCTCTTTCCAAACGGCAAAACACGACCCTTCTCCTCGGCCTTCCTGCGCTGGCAGGCTCAGCTGGACGTTCGTCTCTCAAGTCCCCGTCCCCAACCCCAGCCCAGCCGCCGGACCAGCCGGCTGCTCAGGCGCCTCTTCCAGTCCCGGTCCCCGCCCGGGCTGGTCGCCGCCGTCACCCCGTTTCACAGGCTGCTCTTTCCCTCCCCCATCAGCCTGCCTACAGCCCCCGGCAGGCTCATCTCGGTCTGCTCACTGAAGCCACGCAACTCTCCTCATGCCTCCGCCCTCACCGCCTCTGCAGCTCCGGAGCCGCAATCTTTCCACCTTCACTTCCAGCCCAGGCTCAAATGGCAGCGCCAAACAGCGCTCCGCGCTCTGATTGGCCCGTTTCTCATTTCAAAATCAGGACCTCAGAGAGTGGCCAGGAGCCGCCTGTCTAGTGAGACGCGGAAGGGCGTGGTGGGCACAACTAAGAAATATGAAAAGAGAGAGAGAAAAAAAGGTGAGTTCCACTTGCTCCTCCATAGCCGTATTTTTGGAGGAAAGTACTGTTTCAAGCTCATTTTAATATATCTGGCCTGCGACTGAGACAATACTATTCGGGGAAATGTAATAGACACCCCATTCTCATTTTTTTTCAGAACTTGGCGGAGGCTGAAGGCCCTGTAACGGAGAAACTGATTCTACGGGACCCGAAGTGAGGCAGCCTGAGTTAGGGTGTACAAACGCTGATCTGGGTACCCCTGAAGCAGGGCCTTTAGAGGTTACTTCGGCTCTGGAAACTGGCCCGTATTTGAGGAACTGATGGCTCAAATCTTAGCGCATAAGTAGTTAAATACACAAAGAAGACCTGTCATGGGAGAGTTGAGTGCGCGGGGCGAGCGAAGTCTTCGGGAGGCGACAGCTGCAGAAGCGGCATTCGTTGGAATATGCAATTAGGAGGCCCGCTCCAGTCCCACACGCTATCCTGTTGACGGACAGTACTGCACACCCCCAACTCTTGTCCCTGGGCTGCTGATCCATTCTCAAACGTCAGCGGTCCCATCAGGATGTTCTCTTTTTTCTGGGATGTAATTCATTTAGGGGAGGACTCAAGTTAAATACGGGCAATGTTGCGTACGTTTACTAGATCACCTCTCCTCACCCGCACGTAAACTTGGGAAGAACAGAGACAGAGCTGTATCTATTTTATCCGTTGTTGTATCCCTGTCGCCTAGCAGTGCGCATTTCCCGAATGAATGAATTAAGTAGAGAACATTTTGCTAGAATCATTTTGCCCCCTTCGGAGTTCAGTCCTTAAGCGTTCCACCTTGCCCAGCCTGAAGAAGATTCTCTGAAGAAATGGGAATAAAATGGAAGTGAAGCATTGTACCAACTGTTTATTTAGTGCCTACTATGCAATATGGTGTAGGATAAACAGCAAAAACAGACAGTTTTGGGGGCGTTGGGGAGGAGAATATTAAGTAATGATATTAATGAGGACATAATTATCCACTGAGAGAAGTGTAGTAAGGTAGGGAATACTATTCTATGATAGGGTATAATAAAAGATCCTTGATGCGGGGAGGAGCAACATACCGATGGTTAACTGATGTGAAGAATCAGAAATTGGCAAAAAGGTGGGATGGTGGAGTGGAACAGCGATCAAGAGACAAAGGCACTGAAGAGGAACCATCGATTTTAACAGGATCCGGTGCATCAGAGACTAAACCGAACCTATTCCTACTCTTTTCTTCTTGCTTGAGAAATGACTTATGTTGTCTTTAACCTCCTCCCTCCCTCAAACTTGACATTGTTTTGGATTTTGGATGTCTCAGCTTTCCTTTTCTTAAAAACCTGACACTGCTGTTGAACACTAAGCACCTTTTCTCTGTCATAATCCTTTTTTCCCAAACTGAGCTCTTCGATTTTGTTTCTTTTGTCTCGTTTAAGATGGAAGTTACTGGTTCTTAATGATACTAACATAATTACTTATTTGCCTTGTCCATGTACACATATATACACACATACATATATGTAAAACAATAATAACAATATTGCTAAATAAGTGCTGAATGAAGCTTGTTTCTTTTTTCTTCAAAAATACTCTTTTAAATCAACTGGACATAATTCTCTTTGGTTATATATGGATGTACCATGGTTTATTCAACCAGGCCCCTATGGATAGATATACGCACTATTTCCAGCCTTTTGCTATTACAAAAAGTTCCCTGTGCATACACAATATGCTTTTGCTAATCGACCGTTAGCACAGAGTCCTATAAATGGGATTGCTAGGTTAGAGGGTAAAAGAACATGTTATTTTGTTTAATATTGTCAAATTCACCATCATAGGCATTATACAATTTTGTATTCACATTTGTGAAGTATGAGAGTTCCTGTTTCCCCATGGCCTCTCTAATGGAGTCGATTTTGGCTAATTTGATAGGTGGCAAATGGTGTCTCATTACAGTTTTGCATTTATCTTTTTATGAGTAAGGTGGAGCATCTTTTCAAATGATGTGTACATACGGTGAAGTATGATGAGTTTTAAGGAATGTTGGAGATCTACAGCTATGAAATGAAGGGAAACAAGCAAGGCCCAAAATAATGTGTACAGTATGCTCCTTTTTGTGTAAGGTGGAGGGAGGTCAGAAATACATACACAAATAGACACTTGCTTATATTTTCAAAAATAAACAATGGAAAGGTAAACCAAACTCTAATAAAAATGGTAACCAATAGAGGGAGAGCAAGGCCTATTTCCTATCAGATAACCTTTAAAAAAAAAAAATTGGAAGCTTTTTACATATTAGCCCAATATAAAACAGGTTGAACTCTTTTAACGACTTTTATTGGGCTTTTTGCTTTGTGTTTTTATTTGTTTAAATTATAATCGGTCTCTCCCCTTAATGCTTTAGATTCTGAGTCATCCCTTAATGCTTGGATTCTGAGTCATCAGAAATGTTATCCCCACTCCCAGGTTATAAAGGATTTCACTCATTTAATTTTTCTAGTACTGGGTGGTTTTTCTTTTTTTTTTTTTAAAAATATGTCTCTGATCCTTTTGCAATTTATCCAGTGTAGAATAAAGAATGGAATTTTCTCTTTTTCCATATGGCCATCCAACCTTAGACATTTTCATTTTCTCTCGCTTCAGCAGACTCCCACACCTACCTCTAAAAGTAGCAAAACTCTACTACTGAAAGCCCCATGGAGTACAGATGGTCCCCAATTTGATTGTTCAACTTCAGATTTTTTTGATTTTATGATGGTATGGAATGCATATGCATTTGGTAGAAATCATTCTTTGAATTTTGAATTTTGATTTTTCCTGGGGCTAGCAATATGCCGTGCGATACTCTCATGATGCTGGACAGTGGCAGCGAGCTGCAGCTCCCAGTCAGCCACATGATGACGAGAGTAAACAACCCATACACTTACTATCATCCTTACTCCTACAACTGTGCTGGTTTTTTTTTTTTTTTTAATGTTTATTTTTGAGAGAGAGGGTGAGCAGGGGAGGAGAAGAGGGAGTGGGGGACCGAAGATCTGAAGTGAACTCTGCACTGACAGCAGCAAGCCCGATGTTGGGCTTGAACTCAGAAACTGTGAGAGCATGACCTGAACTAAGTCAGATGCTCAACCGACTGAGCGACCCTGGCGGCCAACACCCATTCTGTTTTTCACTTTCAGTACAATATACAATAAGTTACATGGGATAATTTATTATAATTTTTTATAAAAAAGGCTTTGTGTTAGATTATTTTGGCCAACCATAAGCTAATGTAAATGCTCTAAGCCTGCTTACAGTAGGGTAGGCTAAACTGTGATGTTCAATAAGGTGTATTAAATGTGTTTTTGACTTAATATTTTCAACTTAAGGGTTTACCATAATTTAACCTCATTGTAAGTTGAGGAAAATCTGTACATTGGGTAAAGGGGACATCATCTTTATTAAAACATTAGACTTTGCTTTTGGTTAGTGCCACCACACGGCACGCATGATTTTCTTTATCCATTACGTCACTTAGCTCTCTCTTCTGTGAAATCAAGTGTCTGCTGAAGTACCTCCCTGAACCTGCTTACTATATCCTCCCTTGGAAAAAGGGTGACTTGTGTAGCATCTCAAATCAGATCCAGAGCTTTTCTCTGAAAAGCCCAAATGATTATCTTTGAAATCACTGCCTCTGAGGCCTGGCACATTGCACAGACACAATTCCACCTATTAATAAAACAGAACCACTTGAGGAAACATCTGTCTTAAATTTAAACTTGACCTAGGTAGAAAATAATACCATGCTCTCATAGCCGAACTCTGAGATGATGGACAAGAAATGTCAAACAGGGACGCCTGGGTGGCTCAGTTGGTTAAGCGTCTGACTCTTGATTTCAGCTCAGGTCATGATCTCATGGTTCATGAGTTTGAGCGCTGTGTCAGCTCTGCACTCTGTGCTAACAGTGTAGAGCCTGCTTGGTTTTCTCTCTCTCTCTCTCTCTCTCTCTCTCTCTCTCTCTCAAAATATATAACCTTAAAAAAAAAATGTCAAACATAGAGTAATAGCCTTCTGAGACTTGTGAGTGAAAGAAACCAATACAAATTTCTCGGAAATAATTTGTGTTCTGGAGCAAGAACTTTTTTTTTTTTAAGGTAGGTAAAATGAAATGGAAAAGGTAATGATGGATATACCAAAATGACTAAATGACTACATAAAAAGTGTAAGTATCTAAAGACTTAGGAATTTTTTGGTCTTTTACAAAGCTAAATAATGGGAAGCTTATAGTGCTTTTAATCATAGTACGTACTTGATTAGATAAATTATTGTGTACCAATTACCAATTGTCAATATACTTATTGATTTGGAAGATATTCAGGATATAATCTGAGAAAAAGCAAGACAAAATTGTCTGTATAATATGATTGCTGTTCTTCATATGCATACATGCAACAACAAAAAAAGGAAAGATATTAACAGTGGTTATTTCTCAGTGGCAACATTGCAGTGACTTTTGCATTCTTCTCTGTGCTTTTCTGCTATCATCATCTGAATTGTTTTATAATGAGTATATTGTTATAGGTTGAATTCTTTCCCCTCAAAATATATGTTGAAGTCCTAACCCTCAGCTTCTCAAAGTGTGACCCTATTGGCAGATGTACTTAGTTAAGATGAAACCATACTAAAATAATGTGGGTCCTTAATCTAATATAACTAGTATCTTCCTAAGAAGAGGAGACAGCCATGTGAGGCGAGAACACCATGTGATGGTGGAGAAAGAGATTGAAGTGTGGTGTCTAAGAACCACCAAGGATTGATGCCCACCCACCGGAAGCTAGGAAGAGGCCAGGTGAAATCAACACCTTGATTTCAGACCTCTAGTGTCTAGAAATGTGAGAGAATAAATTTCTGTTGTTTTAAGCCACTTGTTTTGTGATACTTCATTACAGTAGCCCCGGGAAACTAATATACATATGTTACTTGATAATCATTAAGGTTATTTCCATTTTGAAAATTAAATGGAGTTATAATCAATATGAAGGGAGATGAGCCGTGAAGGCACAAAGTTGACTTCTCACAAAACGTTTCCTGATGGTTATGAGGAGCAACTCTAGAGCCCTCTAGAGCAACTCTAGAGCTGCTCCTGACAACTTATTTGCATGCCTTACCTTTCCTCCTCTAGTTCTAAATCTCTCAAGAAGTCAGGGACTAGGTTCATGTTTACTTCCCACAAAGTGTAGCCCACAACTTTGAATCAAGTTCTCAATGAATGCTTTTTAAATGAATGGATGGATGGATGGATGGATGGATGGATGGATGAGGAATTCCTCTTAGCAAGAAAAGCTTTCAGCCGGGGCGCCTGGGTGGCGCAGTCGGTTGAGCGTCCGACTTCAGCCAGGTCACGATCTCGCGGTCCGTGAGTTCGAGCCCCGCGTCGGGCTCTGGGCTGATGGCTCAGGGTCTGGAGCCTGTTTCCGATTCTGTGTCTCCCTCTCTCTCTGCCCCTCCCCCGTTCATGCTCTGTCTCTCTCTGTCCCAAAAATAAATAAACGTTGAAAAAAAAAATTAAAAAAAAAAGAAAAGCTTTCAGCCACCACTCTTACAGAGTAGGGTGAACAAACTAACAAATGAAAGCAAGAAAAGGCCTTGAGGTGAAAATTAAAAGACTTTAGGCTTGGAATGAGAAGAAGGCAGGTGAACCTGAAGCTCTACATGCCTATGTGCATAGACCCCAGATCCCTAGCTCTGTGGAATGTTAAAAAGCAGGTCCCCATTTGATAATGAGTGTGGGGATTTAAACCAGTGTCCTTGCCATGGGATCTCTAGGGGTCTTTAATACACCGTGGTACTGAATTGTTGTTGTTGTTGTTTTCTGTCATTTCAAAGCAGAATTAGCTTTTAATTAATTTGCAGAATTAGCCTTGATGCACTCTGCCCCATGTTCAACTAAACCTGTTGAGAATACTCTTCAAGGCTGATCTTTTCATTTTCCTGTCCCTGCACCCACACTGTGTCTCCAAGCTTTAGTCAAATGTTTTTATGGTCCCTCATATTGAAGAAATTTGGACATGATTGTAGATTAGATCATGTGTTTTTTAGAATTATTGTCAAAGAAAGAAGATAGAATGAGTATGAGGGAAGTATCTTTTGAAATCACCAAAGGTCTTTCAAAGACAGACATTCCATCAATCTAAAATGTCACTGGCAATGCTTGCTTGACCCTTGGAGTAAGCAGACAAGGAGAGGTTTATGTCAGAATAAGGCAGGCATAGTGTGTTGTTTGGGCCTTCCAAGAAGCAGGCACAAAGACATGATTAGATGTGCAAGAGATTTGCTGGGGGCAATGTTCGTGAAGGGTAAAAGAGGAAGCAGGAATAAGGGGACAGCTTTACATCATGATGCATGTCTCACACCTGCAGGGAGAGGGAGGAAGGGTTGGGTAGGACGAATCAACAACTACAGCGCAGTTCTAAGAAATTTTGGCCTGGCTGAGAGGGTATTCCTCATATACGGTCATATGTGAAAGAAATCCTATACCCCATAGGAACAGAACAACAGTTGTAACCCTAAGCCATTAGCTGATAGTGGTCCACAATGCACATACCATGGTGGATCTGGAGGGCCAGCAGCTGGGACTATCCACCTTTATGCAGGAAAGCAGAGGGGTGAATGTTTATGACCCCACAGGGGAATGAAGTCAGATGACCAGGGTTTGAATTTCAGGTCTAGCATTTAATTCTGGGAAGTTATCTAACTTGTCTGAGCCCCCAAATTCCTCATCTGCAAAATGGAAATTATTAAAGTATCCACCTCAGAAAGTTGTGATGAGAATGACATGACTCTAAAATTCTTAGCATTTTTTCCTGGTCCAATGAAGACCTCAGTAAATGTTAACTATTATTATTACAGGTACTTAGAGCTGGCACAAAGTCATAAGTCTCAGCCCTCAGGGAATTCTGACATCTGGATGAAATGCTGAGAGGTGGGAGAAAGTCTTTACCCTGTGTGTCATACTATGTATGGAACTCTTCTCCAGAATCTTTGGAATGTGATCCTTTTTCCCTGCTTCTCAGAACAAAGTCTCTCTGATGAACTTCACTTCCAAATGCTTAATATAAGAGAAAAGGAAGTGGTCCCATTTCCCTGCTATATTGAGAAGACTGGTGTGGGGAACCCACACACAAACACACACACACCCCACGTTGGCAAGTTTCCCTTGATGAGTTTAGCGTATTTATCCATGTATCTTGTGTACCTCTTAGGGAGGTCAATAACGCTGTAAACAGAGGAGAGCTCCTGGTTCAGTCATGCAATTTACAGAATATTGAAAAGGTCATGGCAGTAAAGTACATCAGTCTAATTCACAGAATATATGAGGCATTTAAACCCTAATGCCTTGACTTTTGGTTAGAATTTATGGATGAGAAGAATGAACTACCTCAGTACATTTTTATAGCCAAAATTAAAACAGGGTGGATTCACTTAACCCCTGCCAGCAGCCTTAAATTCATTAAACTACCTTCTGTGTTCAGAGAATTCTGTCTCTATGGAACTCAATATTTTGGGAAGGAGTTATTTCCTTGGCACCTTCCCTGAAGAAAAAGGAGAGACAAGACATGGGTGATAATAGAACCAGCTGCTGAGACATCCTCACACATTTGAGACCGGGCTGATGGTGAAGGGAGCGCTGATGGTTTCTCAAGGATATTGGGTACCTGACCCCCTGGGTCAGTGTTGTTGACCGGCTCTAATGCATAACTTGTCCTTCCATTGACCATGTAGCAGGAACAGCCCTACACAGATTCTGTTCCTCTGCACCACACCAAGCAGAAGTGGTTGTTAACTAAAGATAGTGGCTTCACAGCTCAGGAGGAGAGTGGATGGAGAAAAACATGAAGCTACGTGGATATTTCACATCCAGAAGAGAGTCCTGAATTCTGCATGAAGGAATTCTGCATGAAGCAGCTAATCAGGCCTGATTTGGAAATACTGCCAGGAAATGTTTCTATGAAGAATTACCTAGGAAAGAGCTTATTCACCTGCACAACCTTATTACTAAAGTTATCAGGTGTTGCTGTGTAACCTCTTGAAAACCTTGGATTATTCTGCCATCTGAGAGGCACCATCAAGGGAGGAGGTGGAAGGAACTAGCATTTATTATACACCACGTGCCAGACATTAATCCTCACAGCAGCCCTATGGAACTAGGTATTATCCCTATCTCCAGATGAGAAAACTGAGGTCGAGAAAGGTTAAGAAAATTGCACGAGATCCTAAGCTGTTAATTGGCAGAGCTGAGATCCAATCTGAATCTGCCTGCCTCCAAAATCCATGTGTCCAGTCTAACACACACCCACAAAACTGATTGCAATAACTTCCCCATGGGGAACACCTGCAAACCTGGGAGCAGCCCTGATTCTAAAGTGACCACCTTTTGATTGGAGTGGCAACTGAAAACCTGTCTCTCTAAGTATGTCTCTCTGTAATTTCCTGTAAGCTGCCGGTTACTTTGGCTTTAGTTCTGGTTTTCTTTTAAGATGCAAGTTATCCAGAGAGATGAGACACTTCCTGTGAATAAATCTTTCAGATACTTTTATTTCCTGAAGGGCGATCTTGATAGCGTTAGACCATGGGTCGCCTGGGGAAGAGACAGAGGGGTTTATAGAGGAAATGGCAACTAGGGAATAGTTGGAGGTGTCAAATACATGAATCTATTTCAGAATTTTACCTGAGGCTGACCTCAGTGATCCTTTTTGCTTTTTAGGAAAAGTTCTGTATTTTAGAATGTACCCACCTATTTCACGGTATTGTTGAAGGACAAGAGATGTGTGTGAGAATGCTTTGTAATGTAAATGGATCAACCTAAATAATGTGTGGTGCTAGCTCAATTTGTAAGTGAATTCATTTTTTTGTGGCTGAATTCACTCATTCTGGTCCACGTGGCTCCATTCTCTTGACCAGTCATCAAATACAAGTGAGGAAAAAAATATCTGGACACTGGGAGCACATTATATAGACCAAATTATATAGACCAGATTTGTTCTAGAAAATAAGGTCTAATATTTCAAACTGAAAGAACTGCCTTCTAGGAAAAGATGGAATACATTTTTTGGTGATTTTCAACATTATTTTCTCTTATATTAAAAACAGTGTCTCTGTTAAGCTTTTTAAAAAGTAAGCGCTATATTAGAAATTACCAGCAGAGGGTAGTAAAGGAACACAAAACACCTTTCAGTTAAGGACAATTTTTGTGCATAAACAGGGTAGCAATGCCCGCAAATCCATGCTTTTTTATTAGCCAGTGGATCCACGAGAACAACACTAAGTTTTATGAACGTCTCAGTCTGTAATGGAGGCAAACAGATCCCTGGGTCACAAAGGCATTGACTTTTGACCGGAAGGTGTAAGAGATGAGAGGAATGGACTACTTTCGTGCGTTTTTCTGGCCAAGTTTGCCAAGTATAAAGTTTTATTTTCCAAGTGTCTTGAAACTATAGTGAAGTCAGTATTGCTACACTCAAATTTTCTCTTAATTTTGCATGCCTACTTTTGAGTGTTCATTTAGAATGAAATTCCAGTGAGATGCATTTTTTAAGACACCTCTATATCATGGTGGATGGAGATACGACTTGCATGTACTATATCTCAGATACATGCAGTCTTTGCTTAGATGAAGAGGGAATATGGGAACACAATCTGATGCCTGTTCAAAATATACTAGAAGTGTGCGTGCACACACACGTACACACACACACAACCTTTGAGAAGCCAGTTATTCACCTCTAGATGAATGCTACTTAGTGTTCCCAACCGCTTTCTGTAGATCTTGAAAGAAGGTGACTTTGGGGATTAGAATTATAAACCCTTACCGAGAGGAAATAGATGGCACATTCACTGTCTACAACCTGAAATGCCTGCTGATTCCTACGCAGCCACCAGAGACAAAAAGATATGGAAGAGGCCATTGCCTTGAGAGGGAACAATCAAGTTGAGGAGAAAAATGAGGGTATATTTTGCAACGAGATATCTCTTATGGGAAACAGCCAATTACCAATAAATGAGAATCCCAATATCTAACCCAGGTATGACTCACCAAGTTTCTCGTTCCCTTTTATTCGATCGATAGGTTTCATAGAGAAATGTTAAAAGATAAACCGAGACAGGTTAACATTTGAACAAAAATCTGTTGGAATCTGCCAGTGCCAAACTGGAAGTGGTTGGGTATGTTCCACTGACAGGAACTAACTCAGGGAGAGACTTTTAATAATGAAAAGGCTGGGGCACCTGGGTGTCTCAGTCGGTTAAGCGTCCCACTTCGGCTCAGGTCATGATCTCATGGTTTGTGGGTTCAAGCCCCGCCTCAGGCTCTGTGCTGACAGCTCAGAGCCTGGAGCCTGCTTTGGATGCTGTGTCTCCCTCTCTGCTTGTGATCTGTCTCTCAAAAATAAATAAACATTAAAAAAATTAAAAATAATAATAATAACAAAAAGGCGAAAGCAAACCAAGGAAGTGATTGATTGGCTACAGCTGAAAGCCTAGTTGGATGTTTGAGATTGGTTGTCCTCAGTTTTGATTTTGTAATGGAGGCATTGACAGACTTCGATTCGGGTTTGCTTACACAGGCTGCCAGGGCATTAGAGGTACGTCAGTCCAATGGTCTCCTGTTCAACTAATGTAACAGTGCTGACCAGAGTTTTGTGCTCATACACGAGAGTTCCAATCTGGTAGGCCAGAAAAGGAAAATGTCAGCTTTACATTTCACTTTATGAAATGTCCACTCATCAGTTTCATCTTCATTGGCTTTTTATATAAGATCTAGGAGTAATGCCATCCTCTTTGGTTTAATGAATATACTGTATACATTGTTACTTACCCGGTTTGGCAGGTTTGAAGGTCTTCTGTTCATATTGATGTTTCCCAGTCCTAGCACATCGCGTGTTGATAGAAAGACTCGATATATTATCCGTGAACCCACCATGATTCTGGAACGTCGCTAAGATAGTTGTCAGTCGCTAAGATAGGCTTGATTGGTTCCTGGTCTTAGTGAGGGTTTTAGAGATCAACACACCAGGCAATCATGGAATTTGGGGACTACTGGGGAAGGATTAGAAAGTGGAATGTTAGCTGGGCTTCAAAGATAAGGAAAGAATATGAGCATTAAAAGGGGAGTAAAAAGGCAATCTAGGTAGGAGAAGGTGCTTAGCAAGAACATGGCTCTATACTAGAAAGTACCTGATTATAAGTATTAGAAAGTAACCTGACTTATTAGGAGTGATGAGTAATGACAGAGGACAAGTGGTAGCGATTCTTTAGTCTTCCAGAGTTTAAGGGATCATGCCCTACTGGAACACGTGGAGAAAAGAAAGGACATTATTCTGGATCTAACACATAACACCTGGGAGCGACTCCAGTAGGTTTCTCTCTTTCCTAAAATTAATAAATGTAGATGTATTGAATGGCGAAGGATAGCAACTGTTTCACAATTTGGGAGGTAAATGAGATTATCACAATTCGGAGGTAAATGATTGCAAGTCTTCCAGACTCCAGTGGGTACCTTACCAATATTAACTTCCTTTCCACTCCCCAGTCATCAAAATCCATCCTAGAAATACTATTCTCCAAAAAAATGGCTGTTGGTAAGCATTAAATATAATAAATCTCAGAGTGTTACACAAAGCACATTATCATCAATAATTTTAATAATAAATATAAACATAAATAATAAATATTGTATTTCTTTATCACCCTCTTGTGTTCTATGCTCATGAAAATAGTCCCTTGTAGCTCATAAAAAAAAATGTTGATACTTAAGTTTTATCAATAATTCTTTAAGGCAAATCTTTTCTATTTTTCTCTAGCAACAAACACGATGCAAATGTACAATGGATGGGGGTGTTTCTAAATGAAATCACTCTAACAACTCGAGCATTTCCCTGGCTACTCCTCTGGAATGGATATAGGTACTATTTTTGCACTGTGGGCTAAATGCCTTAAAATGAATTTCATTGTTAAGTACACAATTATCCCTTGTATTTATAGCAAATGTTCCCTTAAAGACCACAAACTTAGGGGGGGGGGAAGGGGAAAGCAAAATGAAGTATGGAGCCATATTTGCACTTAAAGTAAGGTTATTTTGCATGTCAGGCCATTTTGATAGCTAATGTTAGATAGTGATGTGGTCACTTAGCAACCCTGCCACTGACAAACTCAGGGTTCCTGTTTGCTGGGAAATCATAAGGAGCAATAACACATAGGAGAGTCTGTCTGTTGTTTTGGTGATTTTTTTTACAAAATATCTCAGTGGCGTTCAAATGACTAAGACTGGGTTAGAAATTTAGATAGTGGGATTTGTGTTTCTGTTATTCTAATAATGGAGAAAGACGTTAATCGATTTTTGATCTTGGCTGGGAACTAAGACACTTGCTATAAAGTGAGAAGGAGAGAATCTCCTTACACAGGAGAGGTAAGTGCCCAGAATATCTGTTCCTACCTCCTCATCCCCAGTGCTAATGTCTCTACACTTAAACGTTTAAGCCCAACAAGTTTTCCACTTCAGGATCTTGTTTAATCAATTCCCTTCCCCCCCTCCCCTTCTATTTCCAGTTTTTCCTTACAGCCTAAAAACATATTTATCTCAGAAAAAAAAAAAAGTAAAAAATAAAAACCGTCTTTCAGTTCGCCAGCTACCCTCCCACTCTCTCCTCCTCTTTTGACAAAAACCTTGGAAGAGTATCCCAGGTTTATGGTTTTCAACTCCTCACCTCCCTCAGGTCACTGCAATCTGAGTTCTAGGACCTTTAAATCCCTGAAAGCGCTCTTGCTCCAGTGACAATAATCTGGTTGCCAAATTCACTGGATGATTTTCAGTCATGATCTCATTTTTCGGGCCAACCTAAGAACTCTTTCCTTCTGGCTCTTCTCACCTTTTCCCATGTCTCTCATCCTGTAACTGCTGAGCTTCCCAGAGTTTCGTCTTCAGTGTTCTCTTTCAGTGCCGTGTGGTCTGCTGAGTGATGTCATCCCCTCCTGTGGGCTTCATAAACCTATCTGTGGTGACTTCCAAGTCCATGTTGTTCTGGCTGAAACCTCATTCTGGATCTCTAGGCTCATTTCCAGCTCCCTATAGCTATCTCTCTTTCTATATCTTCTAGATACTGAACCCCTCTGCTCTCTCCTTGTCTTCCTAGTGCCTTCACTTCAGTAGCACCAACAACCTGCTTATTCTCTATCCTCCTGTCTCATCTCTGTTAATGCCATCACATCCACGCAATTTCCCAAGTCAGAAATCTGAGCATTCCCATATCCCTTTCCTTCCATTAAGCACCACATCGAGCAACTCATCAGAGCCCATATTCACCTCCTAAGTTCACATTCACCAGAGTTCATATTCAACTCCTAAGTATCTTTTGAATCTGGTCCTACATTAACATCCTATTTAATTCAACCTGTATTTAGGACAGTTGAAATTTCTGAATTGTCCTCCTTATCAGTCTTGTCCTCTCCACTTCTCCCCCAGCCTCATCAGTCTCACTTCCCTGATCATGGAATTAACATCTTCTATAGAATGACCCACCAATGCTTTAGATGTTATTCTTGCCTACATTTTAGCATCACCTCTACCGTTTGCTTTGTCACATTCCTTTGTGCCTTTGTCACACTCCACTGCATATCCTATGCTCTGACCATCTTCCTGGGAAACAACCTGTGGTTTCCTAAACTTGAATGTTTTTCTATCCCTTTGTACCTTTACACATATAAGCCCCTGGGCCTCCCTTCTTCTCCCCTTAAGAACTTTATACTTTAGGGGCGCCTGGGTGGCGCAGTCGGTTAAGCGTCCGACTTCAGCCAGGTCACGATCTCGCGGTCCGTGAGTTCGAGCCCCGCATCAGGCTCTGGGCTGATGGCTCAGAGCCTGGAGCCTGTTTCCGATTCTGTGTCTCCCTCTCTCTCTGCCCCTCACCCGTTCATGCTCTGTCTCTCTCTGTCCCAAAAATAAATAAACGTTGAAAAAAAAAAAAAAAAAAAAGAACTTTATACTTTAAGGGGTGCCTGGGTGGCTCAGTCAGTTAAGTGTCCACTTTTGGCTCAGGTCATGATTTCATGGTTTATGAGGTCAAGCCCCACATTGGGCTGTCTGCTGTCAGAGTGGAGCCTTCAGATTCTCTGTCTCCTCCTCTCTCTGTTTCCCTCCTCTGCTTGTGCTCGCTCTCAAAAATAAACAAACATTAAACAAATAAAGAAAGAAAATAACTTTATGCTTTAAGAATCAGCTCAACCATCACCTCCTTGGGGTTCTCTCCCCAGCAGTACTTATTACTCCCTCTTTAGTACTGCTCTGTTACATTTTACCCGAATGTATTTTGGCACTTATCGCTTTGCTTATGTGATGTAAATGTAATGTACTGATTATGTATTTATAGGCCTGTCCATGATGAAACTCCGATGGCATGCAAGATGTTTTTTTAAACAGTCTTTATATCCCCTTATCCCTGCACAAAGTAGGTGCTAAACAAAGTCTGAGAGAATGAATGAATAAATATAAAGCAAGTTATTTCAATAGTGAACATTATAGGACACAGACGCAGATCCTATTCGACGTTGTGTAACCCATTAGTTAAAAATCAGTAACATTCACACCCGTCAGGATAGCTATCAGAAAAAAATAATAAGTGTTGGTGAGGAGAAACTAGAGCCCTTGTGCACTATTGGTGATAATGTAAAAAGGCTCAACCACTATGGAAAACAGTGTGGTAGTTTCTTTAAAAATTAAAAATATAACTGCCAGCGATCCCACTTCTGGATATATATCCAAAAAGGTCGAAAGTGAGGTCTTGAAGAGATATCTGCATGCCCATATTCATAACAGCACTATTCACAATAGCCAAGAGGTGAAAGCAGGCTAAATGTTCATCAACAGATGAATGGATAAAGAATACGTGATGTATACATGCAGTGGGATATTATCCAACCTTAAAAAAGGAAGGAAATCCTGTCATGCTATATCAGATGAAATTTGAGGACATTATGCTAAGTGAAACAAGCCAATAACAAAAAGATAAATAAGGGCGCCTGGGTGGCTCAGTCGATTAAGCGTCTGACTTCAGCTCAGGTCATGATCTCGCGGTTTGTGAGTTCCAGCCCCACATCAGGATCTGTGCTGACAGCTCGGAGCCTGGAGCCTGCTTTGAATTCTGTGTCTCCCTCTCTCTCTGCCCCTTCCCCGCTTGTGCTCTGTCTCTGTCTCTCAAAACTGAATAAATGTAAAAAAGATAAATAAAGATTCCACTAATATGATATATATAGTAACGCAGGCAAACTCTTAGAAACAGAAAAAAGGGGGTGCCTGGGTGGCTCAGTCGGTTAAGCGTCTGACTTCGGCTCAGGTCATGATCTCACCGTTTGTGGGTTCGAGCCCTGCGTCGGGCTCTGTGCTGACAGCTCAGAGCCTGGAGACTGTTTCAGATTCTGTGTCTTCCTCTCTCTCTCTGCCCCTCCCCTGTTCACGCTCTGTCTCTGTCTCAAGAATAAATAAACATTAAAAAAAAAAAAAAAAGAAAATAAAAGAAACAGAAAGAAGAATAGTGATTACCAGGAGCTAAGAAAAGGAGAAAAGGAGAAAAGGTGAATTGTTGTTTAATGGGTATAAAGTTTCTGGTCTGCAAGATGAAAAGTTCTGGAGATCCATTGCACAATAATGTGAATGTTACTTAACACTACTAACCTGTCTACCTAAAAAGAGTTAACAGGGTAAATTTTAATTTATGTATTTTGCCACAATAAAGAAAAACAATAAAAACACAATACACAATACATTTGACATAAAATAGATAACTATCTGGAGGCCAAAGGCTTGAGAGGAAGACTAAATATTTATGACATCTGCTTTTATAGGTCATATCAGGTTGAATATCTTTATATCATTTACCTTGAATGCTTTTCTTCGCAAAAAAATTCTATAGTACAAAGAACATAATATTTGAATATAATAACAAAACATGACAATGTGAGTTGGTTTATGTGGGTTATAATATGGTATGAATAACCAAAAAAAATTCCATTTCCTTTTTCAGGAAAGGTGCTCTACCTTTCGCTATGTCCGTTATGCTTATGTTTTGAGAACCACGTAATAATAGAGTTCAGCATTAACACACCTAGGTGTAGTTCTCTTGGAGCTTATAGTCTGAAGACTATGACCCAATGCAGACAATTGGACAGTTGAGAACAGGGTGCACGTGAAAATATACATACGTGAACGTGAACCTGTGCACTCACACAAACACACACGCCACTTGCTGAAGCTCATGAAACATTCACAAGTCAGGTTTTTGAATAATTAAGTAATGCTGAGTAAATAAATATTTCCAGGAGAGGTATGCTGACAAAATGTTTCTAAAGAAGTAAAGCAGAAAGTTCAAAATGTCTGTACTGATCTTCATTGACTTAAAAAGGTTGACATGAAATTTATGAATGGCAATCACCAGTCATCCAAACAGTGGACCTCCAGTTTAAGCTGCGTTTTTGGTCTTTAATGATCCTTTAACAGCAGGAAACATCTCACACTTTCCCTTTAGGGTTTCAGAAATTTCCTTTTTCCGAGCCTATACATTTTTTATTTTTCCCATGGAAAACATAAACATGAGGGGTAAAATGGAATTCAGGATTCTTAAATGATTCCCTACTCTAATGTGGATCATTTTCCATCATTGAACCTCTGGGGTTACTTCAATTAAAAACAAAAAAAACCCAAAAAACCCACAACTCTTAGTCCCTGAAATTGAAGCAGTTGATTCAAACTCGTGAAACTGACAAGGAGGGGGCCTGTGACTTTTGCCATGTGCCTAGGGTGCAAGAAACTCCCTGATATAATCCTTCTTTCCTCTGCATCTGCAGCTTGGGGACACAGCACAACTGGCTTCCTGGCCTCTCATCCCTTCCAAATCTGCAGGAAGTGCTTCTCTGCTAGTCTGAGCCTTGCCATTTCTGAGTTGCCTGGGAGCTATAGAAAAACATCATTAACTCAATCTGTGTTAACCTGAAATGCTGAAAATCAAAATAGCATCCAGGAGCCCACTTCCCCTACATTCCTATTATTTCATATAAAGGTTTTATTGTTCCCTGAGCTACTGTCACGTGCTGGCCATCTTCCTCATTAGAGCTGCTCTTTTATTTCTCCAGCTTTATTGAGATATAATTGACATACAACATTGTGAAAGGTGTAAACACCCTGATGATTTGATACACGTATATACTGCCGAATGATTACCAACACTAAGGTTAGTTAACACATCTATCACCTCACATAACTGGTGTGTGTATGGTAAGAACACTTAGGATCTACTCTCTTTACAGCTGCTCTTTTAAAATTTCATTTTGCATCTAGCTCTGCCTGTCAGAAAATTTACTTGGGAGAAGGGGAAATCTTCTTCGCTCTGTGCAGAGGCAGGAAGTGCAGAGGAGCAGGTCTAATACACTGTGAGATCCCCTCCCTAGGCCCACGTGTATTTATGTAGATGGCACTACATAAAAGTGAATTCCTTTAAGGAGCAGGCTTAATGGGAGAAGTCACAAAAGCTAAAACTCTTTAGAAACTCTTTGAAAGAATATGGAGGAAGGGATGGGAGGTGCAGATGTAGCCCATGTAACCTAGACTTGAGGGCAGTGGAGGGTTTCTAGGTTGTGTGGTACAAAGGCCTATAATAACAGGCTAAATCTGGGTGCCTGGGTGGCTCAGTCGTTAAGCATCTGACTTCGGCTCAGGTCATGATTTCATGGTTTGTAATTCTGAATCCCGCATCGGGTGAGCTCGAGCTCTGCTTCGGGTGAGCCCCACTTCTCTGTCTCTCTCTCTGCCCCTCATGGGATTCTTTCTCTCTCTCTCTGCGCCCCTCACTCTTTTATTTTTTTATTTTTTTTTTTAAAGTTTATTTATTTTTGAGACAGAGAGAGACAGAGCATGAACGGGGGAGGGTCAGAGAGAGAGGGAGACACAGAATCTGAAGCAGGCTCCAGGCTCTGAGCTGTCAGCACAGAGCCCGACGCGGGGCTTGAACTCATGGACCATGAGATCATGAGCTGAGCCGAAGTTGGACGCTCAACCGACTGAGCCACCCAGGCACCCCATCTGCGCCCCTCACTCATTTGCACTCATTCTCTCTAAATAAATAAATACATAAAGAAATAACGTGCTAAATCTTGCTTTTTATTTGTTACCTTGCTTGTTTGTGTTTTTGGTAGGAACCTGCCACAGAGCCACTGACATTTGACTCCTTGGCTCCATCAGCAAATCATCCTGGGAAAGTGTTGCTTGGTTTTCTGATCCTAGCTGAAAGAGATTTCTTGTAGAGAGGCGCATTACCCCAATTTTACCTATAAATGATGACCAGGTAACTTCTCACATAAACCAAGGTACATTTCAAAGTCAAAGTGGTCACTGAGAAGAATTAACAGACAGTAATTGAGCTACAGAGGGTGAAAGCTGGGAGGGATGGCTAATAATTCAGCACTAGGCCCCTGAGTAGCGGCAGGAATCCAGATATGGAATCGGCCCCCTTCAGTTTCTCAAGGGACTCATGGGGGATGCTCTTTCCTCCCAAATATCCTGGCAACAAGGGTGAATCCACACAATCATCAGGCCATTCTATTTCTGGTTCACACTGTAGCCTCAGAAAGAAGCCTCTTGTTTGTTGAAATGCTTATTAACAATTGTCTGTTGCTGTCTGCATTAGTTTGCTATGGCCACCATAAACAACAGAAATGTATTTTCTCACAGTTCTCAAGGCAGGAAGTCCAAGATCAGGTTGTCAGCAGGGTTAGTTTCCTCTGAGTCCTCTCTCCTTGTTCTGAGATAACCACCTTCTCACTGCCTCCTGACAGGGTCATCCTCTGTGCACACCTATCCCTAGTGTCTCTCTGTGTCCTCATCTCCACCTCCCATAAAGACACCAGTCTGATTGGATTAGGGCCCACCCTAGAGTCTTCATTTTAATTTAATTAATCTCCGTAAAGGACTTATCTCCAAAAACAGTCACAGTTTTTTTCTTTATTGTTTATTTATTTTTGAGAGACAGAGCACGTGCAGGAGAGGGGCGGAGAGAGGAAGGAGACACGGCATCCAAAACAGGCTCCAGGCCCTGAGCTGTCAGCACAGAGCCAGAGGTGGGGCTCGAATCCACAAACTGTGAGATCATGACCTGAGCTGAAGTCAGACGCTTAGCCGATTGAGTCACCCAGGCACCCCCCAAAACAGTCACATTCTGAGGTCCTAGGGGTTAGGGCTTCAACATATGAATTTTGAGGAGAAACAGTTCAGTTTATAATACTGCCACTTCTCCATCCAGCTCTCCGTTATGTGAGGACACAGCAAGACGGCAGTCATTTATGAGCCAAGAACTACACTCCCCAGGTTCCTACTCTGCCAACATCTTGATCTTGGACTTTCCAGCATCCAGACTGTGAGAAATAAATTGTTATGAAGCCACCCAGTCTACGTTATTTTTGTTATAGTAGCCCGGACAGATGAAGACAGAATCTGATCAGTTTGCAAGTTACAAATTGGTGGATTTACATAGAAAATCTGGATGAGGTGCACACGGGGATGTGCCAGAACTGAGTCATGCACCGAGATGCAATAAAATGTGAACTGGGAGACTGAAATCACCTCACAATACTATAGTCAAGTTGCTTGGATATCAAATGCTCACTGAAGTCAGAAAGTCTGTCTGTTTTCATTACAGCCTCAAATGAGGGAGCCCTACGCAAGCCTTCCAGGCTGATGGTGTCATGATGCCAGCCGGTGTATCCGCACTCGTTACCCTCAGGGGGAGGCCGCAGGGGAGCTCCTGGTGACATTTCATTCTTTCTATGAGAACGCCAACATGGTTTCTCTGATACAGAAACATGATCTACAGGGATCAGAAATTTGAAAAGTAGTAATGCAAAAAGTATTATTTAGTTTTCATTGTTAGTAGCATTTATGGGCTGCAGATAATGACGTCTAGGGATGAACTGGAGGAACTTTGATAGGTTCCAAATTCATCTAGGAAGATCTTCAGGAAGGACTGTGCCAAACCATGACTGAGGGGAGAACCCTCATGATGAGACCTTTCGGCCTAAATGGCGAAATGGGATTGATTGATGGGTCACATGTATTTTCCAACATCACCAAGCAATTCTCCAATTCTCAGCAGACCCCGACTGGGTGTCATAATTTAACTCAATTCTGACCCTACTTACTTGGAGAGATAGCCTGGGCCTGGTCCCGCAAGATTGCTTCCCCCCTCCCCCCCACTTCAAATGCCATCTACCAAGCCAGGTTATCACCTGTGCTTCTTATTTACTTTCACCAGTTTATTATAAAGGATATTAGAAAAGATACAGATGAGCAGTCAGATGAAGAGGTACATAGGGTGAGGTCTGGAGGGCCCCCAAGCGCAGGAGTTTCTGTCTCCAGGGAACTGGGGTGTACCACCTTCCGGGCATGGGGGTGTATCCACCAACATGGAAACTCATCAACTGTTGTTGTTCAAGAGATTTTATAGAGCTTCATCTGTACTACCCCCTTCCCCTTCCCAGAGGTGGGTGGGTGTGACCAAAAGTTCTAGCTATAATCACACCTCTTTGTAGTCTGGAGGTTATCTAGGGACCCCACCCTAAGTCACCTCATTAGCATAAACTCAGGTGAGCTCAAAAAGGGCTCGTTATGAATGACAAAAGGATAGCCTATCACTGAGGAGATCCCAAGAGTTCTAGGATATTTGTGCCAGGAACCGGGGAGAGAGACCAAATATATTTCTTAATATATCACAGTGGGGAAGGGAGGGCACATCATTTTTCATTCAATGGTGTTTTAAGACAAAATGGAAATAAACAAAAAACCTTTTATAGAAATAGATAAATAAGCAGAGGCATTTGAAGTTTGTGTCATGGACTGAAAAAAATGTCCAAAATAAACACTTGGTTGGAGAGGTGGATATGAAAGATATAGAAAGGAGGTAAGAACAAAGGAAATGATCTGGAAATCTCCATTCTGAGGAGAGACCCAGATGTGCCATTCAGCTGAAAAGAAGCAGAATCAGAGTCAGCAAGCTGGAGTCAGAGCCTAAAGTGTCTGCCAAACCAGGAGGAAACAGGCAGAGCAAGGAAATGGACCAAAGTTTGTCTCTGGTTGAGTCTAAACATATTGGCTAAGGTAAGCACCTGAGGGTCAGGGAACCAAGGAATGGGGAGGGAGCAGACACATCCGGGGACGATTTCCCAAGTCTCAGCACAGAAGGACAAGTTCCACACTGCCAGTTTAATAGTTGTCTGATTGCTGATCAAACTAGCTGCCTTTTTCTCTGCTCTCATTTGTTTTGCCCGGGTATGCGCAGACAAGACCTTTGTGAGCTGGTTGTTATCCACTCATCTAGCCTCATCTGCCAGCTTGTACTCCGTGTCAGCAGGCTCTAGCTTCCGTATCCTCTGTGCCTGTCTATTGCTGAAGTGCTACTTATTCTGCCTAACGGTCCTCACTCTTCTTGTCCACCTGGAATGCTCATTCCTCAAGACTCGATTCAGGAGTTATTTTCCAAGTGAAGCCCTCACACATACACACACACACCACCACAACCACCCCCCCCCCAACAAAAACAACACAAAGATACACATCATACACATACATATGTTTGCACATACCACACACTCATGCACCAACCACACACCCAAATGCACATCTGTGAGCATACACAGACACCCTGCCATATACAACCCAAAGTTAAGGATCTTTTCCTCAGCAATGCAGGTTGATATGCCTCTAGTGTTATATATAGCACACATTTTTTAATATTTATGTATTTAGTTATTTTGAGAGAGAGAGAGAGGTGAGGGGAAGGGACACAGAGGGAGGGAGAGAGAGAATCTCAAGCTGGTTCTGCACTGTCAGCGCAGAACCTGATGCGGGGCTCAATCTCGTGAACGATGAGATCATGACCTGAGCTGAAATCAAGAGAAAGATGCTTAACTGACTGAGCTACACAGGCACCCCTATAGCGTACATTTTTAAACAGTAATTGTCTTACAATTATATTGAGAAATCGTACTCAGAACATTTCAAGTGGTGTGAATTTCAAAGCGGTTTTCAACCCCTCTTAATCCAACCCTACCCACCACCTCCACTGACGCCAGAACTGAAAGTTTTAGGACACCAAATCCAATGTCAGTTCAAAATCTGTTATATGTGGGTAGAAGGAAGTCACAAACTACTGACAGCTTCTGTTTTAATCAGAAAGACTTGCTTTCTACTCTCTTGGTTTAAGTAAAAATAGAAAGATCTCTGGCATATAAACCAGCACAACAACAGGAAAGGCCATGGTCTCTTTTTCCTATTAGAGAAGAGGTGCTTGACCTCTGACCTCTCTTCACCTTAGCTCTTTACCCCTCAAAGATGTGTTATTTCCAACATGACACCAAGTATCTCCTTAGCAACAGTCTCAAATAGGGTCAACTTTATCTCTTCTGATGACGATCACTGCTTTCTTTAAAAAAAGAAAAAAGCATTCTTTTTACAATTATAAACCCAAGTCTAACTGCACATGATTTTTAAAGTAAACAAAAGTAAAATATGGTTTTACAACAGAAGCCCCTCTAATTGGAAGTCTAATTATACCATATAGGCTACAACTAGTCCATGAACAAAGCCAGCTATGAAATAGCTATGAAATGACCAAAAAGCCAACTATGAGGAGGAGCAGACAATGAAAGAAAGGCAAGAGGCCTCAGTACTTGGCCCTTGAATTATCTAGAAAGCCGAGCCTTATCACTAACGTGGAATTTTAGTGTTTCTGCTGGAAGGAAAATGAAGATCTGACATCCTCTTATTCCAGTAGGGTCGCCCCGAATGCAAGCTCTTTCTAAGGGCTGACGTTATACACCCTAAAGGGCAGACGAGGTTTTACAGCTGTGGGATCAGAGAAGAGCTGGGTGTTCCGTCTTCCAATTCATTACCACACATCATCTATGGCTTTTGGGTAATTGAGCAAATAATGCCCTTGACAACCATTCTCCCTCTTTAGCACCAAGGCAAGGTAATTAATTAAGGCCAGAAGGGGATTGTTAACGGCTGTTAATGAACCACAATTGAGGGAATTACTTAGGAGAGCGCTCTTAGAGCCTATAAAAGTACATGAACTAGAGCAGCTTGGGTATCAAATGTTCCCAGCCCTTCCCGTCACTCTTCAGTCACGGAAGGGCACATTAGAGGTGAAATGACTGGGGAGTTTCCAGGACACGGCCCTGCCTGATTATGCTTGTATAACTTGGAGTGGCTATTTATTTTCAAACCCCATCATTTCCAGAGAGACTTTTCTAGGGCACACACCAAATGTGTAGCACACACTAAAATATGATGACCTGGACAATGAACCGTTTAGCCAGTATTCTTTCAGTGTAGTGTGATGCAGTCTGTTACACAAACACCCTAAATTAGGATGTGAGGTACTCTCTGACCTAAAGAAGTCATCATCTCAATGGGGCCACACGAGGGACACAAGAAACAAGTGGAGACCAGTGTGACCCAATAGTACCTAATTGTGAAAATGAGTAAAGGAAACTTAAAATGGAGCCGGGGGGTGGGGGGGAGCCGCCTGGGTGGCTCGGTTGGTTAAGCATCCAACTTCGGCTCAGGTCATGATCTCACAGTCCTTGAGTTCGAGCCCTGCATCGGGCTCTGTGCTGACAGCTCAGAGTCTGGAGCCTGCCTCATATTCTGTCTCCCTCTCTCTCTGCCCGCCCCTCCTCTCCCAACTCTGTCTTTCTCTGTCTCTCAAAAGTAAATAAAAACATCACAAAAAACCCTTTTTTTTTTTTTAATGGAGCTGGGAAGCCCTGAAGGGGGAGTTCTCAAGCTCATACGGTTCCTTGCAGCCTGCATACCCAGCAGGAAGAAGGAAGAGTTCTTATCTTGACAAGGGAGGACACTTTTCATATAGAAATTTTATTTCTTCCTCTTAAGAGAAGGAAGGCAGGGCTCTTGGCTAGCTCAGTCAGTAAAGCCTGTGACTCTTGCTCTTGGGGTTGTGAGTTCGAGCCCCACATTGGGGGTAGAGATTACTTAAATACATAAAAATACTTTTAAAAGAAAGAAACATGGTGCCTGGGTGGCTCAGTCGTTGAGCGGTTGACTTTGATCAGGTCATGATCTCTTGGTTTGTGAGTTCGAGCCCCACATCAGGCCCTGTTGTCAGCGTGGAGCCTGCTTCAGATCCTCTGTCTCCCTCTTTCTCTATGCCTTCCCCACTTGTGCTCTCTCTCAAAAATAAATTTAAAAGGAAGAAAGAGAGAAAAAGAAGGAAGGTCCCTCCCTGCCCCAGCAACATCGCACTAAGCCCCACTTGTAGCCAAGGATGAACTACCACAACCTCAAACTTGTTCTCTAATAAACTTTTATTCAAAACGGACCTCTCCAATTTCCTCCTAAAACTTAGTACAAGCTGACCTTCCCTTTGTCTCCTCAGACCTGCTAATAGTTTACCATAGCTTGCATGTCCCCAATTGCAATTCCTCAACTATCCCCCAGGGAAGATATTTTGCTGGTACAATAACTGGCTGTTTTTCAAGGTCAACATAATTGCTAAACTGCATGGCCTAGACCCCAAGCGCTAAAGAAGTTTAGGAAAGTGAGACAGCTGTGTGGGCTGGGTGAGCAGACCAGGTTTAGGATAGAGGTGGGATCAGAATTGGCTGAGAGGACCAGGGGGCAGCATGGGTGAGGGCAAGGGGAAGATGGTCTATACGAGAACAAACAGTGTGAGTCCTGTCTCCCCGGAAAAGAATTTCATGCCAAGGTCTATAGAATAATCCTTCCTTCTTCACTGTCCTTTTCTCCTTCTCCTCCTTCTTCTGAAGTTTAAGAGAGAATTTGAGATTGCCAGTCTCACAACACCTCCCTCCCCCAACATACACACACACACACACACACACACACACACACACACACGTCCATCAGGCAATAGACCGAGGGGCTCACACCACACACAGTTATTTGGTGAGAGAGAATGGAACTAGGCTTAGATGAGAAATTGGATCACATAATTTTGAGTGTGTCTCTTTTTTGGTAATGTTTATTTACTTTTGGTAGAGAGAGAACACAAGTGTGAGTGGGGGAGAGACAGAGAGACAGACAAAGAGAGAGAGAGAGACAGACAGACAGAGGATCCAAAGCAGGCTCTGCACTGAGAATGAGCCCGATGTGGGGTTTGAACTCACAAACCATGAGATCATGACCCGAACCGAAGTCGGACGCTAAACCAACTGAACCATCCAGGTTCCCCAAGTCTGGTGTCTTTCTTCCTAGAGGATGAGGTTAGTAGATAGTATGAGTGATGGGGTTTTGGAGTGGTGGTGGGGGTTCAGAGCCAAAGACCAAGAAAGAATTCTTGAAGATGTCTTTGGTGCAAAAAAGGTGATTTTATTAAAGCACTGGGACAGGACCCATGGGCAGAAAGAGCTGCACTAGGGTTGTGAGGAGTGACTGGTTATGTACTGTGGAGTTGGGGGAAATAAAGTCAAGTTAAAGGGATTTCCATATGCTAAAGAAGACTCACAGATTACTGGAAGCCTAGCTATTGTCAAACTAAAGTTGTTTTTCCCTTTAGCAAAGCATTATCATTAAGACAGTAGGGAGTTCCTGGAGATTAGGCTAGTGCTAAAATTGCCCTTTTCTTATAATATTACTAAGATATTTGTAAAGTGATGGAGACTTTTTTCCCCCAGTTTAACCATTTGTTTTCTGCCCTTTCCTTTGTTCTTAGGCAGCCAAGAGTGCCTGAGGAATACTACACCTATGGGGGGTGGGGGCAGGAACTAGCTTGTGATTGGCCGCCCTCAGCTTGCACTGCTGGGGCCTCATCATGAGGACAGGGTATAAAAGTTCTGAATATCAGGGGCGCCTGGGTGGCGCAGTCGGTTAAGCGTCCGACTTCAGCCAGGTCACGATCTCGCGGTCTGTGAGTTCGAGCCCCGCGTCAGGCTCTGGGCTGATGGCTTGGAGCCTGTTTCCGATTCTGTGTCTCCCTCTCTCTCTGCCCCTCCCCCGTTCATGCTCTGTCTCTCTCTGTCCCAAAAATAAATAAACGTTGAAAAAAAAAAATTTTAAAAAGTTCTGAATATCAGCCAGAAAGGTTTGGGCAGATGATGCGTTAAACAAGGAGACTCTTCAAGGAGATACGCACAGAAGTGTTGGGAACAGAGAGCCTTGGAGAAATTACCTATCTCGCCCCAAGCCAAGAAAGAGTAGAATCAGAGGGGCACCTGGGTGGCTCAGTTGGTTAAGTGTTGGTTAACTCTTCATTTCGGCTCAGGTCATTATCTCACAGTTTGTGGGATTGATCCGTGTTGGGCTCTGCACTGATGGTGTGGAGCCTACTTGGGATTTTGTCTCTTTCCATCTCTCTCTGCCTCTCCTGTGCTCTCTCCCTCTCAAAATAGATAAATAAACTACACCCACACACACGCACACACCCACACACACACACATAGGATAGAACGGGAAGCAGTAAAAGCCAAGTTCCTAAGAATTATGCTTTATTGCTTCTCATATAAATCTAGCTGTGGTCTTTACACCTTTTTTTGCTCAAACACCCCTAAAACAATGGTTCTCAGCTTGGGGTGATTTTGCCTTCCAGGGACACTTGGCAATCTCTGGAGACACTTTTGGTTGTCACAACTGGGGAGAAAAGACTACTAGCATTATTGAGAACAGAACGGGGATGCTACTGAACATGCTACCATGCATGGTGCAGCCTCTGACAGCAAAGACTTAACCCAGCCCCAAATGCCAGTGGTGTCAAAGTTGAGAAGCCTTGCCCTGAAAGGATCTTGAAAGCTGATGACCCCTTCACACATATTTAGGTTGACATTTAAATGTTTCATCACAAGTTTAAACAGTACCAAAGGATGTAATGTATATCATTAATACTGATATTTAAAAATAAAAGTCCTGAGGCTCCTGGGTGGCTCTGTCGGTTGAGCGTCTGACTCTTGGTTTCAGCTCAGGTCATGATCTCATGGTTTGTGAGTCCAAGCCCTGCATCAGGCTCTGCACTGACAATGCAGAATCTGCTTGGGATTCTCTCTCTCCCCCCCCCTCTCTCTCTCTATGCCCCTCCTCATTCTCTCTCTCAAAATAAATACACTTAAAAAATTTTTTTAATAAGATAAAATAAATAAATAAAAACAAACGTCCTATCATTATTTTAAATGTATCCAGTGATATTTAAGCACCATATTAAATTGATATCTGATATCCTTTTGAAGGGATACATGAACGAAGTATACTTCCATTCCACTTCCTCCCAGGAATATTATTCTGATGTAATATAGTTTATACTTGTAAATCTTATAATTACCCAACCATTTTCTCTACAACGACAACTATGTGTGTGTGTGTGCGTGTGTGTGTGTGTGTGTGTGCGCGTACATTGAAAAATTTAGAAACATTTCCTGTGACCCTAGGGCTCTAAGTCTGCAGCTCCCAAACTATTTGGGAAGTGTCCATGAAGTCACATGGGTACTGCAGGATATTTTAAATTTTCAAGGGAAACTCAGTATGAACTACCAGTTTGGAAGTAGTTCACAGTGTTCACATTAGGTCGAACTACATTCCTTTGATGATGTTATATTTTTTGCAAAGGTGGTGTTTTTTCTTTTTTGTTTTCTGGCAGTTGCTGTGATTAAAAAGCAAGTCAGCACAAAAGCCAGCTTGGAAGAGGAAATGAGGGTGGTGAGGCCTGATCTGCTACCCAGGTTAGCGAAGTTGTGCAGCATACAATGGGCACACACATGTCATTGGCAATTGTGGTTATTTAAGAATGACATAAAGATATGATTTCTCCTCTTTATGCTTTATCTTTGCAAATGGCTGTAACCGGGGTGCGCGAGTGCAAGAGTACCTGACTCTGGGGGTCCTATTCAGACCAGGTTCAGCCACTTGCCACTGATCCAAAGACACGGGAGTGGAGGTGAAACAAGAAAAGAATTACTTTCAGTGAGACCAACAGCGGGAAGATGTAGACAGAAGACTAGCGTCTCAAAGAAAGTCTTCAAAGTGCCGAAAATACTTCCAGGTTTATATAAGGAAGAGGTGGAAAAAAAGCTGGTGGGTACAAGCAGGTGGGCGGTAAAGGTCATGTGGATCACTGTCTCGGAATCAATCACAAGGGGTGATGCTGGCTCAGGGCAGTCCCAATTGCTTGAGGGGGTAGTTTGGTTCCCATCTGGGGATGCTTTGCCTGCAGGGTCTTTTGCCTGAATTAGAGAAAAGTTGGAAAGAAGAACTTAATTAGAAAGTACAGACAAGTCAAAATGGAGTAGCTGAAGTCCTCTTCCATGGCTACAATGTTGTTAGGATATAAATACTTATTAAGTTGTTTGAAACTAAGCACTTAACTAAATGGAATGGATAGGTATTTTGGTTTGGGGACCCAGTGGAAATATTACTGATTCATCAAGAGCTTGGGAACCTCTGTCTAAGTGTTAAGAAATAGTCTTTTGGGTTGACATATTAGTATAATGACTATTAATATATAATATATCAAAACAATATTATTGTGATCATTATTAAAGACAAAAAGCAAATAATTTTGGAAATGCATCTCTAGTGAATGTCGCTCCCCTGGCCTCAATTAGTCATATTGTCATATTGTGGGTGAACAATATTATATACCCATGGATGAATATTACAAATGAACGTAAAATTATATTCCCATCGTTGACCTTAAAAGTGAAAGAGCCAGTTATTTTGTCCGTGAAATAGATTTATGCAGGAATAGCAGAGGAATTGCAATTCAGGACATGCAAACTATAGCAAACCACAGGTAAGTCCTGATGTCAAAGGAGAAGAACTTTATAGAGTTGCTTTATAGAGAAAAAAAAAAAAAGTTGCGAGGGGCTGAGGCCAGTGTTCAGATGATGATGGTTTCCTATTGGCCAAGTTGTGATATTTTCTTATTGGTTGAGCTTGTTGCTGAGTCAGGTGGCAAGGTTCCTCTCTTCTGTTGGGTCTGCTATTGATGGGTCTGCTTCTGTTGGGTCTGCTATGGGTGGGGGTGTGAGGGCAACCTCTTCTGGCCTCCCCACTCTATTTTAAATGAGGGTTCCTTTAATAAGTTCCACACTATTTCCATTTTAATAGATATAAGCACTGAATAATTTTGTTCAGACACATATCTGAAGAGTTTTATTATAGCAATGTCAGTCAATTCTGGAACTCCTGAATTATATGTCAAAAGTCATGTAGTGGTCTAGCATCAACAATTATTTTTAGTGATCCATCAGTTCTACTAGTGTTTGTCTTGTTGAAAGCAAAGAATTGTTGAAAGCAAAGAATTGGAAACATCCCATTTCCAAAAAAACACATTATGCAATCGTTAGAGTTATTTACTTTCTCAGCTCCAGAATTTCCAGCTGGGCCTTTGTGTGTACACTAGAGGTTTACAACCTGGAGCCAACGCACCTTATCAACATTTGGGAAGGATGAGAGGTGTACTTTTCTGTTGTAAATTAGAAGAAGGGCTAGTGAGGAAGTGAGGTGGGAGAGAGAGCCTGCAGTCATCACTAGTAAGGTCACAAGAAGATCCATTTTAGGAAATCTCACGTGCAGGGTGAAGACACGGAAATTGGTCCCCTCAAAACTGACTGTACCCACATAACTCTTGGAAAGCCTCTGCTTATGGCTAAGAATATTCAGATTCCAGTGTGAGGAGCACTTCCAACCCTAAGGAAGAGGAATTTTACTCCAGGACACCATGGCGTCCTTGGCCACACCTCTATGGCTATGTGGCTAATAGACAAACATTTTGGGATCAGTCACTCCTTTTCTTTCTCTTCCCCGAGCCGCAGATGAGTGTGGCCTCCAAGGTCAGACTCTTAAGACTTAAGTTTCAGTTTTCCCACTTACCAGTTTTCTAAATTTGCACACGCGACTTAATTTTGTGCTTCAGTTTACTAATGTGTAAAGTGCCGATTATTATAGTATTCAGCGCATAGGATGGGTATGAGAGTTTAATGAATCCAAGCACATGAAGCTGATGCAGGCTCGCTAGGTCTGAGGACCCAGAGGATCAGCCAAGAGGATCCTTGACTTTGCACAGGACAGAAATCAAACGTGAGCTGAAAGTAAATGAGAGCAGAGTCTATTAAAGACATAGAGAGAGTGTAGATATGGACAGAGCATCCAGGAGACTCAGACAGGAAACGAGAATGAGTCTCCTCTTAGCTTGGGGCCTGGGGTTTTTACTGAGGATGGTGGTCTGGTGCAGGTGTCCTCCCGGTAATCCAGAAACAAAGAGTGCTTAGCTGTCCTCCATAAGTCACTTATGCCCTGAAGCCAGGGGTCTTGATGAGTCAGTGGTCTTGGAAAACTTTCATGAAGACCGCCCCTGGTCACTCCTCAGATGGTATCTATTGTGCTGGAAGACTTCAAAGACATCGTGAAATCCTGACGTTTACAAGGAGGATGTACATTTCTGTTCTATAAGGCGTGTGTAAAGTGGGGGTGTAGGTCCTAGCAAGAATAGAAGCAGGAAAAGACGCAGTTCTTCATGGGGTCCCTTTAGTTTCCTCATCTCAAAGCTCTCAAGAAGAGTGCCTGGCATACGACAAGTACTCAATTAATGTAAACTATTGCAGAAGTTCAACTGTGTCCCTTTTTGGAGGGGATCCTGCCCTCCATCCTGGGAGGCCTAGCAGGATCAGGGTGGGATACAAGAAAAAGGGAGCCTTTGTGGCCAATTCTTTTTTTTTTTTTTTTTTAATTTCTAAAAAGTGTTTATTTATTTTTGGGAGATAGAGAAATAGAGCGTGAGTGGGGTTGGGTCAGAAAGACACAGAATCCGAAGCAGACCCTGACATGGGGCGCAAACCCATGAACTGTGAGATCATGACCTGAGCCGAGGTCAGACGTTTAACCAACTGAGCCTCCCAGGCGTCCCTTTTGTGGCCAATTCTTAAAAAGAAAGTTCTGGTTTCTGTACCTGAGGCCCATGGAATAGAGAGAGATTGAGAGAACAGACCCACAGTAGACTCAGAAGAAAGGAGTCAAGGAACCAGACGTTTGAATTTTCTTCTGTTCTAGACAAAAAGAGCCTTCATGAGTTCCCAGGAATTTAGAGCCAAATTGCTGGTCTGTAACAAACAGTGGGCATTTGCTTGTGTTGGATACACTTCAAATAGAGCTGGGAAGTCTACACTGGGCTCCTCAATTAGGCTGACAAGACTGGAACTCAAGCTGCAGGGTTAGGCTTCTTCCCTTTTGTTCTCCAGCATGAAGCGCATTTACATGCCTGTATCATTCTGCATTTCCTTACTTACTCAACAAAGCAAACTGTTCTGGTTTGTTTCTTGTTTCTTAGAACACTGCTTTTGGCTTCTGCCTAGTTAATAGTTAGCATTTATATAAAGTTTGCATTTGTCTGAGATGTTGAAGCTGGGTATTAGGGAGGACAGAAGAGATAGCCTTGGTGCCAGAAGGTGAGTTAAGCTGAGGACTCCATGAAATAAGATGTCTTAAGAAGCTATTTATGGAGACAAACATCTCTGAATTGGGCAAAGATTGTATTGATAGGCTGACCATTTCATCCTCATTGGCTATTTCCCTTGTTGCTTTGCTTGGTAAATAGGCAGGTAGGGTGATAGAAAGAGTTGAAACTGGAAAGGAATCAGGATTTTTTGCAGTCAGAGAAGGGCTTTGGTGACTTACATAAACCTTAGTTAAAACACTCCCTTTGAGCAAGAAGGAAGATGTTCATGCTTTGCTCCCACAACAACAAGAAACAGTAAGACTTGTGCTTAACCTGTTTTCATCTTTCTTATGTTACTCCAGGACCCTAAGAAGCCATGCTAATCAGCCTTTTTTTTTTTTTTTTTTTTTTTTTTTGTCCTGTGGCAGACAGGAAAAAAAAATCCCCAAAGCAGTCGTAGTTTGGAGGGTCAGTGGGGGTGAAGTGAAAACAGTGGTAGGTAATGAAACAATAGTCAAAGATTTAGAAATCTTGGTTCTGGTTCATTTTATCTCAACTAAAAGATAACTCTGAGGGGAGCCTGGGTGGCTCAATCAGTTAAGGGTCCAACTCTTGATTTCAGCTCAGGTCATGATCTCAGAGTTCATGAGTTTGAGCCCCACGTTGGGCTCTGCACTGACAGCACAGAGCCTGCTTGGGATCCTCTCTCTCCCTCTCTCTCCCTCTCTCTCCCTCTCTTTTTCTCTCTGCTCCTCCCTGACTTCCACTCTCTCTCTCTCTCACAATGAATAAATAAACTTAAAAAAAAAAGATAACTCTGTGAGAGTGTCATCCACGGCTACAAATCCTGATGGGGGAGGGGCTTTAGGAGAACCATTCTGGCAGATGTAGGAGTGTGGCTTGGAGACATCAGGGCTAGAGAAGAGCCAGGGATGGAAATGGGCACCTGGATGAGACGAGGATGAGTGAATATAATCGATCTGAACTCCACTGGATCATGACCAGGATGAGTGAATATAATCGATCTGAAGTCCACTGGGTCATGACAGTTGTATGAAGCCACCTCTGAATGTAAAGCAAAATATAACCACTGGGAGACTTGGTGCTTCTTTTCTAGACAAATGTTGAGTTGTCAGTACCACAGCTAAAGAACACCAAGACCATACTTGCAGTTGAACAAATTGGGCTCATACCTTATTGCAGCAAGGAGCAACGTACACCATGGAAAACCTCGGGGTAAGAGGGGGTTAGAGAGAACGTATTTGGGCTTTGGTGGGGTGACTCAGGGAAGGGTCCAAGCAGGTGGGAGATTCCCTCTAGATTAGATACTATCAGTGGAGCATTTCTATGTTGGGTATCTCAATACATTTTACCAATAAGGAGGGAAATTATAATGAGTATAAAATTGTCCCTGGGAAAGAAGTAACAAAGTCACTCTTTTTGGCGGAAAGAGGGGTGTTTGGTGCTTGGTGGTTGGCACCGTGACTCTGCTGTTGTGAGTGCTTGGACAAAAGTATGAAGTGGCCTTGTTTTTCATGATCTTGGAATAACCTTGTCTGAAGCTGGTATTCTGTGAGGTCGTCAATATCTAATAGGAGAATAACATGGCTTATGAGTGTGTGCTAGGTCAGCTTTTGAATGTCAGTGGCTACTCCTCATGTGCCCACCCACATACACACTCATTTTAGGTCAGGACTAGCTAGCCATTCCTCAAGACTAATTTAAGAGCTCAGGATACTGAGACAAGGCCTATTAGAGTCAGACTAGACATTGTGGAGTACAGGGCTAGTCAGGCACCAGACAAGTTCCAGATATAGCTGACCCAGGAGGATCACACAGGTGCCAGGCAGAAGAGTCAGGCACATGCCTGAACACGAACACTGCAAGTCAACAAGGCGGTTACAGATCAGGGGGCTTTTCACGTGGGGCTCCAGCAGACGCTGTGCTTCCTAGGGCTTCGATCCATGGTTACTCTAGCTTCCTCAGGTTTGTCCTGGTCTCACAGCAGAACACTCTGGACATAAAAAGCATTCAACATCTGGGCACCTGGGTGGCTCAGTCAGTTAAGCATCTGACTTTGGCTCGGGTCGTGATCTCATGGTTTGTGATTTCGAGCCCCACATCGCGCTCTCTGCTGTCAGCACAGAGCTCACTTCCGATGGTCTTTCGCCCTCCCTCTCTGCCCCTCACCCACTCACTCTCACCCTCTCAAAAGTAAATAAACATTAAAAAAAAGCATTAAACATCTCTTTGACTTCTGATCATTTGGTATGTTGAATCATTCTGAGCCCCCAAGACAAGCGAATGCATGTCAACTTCTATAAGATTACAATTGGAAGGGATCATGCAGGTGTCCTTTCTATCCCAATAATGTCTGTCAATTGTTTGAGGTAGATTTACAAGGTCTTTCTTCGGTTAAGTCCAAAACAAAAAACAAAAACCAAAACCAAAAAACAAAACACGAATTCCTCCTGTACTTTTAATGCATGGATCCTTGTTCCGACCTTTGGAGCTACACAGTCTGATCAGTCTTGCATGTGACAGCCTTCCAAATGTTGGAAGACAGCTACCACACCCCTGGTAGGTAGTGTGTCTTCACTACTGCTTCCCTGGGCTGAGTCAGGCCTTGTGGTAAAGGCACCAAATCCTCACCTGTGCGGGGACTGCTGGCCACAGATCTAGCTGGTCCTGACTCCTAGGAGCCTCCTTACAACAGGAATCTGCACTAGGCTAGAGGGTTCCCAAAGCGTTTGTCCAATGTCCCAGGGACCATTTTCTGATGTTTTCTTAGGATAAGGATCAGGTATTGGAGGCTGTCTAATAGTTGGTACCGTGCTAAAGATTTCTTTAACTCGCACAAAAGCCCTATGCTATAGGTTCTGTTATAATACCCATTTGGAAGCTCAGTGAGGTAAAGCAACTTGTCCAGTAAGTAGCAGAGTCAGAGAGGCCACCATGCTGTAAGAGGAAGGCTCATGCAGTCAGTTCTCTATGCTAGTTGTGCTTCTGTGCAAGGAGACAGAAAAGTAAGGTGTGGGCACTGTGAAGGCTCTCACTTACAAGATAGGATGTGATTGTGACAGACTGGATTCTTGAAATGAAGATTCTGGAGGGGTGTAATTATTGCACCAAGATCTACAATATCAGAAGAGTCCTCAGGCTTATGAGGACCCTTTATTTCCTTTTAGGATGATCCCTTGGAATATGAATTTGGATGCCACATACATATGGTCAAGGAAGGCATCTATTACCTCCCCCCTCCTTCCTTTTTAAATTTAGAAGATCAAATCATTGTAGGTGACCATTTTTGCTTTAGCTTGGGGAAGGGAGTAGAAAAAGAGGGAAAGAGTGAAAGAGAACCATAGAGATTTTCCTGGACTGATCTGTAGTCCTCAAAAGTGGAAGAGGAAAATTAAAATCATTATCTCCATCACACACACACACACACACACACACACACACAATCCCCCAAAGTCAGGAACACCTTGGTTATAGAGAACACCAAGCATAGCCTCTGGAACCTAGCTCCATTTAACAATGTAACATGACGCTATGCTGACTAAGTTTAAAAATCATCTCTTAGTTACTAATTGGAAGGTGGTGACAAATAACAGAAAATCATCAGCTTGGAGATCAGACTGTCCTAGTTCAAATCCCAGCTCTGCCTCCTCTTAGCTTCATGACATCATACACACAACGGAGTTTCTACAAGCCTTGGTCTCCTCATCTATAAAATGGGCAGCATAATATCTACCTCATAGGGTTGTTGTACAGATGAGATGGAATAATGTCTGTAAAACAACTAGCACAGTGCCACTAGCTCATCATTACCACCTTCTTTCTCTTTTGTTAAGCTTATCTTAAGAATTGGCCTGGCAGGGATGCGGCACGTAAAAATGAAGGCATCCTGACAAATTGAATTGCATCAGAAAAAATATTTCCGGTCTTGACCCTTCAAGAAATGCATGTTTCTGTAAATCAGATGTCTCCTGCCACAGTCAGACATCCTTTTGACAAGTGCTTATTGATGTGGCAAGAGGGAAGAAGACCACCTGGGTAACTGACTCAGCTGTCTGTGTCTCAGTTTCCTGGCAGCTGACTAGGACATATTCCTATGTGGGTTCTAAGCCAATATGCGTAGAGTTTATAAGGCATCCTCACATGTGTTATCTCATGTAATCCTGACAGCAATCCTGGGATGTGGATCCTAAGCCCCATTTTGCAGATGAGGAAGCTGAGGCTCCCAGAGGTTAGGTGACTGCTCAGTAAAGGGGAGTGTCATCCAAAGGGAGCCATCCTCTGGGCATGGACATGCTCCAATAGAGCTTAGTGAACTTAGCAAACAGGGAAGGATTGGGGCGTGAGGCGGGGAAAGACTTCAAATCAGCTTTCTCTCCAGCATGGTGCATGGCTGGCAACAGGGTAGCATTTTTATCTGCCTCATTTTTTTTTTTTTAAGTTTATGTATTTGTTTTGAGAGAGAGAGAAAGAGAGAGCACGTGCGTGTGCATGAGCAGGGGAGGGGCAGAGAGAGAGGGAATGAGGGAGAACCCCAAGGAGGCTGCACATTGTCAGTGTGAAACCTGATTCGGGACTCGAACCCACGAACCATGAGATCATGACCCCAACGGAAATCAAGATTCAGAAGCTCAACCGACTGAGCTACCCAGGTGCCCCTGCCTTGAATGTTTTGCCTTGCATCTTCCTGAAGCTGATTGACTAAAGGAGATCCATTTGAAAGTTCAACCAATATTCCTAAGCCAACTTCACACCGTTTGGTTTCAGGTTTTTGTTTTTTGTTTTTTTTTTTGAGCAGGAAGACCTATGTGGTGCATTTCATTTCTCCTTGCCTAGGGGTCTGACAGGAACGTTAGCCTTCATCTGCCGACTCACTCTGATGAGATTGCTTTGGAAGTCACTCCAAAGTCAACATGGCTAAATGGGATGCGGCTGTTAAGATCGAAATGCATTTCAGTTAATACCTTGGCTGCACTGAAGCTAAGCCAGTGCCAGCCCTAATTCCTAAAGGAAAACAAATCCACAATAATCCATCTTCTAATTCTGTGCAGACTGGCACAACACCAGATCGCATCAGTTGTGAGTCACCGTGGCCGGGACCAGCCCTTCACACTTTGAGGTCAGCAAATCGCACACATAGAAGTGTGAGGTCAAAACCACATCAACGACTTCCTTGATTTATCTGAAATGAGGGCCTTTACTCTGATGAGAGAAATAAACTCATTCTTTTCCAATGGAAGATTAACTTTTCGAGAGCGGCAACCAAAGTGAGTTCTGTTTTGCAAGTTGCGGTGAGGCTTTATTGGCTTCAACTTGGTTTTGTCTTCCTGTTTCCTTTGGAGTATTCCTAATCTTCACTATCTCCCCAGGCGCTGAGGAGCAGCCTTGATATTTGCTCATTCCCACCGAGCTGTAAATGACTGATCTGAGAGTCCGTTGCTTTCTAGAAATTGTAACATTTGAATATCATTGTTTAACTGGAGCAAAATGAATAGACAGAAGGAAACAGACAAGGTTGAAGGGGAAGATACTGGTTTAGTGCTGCAGGAAGCAAACTATAGCCTGTGGGCCACATCTGGCCGGATGCCTATTTTTGTACAACCCCCACTCTAACAATGATTTTTACGTTTTTTTAATGGTAGAAAATCAAAAGAAGGGTAGTCTGTGACGTGAAAGTTATATGAAATTCCAACGGCAGTGTCCACAGTTTTATTGGAACAGAGCCATGTTCCTTACACAATGACTGTGGTTGTTTTTGCACTGAGGGCAAAGTTCAATAGTTGCAACATGCAGACTGCATGGCCCCTAAAGTCTGAAGTATCTACGACCTGGCCCTCTGCAGAAAAAGCTTGCTGCCCCTTTTAGGGTAAAACTGTTTCACAGCAAGCAAAGGGCTCCCAAGAAGAAAGCAGTTTAGAAGGGGAGAGATTATATCCTTTTAACAACAGATGTGTCTGAATGGGCCAAGCTTTTACTTCAGCTAGTGCGTCCCTTGCTGGCACTAATCAGGAGGCCCATCCTAGGGATAGGAGGCCACAAAAGATTTCCCAGGGCAGTGGGCCTTGGGTCATGTTCCCTCCAAAATGCTTGCTCAGGCAGGACACGGGTTACCTCGCTTATGGCTGGACGGGTGTGCAGTGGCTTCTGGGTGGCTCTGCTCCAGTGCCTAGGTGCCACAGCAACTCTGACTGAACCGATGAGGAAACAGTAAATCCCCTAGGAAAACACTCCCTCAAGTTATCTTTTGGCTTAAAGTAGCTTTTCATTTTTTTTAATAAAGAAGAGATTTTAATTTAATTTAGTTTAATTTAATTTAATTTAATTTTAAGAGAGAGAGAGGGAGAGCGTGAGCGTGCATGAACGGGGGGGAGGGGCAGAGAGAGATGGAGAATCTTAAGCAGGTTCCATGCCCAGCACAGAGCCCGACCGTGAGATCATGACCTGGGTTGAAATCAAGAGTCAAGACGCTTAACCAACTGAGCCCCCCAGGCGCCCCAGTAGCCTTTTCCTATTAACTTATTTATTTATTAAATCCTTCACACTATAAACATTTGTTGAGCACCTACTGTGTGCTTGGTGCCAGACATACAAAGAAGACTGAAATATCACCCTAACCCCTGCTTTTGAGGGGCTCATAACCTAGTGGTGGACATAGGTTTATAATACAGGTACACGTCTGTGGGAACTCAGAGAACACATAGAGCTTGGGATGGAAATGGCTAGAATGAATGTTTCACCATATACTAAGTAAATCTATTGATGAATCACTTGGTTACACATAGAATTTCTTTCTTTTTAAAAAAAATTTTTTTTTAACGTCTATTTATTTTTGAGACACAGAGAGACAGAGCATGAACAGGGGAGGGGCAGAGAGAGAGGGAGACACAGAATCTGAAACAGGCTCCAGGCTCTGAGCTGTCAGCACAGAGCCCGACGTGGGGCTCGAACTCATGGACCGTGAGATCATGACCTGAGCTGAAGTCGGACGCTTAACCGACCAAGCCACCCAGGCACCCCTACACATAGAATTTCAAAAACATGTACGACTGACACCACCTAACAGGACCCTCAATGCTACTTCTGGTTTTCCAAAGTCTCGAGCTCTTTCTCCCTCCATTAGTTTGCTGAGAGACAGAGCATGGGTGGGGATGGGGCAGAGAGAGAGACACAGAACCCCAAGCAGGCTCCAGGCTCCAAGCTGTCAGCACAGAGCCCTACGCAGGGCTCGAACTCAGGAACCGTGAGATCATGACCCGAGCCAAAGTCAGACGCCCAACCAACTGAGCCACCCAGGCGCCCCAGTTACCGTAGATTTTAGATCAAAGGATTAGGAGCATTGGTTCTGAAATTATACCAATATTAAGTAAACTTTATGATCTGTATTGCATGGGAAGTTGGGCAAAATCTGCCTTCTCCTCCCCTCGGTGGGGTGGAAAATATAAGTCTATGTCAGCTCAGCCAGGCTCCAAGCCCCCATCTAGTATAAATCTGAGGTTTCTACCTGCCTGGTTTTAGAAAAAATCTAGTCTTGCACTTCCCCAAATGACCAATGGGTGAATCATTTTTAAAGGAAAAAATAAGTGCTCATAGAATCCCAGAACGAACTAACATTTTTTTATGTTATCTATGTATAAACATTAGTATGCTAATGGCTCTTCTATAAATACAAAACCAAAACAAACTTGCACATTAAGTGCCAAAAAAATAGAAGACTAATGAAAATTAAATTTAAAATAGCAACTAAATGTGGTAACTAATGATCTTCAGAAGCAGAATAGTTGCTATTGGGTTTAGTGCTAGAAAGAATTAGCCTCTAGTACAATAAATTTTTATTTATCAGGATAAAATCATTAAAGCAGAAATACTAATACTAATAATCAAATGCTTCCAATAATCAGGTGCTCAGTATATCTATTCACAAAGTGAATATTGTAAGATTGCTGTGCTGGGGACCATGTGATGACTCCCTTCTCCCATCTTTTTCTCTAGTCAAACTACAACCAAAGCTTTAAGAGAGCACACCAACATCTGTGACCCTTTACAGAGTCTGAGTGTAAACACAAGCCAATTCAGGCACCAACAGTGAATGGCATCTTTTTTTTTTTTTTTAAGTGTTTATGTGTTTATTTTGAGAGAGAGAGAGAGAGAGAGAGAGAGAGAGCAGGGGAGGAGCAGAGAGAGAGGAAGACAGAGAATCCCAAGCAGGCTCTGAGCCATCAGTGCAGAGCCCAATGTGGGACTTGAACTCATGAACCATGAGATCATGATCTGAGCCGAAATCAGGAATTGGTTACTCAACCAACTGAACCACACAGGTGCCCCATCAGTGAGTGGCGTCTTAATCATAAGGCAGTTATTCAGATGATTAGAATTGTGTTAAACATACCATTCAGAATAAAATAACAGCATAATATTAAAAATATTTACTGAAGAAAAGCCCTTGGACCTCTGAGCACATATCTATGGGCCTGGACCCCATTTTGACAAAGTCACTTTTATAAGTTTATCAAAGACTATCAAGAGAAAGAGGCCTAGTTCCCCAAACATCTGGGGCTCTTTGAGGAGGGCATTGGGCAGGGCCAGAAGGTGGCACTAAATGTCCTCTATTCTGCAGGGTTGAGTGCTGAGCTTTTAATTCCTTGAGCTGCCAGTCTTATGTAAATATTTAACACTTGAGAAATGAGAAGCAGACTGTCTACTCAAAAATGTTCATTTGGGGGCACCTGGGTGGCTCAGTCGGTCGAGCATCTGACTTTGGCTCAGGTCGTGATCTCACAGTTCATTGGTTCAAGGCCCACATTGGGTTCTCTGCTGTCAGCTCAGAGCCCACTTCAGATCCTCTGTCCCCCCCTCTCTCTGCCCCTCTCCCACTCACACTCTCTCTCAAAAATGAATGAATAAACATAAATTTTTTTTCCATTTTCTGTGATGTTGAAACCACAGTTCTTTCTTACTGACTTCTATTTCTCCTCTTATTCTGAGAAGTCTTTGACCCTGGCTTAGAATGTTTAAAATCATCCATCTGAAGCACGATTTATTTGTTAGGGGGAAGACCATGTGCTGGGTCTGAATGCAGCAATGGCAAAGGTCTGTGCTCTTGTTATTATGCCATCAGAATTCACATCTGTCAACCTCTGGGGCATCACACCAAAACCATCTGCTTGAACAGTATTTGCTAGGGGGATTGGGAATAGGGGTGAAAGGGACAGAGAAAGAATAAATTGGAAAACTTTCTTTTGGTCTTTCAGGGTGGTGAGAGGCATCCAGATTCAATTGGTGCATGAGGGACATAGAAAAAACATTCCTGTCCTCTTTAGATGTAAGTAAAGCTGGAAGCCGAGCTTTAGGGCACAAGAATCAAATTCTCTTTTCCTTGTAGTTTTTTTAAAAAGAATAAGAAAACCCTTGAGAACTTATGGATACATAAAATTGTACCTATACATGTGTGAATCAGCCACAAAAACTGAATTCTCTCAGGTGATCAAGCCACATGAGTGAAAAACCTCAAATAGCTCTTGATTTGAATAGTCAACATGACCCCTAAGGGAAAAAAGAGGCATTTCTACATTGATAAAAACCACTACCTCTCCCTCCCACAGCTAAATTCTCTGTTTATGGGTACATGGTTAGTATTGAAAAGAAACTTTCTATGTATTTAGACTCACGGTGCCCAATTCTGGATACACAGAGATCACTTGGAAAAGTTCTAAAACATGCTGTGATCTGGTCCCTTCCCTGGATATTTGGATTTAATTGGTTCAAGGGTGGAGTCTAGACATTGACATGCTTTACAAGCTCTCCCAGGAGAGCCTGATGTGTAGAAATGTGGAGGACCACTGGTTTGGAGAGAAACTTGATATTTTTCTGCAGTGGCTGGCAAGCTAATTTCAGAAGCTAATCATTCAAAAGAACCTGTTAGGTCAAGAGAAAGAGGTATGAGAAGGAAGAATCAAAAAGAAGTGTGATTCAGTGAAGAAAAAGAGTAATATCGAAATCAGCATGGTTTTTTCAATCTCCGTAGTCTTAACATTTTGGGTCAGATAATTCTTTGTTATGGGAAACTATTCTGTGCATTGTATGATGTTTAGCAGCATCCCTGGCTTCTACTATGCCAGTAGGAACACTACCGACCCTTC
This sequence comes from Leopardus geoffroyi, assembly GCF_018350155.1. Classification (NCBI taxonomy): domain Eukaryota; kingdom Metazoa; phylum Chordata; class Mammalia; order Carnivora; family Felidae; genus Leopardus; species Leopardus geoffroyi. Next base: position 68,185,766 of record NC_059337.1, on the reverse strand, counting down.
CCCAGGTGTGACAACCAAAAATGTCTCCAGGCATTGCCAAATGTCTCCTGGTATTTACCTGGCCCCCGCATTTGAGAACCAATGATCTAGACAATTACAGTGTGGGTTTCCCCCTCTTCTTTATCTAAATCTGCTCTATCTTCCCTAAAATGAACAAGTTGAATAAGTTTTTAAAACCCATCTGGAACTGGCAGAAAAGTTACAAGGTTTGCAGAAAGGCCAGGGAAGCTCTGTTTAATGACGAAAATAGCCATCTTCATGGATGTGTTGAAATTAGGGTAGCATCCAAAATGAAAGAGTTTTTGTTGCCTTTTTTTTTTTTAAGGTAGAGTCATGTTTCTTTTTATAAATGTATCTTTTGGAGGAAAAGACCTTAGATCCAAAATTAGTATTTACAAAATACAAACCACAATAAAATTGTACTCTAGTCGAGCCAAGAGGAGAGTCTTGACAAATTTGTTTTAAATTTACTTCTTAAAATATCACTAGATTTACTAACACCCTAATTTTTTAATCAAACAGAGGAAGGAATCTGTGAACTAGTATAAGGAGGAGAGCCCTGGCAGAAGAGTGGAATCATTCATGTGGTACCATGACAAACCTCAGGGGGGTTGTTAATTTTCTGGTTTCAGATTGACTTATTGACATCAGATATTAAAGATATTACAACAGTCCCCATGGCAACAGTCCTTGATTTGAAAAGCTGTAGTCTTGAAAATGAATAGAGGCTGAGGTAGTCAGGGCAGGGACTAAACACCGCTTCTATTAGAGTATGCAGAATTCTGTGGATCTACACTGGCCAGTGTTTATCCATTTACTTTGTGCCACCCCTGTGCTAGGTGCCTTACTTGCATTGTCTCTTTTAACCTTCACAACAGCCCTCCGGGTAACTAACCCTTTTTTTTTTTTTTTTTTTAAGCTTTTTTTTTAAGCTCCACGGCCAGCACAGAGACGAACACAGGGCTTGAACTCACAGTCCTGAGATCAAGACCTGAGCTGAGATCAAGAGACAGACCCTTAACTGACTGAGCCACCCAGGTGCCCTGGGGGGTGTTAGCCTTATTATCCCCATTTTGTAATTGAGGAACTTCTGGTTGAGCTTAAAGTGTTAACCCTCCCAAGGCCACGATGCTGGTAAGTAGTGTTACATCTCCATCTCAGAGGTTCCCCCGACTTTTTTGGTTCATGGTGTCCTTAGTGATTCAGGAATGTTTTCACAGTGCACCCAGTCTGAAAGAAACACTCAGGAGTTCCATTTATTACGTAGTTGGGTGCAAACAACTTTCTACATATTTCTGTCCCAACAAGTTAGTAGTCATTTGAGAAAACAATACACATAAATTGGAAAAAAAAATAACATGTTTTACTTCATTCCTAAAAAACCACAATCACTTACTAGTGGGACGGGTGTATACGACATGCATGGCTTCTCGAACTCGGAATCAAATTGGATACCACCAGCCTCATCTTCTATTCCATGTTGAGTTTTGCATGTTACCTTCTTTTTAGCACAGCAACTTCCAGAAACCTCATTTTGAAAAGACACGGCACTATCAAAAGTGCAACCTAATGTCGAAGCTGTGAATGAACTACTTTGAGTTGGTTGTTTGTGACACACCTGACAGATGTCAAATCTTTCTGTGCTTTTCTTGCAAATTTAAAAGGTGCTTACTGAATGGGAACTGCAAGTCTATCTGTTTCCTTCCACTAGGCTGTGAGCCATTTGACAGCCAGCCAAATTCTCTTATTCAGTCCTATGCCCTCACCTTTAGCATAGGGCCTGGCACATAGCAGGGCATTAGTGGGTGAATGTAGAGGTCTGAACTGTTCCTCGTTTTTGGTTCTACCTCTCATTCTCTGCAGAGAAGATCAGAACTCTTCTTAGTCTTTGAAGGGTGACTTTCTTCCCAAAGCTTGTTGATTTCAGATCACCCCCGACCTAAAGATGAGCTCAAACTAGCCTCTAAGGGCCAGGGAACCCAGAGTCCCATCACCAAGACCTGTTCAGTCTAGTGAAGTCAGAATCACCCAAAGCTGTCCACACAAAGGCAAACTCTTCATGACCTCTGTGATCCACACAGCTGTCCCCCAAATCATCAGCTCCAACAGTCACTCATGTTTGCCTCCAAGGCTCTGACGTAGCTCTTTTTGGAGAATGAGAACAGGGAGGAGGTGGGGAGGAGTTGGCAGCTAGGACAAAGAGTGACCTTAATGGGCGTGAATGCTCTCGCATTGGTTTCCATGGTCCTGATAACATCAGTAGATTTATTTGACTGGTAATACATATTTCAATCTGTCAACTTCCTGAGTCCCACTCCAGGGCTGTGGCTGAAAACAACCACCATTCACCCTCCTTTGAAATACTGCTCTTCATTTCATCTCCCACAGCACAGAGTTCTCAAGTAATTCTTGCTATTGATCTAACTTCTGGCCTTGGCCTTCCTTTACATAATGAATGCTGATAGCACCAGATTAACAAATACACCCATGAAAAGCCCATGACATCGCTGGTCCAGTAATCCCAGTACTAGGTACTTCTACAGATATACTCACATACATGAGAATGACATACATGTATTATCAATTATGGCAGTTTTTTTTTTTAATGTGTATGTATCTTGAGAGAGAGAGAAAGCAGGGCAGGTGCAGAGAGATAGGGAGAGAGAGAATCCCCCGCAGGCTCCACACTGTCAGTGCAAAGCCCTATGCAGGGCTCAATCTCAAGAACCTATGAGATCAATACCTGAGCCGAAATCAAGAGGTGGGTGCTTAACTGACTGAGCCACCCAGGTGCCCCAATTACAGTAGTATTTTTAATAAAAGATTGGAAATAACTGATATATCTTTTAATAGAGTACTATTAAATTATGACCCTTTACACATAGAATATTAGGCAGCCATTTAGAATAGGGGTCTGCAGATGTTTTCTGTAAAGGGCCATATAATAAAATCTTAAGTTCTGAAGATCATACATTCTCTGTTGTCCTACCATTGTAGGACAAAATTAGCCACAGACGATGAATACATGAATGAACATGACTATGTTCCAATAAAACTTTATTTGAAAAACAGGTGCAGGGACACCTGGGTGGCTCACTTGGTTACACATCCGACTCCTGGTTTAGGCTCATGTTGTGATCTCACCGTTCATGGGATCGAGCCCTACATCGGGCTCTATGCTCACAGAGCAGAGCCTGCTTGGGATTCTCTCTCCCCGCTTTGTCTATCTGCCCCCCCCAAATAAATAAATAAAAAATAAAAATAAACAAATAAATAAAAATAAATGAAAAAAAAAAAAAAAAAACAGGTTCAGACCCGTGAGCTATAGTTTGACCACCCTCATTTAAACAAATGAGGCAAGTCTGTGTATATTGCCACAGAAGGATTTCTAAGATACGTCGTTGTGCAAAGTAAACCAAGGAGAAAAAAAGTACAAGAATGTAAGTAAATACACAGAATACTCTGAAAGGCTGTACAAGAAACTGAAAATGTGATTGTATCTAGGGATGGGAACTGAAAGGTTGGGAGATGAAAGGGGAGATGCTGTCCACTGAATATCACTTGTCCCAATTGGAGTTCATATTGTGTGCATGCAATACTTATTCAAAAACAACAAACTATTAAAAAGTGGATTCATAGGTGCAGAATTCCAGGTTGTGATATCAAGGCTGACCATTTGGACACTCCTTCCAGCATTCCTCTGCATGGACACTCCTTCCAGCATTCCTCTGCCTGACTTCCCCTTATGACTGAGGCACATTTGATCCCCCATGTAAATGGCAAACTCCTTTAGAGGACGGTTTTCATATTTGCAGGCCTTTCCTGCTTCCCGCCACAATGTACTCTTTATCACAATGTTTTGCACAAAGTGGGTCTTCTCTATATACTTACGACATGAAAACCGTAAAATAAACATTCGTTGTAAAAGTAATGGTGGGAGGGAACCGTTCCTCCACTCTCCCCACAATTCAGTTACTTTCGTATAGGTAGGATCCAATTAAAGCACACTTCAAGGACTGAAGGAAACAATGTGTGGAAATACTTGGCCCATGATGGGTGTTCATTCCAGGTTGAACACCCACCTAAATTAAAGGACCATTTGTGGCACAGTGACTGCTCCGTGTTCACCACACTGCTTCTTCCTGGGCACACATGAAGACATTCCCTGTCCTCCAGTGTTTGAGTGGTCCCTGGGTTCACAAGGGATGTGTCTACAAAGGCAGGGGGCACGCTAGGCACGAGTCAGGGCAAAATAGGAAACACCCTCTCCTCCCTCAAAGGAATGTTATGTCCAGTCACCGCTGGCTCAGCTGTGAGATATTTCCAACTCATGGGGATGTGGTGTGGGTGGTAGTGAAGAAGGGAGACATTTGCTGTGATTGTATTGATGGCTGCCTCCTCAGTCTCCTGAAGTACTCACTCAGCTTCCTCCCAGAGAACAAGAGGACAGGGTAGTGCAATTCTCAGATGCCTCCTTTCCAGGGATATTATGACCCTGATGTGAGTTGCTATGACAATTTCCACACATTAGATCCACACTCTTTGGATCTTTTTATGTCTTTATGGGGACTAACACTTGTGATATTCTGTACTGGAATTCTATCCATTCTTACAGACTCTCCAGGTCAGAGGTTTTGCCCCCAATAACACCAATGTCCTTGCTCCCAGTTGTCCTAGCAGATCACACCTCTTGTTGATGGCCTATGGTTGCTATATGAATGGGGCTCTGGGCATGGATTCAGGCATTTAGGTATACCCTGAGCTGGGGGAAAGAGAGGAAGAGAGGAAATAGTTTTTCATAAGAAAAATAGAATCACCTGATTAAAAGTCAACCACAAAATCTTGGATTTGGAAGGGATCAGAAAAACTATCTAGCTCAGGTGCAGCATTTTTGCAGATGAAGAGAGAAAACAGAAAGGGGAAGTGACCTGTCCAAGGTCAGAGAGCTACTTAGTGGCAAACAGAGGATTAAAACTTGAGTCTCTTGACTCCTTTTCCAGTTCGGTATCTTTCTAGATGACATGTAATAGGAACACCATATAACATAGAATTTCTCAAAAAGGCAGAAAAGAGGGCCTGCCTTCCTTTAATCTATTGCTGAAGAGTTGCATGCTAATGTTTAGTGCTGGAGGCCAAGGGTAGTGATGGATGTTCTTAGAGATACTAATGAATTCTTTCCTCTTCCATAGACTGTGCCACAGGTGCATGTGGGGTAATGCAAGGGAATTGATTGCCAGTGATCACTTTGCCCTGGGTCTCCAAAATGTCCATTTTAAAAAAGGAAGCCAAATAACAAATACATTTTTTTTAATGTAAAAAGAAGGCAGACACAGTACACTTAGTTTTGGATTTGCTAGCTCTGAGAATCTGTGAACTCTTCATTGCTTTTGCAATGTGCAGAGTTTTAGAATTGAAGCACCTTGATAGGTAGCACCTATCTATCACCTATAAGGTGATGATCATGAGGAAACATTTTTTCTTTTTGTAAAAGTCGGATCTGTGCTGACAGGCTGACAGCAGTGAGCCCGATGTGGGGCCCAAACCCATGAACTGTGAGATCATGACCTGAGCTGAAGTTGGACACTCAACTGACTGAGCCACCCAGGCGCCCCAGAGGAGGAAACATTTTTTGAATGCATACTAGGTGCTAATCACATAGCTAAAACTAGATCAGATGGGAAAGGCTTTGTATTTTATCTTCTCAGTAACCCTAAGAGGTAGATATTGTTATTCTCATTTCCAGAGAGTAAGCCGAGGCTTAGAGAAGTCTCATGGCTATGAAAAGGTAGATGCAGTATTTACATTCAGACAGGCGTGAAAACCTGTCTACAGACTTTTTCATATAAATTGGAAACACAGCATTTAAAGCTGGCAGTGCCCTGTCTCACCCAATGCCTTCCTTTAATAGGTGAAGAAACTGGCAGCCAGAGAAGTGGAATGGTTTGTTCTAGTTACATAATTAGTGACAAACCCCAGGTTTCCATGGCTCGGAAGAATGCCCTCTACTGGATCATTGAAAAGGTTTTGTTTTGTTTTGTTTTGTTTTTTGTTTTTTAAGTCTCTGACAGTGCATTTTGTCAGCTGCTCTCCAGATCGTTAAGGAGAGCTGTTTAGCGGTGGATCAATCCAGATGAGCTGTGCACCAAAGGGGTAGTACTGTGTAGTGGTGAAGAATTTTGGCTCTGTGATCCACCAGCTGCAGTCTGGTATTTATTTACCCTCTCTATGCCTCATTTTCCTCATCTATAAAGTAGGGGTAGCAACTTCACGGCGTTGGATTCATGTACGGTGCTACACAATGGGGACTCTGCATAAGTATAAACTAGCTTATATAGTGATCTGTTCTGATGAATCTGGAGGGGAAAGGAGAGGGGGGGAAGAGGGGCTGTCCCCACCCTCTGCAAGTAGCACTCTGGCTGGATATTGAAGGCAGGTGACCACTCTGCCCCTTCTCCCTGATGCCTCTTAGAGCTGTGTCCAATCTGTTTGCCACTTCCTGAGCTCCAGTCCGTCGGAGCCACATTTTGTGTGTGTCACACAACGACCAAGCACTCCCTGCCCTCCCTCCACCCTCCTTGAGTGCCTTGGGTTGGGCAAGTCACTTCACTGGCAACTCACCCGCGCTGGTCTTGGTTTACTCATCAGTTAAAGGAGCAACCGAAGAGATTGAAATGGTATGAATTAATTTAATTATGTAGTTAAATAGAATTTTATGGGTGATCTAGGAATCTGTCAAGCATTATTTCTCTGGGAAATGTGCTTTGAGTTCCAAAAAACTATTTAACAAAGAAATTTTGGGCATCTAATCCCCTTGTGATCTGGAGATATCCTATAACAGCCATTCAGTTTAGGAAGGAGGAGGATTTTCAAAGGGAGGGGACAGGGATGGGAGGTGGGGGTAGGAGATGGGGAGAAACCATGATTCAGCTCAGAAGTTGTATTTGAATAGGAGGGGATAGAAATTGGAACCACATGAGGGGCTGGGTCCTGAGCATTCTGCTGCCTTTCTGTACAGATAATTACTTTGATGACTTAGGGCAAATCCAAAGTGACAGCTGACATGATGCTGTAATCCTGAAGGTTGTCAACCTCAAGTAGCCCAGATGCTGTTGCTGTAGCATCTATGTTAGGTGATACACGAACCTGAGACGTGTAGAGGGAGGGCATAAAGAGGGGAATGTTCTCAGAGCCTGAGGTCAACAAGCTCACACTGCCCTTTTAGGGAAGCCCCTTCCTCACCCCCACCCCCTGCCCCAATCTCCAGTTCTGTTTTCTTCCCTTCCCTGTGTTAGTTAACTCAACCTGGCATCTGAGGACCCAGGAGCTATGCTGGCAGATGTTCCCTGGGTGTGTCAGCCATTGCTCAGTTTGGGCAACCGCTGATGGAAATCGCTGCTCTGACTTGGGGATTTCTAGAAGCACAGCAGTCACCAGCAGATGTGACTGCTGCAGTGGGAATGCAGAAGTGACTGGCTGGGTCATCAGTAAAGAGTAGGAGATGGCTTCATCTGCTGCCACTTTGACCATTCCATTAGACTCTCCAGATCAATCTGACATTGCTTAAAAATCTATTGATTAATCAGTCTATCAATTACACAGACATGGTGAAGTAGGCTCCATGATAAGCAATGGGGGATATTGGACTGAAGAAACCCTAACCATCGTTTTGAGGTTCTCACTGCCCAGCTTTCCCTGCTCTGTTGTTAGGTCCACCTCTGCTCCTTCCAAGTGAACCTGATCTTCCTTGTCACTTGTGAGCATTGGTCCAAACTGTTTATAGAACAACCTCTCTCTTCCTGCCACCTCCATTCACTAACATCTCGTTTCAAAGTCAACATCCCTTCCTCCATGAAGTTTACCCCTCCTCCAGCTGCCTCCAGAAAATCCCTCACTTGTCCCCCCTCTTCAGAGCACATTATTATCATTATTGTAATTATTATTTACCGTTTGCAGTTGTGCTAGTCATAGTGTTGAGGTCGGAAGAAGATATTATTTATGTACACAGCCCTCCATCTCCCATTCTTAACCTCAGAAGGCTGGGTTCTGAGAAATAAACTGTTTTGCACAGGGGGATACATTGTGCGGTTTGCATCCCTCCAGTAGGTAAGAAGGAAGGAGCACGGGCTGAGTTCTTTCTCTGCACTTGAGGCCAGGCCACAAGCTGTGGCAGCCCACGGGAAGGGGCAGTGTTTTCTAACTGATGTGCAGGTTGCCTGTGTCGAATTACTGCATCCAGTGGGGGTGCATCTTTACAATTTGTCTGCCTGAAGGGGGTGCTTTTTTTCTAACTCACAAAGTAGACTGGGGGCTAGTGGTGGAACTGTGCTCACCTCTTCTGCATGGTTTCTTTCATGTAACACAGATCCAAAAGAATGTAATGAAAACAGGCCAAATTTATGTTTTTTATAAAAAGGTAAATTATGATTCTCTTATACAGGCATAAAATCCTCTTTTATCAGAAAAAAAAAAAAAGAATTCCGTTCCTATTATCATGTATAACATATGGGGACTAAAAGAGAATCAGTATTCCTGCCAGGTCAAGAAGGGCAGAATTCTCCCCGCTTAAAGGGATTAAACCTTCCGTGGGTAAGATTCTCACTGGATTTCTCTCTCCTTGGGCAGGGGCAGACACCTCATAGATCTGCTTATGAACCACAGGTAGAACCCCACCGTCTGAAGGGAGGGCTGAAGGCTCTACTGCAGTTGCTGGGTGAGTTCGTTGCTGAGCCAGCATGTTCCATGGGGAGGTAATTAGACAGATCAGAACCAGAAGCTGCCCCAGAGAGCATGTGGATTAAACACTGGAGGCCCCGAGTAAAGGAGCTACTTCCACTTAGCATCAGCTTCACTTTTTCATCTTTAATTTGGGTTGAAGACTTCTGAGATGTCAGCATTCCTAAAGGGCCTTTCAGTTTTCAGATCTTCTTTTTTCTCAAAAGTTACTGGCTGTCTACTGCAAACACACACACGCATGCACACACACACACACATACACATTATATGTGTATATATTTGTATTGATGCTTTCTATGACCCATCCAATTACATATCCCGTGCTCAGCATTTGCCTTTACCTTCAAAACCCAAAATAGGGAAAACTAACACCCACCTTGGATTTTATAATTTCAAAGTGTTTTACATATATGTCCTCAATTGATTTTAAAAGAATTTCATGACCTGGGAGGATCTCATTATTTTCCATTTCAAAAGTGAGGTAACATCCCAACAGTTAACTGACTTACCCAGGATCCTACAGCTGGATAAGGACAGAGTGAAATCGTCTCTGATCCAGTTCTTTCATCACCAGGATAGGCAAAATGATGAATGTGAGCAGTTCCGGGCTTGGAGACTTGTGACCTTGAAAACAACAAATTCCCTGTTGTTCCAGATATAAAAACTATCACTGGGGATAGGGATAATAGGTTTGCTATAATCCGGCAAGATATTTAAGTTGCAGTCCTGATTCAGCTGTGTGTCCTTGGTCATGGTACCCACTATCTACAAGGCTCTACTTTCCTATCTGTAATAGCTCCCTTACTAACTTATTTAAGGAACAGGAAATACTGTATGTAAAGGGCCTAGAATATTTCCTGGCATGTAGTAAATGCTCAATAAGCGTGTATGAATATCAATATTCCAACATTCTCTAATCTCTTTCTAGGAGCATACCATCTTTCCCTAAGCTTATAGTCTTCTATTAAGAAATACTGTGAAAATAAATAAATAAATAAATAAATAAATAAATAAATAAATAAATAAGAAAAGAAATACTGTGAGGAGCACCAGGGTGGCTCAGTCAGTTAAGCATCAGACTATTGATTTGGACTCAGGTCATGATCTCACGGTTCCTGATTAAGCCCCACATCAACCTAACCTCCGCGCAGAGCGGGATTCCCTCTCTCTCTCTCTCTCTCTCTCTTTCTCTCTTCTCCTTCCCCACTTGCACGCACGCAAATGCACTCTCTCTCAAAATAAATAAACTTAAAGAAAAAGAAATACTGTGAAAGACTCTGAATTGGACAACAAAAAAGATTAGTAGGTGTCTGATCTTGCCCATCCATCTGGGTTGTTTCCACCTTTGGTTCTCTTTGACAAAGGCTGTTTCACAACTCTATAGAGCTAAAAATTATAGAAAACCAGTAATCATACAGATGTTTCTCATTCATGTGATTCCTGTACATGGCAATGCAAATGGACTTTTTTTCCCGGTAGAAGATATAAATTTCAGTTAATCAAATCCTTATCTGAGCCAGTTGTAACATCTTAGTTAGTGAGTTGGATAGAAAATTTGACACATCTTCATTTTGTATTTGTATGAGAATCATGATTACATGCTCTTTTAGGAATTATACTTTAACCCTTGCCAGTGCCCACCTTCTTCTTTCTTAACTCTCAGCTGTGCGGTGTCCTACTCACTCAGTCATCTGTCCCTGTCTCCACACACAGCCGCTGCAGCGGCCTGGTAGATTCTACTCATTCTGTGGGGCTTAATGAAATAGATTCAAAGCAGATAAAAATCACTAATGACCAAGTATTGAGACTGAGATCTGAAACCTGAATGGGATTTTGAAAAGCGTAATCACTCTGTCTTAATACTTGAAAGAAAATATATGAAAACCACACACTTATAGAGCACATATAAGCAGATGCTGTGGGTCAAGCAGGAAGAGGTACTCACTACTCAATATTCTACAACTTGCTAAAGGGGTTTTAGGCAACTTTTTCCCTTCTCAGGATCACTGCTTCAGACAAGAGAACATATTTAATAGACCAATAGAATGATTCTAAAGCAGGAAATCTCATGGATGTGGGTAACCTGTGTGCTGACTTTTCTCCTTGTAATCTGAGTCATTTACTAGATCTGTTTATCAAGAGAGAAACACACTGAAGTAATCGCATGGACATGGCAAGGACGATATCCTTATGATTGAACTTTAAATAAGAATAAGGTATGAAAGGGGCGCCTGAGGGGCTCAGTCAGTTGAGCATCTGACTTCGGCTCAGGTCATGATCTCACAGTTCATGGGTTCAAGCCCCGCATCAGGCTCTGTGCTGACAGCTCAGAGCCTGGAGCCTGCTTTGGATTCTGTATCTCCCTCTCTCTCTCTCTCTGTTCCTTCCCCACTCATGCTCTGTCTCTTTCAGTCTCTCAAAAATAAATAAATGTTTAAAAAATTTTTAAGAAGAGAATAAGGAATGAAAGTAAAGTCTGAACAAAAACCAAAAAGCTTTGCACACAGTATTAATCATAGTTTAATAGTTACTTACGATGTCTTCAGTAAAAGGTGCTAAAAAAATTTCATTTTTATGAATCTTAAGCATGACATGAAAAATAGAAATCTTAGAGACAGATGATAATTCTGTAAAGTAGCAATTAGCTCCAAATATGGTTTTTCCAATTCTGCTATCTGTACATTAAGTCATTCATTTATTCATTAACTAAACTTTCAACGAACATTTATAGAATATGTATTCTGTGCCAGGCACCATGCTAAACGCCAGAAATATATTTAAAAAACCATTTTTGTTGCTCTAAGGGAATGTACCGTCTATCAGGATGAACAAAAAGGGGACATCAAATTGTAATATAGTACAATAGGTACTAAGTTACTGACAAAAACAAAGTACCAAAAAAATACATGGGACATGGCCCTAACCTGGAGCAGGAGGGAGGAGTCAGGAAAGGCATCATAGAGGAAGTGATGGATGACTATGTACCAAAAGGCATTGAGTGGTGTTGGGGGCACAAATGGGGTTTAGACTAAGATCTGCACAGATTTTAAAAAGTAGACATATTTAAGATAAACTATAGAGATAGACACGATCAGAAGCACTGTCAAACTGGGTGTGAGGTTGAGGAAGAGGATGTTCTGTAGGATGGATTTTTGCCTTGAGCAGCTGCATGGATTAGTAGTGTCAGCTACCAAGACAGAGAAGGCTGGGATGGATTGATGGATTGATGATGAAGGCTCCCAAGATAAAGAAGGCTGAGGGAGGACAGCTTTGTAAAGGGCAGAGAGCAGAAATCAGAAGCTTAGTTTTGGAAGTGCTGAGTTGGAGTTGCCTATGAGACAGCCAGGTGGAAGAAGTGAGTAGGCAATTTGAATATGCACATATCAATTTAGAGTAAAGGGCTTAGCTTGAAATGAAAATGTGGGTGTCAGCAGCTTCAGAGGGACTGGATGAGATCACCAGGAGAACAAGTGAAGAAAGAGAAGAACAAAGCACTTAGGGTTGACTAAGTCCTGAGGAACTTCAATATCACGTTTTGAAGTCAACGAAGTAAACTGAAAACAAGTGGCCAGTGAAAGTAAATGGAAATACAAGAAATTAAGACAAAGAATTTTTTAAGAATGAAGGTGCTAAGAGTTTAGGTAAGATGAGAAGCAGAGAATTAATCATTGGTTTTGAAAACAAGAAGTGTGTTGGTATATTAATCAGGTTCTCTAGGGAAACAACCAATAAGGTGTGTGTGTGTGTGTGTGTGTGTGTGTGTGTGTGTGTGTGTAATATATATTATATCCATATTTCTATCTATCTATCTATCTATCTATCTATCTATCTATCTATCTATCATCTATATATCTAGAGATTTATCTTAAGGAAGAAGCTCACGCAATTGTGGAGGCTTGGCAAGTCCAAAATCTGCAGGGAAGTTTGGCTGTCTGAAGACCCAGATGAGAGTTGCAGTTAGAGTCAAAAAGTGGTCTGCCTGTAGCGTTCTCTCTTCTTCTAGGGAGGTCAGTCTTTTTCTGTTAAGGCCTTTAACTGATTGGATGATGTCCACCCATGTTATAGAGGTTAATGAACTAAACTTAAAGTTTACTTATTTAAATGTTAATCTCATTAAAAAAAATACCTTCACAGAAACATCTAGAATAATGTTGACCAAATATCTGGGTATTGTAGCCAAGCCACGTTGGCATATAAAATTAACCACCACTGTCAGTAAACTCAACGAGAGACATTTCTGTTGATGGTGGAGGCAAAAGCCTGATTGTAATGTATTAAAAGCTAATAGGAAGTAAGGAAATATGTCACTGAGACTCATGGTTCCCAAACCTGGTTGAATTTGAAAACACCTGGGAAGTTTTTAAAAATCCCAGTGTTAGGCAGTATCCAGTATCAACTAAATCAGGGTCTTTGTTGGTAGGTCCCAGGCATTAGTGTTTTCTAAAACTCCTCCACTGATTCCAAAGTGCCAGTTTGAGAACCCCTAATATAGATCAATGCCTCTCAAACTTTAAAATGCACATTAACTTCCCAGTAGGTCTGGGTGGGGACCCATGATTCTGCATATCTGACAACTGGAGCCCCCAGTGATGCCAGTGTGGTCTGTCCATCCACAGATCACACATGGAGTAGTGAGGGTATAGATCATTCTTTTCACTAAGTTTGTGAAAAATACAGTGAAATAGGACACATAGCTAGAAAGGAGATACCAAGTTAAGGAAGGATGATTATTATTACTTTAAAGGACAATATAAAAGTATGTTTGTACAGTAATAGGAATAGTGTAGGGGAAAGAGAGGAAAGTTAACAAAGGAAGAGAGATGGGGACAACTGAAAAAACAACATTTGTGAGGAAGCAAGAGGAGTTGGGTCCTGAATGCAGGTAGGGTAAGTAGAGTCTTAATGGACAAGGACCAGCTGGGGAGAAGAAAGAGGAGGAAACATGCACACAGGCCCAGAGAAAGAGGCCTGGGAGAACATCTGCCAGTGAACTGTAAGTAATTCTATACACTAAGAGCACAGGAAATATTTGGAGCACTGATACATATAAACTTCAACCTCAACCTCACGCCAGATATAAAAGTTAATTCAAAATGGATCATAGGCTTCAACGTACAATGTAAAAATATAAATATGTTTAGAATAAAATGTAGGAGAAACTCTTCAGGATCTAGGGTTAGACAGGGAGTTATTAGACCTGACACCAAAAGCACATTCCATACAAGAGAAATATGGTAAATTGGACCTCATCAAAATGAAAACCTTTTGCTTTCAGGAAGTCTATGCAAAGAGGATGAAGAGACAAGCTACAGACTGGGAGACAGTATTTGTAATCCATATATCCAACAAAGGACTAGTATCTAGACTATATAAAGAACATTCAAAATTTAATCATTAAAAAAGAAAAGTCAAACAATGCAATTAGAAAATGGGCAAAAGATATGAACAGACATTTCGCTGAAGTTGATATAAGATGACAAACACATGAAAAGATATTCGACATTATCCGCTGTCATGGAAATGCAAATTAAAACCACAATGAGCTATCAATACACTCTTATCAAAATGACTGAGATTTAAAAAAAATATATAGTGACAACACCAAACACTGGTAAGAATGTGGAGGAAATGGGTCACTCATACATTGCTGATGGGAATGTACAATGGTACAGCCACTCTGGAAAACTATTTGGTATATATATATATATTTTTATAAAACTGAACATGTAATTGCCATATGACTCAGCAATTGACCTCTAAGGTGTTTATCCTAGAAAAATGAAAACTTATGTTCACATAAAAACCTGTTTTTTAAAAAATTTTTTTAACATTTATTTATTTTTGAGAGAGAGAGAAAGACAGAGTGCAAGCAGGGGAGGGGCACAGAGAGAGGGAGACATAGAATCTGAAGCAAGCTCCAGGCTCCTTGCTGTCAGCACAGAGCCTGACATGGGGCTTGAACCCACGAAGCATGAGATCATGACCTGAGCCAAAGTCAGAGGCTTGACTGAGCCACCTAGGCACCCCATACATAAAAACTTATAAATGAATGGTCAGAGCAGCTTTACTTCGAATAGCCAAAAAGTAGAATCAGTTCAAATATCCTCCAAGTGAATGGTTAAACAAATTGTGGTATACACATACCATACAATGTTACAAAGCAATAAAAAGAAATTAACTATTGATACACACAACAACTGGACAAATCTTCAGGGAATTACACTGAATAATAAAAAGCAAATCGCAAAAGGTTATGTGGTGTATGATTTCATTTATAGAACATTTTTGAAATGACAAAATTTTAAAAATAGAGAACAGATTAATGATTGTCAGGGATTAGAGTTGGGGATGGGGTTGCTTGAGGGAGTCAGTTTTGTTATAAAAGGGCAACCTGAGGAATTAATTGTGGTGTTTGAATTGTTTAATATCATGATGATGTTGGTTAAAGGAATTTACACAAATGATAAAATTGTATAGAATTTAATACGTACGTACATGAATGAGTACAAGTGAAATAGGAAATCTGAATAAGGTGTGTGGATTATATCAAGATTTCTGTACTGGTTGTGATACTGTATTGTAGTTTTGCAAAGTGCTATCATCAGGGAAAAATGAGTAAAGTGTACAAGAGAGAGCTCTCTGCATTATTTCTACAACAATTTCTACAACTGTGTATCTACAATTATCTTATTACAAATTTTAATTGAAAAAAGACAAACCATAGATTGAGAGAAGATATTTGCAAATCATGTATCTGATAAAGGACTCATATTCAGAATATATAAAGAGTTCTCAAAACTCAATATTAAGAAAGCAAACAACCCAATTACAAATAGGCAAAACATTTTAACAGACACCCAGACATATATAAATGGGAAAAATAGCATGCAAAGATGCTTAACATCTTTAGTTATTAGGGAAATGCAAATTAAAATCCAATAAGATACTACTACACAACTATTAGAATAGCCCAAATTAGAAAGACTAACCATACCAAGTGTTGATGAGGAAACAGAAGAAATAGAACTCTCATACATTGCTGGCGGGAATGTAAAATGATACATCCACTTGGGAAAACACTTTGGCAATTTTTTTTTAAGTTGACTATATTTTTAGGGTATGACTAAATCATTCTATTCTTAGGTATTTACTCAAGAGAAATTAAAACAGATCTTTATAAAATTGGGGCACTTGGGTGGCTCAGTCAGTTAAGCGTCCAACTTCGGCTCAGGTCACGATCTCACGGTCTATGTGTTTGAGCCCCATGTCGGGCTCTGTATTGACAGCTCAGAGCTTGGGGCCTGCTTCAGATTCTGTGTCCCCCTCTCTCTCTGCCCCACCCCTGCTTGTGCTCTGTCTCTCTTTGCCTTTGAAAAATGAATAAACATTAAAAAAATAAAATTTAAAAAGAAAATGAAAGAAGCCAGTCAAAACAAGTACATACTGTAGATTTGATTCATATAAAACTCTAGGAAATTCAAACTAATCGATAGTGATAGAAGGCAGATAAGTGGTCTCTGAGAAAGGGGAGAGGGTGATGGTTTGGGAAGAACAGAGTGGAGAAATTACAAAGAAGAATAAGGAAAGCTTTCATGTGATGAATATTCTCATTATCTTGATTGTGATATTGGTTTCACAGTTATATACCTATATTAAAACTTACTACATTGTACCATTTAAATAAGTGCAGTTTATTATATGTCAATTATACTTCATTATTTTTAAAAAGGAATTTTAAGAAGAAAGGGGTTGTTGATTTTATAAAAATGTAGCTGTGTTGGGATAATCCAGTGAAATGTATTTTTATTTTATTTTATTTTATTTTATTTTATTTTATTTTATTTTATTTTTTAATGTTTATTTATTTTTGAGAGAGACAGAGAGAGACAGAGCACAAGTGGGGAAGGAGCAGAGAGAGAGGGAGACACAGAATCCGAAACAGGCTCAGGCTCTGAGATGTCAGCACAGAGCCCAATGTGGGGCTCGAACTCAGAAACTGTGAGATCATGACCTGAGCCAAAGTCGGATACTCAACCGACTGAGTCACCCAGGCGCCCCAATTTTTATTTTAAAAATATTATCAATTTAGGTGCAAGAGAAACAAATATTAAAGATTGGGCAGTGTGTATGTAATGATGGGTGGATGGGCAGAATTTATAAAACTCCAGAAGAAAGATATACTTAGAGAGCTTTGCAAGTGTTTAAAAATTATTTTTCCACTTGAGGAAAACTGATTAAAAATGAAAGAAAATGGGATGCCTGGGTGGCTCAGTCAGTTGGGTATCTGACTTCAACTCAGGTCATGATCTCTCAGCTCGTGAGTTTGAGCCCCGCATCGGGCTCCATACTGACAGCTTGCTCAGAGCCTGGAGCCTGCTTCCAATTCTCTCTCTTTCTCTCTCTCGCTCTCTGTCCCTCCCCCACTCACGCTCTGTCTCTGTCTCTCTCTCTCAAATATAAATAAGCATTAAAGATTTTTTTAAATGAAACAAAATGCCTTACAGATGTGATTTACTTAAGAAAGGTAATACAGAACTATAGTCAGCAGACCCATCTCAAAGTAAAAAGCTTTGATTCTATTTTGAATAATTAGCAAATGAATATATATATTGACGTGACCTAAAATAAAATGTTTAAGGTAAGCATCATTTTGATTTCCCAAGTTTAAAAAAAAATTTAATGTTTATTTATTTTTGATAGAGAGACAGAGAGAGTGAGTGGGAGGAGGGGCAGAGAGAGAGAGAGAGAGAAACACAGAATCTAAAGCAGTCTCCAGACTGAGCTGTCGGCAAAGAGTGTGACCTGGGGCTCAAACTCATGAACTGTGAGATCATGACCTGAGCTGAAGTCGAAGTCGGACTCTCAACCTACTGAGCCACCCAGGCACCCCTGATTCCCCAATTTAAGAAAGTTTTCAGCCTTGCTAGCAGTTTTGATGGTGTCAAATAAGAGGCCTGTACATGATGATGTAGAGATTTTTGTAATAAGCCCCAGATTTCCAGCTAAGCCAGTATGTATCTTACCTTAAGTGAAAAGGATGGGGAAGTTCTATCAAATTCCTCATGCTGTCTTCCCTCCTTTGGATGCAACTCCCAAACTCTAGCACCTTTAAGTGTCTTTCACTCTCAACCTCTAGAAGTTTGAGTTGAGGGTATAGAAAATAGGCTCAGATGCCCAGAACTCTGCAAAGACATGAAAACCATTTCCACTGCTATAAATAAAAACCTGAAACCTGTCACACTTGGTTAATATCACCCACGTTAGGAGACACAGTCAGAAAAGAAAGAGGCAAAAACAAAACATCTGTTGCTTTATTTAGAAACCAAGCACATGCCAGAAAAACAAGTCTCTGGTTTTCAGGCATGTGGAGATTTCAAATGCTTTACCTGATAAGCCAAGCTAGGGAGCACCATATTCTGTCCCAGTTAGTGTTTGCAACACTTGGTACCAACTAGAGCAGAAGGAATCACAGTGAGAGCTTCCTTCTCTGCCTCTGTTGACACCAACCACCCAGAGTAGGAAAAATCTGCATCTCAGACTCAAGCCCTTCATTCAAAGACTCATCAGAGGGAAAGCAGTGCCCATCCAAGGCCTACGGATTATTATCATCAGCCCATTTCTCAACTCAGCTGTTCCTGGAGACCACGGAGCAGCCAGAAGGAGGTGGTCTGCACACCTCTGAGAGTCAAGGCTGCCGCCAGGAAGCTGCCTGACAAGGGTGATAATGTCAGAGTAGGTGGTTCGTTGGGTTCTAACCGGATGCTTAGAAGCCAGCAACAAAGTCATGGCCGCCAATTGGA
Source organism: Leopardus geoffroyi (assembly GCF_018350155.1). Taxonomy (NCBI): domain Eukaryota; kingdom Metazoa; phylum Chordata; class Mammalia; order Carnivora; family Felidae; genus Leopardus; species Leopardus geoffroyi. The sequence continues at coordinate 68,167,233 of NC_059337.1, read as the reverse complement.
AAAGTCAGAGGCCTGTCCTGGCAGCATTCCACAAGAATCCCGATCCAACCAGACTGGCCCAGGATGGCAGGTGCCATGACAGGAAACCCCTGACCAAATTAGGAAGAAAAAGCAGGAAAGCCTGCTTCTCACCCCAAGCAATGACTATTCTGCCCCCTAGTTAAAAGCTAAAAGGTAAAAAAAAAACCTCAATCCCCAGGATGCAGAGCTGTGTCTCTAGCTCACCTGTTCTTATATCCCAAGAGTATACTTTTCACTTTAATAAACTTTCCCATTTGTGTCGCTCATCCACTCTGTTGTGTGTCTGTCTTTGAATTGTTTTTTTTTTTTTTAAGTTTATTTATTTTTGAGAGCGAGTGAGCGAATGGAGCAGGGGTTGAGGAAGAGGGAGACAGAGGATCTGGAATAGGCTCTGCACTGACAGCAGAGACCCTGATGCGGACCTTGAACTCATGAACCACAAGTTCATGAGCTGAACTCAGATGCTTAACCGACTGAGCCACCCAGGTGCACTGTCCTTGAATTCTTTCACAAGACAAGGTCAAGAACCTTCAGCGACACCTTTGGAACAGGCTGGGTTGAGGATCCAGGGCCTAGGGTCTCTCCAGTTCACCTAGCAACAAACCCATCCCATCAATAAAAATTTGGGGCACTTTCCCTCAAAGTATATATATATTTTCTTTATAAGTCATATATATATACATGTTTTCCAGCATTAATATATTCCACTCATTTTAAATCAAACACATCAAGGGGATAAGTTAAAGATGAAATATTTTTATTTTTATTTTTGTTTAAATTGAAATAATTAGGGGCTCCTGGATGGTTCAGTCAGTTAAGCGTCTGACTTCAGCTCAGGTCACGATCTCACAGCTTATGAGTTCAAGCCCTGCGTCAGGCTCTGCTGTGACAGCTCAGAGCCTGGAGCCTGCTTCCGATTCACTGTGTGTGTGTCTCTCTCTCTCTGCCCCTCTTCAGCTCTTGCTCTGTATTTCTCTCTCAAAAATAAATAAACATTTAAAAAATTAAAAAAAAAAGATGTGCCCACCAAAAGTAAAAAAAAAAATGAAATAACTATTTTTAATACCTAGATAGCCATGATGACTTTCTATCACCATCAGCAAATACCCAAAGGCACTTTACACACTTAGGACAAGGTTCACTGTTAAAAATAGAGAATGTAGGCCTCACAAATTCATAAAAATTCAGGATTTGGGAGACCAACTGCTTCAGCTCTCATTCGATCTCCATTGTTTTTACTTTCCAAAGAAGCTGATGAAAAAATCTATTAAAGACAAAAATTCAACTGAGTAAATGTGAAGATCTAATTGGCTTTGTTAAGTGATTCATGAATGGGGCAGCAACTCATCTGGCAAGGGGAGGGGAACTCTGAGGAGTTGTACAAAGTGGAAGGCTTTTATAGGCAGAGTGATGGGGCAAGAAAGTTATTACCAAAAGAGAAGGAAATTCCCAGGTAAGGTCACTTTCCCTCAGCAGAAGAGCTGAGGGCCTTATGGGGCCTATTACCTCATCTTCCCTTGGGGAATAGAGAGGGTCCATGTGACACATTACCTCATCTGTGCTGACCAGGAAATTCCTGACCGACCAGTTGAGACTCTATTTCTGGGGAAAGTTGAAACTGCAATTAGGTAGGTATTAAGATCTGGTTTGGTGACTTGGCCTAAGTGACACCTGACTGTTGACTTTCCATTGTTCCTCGCGCTTGCGCTACTAGCAATTTCCTCGGAAACTTCTCAGAGGCTGTTCCTCCCCATCCAAAGGAGGGTGTTTTAGAGCCTCTTGCACATGAAACCCCTCTCTCCTTCTCTCTTTCTCCCCTTTGCTTTTTCTTCAACTCTTCTCTCCTTCTCACCAACCCCTCTCTTCTATGAATCACTTAGCTTCTCTCTTATGTCCTAGCCCCTTTCTCCACCTTTTACCAGAGGCTCCCATCTCCAAATATTCTCCATCTCAGTTCAACAAAGCTTGTGTGTTCCCCTTTACCTAGTCCTAGAGGAGAAGGGAGAAGAGCATGGGGAAGATGAGAACATACATATATTAATAAACCAGTTCTTCCCCCCACCTCTATGAATATGAGATTGCAGTGAGAATTAGGAAGAAACATCTCTATGAACAACCCAGAAGGAAATCTGAAAGGGAAAGTGATGTCAAGTACTTGAAGTTTGGGAACCATTCCTACTTAGATCAAGAAGGTGGTTTTAGGACAACACAATAACCTTGGGCAAAAGTGAAAGAACTAGACCTAAGGAAGTGATCCATGGACCAAATATTTAGGGTCAGAATGTCAACAACAAGATGGAAGGTTACTTATTTATTGTAGTTTGGTCATCTGTACTTTACATTAAGAAGGGAGTGAGCTAGGTGAATGGATATGCACGATGTGATTTGTATGTAAGATAGATTAGAGATGTTAAATGCAAAGTGAAAGAAAGATATTGCCCAAGAATAGCTGAAGCTAATCCTGTCAGAAGTCAGCAGTGTCTTTCTACTAGAACAGGCAAAAAATAAAGGGTATCCAAGAGGTGGAACAAGTGAATTTGGGGTATATAGAAATCTCTCAAAGAAGAGGGTAGAGCCAAAGGATTTATAGACCAACATAGACAGTCCTGGCTGGACAAGAATTTGCTGGAATACATTGATGGGGGGTAAAAAAAGGCAAACAAAAAGAAAACAGGTACTTTGGTGTCTAAATGGAGTATCTCTCCCAATCAGATGGGGGCCCCCAAATGTGGGGCAACAATGGGATGGAGACCATTGACACAGGCAGTGAAAGAATTCACCTGAGGCAGAACAAAGGAGGTAGAGGTTTATTGAATACACCTTAGGGAGCAGTGGGCAGGACAGCATAGGAGAGGTTGTCTGCAATGAGAAAGTAGGTTGGGACCGTTTTTAAAGGAGGAAGAAGAAAAGGCATGGTGAAGTATGGAATTTTTCCTTTTTTGGTAACTGTGCCTAGTAGTAAGTAACCCACTGGTCAGTTAGGGCTCATGGATATTTTGAGGTGGGTTGCCTGATGGGCCTGTCTGGATTTGGCCAGGGGGTGACTGTGGGCCCGTTTCACATTCCATCGCTGAAGACTGCCTAAAAGCGGCCTCTGTATGTACAAAGTTATAAATCAGGGTTACGAGAAAAGAATGAGAAGGGCAGGGAAGAATGAAATAAAATGTCCTTGAAAATACAAGAAAAGGAAAGAAGAAAGGGTGATAGTGGGCTTAAAGAGAGAAAAAAGAGCAATGTTCAAACGCTAGGAAAAGAGAAACTTACAGTGTTGAAGGAGTTTTTATGTAATATTTTCGGGGAGTATCAAGAGTCAGGGGGAAAATGTGTCCCCAGCCTTGAAGTTCTTTCTAAATGAAGAAAACCTAGTCACATGTTTATTCCTAAACCAATCATTGGCAAAGGGAAATATCACTATGGAGTTTGGTTCCCAGGAGTGCTGCCTCACCTAAAGTTCATGGCCACCTAAGAATTAAAGAAAATTGAGGGAAAAGGAGTAAGTGGAGGTGAATTGGGTAGGAAACTTCTAGATAGGACCTGCTGAAGCACATATGGATTTGGTGAAATTTAGGCTAATCCTTGAAGAATAGGCCAGATATGGACATGAAAAAAATGGGAAGAAGGGCCTCCCATTTGGAGGGAATACCCGAGCACAGAGCACAGTGGAGTGCTGAGTGTGTTTCTGTCTGATGCCATCAGAGAGTGGTGCCCACACGGGGAAGTAGTGTTAGATCACACCCAAGGATATATTGTTTTCAGATCATAAAGAGCCTTGAATGCCAGGCAATAGAAGCAGGACTTTATTTGGTAAAGCAAGTTTAAACCCACTACTTCTTACTGTATTCTGAAAAGTTTTGATTCTGGTTTTTCTCCCTGCCTTCCTGGTGTCGGGGTTTGAAAGGGTCAGAAATAGTACCCCTGACAGTCCCCTTGAATTTAGAAACAACTGAGATATAGATGTAAGAGTCGGGCAGGTGGAAATAAAAATATCACCTGTGTTTCCACTACAAGGTTGGTTGAACTTGGAGGGCACGGTTTGGGTGTGCGGCAACAATTGGTTCCCTAATATGCATCCCTGAATCTGACTTATATCCTCCATCGTTCATGGTCGCCCTGGGTCTCCAGGTCTCCCCTGTGGGTGCCATGGAGGAGTGCAGTGGGATGTGCGCTCTTTGACGGGTGGCAGATCCCCAAAGAGGAAGAAGAAGGGAGATGAGACAGGCCCCTTTAGCTTCTCGCAAGCTCACCCATCATATAAGCTACTCTTCCTTTATTAGAGAGCAGAGGGAAGGATTGGTGATATAAGATGCAGCCATCTCTATTTGTAACATGAAACCAAGGGAAACAAATCCCCCAGACCCCACACAACCTGCTTTTTAAGACCCAATAAACTTGTCCTTACAACTACAGCATATCCACTGCCTTCCAGATAGCCTTGGCCAATGATGACTCATGTGAGTCATTCTCACACAAACTGTTGCTATGGCCCCTCTTCCCATCTCTGTCTCTTGAGCAGACATTGACTCGCTTCTTCTAGAACTTGATACTGCTTTTAGCCTGCAACCTAAACTGTGTTTTATAAGTCTAAATGTTATTGATATGGCCTTGAAATTCAGCGTTCCTTGTTCAATGATTGGACATGTCCAAGCACGTAGCAGAGTGGTTGCAGACCCATAAAATTTTGTTGCCTCTGCAGCCCCATTCTCCCAGGGCTGCTTTTCCTTTTTAGGTCCTTGGCCTTCCCCTGCCTCCCTGCCACCTCTTTCCCACGTCATTTGGTGGGTTGAGCTCTCCTGATTTTGAGAAGTTTGCTCTTCAACATAACACTTCGTCCTCACTAGTCTTTTTCAACATTTGCAGATGAACCCTGAACTTAGTACCCTTTTTTTGTCATCTCCCACCGTGAAACTTGAAACTCCAAACTACTAGACTCCAGAGCTGTTTCAGAGGCTGCTGTGTGAGATGTCTTTTGACTGCTTTTGCCCTGATACTCCATTACACTGTACTGTATTCATGCATCATTAAATGAGAACCCATTTTTTTTTTATTTTATTTTATTTTATTTTATTTTTTTCCACGTTTATTTATTTTTGGGACAGAGAGAGACAGAGCATGATCGGGGGAGGGGCAGAGAGAGAGAGAGAGGGAGACACAGAATCAGAAACAGGCTCCGGGCTCCGAGCCATCATCCCAGAGCCCGACGTGGGGCTCGAACTCACGGACCGTGAGATCGTGACCTGGCTGAAGTTGGACGCTTAACCGACTGCGCCACCCAGGCGCCCCAGAACCCATTTTTTAATCTGCTATTAAAAAACAGAATGAATCTCCAATGAAATTGATACCAGAGATGCTCTCTTTCCTGTTTTCCATTATATAAACTATTCCACATTTACTCTCTTTTACATTTCCTTTCTTTTCTTTCTTTTTTTTTTTAAGTTTATTTATTTATTTTGAGAGAGACAGAAAGCTCGAGTTGGGGAGGGGCAGAGAGAGAAGGAGAATCCCAAGCAGGTTCCATGCTGAATTTACAAACTGTAAGCTCATGACCTGAGCTGAGATCAAGAGTCAGACACTTAACCGACTGAGCCACCCAGGCACCTCTACATTTTCTTTATTTTCAGTCTCCCTTTTCTGTTTTCTTCCCTTCCCTTTCCTATCCCTTCCCCTCCCTTTTCTTTTCCTCCAAAGTCATGCCAAGAACCCATTTAATATGTTTCCTAATAATAGGGGACACCATTTCCATGGGGGCTTACAGCTTACCTAGTGCTTTTGTAATTCAGAAATGAGCCTTCATAGGACAGAATTCTTAAATTCTGTTCACTTTGATTCTTAGATTCAATCTGAGCCAAAGATAGGTCTCACCTAGTGCAGAGTCCTCTAAATAAAAAGGCCTAACGTGTTCTGATCACCCAGTTATGAGGATAACAGTAGGGTTTTTGAGAATTGGCTGAATGCACACTCTTAGCGCACCTCCTGGCTGAGGCCTGGGACAGTCTATCACATAGCCCACTAGGGAACTGACAATAAACTTCATCATCTCTGTGTCTCTGGCCCCACAGTACCCCTGGCCTGTGCCATTTGCAGAGGACATGCCTTGTGCTGGATGGATGGCCCTTATTTTGATGTTATCAGTCATCATGGTGTGCTGACTCAATCAGCATCCAGGACAGCCATCACACAGGTTTGGCTTTCCTCCAGTGTGCTCAGCTGAGACCCGGCTGCCTGCTTTCTCCTGGCTGCTCATCCCTCTTCACCAAAGTAAGTGCCCTGTGTCTGTGTTCACTCAGCCCAGTTCAATCTGTGTGTGGGAATGGCCTCAAGAAATGTTTGAAATGCTTTTAGCAGGAAGTGTCACTTTTTTCTTGGCATAGAAAGAGATGTTTTCTTAGTAACATCACTCAATACCGCCCTCTTCAACCACTTTGCTGAGAGCCCAGTGAGAGGCCCATGTGCAGTCTTAATACTCATGTCAGTGAGGCTGTCTGCAGCTGACATCTAGAACAATGCCGGCCACCTTAAGGCCTCAGAGGACAATCTAACATATTGAAAATGGCAAAGCAATGAAACAGAAAATGTCTTGCATTCTTGATGCTGATGCTCAACACCGAATTAACCAACAGTGGAATTGTCTTATTTCTGGGTTTTGTTATGTGCTTTAATAAATTTCTTTGGTTAGCCATGTTTAGTTGGGTCTTCTGTTACTTGAAGCTAATAACATCTTCACTGATATTTTCCCTGGACACCAATATTGTAGATAATCTCTGCCCGCTTTGGATTTCTGTAACATGTTAGCTGTATTTCTATTATGGCAAGTTTCAACCTTCTACCACAATGATTTGTATAAATGTAATTTCCTTTTTATCAATCTGTACTCCCGATCTTAGTGAACAGCATTATTCCCCACAAAATGCACTCCAAGGACCACTAATCCTGTGAGATGCTCCATAAACACAGGGTTCTGTGGTCACTGAATTTTGGGAGACACAATATGCTATCTTGTCCCTTCCTTGCAGATTCACTACATTCATTAGCACATGGAAATGATATGATGGAATTGTCAAGGGCGAGATTCTACTCCTTGCTAGATGTGTGGTAATCTTTGGTTAGTTAATTTATCTTTATGACCCCCAATTTCCCCACGTGCAAAATAGCCATGGAACACATACCCCACAGTGTTGTTATGGGAACCTAAAATAATGTGTATCAAATATTTAGTCTTGCACCTGGCCATGTCCCACAATGCCTTTGGCTCATATCACCTGCACTAGGAACTTCTTGCTTCATGACCCATATTATTACATTATTAGTACACATTTGTGTATTTGCTCACAAGTTATTTTCAAGTTTCAGAACAGTCTTCCCAGGGACTTTCCTTCTTTCCAAATTGCTCAAAGCACACATAACAAGTAGAACTCCTGTATATGCCTAATAATGATAGTTCTTATTGTTAGCAGCAGCCACAGCATACTAAGGCTCTGAGAAGTCCTGCAGCAGAGAGATCTGATTTAGTTTTGTTTAAGTTGATGTTTCGCAAACTTATCTAAGGGTATAGCTGCTTTTGACACAATACCTTCACACATCCACAGAGCTGGTGTTCCAAGGCACATATTTTGCAAAATGCAGCTCTACCCACAGCACCCAAGCAAGAAACCTGGCAGCCTTCCTAGGCAGATCCCTCTCCTTCATCATCCCACCCCACAGGTTCAGCCCATCATCAAGCACTTCTAGTTCTTTTGATATTTCTTCCCAAATTCTTCTGAGACCCACCCCTCCTTTCTGTCTTATCAGAAAGGTGCCTTGGAGCACTGATATCTTTGCACAAGCCTAATGGATCTGTCTGCCTTCAGCCTCACTCTCTAAACCCACCCTATCCCTGCACCAGAAGGATCTATCTTTGCAAATTGGTCATATAATTTCCTTATTCACCACGCTTCTGTGGCTCCCAAACTCCTGCAAAACACAGCTCAGTTTCCTTTCCAAGGCTCTCAAGTCCCTCCTTCACCGAATGCTGCCTCCCTGGGATTTCCAGCTGTTAATGCTCTGTGCACACCCCTCTGCCTGCAACTCCCTCTCTAACTTGCTTCATCTGACTCTTCCTCCTCCTTCACAACACAGCTCAGGTGGCAGCTCCCATGGCAACCTGTGCATACGTTTACATTACCATTTGTTCTATTCCCTTGTTCATGTAAAATCTCCCACATTTGACTGTGAACTCTTCAAATGCAGAAACCATGTCCTTAATCCTCTCGCCCCACCACCCTCACCTTTCTACCCTTGGTGCGGCACTTATTAAATCAATGGTGGATTAAACCATTCTGAGCACCAGACCTTTACTGCCTTCATCCTCCAACTGAAAAGATCAAAAGGTTCAGGCCCCAAACAAATGTCTTGTTGCCCTATGGGGTAGCATAGCTCTGACCCTCATATTCTGCCATGGCCACAGCCAGCTGGACCCGGTAACTCCAGACTCAGAAGATTTCAGCCTTGCCTCTCTCTGAGCCAGATGCCAACATGGCCTACTGAGCCACAGCTGGGCTGTGCTGAACGGGGAAAGAACATCAGGCTGGCTGCCTGCCGTCTTGCCGCTTCAGGGTAGCTTGAGATGAGTGGGCTGAACAAGCCAACCTGGCAACAGCTGTTCCTGCCTTTGGGGAGGAGGAGGCAGAAAGGGAGAGAAAAAGGGGGCCCTGGAGAGCCCAGAACCGGCCCTACCTGGGGATTCCATGGGTGCCTGTGTGTCGATAGACCCCAGCCCTTTGCCACTACTTAGCATCAAGCCTCACGTTATAGTTAATAATAATGATTAAAAAAACCCCAATTACTGAAATCCATGCAGCTGGATTGCTACTCAGAAGGGGTGAAGGAGTCAGCTTGTATTTTAAATCAGAATCTATGGCAGACCAGCTTGACAAGGCTTCTAGGCACAGGGGATATAAGGCAGCATCGGCTTTATCAAGTCTGATTTGATTAGTTTCTCCAGTTGATTCTGTGCACTCTGGTCACAGGATAAATCACCCTTCTCTCTTGATGTTCTGCTCTTTTCCTGTTGATTTAAAAAGAGTGACCTTATTTCCCTGTCAAATGGTTATTGGACTTCCCTAATGGTGTTCATGTGGAGAACCCATGGGGTCTCCTGCTATATTCTCAGACGCCAAATCCCTTCTCTGGCTAAAAGAAAATTGACCTAACTCTGTAGCCAAAGGGTTGTTTTACTTCACCCTTTTGTGCCCAAATGCAACCCCTGGGAGTCCTTTAATCACAGGAAAGGAAGTTTTAGAATGATGTTTTCTTGGCCTTCTTCGACTCACTTAGAAATGTAGTTCACATGCCTAACCATTTAGAACTCTGCAGTTTTTCTTCCTTTTTAAAAAAAAATTTTTTTATGATTTTTATTTTTTATGTTTTTATTTATTTATTTTTTTATTATATGAAATTTATTGTCAAATTGGTTTCCATACAACACCCAGTGCTCATCCCAAAAGGTGCCCTCCTCAATACCCATCACCCACCCTCCCCTCCCTCCCACCCCCCATCAACCCTCAGCCTGCCCTCAGTTTTTAACAGTCTCCCATGCTTTGGCTCTCTCCCACTCTAACCTCTTTTTTTTTTTAAAAATTTTTTAAAAAGGAAGGAATATTTTATTTTTTATTTTTTTAAGTTTATTTATTTATTTATTTATTTATTTATTTTTATGTATGTATGTATGTATTTATTTATTTATTTTGAAAGAGAGAGAAAAGGGGAGAGGCAGAGATAGAGGAAGGGAGAGAGAATTCCAAGGAGGCTCTGAACTGTCAGTGCAGAGCCCAACGCGGGGCTTAAACTCACGAACTGTGAGATCATGACCTGAGCTGAAACCAAGAGGCAGATGACAACTATACAGTTTTTCTGGGCTATGAAGGACCTTAGGGACAATCAAGTTGGACCATTTCATTCCACAAGAAGGAGCTGAGGGCCAAGATAGGGGAAGCCCTCACCTTGCCAGGTCATCCAGCAGGTTGGAGATGTGATTTGGGAGGATATTCATGGTTTCAAGGGAAAGTTACTGGTCAAAACTTAAATATGAATAATAGAGGAAGATTGCTGATCCTTTAAATACTTCACCTTTAGAGAAAAAAGAAAAAGACTTGCCTTAAAAATTCTTTAACTAAATTTTTCATTTAAAAATATGATCAGAGGCACCTGGGTAGCTCAGTTGGTTAAGCATCCCGCTCTTGGTTTTGGCTCAGGTCATGATCTTGGCGTTCATGGGTTCGAGCCTCAAGTTGGGCTCTGCGCTGATGTGTGGAGTCTGTTTGGGATTCTCCCCCCCTCTCTCTCTCTCTCTCTGCCCCTCCCCCCTGTTTGCACATACATGCACACACGCTCTCTCTCTCAAAATAAATAAACTTAAAATATATATAATCCAATTTACCAAAGTTACATTTAAAAAGAAATTTTCAAGAGCAACTCTTTCCAACTGAGACAATCTTCTCACTTTCTTCCCACTCCCATTCCAACTCCATTTCCCTGGGTCACGACCAGTCCAGGAGCAGGATCCTCCCTGCTCCTCTGTCAGGATTGTCCTTCGTGGTACTATTTGATTAAATAGATCCTCTCCATCCATTGATTTCAGCATTGGTTCCACCTTCTGAGTCTCCATTGTTACCAACCCATACTGATTTCTTCCTTTTCTGATCACGATGCTCCCACACTGCACATCTATATCCTGATTCTTCTTGATCCCTGATGTATGTCATTGTTCCTGAACTAGACTGGAAACTTACTAAACAGTGACCATGACCTATTTTTAATGGTGGCTCCATAATTACTAACATGATGCTGGGTGTATAGGAGACACCAGTGGTGTGCTGGTAAAGTGGTTTTCTAAAGAAAAAAGAAAGCCTTGATTTCCACCATTTGCTTATTTTTTTGGTGGTATAAGTGTTCCCAACATAGCTACTAACATGATGTCACTAAATGTGAAATTGAGAAGAGATGTCCAGAACTGGCTCTCTTAAGCCTATACAAGCCCATTCCAGCACACCACAGGTAGATGATAAACAGATGTCTGGCCCTGTCACATGCATTGTGTGAAGGGTATGTCAGTAGTCCTAGGGTTGAAGGAGATACGGCTCGTGAATGTTTAGAGTACATTCAATACAAGTGGTCATCATATTCCTCAGTCATTCATTCATTTAAAAATTGTTGAGCATTTACTAATGTGTTAGGTACTATTCCAGGCACTAGCACTTGAAGTTAAATATTAAGCAAACAAACAAAAGAACATAGAGATCATCATTACTTAATTATAAATTGTAGTATCTGTTATGAAGAAAATACAGGGTGTTAAGAGAGTATAAGACGTGGGAATGAGTGATTTGGGAGTGGTTTCTCTAAAGAATTAATATTTCAACTGCTACCTGAAGGATAGATGAGCAGGTGAAGGACAGGGGCAATCGCAGAAGAGGGGACAGTGTGTGCAGAGGGCCTGAGGCAGGAAAGATGTTGACCATATAAGGAAGTAAGAGAAGGGCTGTGTAACAGAGTTACATGGAAGAATGGAAGGAAGGATGGTTTGACAGATGGGCAGGACTCAGATGACACAGGGCCTTGTAGACCATGTTCAAAAGCTTGGGTTCTATTTTACGTTCAAAGGGAAATGATTTCTTATTTTCAAGCAAGGAAGTGACGTAGTTTGATTTCTGTTTTAAAAATATTACTATGATTGCTGTATAAGAAATGGATTGGTAGGTAGGGTGGAGGTAAGGGCAAAATTAGAAATGCAGAGACCAATAAGGAAACTATGGCAAGAAAAGAGGTGAAGTGTGATGGTGGCTTGGCCTAGGGTGGTAGCACTGGAGACTGAGTAAAGTGAACACACTTGACATAGGTATTGGAGGTGGAGTCAACAGGACTTGATCAGGGAGCAATCGAATAAATGGAGTTGCCATTTACCTGAGTGGGGCATATTAAGGAAGTGTCTTTTTCTTGATGCAAGAGAGATATCCCAACATCCAAAGATCAATTCAAGATGGATAAGCCAGTAAAGAATAGAGGAGGGATGTCCTCTAAAAGAAAAAAAAAAAAAAAAAAAAGGAGGAAAAGCCAAGAGAGTAGATGTGTTATCAGGGACGCCAAACTCACAGTCTTTCAAAGACAAGGGAGACAGAACTGTGTCTCAAGCTGCTAAAATGTTGAGGAAGGTGAGAAATGAAAGTCTCCATTAGCTTTAGCAATAAAGAAGCCACTGATGACCTTCATAACGAGTATTTTTGGTGGAGGGGTAGAGGTGCTGAAGGCAGGCTAGCAAAGGGGAATAAATGCAGATGGCAACTCCTCAGAGAAACTTCTCTGTGAAGGGGAGCTGAGGGGGAGTGCAGACCCCGGAGGAGGACATGGCGTAAATGGAGGCACATTTTTTTTTTTTTTGAGATGGGTATACCATGACATATCTGAAAGCTCGGGAAGGATGAGAAGGATCTGAAAGAGAGGGAAGGATGAAAGATGGCAGAAGAGAGTCAAAGGTGCGAGTGCTGGAAGGTGTCAGGTGGGGCGGGAACCCATCACACACGCAAGGATGAACAGTTGATAGCCCTCCCCCAACCAGTATGACTTAGAGACAGTTTTCCAAAGGAGTGGCTAAACCACTTATGTTATCTAAAGAGAGATGAGAACCTGTTAACCCGTATTATTTTCTTCTCAAATTCCAAGATTTAGAGTGCAATTAGAATAAAGCTGTTTGGCAGCCTGATGCATCTGTTTTGTTCAGCATTATTTACTTGTCTCTCACCTGTTCTCCTGTTTCAGTAGAATCCAGCAATATAATCTAGGGTTTGTATGCTGGGCTTGTCATGAGGTAATGGAGATTCTCTTAATTCCTCATGTTGACGCGGATCACATTCTTTGGGATGGGAGACTGAGGGCAGGGCTAGGGGGCTGGTAGGTTTAGTAGAGAAAAAGTAAAGGAATTCCCTTCTGAGACCTTCCACTTTCTCTAAAAAGTATAAGGCAAGGTCATTAACTTAGATGGAGGGGACTAGACAAAATAATTGATGACTCCAAGAGAAAGGATGGGATCTGACACAGACACTGTAGAGAGTGGGAGGTGAAGTTCATTTTTTTCAGAGTAACAAAAAGCAGTAGAGTTCTTTGCAGTAAATCTTCACATTTTCTCAGACCCATTCCTCTCCATGCAGGGATTAAATTTCTGTTGTTGGGCCAGTTGTCCGAGAGGCACTTTTTCCTCCAGTTGGATGGGATCTCTGGAAAAGTATGTACATCTTCTCCAAATCAGGTATGTTGGTCTCAGTGATGTGTATTCATGGGCTTTCCAAGAGGCACTCACCATTCACTCTTCTGTCCTCCTCACACATCCCCTCTATGCTCCTCTGGACCCCTCCTCCATGGTTTTATCTCATCTCTTCTGTGTCAGACTCTAGCTTGCAACTGCTTCTCAAAGCATCATCTGAGGGATTGGTGCTCACCTGGGAAGCATTTATTCCCCCTTGTGAAAGGAAAAGGAACTCACACCAGAACGTGAGCGAACTGTTGCTAAGTGTGCTGTTCAGCTAACATTGTTTTCAGTGCAAGATCTTCTCAATGAAGGGGGTGCTTGGGTGGCTCAGTCAATTAAGCGTCCTACTGTGGGTTAGGTCATGATCTCGCAGTTTGTGAGTTCGAGCCCCGGCATCAGGCTATCTGCTATCAGCACAGAGGCCATTTCAGATCCTGATCCTCTGTCTCCCACCCTCTCTGCCCAGTTCCCTCTCACGGTCTCTATTTCTCTCCAAAATAAATAAACATTAAAAAAAAAAAGTATCGGGGCACCTGGGTGGCTCAGTTGGTTAAGCATCCGACTTTGGCTCAGGTCATGATCTCATGGTCTGTGAGCTCGAGCCCCGCGTGGGGCTCTGTGCTGACAGCTCGGAGCCTGGAGCCTGTTTCAGATTCTGTGTCTCCCTCTTTCTCTCTCCTCCGCAGCTCATGCTCTGTCTCTCTCTTCTCAAAAACAAATAAACGTTAAAAAAGCATTTTTAAGAAAAAGTGCAACACTTAAAAAAAAATCTTCTCAATGAAGGAAGCATCTCATTGATTTCCATTGTGATGCAATGGAAATCCTTTTCTGTCGGAGACCACCACAGACAGTTCCCTGAGCAGTTCTGTGCAGTGGTTTCTAAACTACAGATCATGGTCCATCAGTTGGTTGAGGGCAATCAGCTCTTTAAGAGACAGAGAGAGAGAGAGAGAGAGAGAGAAAGAGATCAGAGTAGAAAATATCAGTGTGCATTATACGTAATAATTGTACATGTAATGATGAATGTTCCATGAAATTTTTGTTTCATTCACATATATATGGAAGTGTGTTTGTGGGTCACTACGAAAATGTATTTCTCACTGTAGGTCAAGGTCCAAAACATTTGCGAAACACTAGTTTCCAGTACTTCCTATTGCAACAAAACCTTCTTGAGCCTACTTCTCCCCTCCCTTGCTCAGGCTGTTTATTCTCTGTAGCCACCTAAGGAGCTTCCTTTCCAAGCACAAATGTTCTATGCTAAATCCCAACATAAAGAACAACAGTGACATTTCCTAGTTCTTTTGTCTGTCACTAGAGAAGAAACAGAGTTTCTCATTTTCCCAGAGTTAAGAAATTATTTTGATTTGTGTTTCTGCAGCAAAAATATGCTAAAAAAAAAAAAATGTTGCATAAGATTGGTCAGGACAGACATTCAAAGTCTCGTATTATAGTCTGAGAAGAGTTTAGGAATACAAAGCTAAAGATATCTTTTTCTGATTTGGGAACAGCAAAGCTTACCTTGTCGTTCAGTGTCCAAACAAGGGAGGATCAAAGTTTGGAGGCAGGTAGGGCAGCAGACAAAAGTTGCTGCTAGTCAAAATTTCAGATTAACAACACCACTTTTTTTTTTAGTATAACTATGTCTGATTCAATATTTGGAGTAACAAAACATATTAATTTTTTATCTAAAATTTAAATTTAACAGGGCATCTTGAATTTTTATCTTCTAAGCCTGGAAATCCTAATGAGGTGGGAAGTTTATACATTTTGGGGGAGGGGTCCTCTTTAAGTAAGAGAATACCAAAGTACTTTGAAAAAATGAAGGATCTCTCCCAACAGCTTGGAAAAGACTATGAAAGCGAGGGGCTCTGATACTATGCTTCATGAATTTAATGGGAAATTCTCTCTGTGTCATGTCTCGATGTAAGGAGGAAACCTTTTTGTCAGCCCTAAGGAACGGCAAATAGAGAGCAACTTCTACCCCATTTGAGGATGGGGAATTTTAATGGCTGTCAGAGCATCTGATATTGGAGGAGAAACAGGTGCTTCCTGTTCCTATCAGATGATGAAGGGAGGAAGGGAAACGGGAGGGAAGAAGGAAGGAAGATCCAGAAACTCATAAATACAGAATCCCAACAACAAAACCCTATTCGTTTCCATGCACGTGGCTCGAAACAGTGGCTTTTCAAAAATATGGTTTGCTTACTTCTGGGGTCAGGAAGAGTTTGCCATCTGTACATAGCATCGAAAGCTTTGAGAAGATAATCTTTCAGGCTCAACTTCCCTATAACCTTTCCCTAAATACTTTGCCTGAGAACGTCTCTGCTGTCACAGTCTCCTGTTACCTCCATCTTCATGACAGACACTCTCCCATGTGAACAGAAAGGCACACTAATCACCTTTAATGCTACCAAGCCCTTTGCTCTAGGAGTAAAAACAAATGGTCAGCTCAAGAACACATCCCTCCGAGGGAGGGTCCCCTGGCAGGAAGCCAAGAAGGGTTGGATGAGAAATACTGAAGAGTGCGGTTGTTTTATGTCATCCAGGTGACACTCTGTTCTCTCTCATTCTCTCTCTCACACTTAGGAGAAGGTTGTCAAGGGGAAATGCATATTAAATAGGGTAGCTGAAGTTTTTAAATTACTTTTTTTTTCTGACACAAAGTATTCCTGATTTCCTTATTAGTTAGATAATGAGGACTCCCTTTGTCAATTAGTTTATGTGGTAGATGCTGTCAATAAATTGTACTAAATCTGTAACTTCAAGGTTTTGTTGAAAAGATCTTGAATGCGCATAGACAACATACTGTATGTCAGAAACTACATCCTTTGCAACTACAAAAATGCATGGTAAAATTTGTAAATTTAAACTGTCAGAGGGGCGCCTGGGTGGCTCATTCAGTTAAGCGTCCAACTTCAGCTTAGGTCATGATCTCTTGGTTTTTGCAGTTTGTGGGATCGAGCCCTGCGTTGGGGTCTGTGCATCGGGGTCTGTGCTGACAGCTCAGAGCCTGGAGCCTGCTTTGGATTCTGTGTCTCCCCTCTCTCTGACCCTCCCATGCTCATGCTCTGTCTCTGTCTCTCAATAATAAATAAACGTTAAAAAATTTTTTTTTAAAACTGTCAGAGGTATATAGTTTTTCATAATTCTTTAAGCAGGTACAGGAGGAAAACATTTCGAAGAAATTGCCATGGACTTTGTTGTATTTTAGTGATGCTTCCTTTATTCCAAGGCTGCTCTCATTGCTCATGTCAGTGATCTGATAAAGGGAGCTGGAGAGAATCTTCTTAGGGGAGGCTGAAGTTAGTTGTGTATCTGAGGACTGGGTTAAGCTTATAAACTTGGACAAGCCTATCCTGACTTGTAATGGCATAGCGCATCTCTATTGTTGTGATATAAAGCATCTCCATTTGCTTTTGATTCTGATATTTAGAAGCATTCCATGGAAGTAAAAGGACACCAGTGATACCTTTCTCTCTCTAAGCATGATGCCACTTGGCTGTGGATGCCAGGAATTGCCGTGGTTCTGTGCTATCTTGGGCCCCTTTTTATGTGTTCAGATTGCACAATGTGAGATTTAGAATGAAGACGTTCCATAATAGTAAAGGATCCCTTTGCTGAAAGGCTTCTTGCTCCTTGCCTGGTTGGCTTTACACCTAATGCAGCCCCTTTCTGGCTAGGATTCCACCAGGAAAATAATAGCCACTTCAGATAGGGCACGCTTCGTTTCTGGCACTGCTGGACCCCTGCAGCATGCCACCTACACAATGAAACATGAAAAAATTCTACGTGGTTATATTTGAAGAGACTGAAGTCAGCCTGCTTTCTGAGAGCCAAATACCAAGAGGTTTATAAAACCAATGAAACAGAGGACCTTGTGCCCCAATGTGCCTGGATTGTCACTAGGTTGTCAGGGAGTTTCTCTGAGTGCTTATTGCCCTGGCTCCACTTGACCTTAGTAGACTTGTGAAGATATCAAAAGTCAATTAAAAAAAATCAATACTATAAATGGACCGTTAGCAAGTGGCCGGGCTTAAGGTAAAAATGTCCAGTGTGGCTTACTGCCTATTATCCAAATGGAACTTTTGAAATTTGTAATCATTCAATATGTTTCTCCAATAGGATTGTGTCCTAATGAGTTACTGGGGGAGGAAAGAAATCCTGGTGTACTGAAAAAAATGGAAGCTTTGGTGTCAGACAGACTGGTTAAAACCTTGGTTATTGGGATGCCTGGATGGCTCAGTTGATTAAGTGTCCGACTTTGGCTCAGGTCATGATCTTGCAGTTGGTGAGTTAGAGCCCTGCATCGGGATCTGTGCTAACAGTGTGGAGCCTGGAGCCTACTTCAGATTCTGTGTGTGTGTGTCTCTCTCTCTGCCCCTCCCCCACTTGTACTCTGTCTCTCTCAAAAATAAATAAACACAAAAAAACTTTTAAAAAACCTGGTTATTAAATCTCTTTGGGTTGCAGTGTACTTATTTGTAAAAAAGAAAAAAAAAAAGATTATCTCTATCTATGGTCATTATGGGGATTAGAGAAGATGTAGGTAAATCTTTGGCCTAGTCCCTGATGCATATTGAGGATTAATAAATTACTGCCACTGCCCTTATGCTAATAATAATAATAATAATAACAACAACCATAGACGAGGTGTCAAATTTGCTTAACCATATTGAGAATCTAAAAGAGAAGCACAGTTGAGATAAGCAATAAAGAGATATAATATTATGGAGAAAACCATAATGACTAGGTTTCCTTCATTTTCCGTTTCAACATGTATCACATTTACTGAGAAGAGAAACTATCATTTGGGAATGAAGCCCAGAGAGTAACTTCCACAAGGAGGGCACATCTCCAAATCACATCTGGCCTGGGAAGAGATTCAAATTTTAACATGCACTTCCAGGGGCCAAAAACTTTTCTTTCTTCCTACCGCTGGGTAACATGATAGAAATATAGAACAGCTGGTGATTGCTGATCTGCTCATCAGGAAAAAGCAAGTCAAAAAGGAGGCAGAAACATTCTATGAATGGAGTTCCTCATTTCCCTTGGTATAAACTCGGAGCTGAGCACCTTCCCGACTGAACACCCTCCTATCACTGTAAATCTCTTCATCAGTGTGGCTTATTATTACCAGGAATTGGGACTGATTCACACTACAGACCCAATAAGGAAATAACTGGTTTGCTGAAATCTCCAGCAAACTAAAGCAAAGGAAAGTGCCCACTCAAACTTCTATCTCCATAAAAATAAACTTAGTGAATGATTCTGAATCTTTCAACTTACTGAGGAGATCTAAAATCGGATCAATATATTTTCTAAATGGCACCCCCCCAAAAAAAATTAACTATAGTTAGTTGGTCATTGAGGATGTTGTAGTAAATATATTGGTGGTCCCTGTGTTGTGCTGATAAATGTTTACCAATGGGCTCTCCAGGGGCAGGTATGTATATATATATCTATATATCTATATATATCTATATATATATATATATATAATTATACATGCTGTATATAGTATATGTGCTACATGTATCAGTACTTTACATGATAGATTTTACTAATATAAAGGGTGTGTAACACAAAACTTATAAATAATAATAAAATATACAATATTTTTAATAATTTATATATATTTTTTTTTGAGAGAGAGAGAGACAGAGACAGAGACAGAGACAGAGCACGAGTAGGGGAGGGGCAGAGAGAGGGGGGGGACACAGAAATCAAAGCAGGCTCCAGGCTCTGAGCCGTCAGCACAGAGCCAGACGTGGGGCTTGAACTCACAAACCGCAAGATCAGGACCTGAGCCCAAATCAGTTGCTCAACCAATTGAGCCACCCAGGCGCCCCTGCAGTATTTTTTATTGTGAATTTCATAAAACCAATTGATTCTCACAGAATGTTTTTGTTGATTTTTTTTCTGAACTCCTGTACCCATGATTATTCTATGGTTGCTGGTAACAAATGAATGTAACTCTGACCTGAACGTTGGTTGCTATGCTCATTTATGTTAATGAGTAATATGAAGTGAAACAAGGAAGATTTTTGTCAAAACTTCACTCATTTATCAATGATGCAAATGACTTTGCTGCTTCAAATAATGGCTTTTGAAACCTGGAAGACCATTTCTTCAGTATTTTGTGCTATTCACAATATAATGGCTACAGGTAAAACACATTTTTAGTTCTAATATACACTGATAACATTTTCTCCATCACTTTCTTAAATGATAATCAGCCAAGCCATAAATCAAGCCCTGATTTGTATCATTTCACTGTTTTCATGGTGTAAATACTCATACCATGGCTCTTTTCAAGTGGTCAGTGTGATATCACTGAATACAGGGTTGAGAGTGCACAGTAGCTCTCCATTACGTAGTATTTCTACCATACAGATACAACTGTAAATAACATCAAAAGCATAGATAATAGTGTGATGTAATAAAAATAATTAGGAAGTAGTGACTTTACCTTTCCTTTAATACACTTTATTTTTTCATGTTTATTTATTTATTTTTGAGAGAGAGAGAAAGAGAGAGAGAGAGAGAGAGAGAGAGAGTGAGAACAAGCAGGAGAGGGGCAGAGAGAGAGGGAGAGAGAGAGAATCCCAAGCCGGCTCCAGGCTTAGCATGGAGCCCAACAGGGGCTCGATCTCATGAACTGTGAGATCATGACCTGAGCCGAAATCAAGAGTCAGACACTTACCTGAGTGAGCCACCCACGTGCCCCTAATATACTTTAATTGAAAGCTTATTATAATTTAATTTTTGATAATGATTGTGTTGAACCCTAGCGCTCAAAATTCCTAACTTTAACAGTTGGCTCTTACAAACCTGCACAAGGCATTCCCAGCCCACCACTGATCGTCTATCCGATGCTCATCCTCCATTCTTCCTTCTTTTATGTTCAAATATCTCACCTCCTTCATCATCACCATACATGACCTTGAGGAAGCTGATATTGTCCTCAGCTCTGGGGCAATTTGCAGCCCATCATGGCAATCCCATCTCCTTGCATAGTTGAAGAAATGCCATGTAACTCAATTCTGGCTAATTCCTGTGTGAGGTGGTCTTCTGAAGAAGTTATAGAATAAGTTTCCACATTCCCGTAGGCATTTATTCTCTCCAGATATTGTCATAACTGAAGGGGCTCAGGAATGGTCACAGCCATTCTCCTACTGGCCCGAAGATGAAATCAACTCATAAAAGAAGGCGGAGCATCACAGAGAGAGGTGGAGCTGAGACCCCAACATGCCAAGCCTAGAGCCCACCCAATGGCTGGTCCTCTAACTACATGAGATAAGAAATGTCCTTCTTGTTGAAGCTAGTTTGAGCTGGAGTTTTTATTTGCAGCTGGAAGGAGTTTGGGAAGCATCTAATATAAAAAGTATATAATAAATTAGTCTCTTCAGAAGCTCAACTCCTGAATAGGGGATGAGAGTAACTCACAGGAAACAAGGAAACAATCCAATGCAGATTAGAAATATCTGTTTTTTACACTGTGTGGCACAGACTCTTAATTTAACAGTATTTTAGAGAAAAGTTTGGCCAGCAAAATTAGAGTCACCATTGATCCCTTCATGGAGGAGTTGGGGTTTGGCTCAGGTCATAAAGAATGAGTGAGGTTTGAGAAAAGGGAAATAATATTTCAGATGACCTGGGAAAGATAAATGGAGAGACTCCTAAGAATGCCACCCAGAGTCCAGTTGTGTGGGCTACAAGCATGCTTAGGGTCAAAGAATATATCTCCTCACTTTTTTTTTAAACCAATTTGACAATAAATTATATTAAAAAAAAGAAGAAGAAGCTGTGCATTTCCCTCTAAAGGAAGAACATTCAGCATGGGGTAGACAACGAGTTGCAAGCAATACACAATAATAACTCTTGGAACGCTGGGGACTCAGGTGAGGAGGAAATGAAGTCTGCCTGGGGGTAGTAGAGGTGCTCAAAGAGGTCTTCCCATAGGAGGTGGCACTGAAATTGTGTGTAGAAGGATGGGGAGACAGAGGAGGGGGGTCTCTATGGGGTCAGAATACAGGAGAGAATATGGGAGGCTGTCTGTGGCACATTCAGGAAGGAGCTTGCATAAGGACAAGAAGAAAACCACGCCTCACTAAACACTGTCCTTGGACACAGTTCCTTCACTCACTTCAAGAAACTTCCCTGAAATGGACAACGCGAAATTCTTTTTTTCTCTATTCTCTGGATCACAGAGAGCAAACAGCAGTAGCCTTTCAAAATGTGTCCACCTGAAGGACAGGGTTGCCACTCATCTCCTTTGATGTCTCAGTGCCTTATAGATGCCCTGAAAGTGTCTGTGAACCACAGACATCCCCAGACCAACTTGGAGAACCATGCCATCTAGAACCTCTTGCAGGCATGCAGCAGGCAATGGAATGCCCACAGCAGCCGTGTTGTGACAAGAATACCTGAACCTCTAATTTGTGTTTATTTATACACTGGCTACCCTTTATGGGGATTTTTGTTAGTCCAGACACATTCTTTGTAAAGTCCTTGGAATTTTGAAGAGTATGGTATTACAGATATGCCTAATTTCATTCTCTTCTCTTGTTCTCTTCCCTCCTGGTCCTCTTGATGCTTCCTATATATTCCAACCTGTCAGAGCCCCCTCAGGTGGCATAATGGGATGGATACACTCCTGCTTTAAGCCGGGCTACTCTCTCATATCTAACTGGCAATTACCTGTACTTTTTTTTCCTCTTTAAGCCGAAAAGGAGAATCCATAGTTTCCCCTGCTGCAGTATTTATGCCTTTTTACTCTCACCATTTGAGAATCTTTTCCCACTTTTCACCCAGGTCCCTACTGTCGATGTATATGACCACTCTTCTCTTATCCAATCCTCAACTGTTGCCTTTCACTTATAAAAAAATCTCCTCACATACTGAAACCTTCTGGCAAATCTCTCAAGCATATATGTGACCTAAGTGGAAGGCAATTGCATTGCTTTTAAAATCCTCTTCAAAGGGGGTGCTGGACACTTAGCAATAGCCAGGAGAAGGAGTTGTGAGGAGGCTGTGACAGGTCCAGAAGGAATAAATGGGAACAGAGCACTGATGAGTCTTTGGGACCACGGTTCTCCTTGCTTGGTTCCCTGCCCTCTGAGAGGCATGTATTTTTGGATGCCACTTACTGCTTTGCTCAAGATCATGAACCAATTAATATGAAGACAGAGGGCTTGAAATGAGAAAGACAAAGACAGAAGCATAAACCATAAAACCCTCAGAACCAGCGATGATATTTATCACAGATTTCTTCTCAACATCCAACATAGAAATAGCCTACTTTCTTCAAGATTTCAACATAGCCTATTGCACACCAGGAACGGTCTCATAAATTGGCTTGAATTAATATCAATATTTCTTTTGGCTTTGCCATTCCCTAACTGACAGCAATATTTCCTCCTTATGTCTACAAAGTATTAGGCATTCACACAGCTACTTAGTTGAGGCAAACACTACAATTTTTCAAGAACAGTTGTTCCTTATAATTGTCAAGAAGTATTTTTAGGTCTCAGAAGGAAACTACCTACCCTTTTTTTAATGACTTGGTTTGTAAATTGGGGAAGTAACCAAGCCAGTCTAGATGCCGGCCTTTATGGTTAATTATGGGATGAGGAATGTCCAAGCATGAGGGCAGGTAAGAATAGTGAGAAGAATTGCAGGGTAAGACATGCGGAAAGATTGGCCTGGGAGGCAGGGGCACCTAATGATTCACAGCCTGGGTTTGAATCCTAGGTCTTCCCCTGACCAACAGAGTTATCTAAGGCAAATGATGTGTCTTCTCTGTAACTTGGTTTCCTTATGTATAAAATGGGGATAATAATAGTCCTTACTTAGACCCTTAGTTATTAGAATTAAATGAGTTAATGTTTGTAAAGTGCTGGTACATTTAAAAACTTGTAGGTGTTAAATACATTTAAAACACCAAAAATCTAAGTTGCACCCAACAACTATCAACCCTTGTGAATTTAAGCAGAAGAGGATATTGGTTAGCTCACTGAATACCTAGGAGGAATAGATGGGTAGTCCACAGAGCTGCTTCCAAGAAGACAGCACAGGCCTGAAGCACAGACATTGCCATTTGCCAATGCCATGTGGCTGGACAAAGGGCGTTGCCACTGGCAACTGGAAGTAGCATCCGCCATTCTTCCCAGAAGGAATCCTGTAGCACCCTGCCTTCTTGGGCTGCCAGCCTCCAATTCCATGTCTGGGGTGAGAAAAGCCTCATGTGTGGGGTGGGGTAGATTAAGGCTCACGTCATAACTTTAAGGGAGCTTATAAAGTTAGAGGTAAGCGCAAATCACAAATTTGAAGAATTCCCAATTTTAGAAATGGAAGACACTGAGAAGTCAAAAAGAATGCTAAATGGGCAAAGGGCACCAAGAAATAAAAGTTAAAGGAACGGTACATGAAAAACAAAACAAAACAATACAGGGGCGGGCGCCTGGGCGGCTCAGTCGGGTAAACATCTGACTTCAGCTCAGGTCATGATCTCATGGTTCGTGAGTTAGAGCCCCGCATCGGGCTCCCTGCTCTCAGCACAGAGAGCCTGCTTTGGGTCCTCCGTCCCTCTCTTTCTGCCCTTCCCCCACTTGCACTCTTTCTGTCTCCCTCAAAATAAATAAATAAACTGTAAAAAAAAAAACAAAACAAAAAAACCCCACAAAAAAACAAACCAGCAATCCACACATAAGGCTGAACATATCATAGGCTACCTAAAAATACTTATTGATTAAATCTGAGTGAGAAGTTGTTATTAGGGGATGAAAAATGGATATAAGAGAAGATCATCCAGGATTCCTTAAGGAGCTCAGGAAGGGAAAATACCTTGTTTGCAAATATATGATTGCCCCTGTCAATTTTTCTGTTCTTTCTTGAAGTCTTCATTTCTATGATTCTACATCCCAGGCCCTTCATCTGCTGCAACCGTCCTCCCCTGCTCTCACCCCAAAGATTATTCTGCATCCCATTTTTCTCTCAATCAATTATCAATTCATTTTCTTGCAAAAGCATTCACCCACAATTGAAGTGCAACTGATATACCATTAATGTGTGAAGTTTTCCAGAGAGCGTGTGCATTTCAGGAGGAAAAACAAAGCCTTCAAGCTCTGGAAAAGTGACAAAAGGTGGGGACAGTATTTTGTGGCAGAGAGCTCTTCCTGTAAAATCACTCTAGCTAAGGAACCTGCCTGCAATGCCAACAAGATCTGCAAAGGGCCCTTCCTCATGCTGAGTGGGTCCAAATGAGGCAGACTCGTCCACAGACGCAAGGCTTCTGAGGGTCAACCACTGAGCACATGCCCACCACAGAGTGCATGTGCCCACTCTCTTCCCTGCAGTCACTGTTTATACCATCCACCTTTTGTCCTATGAAGATACAGCCTTCCCTAAAGCCCAGTTCACCCCATTTTCTCCTCTCCTAAAGATTAAAATAGCACTCTCTTCAATGACCTCAATAATTTAGAACCCATGAATAAGTCATTTGCCCAAGAGACTACAGTAGGGCTTCTATTTTTACTCATAGTCTCTCACCGAGCAAAGTGACCTCTCTCAAGAAGCCAATGTTGACACCCGTTGATCTTCTGGCTTCTCAGGGAACAGCCCAGGCAGCCCTTGCAATGCAGAGTCTTTTCTCAAAGGCAAAGACAGACCAATAGGTGTCACTGACTTCAGAATGTGCATAACCAAACATCAACTTAGGCACATATGCCTTGTTCAGAACTCCTGGAGCCGGTTAGAACATGCCCCAGGACGGATACTCTCTATAAAGGAGGGGAGCAAATGCTGCTTACAGTGACCTTCCCTGGGACCCTTTCTTCCCTAAGACAACATTTTCTAAACATTGAACCTCAACAGAAGAGCAATACGATAGCTCAGGTGCCTAAACCTCTGGGGTTGTCCCAGCCTCCCAACTATATGCCTCCTTCACTAGCCTTCAATGCACATTCCCTTGCCCCCTCTCTTCTATGTACTACTTTCAGTAAGGTTAGGCACTTACTCTGGGCCAATCCAGTGGTCACTGAGAAGACTCTTCCTCAGGCTTTTGGCCACCACTTTATAAAAATAAGTTTGATTTTTTTCCCTCCAGATTGTCATACCTAGGGATTGTTCTGGTTCCCCTACATTCAAATCATAGGATTCTGTTATAAGCCAGCTGCTAGATTGGGTGAACTTAAAGATCCCTTCCAATTTTGGGAATCTATAATTCTAAGAGAAAATTGAAGTGTGCCAAGAAGAATTCATTGGGTTTTGTAGAGAGGGGACAGGGAGGGATAGCTTTCCATTTCACGTCAGTGAAGGATAGTGGTAGGAACATTAATGGCCTATGCAGGACTGGATGAGTATATCTCTCTAGCACAGCAAAGGGTACACTCCAGAAAATCATGAAAAATGTGGTTGAATGGGTAGACTGGGTCAGGTAATTGGATGCCTTGTAAATCAGGCAGAGGAATTCCAAGTTGATGCTATAGGCAAGAAAACACCATTGTCATGATCCTGAGTTGGGGCATACTAGGAAGAACATTGTGTCTTTAAGGTAAGAAACCAGGGGTCATCGCTAGTGAAGGTGAAACTTCCCTCCCATTTTACACACAACATAATGAAAATGAACATCCCTGAAGCCTAGATGTGTAGCACAGGGACAGGAGCAGAAGACAGTTCTCTCTCCTTTCACAGTTCTTGTTTGTCTGTAAGCCTCATCTCTCAGATCACAATGATGTGGTTTGCTCAATGTTCCAAAGGCTGCTAATGAGATGCAGCTATAATCTATTCACTCCAGGGGGCGCTTGGTTGGCTCAGTCGGTTAAGTGACTGACTTCGGCTCAGATCACCATCTCGTGGGTTCGTGGGCTCGAGCCCCACATAGGGCTCTGTGCTGAACACTTGCACGGAGACTGGAGCCTGCTTCAGATTCTGTCTCCCTCTCTCTCTCTCTGCCCCTCCCCTGCTCTGTCTCATTCTCTCTCTCAAAAATAAATAAATGTAAAAAAAAGAAATTAAAAAAAAAACTATTCACTCCATAGCCATCGCTAGAACCAGAGTATGCTCTTCACCTGCTGCATTTCCCCGGGTGCCCACAGGGGCTGGCACAGTGTGGGTGGAGGGGCTCTGGGGGAGAGCTGTCCTTACCCAGGTAGGTCATCATTCCTCAGGGGGGAACGGAGGAGAGGAGGGCCTCCCCTGCCACAAAGCCAGAATGAACAAGAAAAAATCATGCCGAAGGCAAATGAGAATGTTTGAATACAGAAACAGTTTGAGAACAAAGAAGAGAAGACCAAAGACAGACTTCATTACCTAAAGGGCATCTAACCCAAAGAGTAACCAGCATTCTGTATAACATTACAGAGAGCAGAACAAGGAAGAATCACTTAGAGAGTAGTAGGACTATAATGTTATCTTCCCAGGTAAGCTTGCTTCCTAGCAAGGGCTGTTAACAGGCCAAATCACCTAAGAAGTCTGAAATCTGCCTCTGGGTCTTTAAAAGTAGCTCCAATTTGTATTTTCTTGGGGGAGGGGGAAGAGTGAAGAAACGACATGTTGGGAGATGAGAAGGTGCACTAGCCAGAGTTTCAAAGACCTTCCAAATCAAGTAATCACGTCTCTTTCTTTTTAGTTGAATTAATTTAACCCAGTTCATATTTATCGAGCGTGGTTAATATCTGGGGTGTTTTTTTATGTGTGCTCCTGTCCTTATCCCTTCATTTTCTATGTTTGCAATTCTCCCAGCCCATCAATCTGTCTTCAGAAGGCCACACAAAAATCAACCATGCTTCCACATTCTGTGAAGTCTTTGCCCTAATTTAAACAGCTAAACATAAATTGTACTGTATTCTTTACTGTTGGCCAAGTGTTGGTTTTAAATCCCAACTCATGGCCAATTCAAGAGGGTAGAGTTAATATCTTATACTTTATCCTTTTCCCTTAGACTTCTGTGCAGGATGCTGCAGTTTAATAAATGTTTATTGATTGATAGCCAAGGAAATGTCAAATAAGTTGTATACAGTAGACTTATATTTATTGAGCATCCATATGTGTGAGGTGCTTTACAATCCCTACTTAGCAATTTTTAAAAATAGTAGCATTGGGGTACCTGGGTGACTCAGTCGGTTGAGCGTCAGACTGGCTCAGGTCATGATCTTGTGGTTCATGGGTTCGAGCCCTGCATTGGTCTCTGAGCTGACAGCTTGGAGCCTGGAGCCTGCTTTGGATTCTGTGTCTCCCTCTCCCTCTTTGCCCCTCCCTCATTTGTTCTTTCTCTCTCTCTTTCAAACATAAATAAATAAATAAATATTAAAAATAATTTATTAAAAAAAACACTAGCATTTTTAGAAAATAGTCTCTTAGTGTAACTTAAGATTTTGTTAGCCAAATGTTTCATCACAAGCAAGATATTGGTTACTTAGAACGTGATCATATACAACATGATCATGTACAAACTACCAGTAAACACAATTTAAAAGCTAGATTCCTAAATGCAGAAAGAAAGAGTAGGAGAAGAAACTGTATTTGAAAGTTGAGTGGAAGAAATCTTGATTGAAAAAATATCAAGGAATATTGCATATATAAAGCACATTAACAGGACAGTCTGTCATGACACTTGCAGTTAAGTAAAAGAAAAAAATAAAGTAAAATGGAAGCCAAGGGGACAGCAAGAGTGTTGGTTCAGGACCAGCAGTCAAATGCATACAGTAATGGGCAGCTTTGTTGTTTGGGAAAATCAACTTAGAGACTTTTGATGCAAAACTGGTCTAGAGTCTTAGGAATCTATGGACAAATTCCCAGGAATTATGTTTTGTTTTTTTT
This sequence comes from Leopardus geoffroyi, assembly GCF_018350155.1. Classification (NCBI taxonomy): domain Eukaryota; kingdom Metazoa; phylum Chordata; class Mammalia; order Carnivora; family Felidae; genus Leopardus; species Leopardus geoffroyi. The sequence goes on along the minus strand of NC_059337.1, from coordinate 68,139,119 downwards.
TAATTTATTTATTTTTTGAGAGAGAGAAGAAGAGAGAAAGAGGGAGAGAGAACGAGCGAGTGAGCACAATCTGGGGAGGGGCAGAGAGAGAGGGAGACACAGAATCCAAAGCAGGCTCCAGGCTCTGAGCTGTCAGCACAGAGCCCGACGCGGGGCTTGAACTCACAGACTATGAGATGATGACCTGAACCAAAGTTGGATGCTTACCCAACTGGGCCACCCAGGTGCCCCAAGAATGATCTGATTTAAAGTGAAAGAAAGAAACAATCCACTGTGGTCTAGAGATATGGATGACTTAAACCCAAATGGATAGAAGTTAAGGATTAGTAGAAAGTATGACTTGATTTCTTTAAATATTTCTCCTTACATATCATTCTTTAAAATATAGCATTTTTAAATGTGTCAGATTTAATTTGAGGAAAAAAGAAATGGCTGCTGAGTAGAAGACCACGACAGTCTCTCTGGTTGACAAAGTAATTAACAGAGTCTCTCTGTCTCTTTGGTTGACAAAGTAATTAAAGTTAGGAAGTCTCGGTACTATGGTTGATAAAACTGCAAAACATTTTAATTTTTTTTTTTTCAACGTTTATTTATTTTTGGGACAGAGAGAGACAGAGCATGAACGGGGGAGGGGCAGAGAGAGAGGGAGACACAGAATCGGAAACAGGCTCCAGGCTCTGAGCCATCAGCCCAGAGCCTGACGCGGGGCTCGAACTCACGGACCACGAGATCGTGACCTGGCTGAAGTCGGACGCTCAACCGACTGCGCCACCCAGGCGCCCCTAAAACTGCAAAACATTTTAACCCCACATCATCAACGGATTGCAATTTCATGATAAATTAGACTGCAATCAAATACCCAATAATGACAGGGAATACTTTAGCCTTCAGTGATGCAGAGGCCCTAAATAATTATGCAGGACCCTAGTTTTAAGAAACTTCACTTTAAGCCATGAAAACCTGGACATTTGAATTGTCTGGTTATTTGGACATAATTACAATCTTATCATAGACCACAAAATTAATAATGAGGAGGCAGAATTTAGACACCTGACATACTTTCCCTATTTTCAAGGAAATAAGAATGTAACTATCCTTGAGTTTTTTGTACTTTTACCTTGTTATTAATGATAAATGAAATAATATTTGAGTCTTTCCCAGTCATATTATCTGAAGTTCCCAGATCCTTTCACATCCTGGCACAGATGGGAAATAATAAAAATTAATAATAATAATCTCAGCAACAACAACATGTGAATGCACCCTGGAATAATGGAGGGGGCTGCTGGGGCCCTGGCCTCCTAGTGTCCCTTCCTGCTGGCTTGGGGGCAAAAGTGACCTGCAACTTTGCTCACCTAGAACCACCTGTGGCACCCTGGCAGTGAAGTTCTGGAGATGGCCGGTTTAGGGCCACTTCACCTGTGGTGTCTGTCCCCTAGCTATCCTGAGCACATGGTCTTCCAGCATTCTCATGCTCATTGAACTTGGCACCTTGGGTGAGTAGAAAGGACATGAGCAGCCTCACGGAAAAGAGGAAAAGAAGAACCAGCGTGCGTTCCCAAGTGGAGTGAGCCGAGACCGTCGTTTGTAGGCAGCAGCAGCTGTCATCCTCAGGGAATTTTGCTGACAGTATGAGAGCGGGGCATGATGTCACAGGAACCCTGGCTTGGCCAGAACAGCATGGTGTCCCAGGCAGCTGATCTGTTCATCCAGATTGAAAAGATTTCTTCTCCTGCTGCTGTGCCACCCTCCCCTTCTCCCTGCCAGTCTGAGTGATAATTGTAAAGCCATGCAGTTCCTTTCAGAAGTAGGCCGTGGGATCCAGGACTGGGTGTTTTCATCGCTGGCATGTTGCAATTATCACTGAGGATGGCTCTGATGACAGCATAATACATGTGGTGTTTTGTGCTAAAAAAGTCAGTGCCAACGGCTTAAAAAGCAAAACTTGCCAGCGATCCCAGCTCAGTTTCAATATGACATATGATCTGTGTGGGCCCTGATTCATGGTCACCTTTATCACCCTCCAGATTATTTCTAGAAAACAGTTGATAGATCTCATTCTTGGGAAGCAATAAAAGAGAAATTTTTCCCTACTCAGGAACTCTTATGCTCTTAACAGAGTGACAAAGGGATACTTTATACATGTGTCATGTCAGTGTTTAGAATTCAAATTTATCTGAACTTGAGAGGAATTTGTTAGCCTCAGAATAGGACTTTAAGAATATCTGAATCCAGGATGGCTGGGTGGCTCAGTAGGTTACATGTCCGACTCTTGATTTCGGCTCAGGACATGATCTCATGGTTCCTGAGATCAAGCCCCATGCCAAGCTCTGTGCTGACAGCACAGAGCCTGCTTGGGATTCTCTCCCTCCCTCTCTCTCTGCTCCTCCCCTGCTTGTGTGTGTGCTCCTGCACAGGTACTCACTCTCTCTCTCTCTCTCTCTCAAAATAAATAAAATAAACTTAAAAAAAAAAAAAAAAGAATCTACCACATAGTAGCTGTGTGATTTGAGGAATTTGAGTTAACTTTCTGACCCTTACTGTCAGAAAAATAAAAAAAAGTGTAGTAATATCCACTTTATAGACTTGTTAGAATTACATGACAAAATATCAGTAAAATGCTTAGCACAAAGCCTGGTCCAATGGAAATGCTACATAAAAAACAGTTATTGCTGTTGCTATATTTGTAGATGTTATTACAAATACCCCTCTGGCTTTTAGGAAGGGAACTCCGTAGAAGAAAATTATTATGTGTGATTGCTAATTCTTGGTACTGACCAAATCACGTGACTACCATATAGTTAATTAGAATCATGTTTCTAATTAAGATGTTGTTTTTTAAAACAACAACAACATGTTTTTGTTGTTTTAATTTTTTTTTAATGTTTATTTGTTTTTGAGAGAGAGAGACAGAGTGCCAACAGGGGAGGGACAGAGAGAAAGGGAAACACAGACTCTGAAGCAGGTTCCAGACTCTCAGCTCTTAGCATGGAGCCTGGTGCAGGGTTTGAACTCACAAACAGTGCCATCATGACCTAAGCTGAAGTCGCATGCTTAACTGACTGAGCAACCCAGGCGCCCCTCCAGTTGTAAACTCTTCAAAAATCTCGATATGTAATGTTAGTGAGGAGCTTGAACATCGACAACAAAATAATAATCTTAAACAAGAAGAGGACAATTTGGAATACACCCCCCCTCCACTAGCGCAATCCCAAACTTGAAAATTTCTTCACAACACCAAGAAGTTTAAGTATTCTTTAGCTGGACAAGTTAAAAAATGAATATAATATACATTTAATGATGACATAAAAAAATTTTTTTTAATTAAAAAAATGTTTAACGTTCATTCATTTTTGAGAGACAGAGAGAGACAGAGTGCAAGCAGGGTAGGATCAGAGAGAGAAGGAGACACAGAATCCAAAGCAGGCTCCAGGCTCTGAGCTGTGAGCACAGAGCCCGATGCAGGGCTCAAACCCACGAACCATGAGATCATGACTTGAGCCAAAGTCGGACGCTTAACCCACGGGGCCACCCAGGTGCCCCTAAGTTTTTTTTTTTTTTTTTTTTTTTTAATTTCAGAGAGAAAGTGTGTGAGAGCAAGAGAGAGAAAGAGAGAGTGCTCACGCAAAAGCGAGGGAGGGGCAGAGGGAGAGAGAGAATCTTAAGCAGGCTTCATGTTCAGCCTGATGGGGGGCTCACCCCCACAACCTTGGGATCATGACCTGAGCTGAAATCAAGAGTTGGATGCTCAACCAGCTGAGCCACCCCAGCACCCCTAATGTTGGTATTTTCATACCACAGTCTATAGCTTAATCTTTTATATTACTGAACCATCTAAAATAAGTTAACTTTTCACATTACATGACTATTTTATTTATCTAACCATGAATTGTCAACCTGAAAAGGCTTTGCCTTATCCATTATTCAGCATTAAGCAGTTACTTTTCACTTTGATGTAAGTTACTAATTTATAGACTGCTTTTACCTTAAGTCATCTGGTGACAAAGCACAGTTCCAGATGTAGATTTTGAATATAAGCAGCTTAAAGCAGGAGAATATTTAAGTCAGCTTGATGTTTGCTCAATAATTCATTAAAAGGAAACAATGAAAAGGAAGTGACTGTTAGAAAATATCTTCTTCACAGTCATATTCAGCTATTAATTTTCATTAAGTATGTTTTATGCAATTGCATTAAGAAATCATTATATTTCGGGAACAAAATGGACAATGAATGAAGGCCTTGGTATATTGGCTATTATAAAAGACAGACTCAAAATTCATTTGGAAATCACAGAGCAACATTTTTCCTGTTAACAGATTCAGAGATCACACCCTCAAGAATGCAAGAAATCAAGGAGACCACGTTTACATTATTCCTCCAAATTAGCATTTATCATAATGTAGAGCTTTCAGAGTTTTCCATTCTGTTATTAATTATTCTCCCCTTCTCCTTCTTCTTTCCTAAATACAAAATGCTGAGGCAAAAAAATAAAAAGGGGACTTTATCTTTTCTAGTCTCATCATTGTACAGATAAATGGCAGTAGAGGTTAGTGGGTAAGAGTGGAGGCTCAGAAATCAGCCTGGCTGAGTTCAAATCTCGTATAACCTTGGGAATCACATGGAGAAGGGACTTATTTGTCTGTACTTTTCTTTTCTGAACTATAAAATGAAGCTGTTCACAATATTGGGTTATTGTGAGAAATCGACAGGGCCATGCATGAATGCCAGGTGTTATTATAAGTGGGAGAAGTGAAGCTGTGAGGGGCTAAGGGATTAGTGTAAGCTTCCTCAGCTAGATGGCAGTGGAATCCAGTCTCTTCACTCCCATGCAAGACACCATATTCTGCGAGCGAACAGCATGGCAGTGGGCATAGATCCTTTCTGCCTAAACAGCATCCATTCCTTCTTCTTCTGGTAATAGCAGATTAATGTTTCCTTTGGAGAGCCACCCAACCCCCACTCTTAGTCTATGTGCCTCAGCTTTATTTTTGGAGATGAAGGGGATGTCACTTAACCTAAGCCTGGGCACCCAGAGCCACTCTGACGACAAGGTTTGCTTCAGGGAGGTACATAGGATTCCAGGTCCATGAGATGCCATCCAGGACTTTTGGCAGAAGAACTGGGAGAGAAAAACCCTTGTTCAATAGATGTGACTATTAAGATATGAGCTCAGAGCTCCCGAAGGCCATCCTGCCTCTAAGAAAGTAAAACCTGAATAAAAAAGAAGCCAACAGAGATGAAAAGATGGCTTGCAAATGGAGAAAGAAATATTCATGGTGGTATCACTTGAACACTTAGATCAAGTCATACCTGAAGGTAGGGGAGGTCTATCCATGGACATTCCATTTAATTTCATTTATTTGAACCAATAAAGTGGATGCTGTCCCTCAGATTTTGAAAGTTCTGACTTACACAAGCATGTAAAAAAATATACCACATAGTGCTAGCCCCAGGAACAAGGTCGAGTATTTTCTTGTAAGAACATACTCTGAAACACCAATCTGTGTTACAACACAGAGAGCACATTCAATGGTCCACCCTAATCCATGATATTGTGTTATTGACTTGGTCAGGTAAGCAACCTTGGGAAAGCAGCAGAGGGTGGGATCTGGAGTCAGACCTGACTTGGAATTTCAGCCCTTCCACTGGTTAGTTCCTTCTCCTTGGCTGGTTATTTAACCTCCTGAGCCTTTGTTTCCTTATTGGAATAGATTTATTCCAAGGGCACAATGAGATGATGCTTGCAAAATGCTAAGAATTAAGAACACGATGGTGACAGTAATAAGATGGCTAATGTTTACGGATGTGTACTAGCCTGTGTTGGGTACTTCGTGGATATTAACTCACTGACTTCTCATAGCAACTCCATGTGTAGAGCCTCCGTTCCTCCTTTTCCAGTTGAGGAAACTGAGAGACAGAGAGGTTAAATAATTTGTATAAATCTGGATAGCTAGTAAGTGCTGGAGCCAGAATTCTTGTTTCAGAAGCCAAGCTCATTACAAATTGCCTCTCATTTTGTCCCGTAACTATTAGCTGCTAAGATTGTTGCTACTGATAACGGACTCATGGCTAAATTCAAATGTTGACTTAGATTGAAGGAGTGATTTTGAAGCAGGTGGGCCCAAAGTTTCAAGGATTCATGAGACACAGGCCCTTCTCTAGAGGAGTTTACAACATAGCCGGGAGTGTAGTTGGGTGAGAAGAGACAAGTGTTATTTTGGAGAAGTTATGGTAAACTCTCTGAGCCTTGGTTTCCTCACCTGTAAGATGGATTTACATATGTCCCAAGTTTTAGTAAATGTTAAAACACATCATTATGAAGAGCACTCAGCAAGCTGCCTAGGGATCATCATCATTATTTTTATCATCAATATTTTTTTCCCAACAACGCCTATAAAAACAGGTAGCTCATTTTACAAATCCTCACAGAATTTAGCTTTCCTTAGTGATCTCTTTTGGTGGACAGATCTTGCCCTCATGCTTAAAGAAAAAAAGAAAAAGGAAAAAAGAGTATGTAAAAAAAAAATCCCTGCAACCTGAGATTCTGTTTATTAGCTGTCTCCTAACAGCAAGCAAAATAGCTCAGGAAGAGCTTCAGAAGCAGAGTCAGGGAAAATGCACATTGGCCTCCCTCCTCAGTGGCCTACATCCACTAAGGGTGGATGCAGCCCATGGGAAGGGGCAAACTTCCAGCACGGAAGAGCTGTTCAACAACAGAATACCAACTCTGCTCACCTGTACAGTTCTTTCAAAAAAATTTTTTTTAACATTTATTCATTTTTGAAAGGCAGAGAGAGACAGAGTGTGAATGGGGAAGGGGCAGAGAGAGAGGGAGACACAGAATCCGAAACAGGCTCCAGGCTCTGAGCTGTCAGCACAGAGCCTGACACAGGGCTCGAACTCACGGACTGTGAGATCATGACCTGAGCCGAAGTGGGCCACTTAACCAACTGAACCACCCATGCGCCCCCACCTGTACAGTTCTTTTTAGGCAAAGAGCTAACTGGGCCTGATCCTCTCCAAATGTGATCTAGATGGCCATTCTTATACTCTTTTTTCTATTCCCTTGAAATGGTCTATATTGGGCTTTGGCTGTGTCTTCACCTCCCCACTTCCCACCAGGGCCATTACTTCTCACGTCATGATCACACTCACCTAATCTTTCCAGGCACACTCACACACAGACCCCTCTCCTCACAATGAGCCTCGGATCTTCTCCATTTCTTACCACCTCCACCCAACTGCCATCTCCTGGAGAGTGGGACTCAGGGACCAAACCTCTGCTCGGCACTGAAAATGTAAATAGAAGAGGTCTTTGGTCCTGTCGGGCAGAGCAGAACTATAGGAACGACAGGAACCGCTTTATCTCTAGTGTGTACCATCCACTTGCAGGATGGATAGAAAAGCAAGAATGGAGTCTATTTGCTTTCAGTGGGTGATGTTTATCTATTCCCTTTTCTGAACACTCATAGGTGACTTCTGGTCATCCACCGTACCCTGGAACCAGATCACAACTCCCCTGAAGACAGAACAGCAAAAGTAAGAGTGGACAGACTCAAAATCAGTGTTGTGCTTATTCATCTATCACAGGAAGACAAATCTGGTGGTTTTCCCTGCTTGCCTTCATAAAATATTTTCAAGATTTAGAACACTTCAGTAGTAAGAACAAACAACATCAGTAAGTGAAAGTGCCTGATCAGACAAGAGGTCATGTGCTTTAACATAAAGCTTAACAGTTTTCATATATTTTATCTCCTCTTATCTTTTCCTCTTTTTGGTGATAAAATGATAGGAATGAATATTTTCAGATGCTTTATTGTTGATTATTTTAATGTGGAGTTATATATGCTCATTGCAAAAAACAAATCAGACAATACAAAAAAAATATGAAAAGTAAAAGATCACACAAGTGATCCCGCCAATCAGTGCTGAGATTTTTCAGACATTTCATTGTACATTTTAACATATATTGCAAAAAAAAAAAAGATCATGTCTTGTAGCCTGCTTTTATCAAGATATTCTTAACATTTTATAATGTTAAAACATGTAGACCTACTTTAAACTTAAGAAAAATTCCTCCATAGTATTCCATTATATGGAGTTACTTGATTTATTTAACCATTTCCTTACTGATAGACATTTAGACTGTTTTTAAATTTTTTTTAACAATGAACAACTCACTGATACACCTTTCAATACTTGTTATTTTCTTAGGATGTATTCCTAGACACTGTAGTAAAAGCTTTTTGAACTTTTAAACTCCTTTGTCAACTATAGATAAATTACTTTCCAGAATTGCCTTCCTTCTGGAATTCCCTGAATTCCCCTATTCAGGGAATAGAATTACTTTCCACTTTTCCATAGATCACAGCATATTCAATGGCCTCGTGAAGATAATTCACTTACTCGGTGAAGTGCCTACATGTCCACCTGTTAATTGAGATGTTTTAGACATGGAGAGACCCCTTAAAATCAGTCCGTCCAAAGCCCACTAGTTTTACAAATTGAGGAAGGAATGTGTGTGCTTTCTGAACTCAAGGGCCTCTCTCCTCAGTCCTTTCTTGAATTGGAAGATATTGTCTGAAACTTCATATGGAGCCATCCTGTGTCTGCCGCTTTATAACTCTGGATTTTCTTTCATGGGTCTGTAGTTTTCAGGTAATCAGTCCTTTCCACCAAAACTTTAACCAACCCCATTATGTAGACCAGTGGTCAGGGTACAGACAGACTCTCAAACCTTGTGTCTTAGAACAATTTTTTTTTAATTTTTTAAAAATTTTTTTATTTTTATTTTTTTTAAGCTGGAAATGGTTCTCTTTAAGCCTCTTCTGGTCCTAGGATTCAGGGATGCTGTTGAGACATTTCCCTCTTGTATCATGTGTGGTTAGTTCCAGGCCCTCCCTGATGACCACTAGGCGTCAGACTTTCCCGTCTCTCCTCCAACTGTGCTGCTTACCCAGTAATTAACTCATTTGCTCAGAGTCATTAGCTCTTATCTAAAGGGGCTTCTTTGTCATCATATGAAGATGACAATGATGGTCATTATGATGCACAATCCTCGCAGATTTCATCGGGACTTATTAAGTCTGACTGTCCCTTGTTACTAGCCTTTCAACAGAGCTCTTCATGGCAAAGCTCAAGACTTAAACCAGAGAAAACTGGAAGAAGGATCCATAGTGAGGCTTTTCACTATTCCCAAGTGAACCCACAGAATTCCACTGCCTTTCACTGAATGGACATCTGTACCCTTGTTGCTAGTAGGTCATCAATGTGGAAAGTCCTGAACACCACCCCTCATTCATTGTAAAGACAATAAATTGTCAAAGCTGTCCACAGCAGGCTCTGAATTCTGTACGTAACGTGGGTTAAAATGTAACAGCAAAGCATCAACGAAGCATTTATTCAATGCCCAGGCATACAGGGTACTGTACTTAAAGTCCAGAAAAGGGCATTTTCATTCATCCAGTCATTCAATTATTTACTAAGTACTTGACAAACACCTCCATGGATGGGACTGGAAACCCAGTGATGGAAAAAAAAAAAAAAAAAAAAAAAAAAAAAGAAATGGGCCAAGTACAACCAGCAAAACACCTTGTGTGGTAACAAGACCACTTCCACACTTCACCCAACTCTGAGATGCTTGGTCCCTCCTGCCTTAGAAGAGGCTGTATAGGTGGAATTAAAACCAAGGCCATGTGTCCCAGCCAAAGTGACTTTCCCTTGCAACTCATGTTACCTTCTTGGAGGTTCTTTGTGTCATGAGCTCAGCACCTTCTCACTTCCTCCTGACAACATTCCTGAGAGAGGGAGACAAATAAGATCCTCATCTCAGACATGGGGGAACTCAGAGAGAAAAGTGGAAAAGGTTCTCAACTCACACAGAAGGACAAAGACTGAACCAGCATTCTGGGCTCCATGAGCTGCGTCACAGGGGACCTCATGAAAATGGTTTTCAATCAGGACACAGAAAATAACACTAAGTACTGTGCCTTTCAGAGAGCAACTATTTAATATTAGGAGACTGATGTATGGGAAAAGAAAGTCTCCTCGTGTGAACTGGTTTCCATAAAACACAGCATCCTGAATATTATGCCTCTGAGGAAGAAAACTCTCATCCTAGAGACAGACATCTTCTCATCATCCTTTCCTGGAGAAAAAAGTACCATTCCCTGACAGGCGCTAACTCACCTGGGAAAATGCATCACTTCTGATTTCCCACAGCATATGTCAGACTTCTGCAGAATTGCTCAGACAAAACAATGGCCCAGTCCTTGTAGCTGAGATTCACTCAGATCTATTTTAATTTGCCCAAGAAATCACCATTACCAGAGTGCCTCCTCAAATAACTGGGTGTTTCCTGTTTGATTATTTTGAACTTTGATTAATACAGGATTTAAAATTTTTTTTTTCAACGTTTATTTATTTTTGGGACAGAGAGAGACAGAGCATGAACGGGGGAGGGGCAGAGAGAGAGGGAGACACAGAATCAGAAACAGGCTCCAGGCTCTGAGCCATCAGCCCAGAGCCCGACGCGGGGCTCGAACTCACGGACCGCGAGATCGTGACCTGGCTGAAGTCGGACGCTTAACCGACTGCGCCACCCAGGCGCCCCAATACAGGATTTAAAAAATAATAATGTCTCCATAAGATATGGGTATAAAATAATGACATTTATTCCCCTCTTCCTCTTCATAAACACACACTTTCTCTAAATAAATCAGAATTGCTCCTTTTTTTCCCCCCTGCACTTTACTTTGAATTGGTTAAAAAAACAGGTATTATTTCCAAAGTAAATAAGCATAACAACAGGGACAAAACAATATCTGCATCTTCATAGTTCATGAGTCTCAGACTTTCCTTTTCAATTTGCATTGCCAGACCTAAATGATCCAATAATAGAATTGTCCCCTACTTCCTAAGAAATGTTTGCAGTGGATCTGGAAGCCACATTTCTTTCTTTTTCCACAGCTCTTAAAAAAAGGGATGTGACAGCATTGATTCACCCATCCAACCCAATGCTAGGGTAGTGCCTCACCTACCAGCCTTGCTCTGGGTTGCTGGTGCCCGCAGGTCAGTTCAGCTCTTACCACATGAGTCATCTGCAAAATCAAACTGGGCAGCTCAGCTCTTGAATAGCCATTCCACTCTTATGAAGATATTTTCTAAATATGCATTCAGCAAACACACTAGCTTCACTTGAGAAACAGACTTAGGGTATTTCCTTTGGAGCTGGGATAAAGAGCTGGCTTCTCATGGCACAGGAGGAAGGCAAAACTAAGCCCAGACAAGTACTTTTAAACTGTGAGCACTGAGATATTTGTAACTCTTACTTTCTCAACTAACCACCATATATTGAGTGCAAGTCATGGAAGGTCTAGAGATGGGAGCCTGCACCCTTATTTGAGACATTAAGAGCTAGACTAGCCATCAATGGATGAATGGATAAAGAAGATGTGGTATATATATATACAATGGAGTATTACTTGGCAATCACAAAGAATGAAATCTTGCCATTTGCAACTACGTGGATGGAACTAGAGGGTAATATGCTAAGCGATATTAGTCAGAGAAAGACAAATATCATATGACTTCACTCATATGAGGACTTTAAGATACAGAACAGATGAGCATAAGGGAAGGGAAGCAAAAATAATATAAAAACAGGGAGAGGGACAAAACATAAGAGGCTCTTAAATATGGAGAACAAACAGAGGGTTACTGGAAGGGTTGTGGGAGGGGGGGATGGGCTAAATGGGTAAGGAGCATCAAGGAATCTATTCCTGAAATCGTTGTTACACTATATGCTAACTAACTTGGATGTAAATTTAAAAAAATAAATTAAGCAAAAATTAAAGAAAAAAAAAGAGCTGGACTAGGAACAGAAGGTTCCAGAACACACTCCTACTCAGGAACCTATATCTCCTACACCTTCTCCACTTCTGGTAAAAAGCTAAGAGTGGCAACATCACTAACAATCAGGGAAATGCAAATCAAAACCACAAGATATCACCTCAAATCAGTCAGAATGGCTAGTATCAAAAAAAACAAGAAGTACCAGTGCCGGCGAGGATATGGAGAAAAAGGAACCCTTGTACACTGTTGGTGGGAATATACATTGGTGCACCCGCTCTGTAAAACAGTATGGAGGGTCTTCAAAAAACTAAAAATAGAAGTGCCACAAGATCCAGTAACTCCACTTCTCGTGTTTACCCAAATAAAACAAAAACACTGATTTGGAAAGACATGCATCTTTATTGTAACACTATTTACAATAGCCAAGTTATGGAAGCAATGCAAGCCCATTGATAGATGAATGGATAAAGAAGATGTAGTGTGTGTGTGTGTGTGTGTGTGTGTGTGTAATATTACTCAGCCATAAAAAATAATGAGATCTTGAGGTGTGTGACAACATGGATGGATGGACCTGTAGAATATAATGCTAATTAAAATAAGGCATATGGAGAAAGACAAATACCATATGACTTCACTTATGTTGAAATGAAAAACACAAACACAAACAAACAACCACCACAACTAAAAATAGAAAGAGACTCATAAATACAGAGAACTGGTAGTTGTAGGGGGGGGGGGAGAATGGGTGAAATAGGTGATAAAGATAAAGAGACACAAACTTTCAGTTATAAAATAAATAAGCCACAGGAAAGAAAAGTACAGCATAGGGAATATGGTCAATAACACTGTAATAATATTGTATGGTGACAGCTGATAACTATACTTACTGTGGTGAGCATTGAGTAATGTTTATAATTGTCAAATCATTATGTTGTACATCTGAAACTAGTGTAATGTTACATGTTAACTATACTTCAATTAAAGATTTAAAACTAAAAGAGTAATAATTTTTTTAAAAACCTAAGAGCGGGAGTTTGGGAATCTACGTACTTAGCAATCAACTCAGACAATTGCTTGGCTTAGCTTATTGACTCGCCAAGATCTTACAGAGCTCAAGACCTGAATATTTCATCACAATTAACTAATAAAAGTATTTGATCAAATAAAAGAAATTATTTTTTTAGGACAGCTCCTAATTGCCACTGGATAATGCTTACCGAGAGTTCCCCAGGTGTTCAGGGAAGTATATTAATTCATTCTGATTTTCAACAAACATTTATGTAACTGTACTCAGTGCCATGGGAAATAAAAAGAATTATGGTCTGTGGGGAGATTACAGTGTTGTATAGACTGCATTGCACTTATATAAGATCTATTACTCAAAACAATTCCCAATGTTGTGTGTAAATGAATTCTACTCCTGAAACCAATATTGCCCTGTATGTTAACCAACTAGAATTTAACTAAAAATTTTAAGAAATATGGGGCGCCTGGGTGGCTCAGTCAGTTAAGCATCTGACTCTTGATTTTGGCTCAAGCCATGATCCAAGGGTCATAGGATCAAGCCCCATGTCTGACTCCACGCTGAGAGTGGAGGCTGTTTAAGATTCTCTCTCTCCCTCTGCCCTTCTCCCCTGCTCATGCTGTCTCTCTCTCTCTAAAATAAAAATAAAATAAAATAAAAAATAAATTAAGTAAAATAAGTAAAATAAAAAGACGGGATTGGGGCCAAGGGAAAAACAACAACAACAACAAACCAAAACCAAACAATATCCAAGAATGACCAGTTAGGTGATAGAGACTATGTGACACGTGTGTGCATATGTATGTGGGAAAAGTCTGGAAGTGGACATAACAAGAATGTTCTACTGAGGTGAAGTTATCTTTCGGGGATAAAGATATAATATGTTTCACTTTTTAAAATTTTCCACAACAAACATGTAATACTTGTATAAGTTATGTCTCAAAGCTCAAATTAAAACAACAACAAGGAATTTGGATGAGGAAGTGCTTTCCTGCCAAGAGAGCACCGAGAAGGCTTTGTAGGAAAAGAACACTTGAACTCAGCCTCAAGGACTGGGGAGGACCTCAGAAAGTGAAAAGGAGGCAGGGAATTAGGTGAGAATGAACCATGGACATATAATGTGTATTTGGAAATTGGAAGTTTCAGTGATGGTAGCATGGGGCTTAAATAGTCTGTAAATGGACATGAGTCGAGTAAGGGCAGTTGGGGGTTTGTTAGGAAGACTTTTAAATGTCAGGCTCTGGAGTTTGGATTTAGGCCAGTAGTCAGTGGGGGTCACTAAATTTCTCTAATGGGGGAGTAGATGACCAAGGCAGTGGTTAACAAGGGAGGCTGCAGACAAGGCAGGGAGAGAAAGTTCTTCTAAGCACCTGGGCCAGAGGAGCTAGAGCCTATGACCCAGTAGGGCTTGAGGGAATGTTAAGGAAATAGGAGATGATAACATACAGCAGGAAAAGGCCTTGTTTTACCCTAAGACACTTAATAAGCTCAAAGAGAAAAGGGGAATGTAATTTTAACCATAGCGATGGTATAGCTATAACCATAGCAATGAGGCTGATTTTCAGACATGGCTACAGAATTATTCTCTTTAGTGTATAGGCACATATGGAAAGTGGATACAATCCGATTGTTGATGGCCCATTCTATGTGAAGGCATGCACAAGAGTGGCATAGCTAAGCTGGTCAGCAGACATCAAGAGAACATCAGGTTCCAGAGGAGAAACAATTCCTGGCTCTCAGATCTAAAGGGAATGTCCTCATTAGGTCGCAGCACAGGGTTCCCTGACCTGGGGGAAGGTCACTTTCCCTTCAAATGATTGGAGTGTTCTAAATGCTGAACTGTGTAATGCCCCGAGCAAATTTAGCAGATGGAGCAGTGGGAGAGGCTTTTGGAAAACGCACTACCATTTCAGTAATTTGATACTACTTGTTCCTATGAAGCATTTTCAAGCTAGGCTTTACATCTGTCACAACTCGGAGATGCAGGCAGGCTGTGCTCACCTTGCTGGGAAGAGGCACAGCCCTGATGCCGCCTTCTTAAGAGGTTATAAAATATCTATTCCAATGGCTGGTGGTTAAAACTACAATTTGAAGCTTCCAAAAATCATCACACCCAGGTGCCCACCACTTTACGTGAATCCAGCCCTGATTTCTGGGTACCCCAGTCACTGTTTCAATATTATTTCTTCTTCTCCATTTCATCATAAACGCCTAAAAGTTGGAGCCCTTTCTGTTCACCCCAATCCTTACTCTGTGATCAGTTATCGACTCGCCTTGGCAGATACTGAGACTGATAAATTTATCAGCAACCAGAATAATTACCCCCTTAATACTCATTTGCATACAATTTATTTTGGTCAAATGAAAACAGGATACAACATGGCTGTGCTTGCAACCCCACATAGACGTGAGATAGTACATGTAAAAAGACTTCCTTGGTACGCTCTTGATCACACACAGATGAAAACCTGCATATGAGACAGGACCAGAGACACTAGCACATCTCCGTTGTGACTCGGAGAAAGCTCATGAGTGACCCGTGGACCTGCACCTTCTGCCCCATGCAGGTGCTGGGAACCTGGAGCTGTGCAGTAACTAACATGTGTTCACTCACTGTGCAACCCAGAGAAGGACTTAGAAAGAAATATAAACATGCTTCTTCTGGGTTTTCTGGATAAGTACTGAAGAGCTGGACCTCAGCGAAGGTGCTGGCTTGGCATAGCTAGATATGGCTATGTCTGGTGTTTTGCTCCATAATAAGCTTAAAGAACGGATCTATTTAGGGGCACCTGGGGGGGGGCTCAGTCAGTGACTGACGCATCCGACTTCAGCTCAGGTCATGATCTCACGGTTTGTGGGTTCAGGCCCTGCATCTGGCTCTAGGTTGACAGCTCAGAGCCTGGACCCTGCTTCAGGTTCTGTGTCTCCCTCCTCTCTGCCCCTCCCCCACTCATGCTTTCTCTCTCTCATAAATAAATAAACTTAAAAAATAAAAAAATAAAAAAAGAATGGATCTATTTGTCTTTTAGAGTCAACAGTGACTTCCTGGTACTTTCTGGACCTCTTGGGCTTCCCAAGTAAAGCCACAGAGTGCCGCGGCCTTTCGCTGCAACGCGTTGGTATCTGAAACCTCACTGCTGATAAGGTGCTGGTGTAGGCGGCCCTGAGCTTCACCCTTCATTCATTGTAAGGATGATGCAATGCCAAACCAGTGGACATCAGGCTCTAAGTTCTGTACACAAAATGAGTTGAAATAGAACATCATCCATAAAACGCTCATTGAGGGGCAACTGAACATATGACACTGCACTTAAAGTCCAGAAAAGGGTATTTTCATTCATCCGGTCCTTCAGTTATTTACTAAGTGCTTGTGGAACACCTCCACTGGACTGGAAACCCAGTGCTGAAAAAAACCAACATGGGGTAAATACACCAGCAATACAGCTTGTGTGATAACAGGACCGCTTCCACACCTCACCCGAGTCCAGCCTTAGAAGAGGCAGCATAGGTGGGATTAAAGCCATGGCCATGTCTCCCAGCCAAAGTGACTTTGCCCCTTGCAACCCATGTCACCTTCTTGGAGGTTCTTTGTGTCGTAGCCTCAGCACCTTCTCACTTCCTTCCCTCCCTCCTGACAACATCTCTGAGAGAGAGAGAGAGACAAATAAGATCCTCATCTCAGACATGGGAGAACTCAGAGAGAAAAGCGGAAGAGGTTCTCAACTCACACAGAAGGACAGGCACTGAGCCAGCATTCTGGGCTTCATGAGCTGCGTCACAGGGGACCCCATGGAAATGGTTTTCAACCAAGACGCAGAAAATAACAGCAATCTGTGCTCTTCAAGTTTTGCTCTCTCTGTGATGTTGGAGAGATAGCAATTATGGGAGAAGGAAAGTGAAGGAGAAACAGGTTAACGAGACAGAGTTAACCCACCAGTAATAATCCACAAGAGCAGTTTGAGCTCATTCGAAGGAGGACTCTGGGGTAAAGGAGTTTGAGTTATGCTGCAGAAAGGCGGAGAGGCCACGTCCACCAAAACACCTCCAGTGAGAGTTCGACAACTGACCGTCATTTTCTCAGACCAACAGTGCACAAAATGTGTTCAGCAACATGAATTAATTCCCACCTTAAACCTTGTCCTCTATCACCCTACCGCCCTCCCTAGGTTTGACTGACCATAAAAACAAGCTCTAACTTGAAAAGTTAGAAACTCCTAACAATTGGTTCTTAGGACATGTCTTTTTGTAAATGGATGAGGGAAACCATGTGTGTGAACCAGCTCATGTTTCTTCATGATTGAATTGTTTCTGTGGATCAAGAGCACAGAGCTGGTGAACAGACGTGCCCTCTCGGCCTCCAGCCATCTCTGCCCTGTCCAGCTGCCAGGACCACTCGGACAGAGACTGGAAAGCGCATGGTGTTTCCTGTCCTTCAGCCCTCCTGAGTGACCACACTGTCCCTTGTCTTTCAGAACAAGACCCTGCTGTTCCTCAGGCAAGAAGCCCATAGACTTGGGCTTGTCAGTAGTTTTGGCTTGCAGGTCACTCTGCTGAGGGGACATCTCTCCTTTAAAGACTATGTAAATGTTTAAATCCATGCCAACTAGGAGAGGCAGTAGTAGGAGACATAGGGCCAGATGGGTTTCCTGGAGGACTGTGTTAGGAAAGGGTTTAAGAAGAGCAGAGATGGGGTGCATGGAGCAAATCTGCCAGAAACCTTGAACAATTTTATCAGACAGCTTGTTGCTAAAATCATGTCCAATGTTTACCAGTGAACATATTACAATAAACATATGAGCAGCTTCCTGGTGGGGGGGGGGTGGGAATCAAGCAATATGAAACTGAATTTAGTTTGCTAAAACACCATATTGCCTTTGAATGGCCATGCTGTGGCTTTATAAGTGAGGACAATAGAAGGTGCTATCTCTGGGGTGTTTTGAAGGGCACTGGGAAAATGCCCCCCTCCAAAACAATCACAACCCACTTCCCCCATCCACACCTTGCCAAGACCCCTGCAATTCCAGCGTTCGAGAGATGGCTCTTTCAAGTTTCACCTTTTCTAGGTTTTTCCTTTAACATGTAAGTGCTTTAAAAAGGGGTTCCCATTAACCCCTGATAGGTTGCTGGGCATGACCTTTTAGCTTGCTTTCAGCCCTAGTCCCACAGGAAAGGTCTGGGTCTTTGAAGAGCTCTCTCTTTGGGTTTTGGGATGGCTTGGGAAGACAAGTGAGCAAAGGGGGACAAAGAGGCCCAGAAAGGGCATTGCAAACAGTCTTCGTTACACCGTGTAGGGCTGTCCCACACTAAGCTAGACATGAATCTACAAAAATGGCTAACAAAAATCCCCCTTTGTAAGCACAAAGCCCTGTTTTCACATCAAATCTTTTGGTATTAGATTCTGACAGTTCCTCTCAATCATTATTAGAAGGTAGAATAAACCTGAAGAACTGGTGTTCAGATTATGTCTGAGTCCCCTGTGTGTGTGTGTGGGTGTGTGTGTGTGCGTGTTTGACTTCCCTATAGCCCTTGAAATAAATTGGGACCAAGCTTTGCAATAGTTAATTTACTATAAATAAATACTCTAAGCAATGTGAGTTACTAACCAGACTCTTCACCATAAATGTCCTATGTGAAAACTGACCCCTGTTTGACACCTCAGCTATTTTAAAGCTACTCGTACAAATTCCTCAGCTCTGCTAATCTGTAAAGGCTAAAATGTCCCTGCTTCTAGGCTCTGTGGGACTCTCCTGACAAGGAAAGTTGATGTCAGGGAATAATTAGGTTCTGTTTGAGAGCGGGAGGGAAATGTCAAGAGCTTATTATTTCTGGTCACCTTGTTAGACATTTATATTGAAATGCTGCAGAAAATAACACAGACATGCAGAATATTCAAGTCAAAGAGAATAATTGCATTGGCTGAAGAGAAATTAATTTGTTTCATTTCCAGGCATCTGGCTGTTTAGTTTTAGAGCATAGACCCTAAGTAAAATAGAAATGTATCAGATTATTCTCTCCATAGAGGACCAATCAAAAAGGCCAGATCTCATCTCATTGTCTAAACTCACTGGCTGTTAACAAACACAGGTGAAATACGTACATCAATGACACCCTACATCCCCCCCCCACAATAGAATGTTATATAGATTACTCATCTCCTTCAGCCTATCTCTCTCACCCTACTTTCACAAACATTTAATTATATAAGTCATAAAAAGAGGTTCATGGCAATGTGATTTTCTTTTTTTTTTTTTTTTAATGTTTGTTTATTTACTTTTGAGAGAGAGAGGGACAGCACAAGTGGGAGAAGGACAAAGAGAGAGGGAGACACAAAATCTGAAGCAGGCTCTAGGTTCTGAGCTGTCAGCACAGAGCCCGATACAGGGCTTGAACTCACAAACTATGAGATCATGACCTAAGCCGAAGTGGGTCGCTTAACCAACTGGGCCACCCAGGGGCCCCACAAATGTGATTGTCTTGGAATGAGTGAAAACTGGTGTGTAATTCACAATCTCCTTGAACAGAATATTGATGCTCAAGAGAAATCATTATTTTTGCTTCTGACAAGTGAAGAATAATTGAATACTTCCAGATCCAGATTCCAAAGTGATCAGCTCTTAGCTAAATTAAACATAGATTAATAAAAAGATGACATTTTTCTTTTCACCTGGAGACTACAGTTGGGGGATATGGGGAGAGCAAAATCTCGGAGAAACCCAAGCAAAATAAGAAACCTGAAGTATAAATGTCTGTGTGATAATCCAGGACTCTTAATTGACGTGGCAAACCACGCTAAGATTTACCTGACCAGTTTGCAGGCCAAGTCTGGAACCACAGGGGCACACGAAGCATTGTGCTCTATTTCATTACACCATTATGACTGAGACAAGCACCATCTGTGGGGTACTCAGCCTGGTGAGTAGGCGGATGTCAGCCTGAGTTAGAAGGCTTAACCCAAATGTATCAGGTGGAGACATGAAATTGCAACATACGTATCCAAAAGTCACTACAAAGTCCTAACACTTTGTATCCATAGGCAAGGAATTCTACTAATATTCTCTCTCTTCCTCTCCCTCCCTCTTTTCCCCTCAATTACCCTTTGTGTAGCGGATTAGCTGGTGAACACCACAGCTCCTGATTTACACGCGGAGAAATTGAGAAAAGGAGAGGTTAAGTGATTTGCTCAAGGTCACCAACAGCAGAGTTGGATGTAGAAATGACTGCTTCTTGATTCTCTGGGCACTGAGCCAATCTGCCTCTCCTCACTTCAGTGTGAATGTTAAATACCTTTATCTGAATTCATTTTTATTTCAGATTTCTCTCCGCGTGCAACGTGTACATGGATGATGTATCTCAGCCCCATTGCTGAAAGCAGCAGCTTGCTCTTTCTAGCAGGCCATTCCATCTTCCTCTGGAACAAGGTGCCATTGGACCCTAGGCCTGGCTTTGGAAGCTGGTCTCCGGTGCTGTGTGTGTGTGTGTGTGTGTGTGTGTGTGTGTGTGTGTGTTATGTGTGTACATGAACATAATCTTAAGAGTCTTAATGGGTCCAAGACCCCTGTGAGGGCAGTATCTTCACATCTGATCCTGCACAAGGGAATAATAGTCACGGCAGCTTAGATCAGGTTCATGTTCCCCAGCTCCTGCATGCTGCCCTGCCCTTGTCCCTCCAGATGCCCCATGGGGAGGCTTCAAAAGGGAGCCTTTGGCTGACAAGGAATGGACCTGTCATGCACTCTATGTAGGCCTACTCAGCAGAATATG
The DNA here is from genome assembly GCF_018350155.1 of Leopardus geoffroyi. NCBI lineage: Eukaryota > Metazoa > Chordata > Mammalia > Carnivora > Felidae > Leopardus > Leopardus geoffroyi. Next base: position 68,118,480 of record NC_059337.1, on the reverse strand, counting down.
CCTTCCCAAGGTGGCAGAAAGGGTACAATCCTTTATACACAGTGACTCATCTATAATCTGTAGCCAACAGGGAATTTAAGTAAAACCTGCTTTAGAAGGCCAAAGTGTGTGAAACTGGAGGTCAGCGTGGGGGCAGAAACCATTCAGGTCAGCAGGAGGGCTGGAGCCAGGGCCTAAACACACATTTTGTCCCCCAAATCTTTTCCAGCAGCACTGATCCTCTCTTTTAACCTTCAAGCCTTTGGCTTCTCTTTTCTCTGCTGCCCTTTTCAGCCACCATTTTAATCATCTGCCTGTGGCTTTTCATTTCTGCTGCCCAGGGTCACTCGTCTCCTCCTCCTTCCCTGGCCTCCCCAGCCAGGGCCAAAGGTTGTTTAAGGTCCCCGAAAATTAACTTTAGCCTCCCGCAAGGTGAACTGTGCTTTCTGATGAAGCTTCACACCCTCAATGAGCTTGTGAAAGTATTCCACACAAAAATAGCCTCATGCTCACTGTGTGAGACTCAAGAGTTTTCATGCCCTCAGCCTCAGATTGCTCCCTCTGGTTTTTCTCCTTGCTTAGAAGATACAATCAATCATTTCTGGATCTTTCCAAAGAATTCATATATATATATATATATATATATATATATATATATATATATATATACACACACACATACATATGTATATATGTGTATATATATATATATGATGTCTTGTATGGCTTAAGTTAGGTTTGGAATATTTACTGAAAACTACAGATGGGCTTTCTCCTCCCTGCTCACTTCGGATGGGATGATAAAGGATGACAGGAAAAGTCGAGAGTCCACCCTACTGAAAAGATGGACTTTATAGCGAAGAGTAGGACACACAACTCCCTACTCCTTCCTCCAAAGCCTGGATACTTAAGGGCCAATCCCAGGAGACTGGCAGAAAAAAATCTTGAATGAAGCTTCAAGTCCAACCCAAGGGTACCTGCCATGTGGCTTCAGCTTCCAAAGAGTCCTCTAAACACAAGGTGGCCCTGAGGCGGGTCCCTGAGCAGCTCTCACAGGTCAACCTCGATTATTCCTAAACTTCAGAACCAGTTCACTGAGGAAACTACAGAATCAGTACGAGTCATTGTCACTCTGTCATAGCCTTTCCAGGTGTCTTGTTGGGGCTGCCTTCAGCCATTACCTGTTGTCTCCTTTGTAAGTCAGGAGGTTAAGGGCAGGAGAATTCACTATGTTCTGGGCTATTCTATTTTCTGGCTCAACATATATTCACTCAAACGTTCTTTGTGTGTAAATTGAAGATGTCTTTGAGTGAGGTGTTAGAAACACATGTGTATGAGCAAGAGACTTCTTTTTTAATTAAAAAAAAAAAAAACCACAAAGAAGCTTCACTTATAAAATCAAGTGGGAAATGATACAGATCATGAGAGAATGATATTAATAGCCAACATTGCATAGCAGTTTATATGCCAGGCACAGTGTGTGTGTTTTGTTGAGGTAAAAAAAAAAAAAAATATATATATATATATATATATATATATAATTTACCATTTTAGCCATTTTTAAGTGCAATATTTTGTGGCCTTAAATACATTCACATTATTGTGCAGCCATCACTGCCATTCATCTCCAGAACTTTTTCCACCTTCCCAAACTGAAGCTCTGTACCCATTAAGCACTAACTCTCCATTCTCCCCTGCCCTGGAGCCCTGGCAACTATCATTCTATGTTCTGATTTCTGTCTCTATGAATTTGACTACTCTAGGTACTTCATATAAAGGAATCATTCAGTATTTGTCCTTTTGGGAAGTTGTAGGAACTTTCTGTGTTTTGGTTATCATAACACTAGCCTTATGAGGTAAGTAAAATTATAATCCCCATTTCACAGATGAGGAGATTGAGACAGAAACAGGCTAAGTGAGAAGTAGAAAATAAATGCTCAGAGAGATCAGAGGAAGGCAATGTCTCCCTTAATTTGGTTCTCTGTCCGCAAGTTTCGGTGAGCCACTTAGAAGGAAGCGAACAGTCCTCCTATGGGAGGCCCGCCCCAGGCACCGGCCAGCCGCATCTCTGCGTCTACCAGGAGCTGAGCAGCTGGACAGGGCACTTGTGCAGGAGAGAAGGGGGAATGTGCTGAACGAGTTAAGTGCCTCTTGTCCCTCCACTCCCCACCCTCACCCCCGGCACCCCAGCACGCAGTGCGGGCTGAGCTGGTGACCTGGGCAGGATCGGAGCCAAGGATTAATCCATCACAAAGAGACGTTCTATTTTGGGCAGACAGCTCGAGCAGATGCCGGCACATCTCAGGCCGGGCACCCAGGGAGGCGGCCGCTCAGGCTCACTGGCACCCACCACTCCACTTGCTGCCTAAGGACTGGAGAGGAACCGGACAGCGACCGGCGGTTCCCTGCTAAAGCCTGAGGAGTATCAAAATTAGACCTGCAGATGCCCACGGAATTTCTTAGATGGGCCCTTCTGAGAAACCCAATTTTCTTACCTAGACTGTGTTTAGAATCTGCAGAGGCCGTCTCGGTTCCCCCCTTTCCTCTACAAATCCACCCTGCCCCTCACCTCTCACCCACCCTCTCCCTCCTCCAGGCTCCTGCACTTCCACTCCCAAGGCCATGGGGTTTTGTCCAAAACGCGCTTTCCGCACCAGAGCCCAGCCGCCCAGACCCCACTCCAGGCCGGGAGGAGGGCTGGTGTGTATCCCCACCCAGCTCTGCATGATGAAAAGGAAACCAACTCACTGCTGCTGCCCCCAGGTTTAGTCCCTGCTCAGGGCGGGTCAGTGCCCCAAGGCCTCAGTTGTCCCGGGGAAGCTGCACTCCCGCTCCCCTAGAGGGGTTCTGCGGCCTCCTCCTGCCCATAACCTTGGGCACTTTGACTCCTGTTTACATTAAGCTGGACAGGGCGGCCCAGTGATTCCTTCAGGGATTGCTTTCGGAAGATATGTCAGGGATGAGAAGGAAAAAAAAGATAAAACAGTAGTTGAATACTGCAGGTTGGAGAGCCCAATTTTGAATGGAAATTGCGTTTTAAGTCAATCTTGATGGCTGACATTTTTTTTTTTTTTTTTTTTTGACACTCTCATCAGCCCCTCCCAAGCAGAAGGAAGCATATTTTGGATTGTGGAGAACATTTTTGCAGGTTTTATTAATGACTGTGAGAGAGTTTTGAAAATCTAAAGTTGTAAACATCTAAATGTTAGATATTTACATAGTACCTAAGTATTAGATATCTAGATAGTACCTAAACATTTTGGGGTGCCTGGGTGGCTTAGTCGGGTAAGCCTCCGACTTCAGCTCAGGTCATGACTGACTTCAGCTCAGGTCATGATCTCACGGCTCATGGGTTCAAGCCGTGCATCAGGATCTGTGCTGACAGCTCAGAGCCTGGAACCTGCTTCAGATTCTGTGTCTCCCTCTCTCTCTGCCTCTCCCCCACTCGCACTCTGTCTCTCTCTCAAAAATAAGTAAACACTAAAAAAAATAGATAGTACCTAAACATCTAAATGTTAGGGCATTTAGAGAGGAAGCATTGTCTCTGTTTTTATCGGTATTTTTGGCCTGGTTTTCAAAGTGGTTGAGATGATTTCCCCCTAAATTTTCTAACCCTGGCAGCATGTTTTGCCTAATCCAATGACTAGTTAATGTTTTCACTACATAATGTTTTCCTTGTTTCTGTCTAAACCACCCATTCTTTTTTTATTTTTAAAAATTTTTTTAAATCTTTATTTTTCAGAGACAAAGACATAGTGCGAGTGGGGGAGGGTCAGAGAAAGAGTGAGACACAGAATCCAAAGCAGGCTCCAGGACTGAGCTGTCAGCACAGAGCCTGATGCGGGGCTTGAAATGGTGAACGGTGAGATCAGACCTGAGCCAAGGTCAAAGGCTTAACCGACTGAGCCACCCAAGTGCCCCTAAACCACCCATTCTTTAAGTTTCAATCTTTCTAAAGATTTAGTCGATTAAGATTTTTGATTGATCAAAATGTCAGATTTCTATCTTATAGATCTCAGGGTAGGGAGTAAGTACAAAACAGCTTCTATGTGCTTTGAAGCACACACTTTATAGGTATAAATGGTAACTCAAAAGGCCCAGAGCTTTGGAGGCCTAGATAGACTTCCATGCATGCAAACTTAAGCTCACCCATTGCCCTTTGCCCTCTGCCAGCCTCCCAGGCTTCCTTACTCATCCCACACTTCCTCTGAGTCACAGAGGAGGAGTGTCTAACCAAAACCGGGCACTGGAAGCAGATTGGGACTAAAGGTACATGAACACTCTAGGCCATGAATGGACGATAGCCAAAGGCTGCCTCAGGTGAGCTGCTGGCACGTGTTTCATGCCTGAGCACACAGAAATAATCCTTGCCTGGTTTGCTCTTAAAAAGCTGCTCACCTCTACCACTAAGACTCAGACCTTCCCTCCCCCCTTAGCTGTTTCATGTACTTTAACACGAGGCTCACTCTCTGAGCTTTGGCTTCTCTTCCAGACTCTATCCCACCCTTGCCCCAACACACGGAATCCCTTCTTATCGCCAGAGCCATACTTGGTTCATTGGTATAATGGAAAACAGGAGCTGACTGTGCCTCAGACATCAGTTACTGCAGTGATTTTTAAATAATGTTCCAGGAGCCTTGGGATTTCTAGGTGGCAAGCAACAGAGGCCACTGCAGACATGGATGTGCGTGTGAGTGACCAAATAAGCACAAGCAGCAGTGATTGTCTAGAAAAAGAAAGGCTCCCAAAGTCCCTTATGCACATAGATGTATTTATCAACCAGAACAAAAGATGGTTTATCTCTTTTATGTAATGGGATACTTCCTTGCTTGATAAACGGATTCTGTTATTTATATTTTTAATTTTTTTTTCAACGCTTATTTATTTTTGGGACAGAGAGAGACAGAGCATGAACGGGGGAGGGGCAGAGAGAGAGGGAGACACAGAATCGGAAACAGGCTCCAGGCTCTGAGCCATCAGCCCAGAGCCCGACGCGGGGCTCGAACTCACGGACCGCGAGATCGTGACCTGACTGAAGTCGGACGCTTAACCGACTGCGCCACCCAGGCGCCCCAAGGATTCTGTTATTTAAAGAAAATCACTTGAAAGAGACTGTGAACCCATTGTACCCTTTCTTTATCCACAGGGATGCCCCTGGGTGCGCCCAGGTGGGATTCTCATGCCTGCCTTCCTCTACACAGAGGAGCTCTCTTCTGGTTCCAGCCCTGAATAAAGGGGACAGAGCCTCATGACTCCATCTGGGCCAAGGCGGGTTATTGCCAAGAATAACCTGGCATCAGGATATTCAAACTCTTTGCCTTTAAGCTCTGGCATTACAGTAGAGGCTGAGTTGGAGCTGTCACAGAGAAGTTCGGCAGACTGGGGACAGTAAATACAATCTAAGCACTTGGTTAAAACTCGACTGTGGGTCAAAAATGAGCACAATGAATAAAACTTGGTAGCAGCTTTCTTTAAACAAACATGTGCATGTGCTAAGTCCTTTTGCAATAGGACTTGAATTTTGTTGCTGTACGCTCTTGGATTCCTAAGAATCACCCAAGACTGCTCCAGCTTATTCTTGTTCCTCAGAAAGAGTATTTCCCCAGGAGCCTGTGTATAAGTAATATACCTGCTATTTTTAAGAGGAGGACGCCTATGGTCTTCACATGTAGAGTACTTCAAAGCCATTCACACAGAACACTACGTATAGTTAGTGAGATTAAACTACAGTCTTAAGGGAATCCTAGTCTCACCCCAGATCCACAGTGTTTGCTAATGTATACAATGCAGACCATGATAATAGTGATGACCATAATACTATTTACGGAGCCCTTCTGTGTAACAGATGCAGTGCTATGTACTGTATATTTAACCTTCAAAAATTCCTATAACATGGGTTCTCTCACCATCCTAGCTCTATGGAAGAAAACACTGATGTTAAAATTCAAGAAGAAATACACCCGAGGTCAAAACTTGGGTGTGGCGGAAGTAGGATTCAAGCAAAATTTACCTGACTCCAAAACCCATCTTCTTAATGTCGATGTTATATTTTGTTATGCTGTTACCTTTGGAACCCAGACACAGGCCTCATTAAATGGGTGTGGCCAAGGTGAGAGACTATGAGAGAAGAGGAAGGTCATCTGGACTGAAACATCTCTGGGCTTCTACTCTCAATACCAGGAGACTCTTTTCTCAACTGATAATGAGGAGTTGAAGAGCGGTGTGTGCTCAAGAGATTTATTTTGGATCAATCAGTCCCTTGCCATGTCTATTGAAAGAGTCAAATACCTAAAGCATTGCTCAGACCCAGCTGCCAGTGCCTGACCTGGAGCCATAAGCCACACTGGAAAGAGATCCCACTCAACACAATCTAAGAGAGGCCAAAGCCAAATCAAATAGAAAACAAGAGATTTAAGAAATATGGATGGCATCTGAATGGCTCACACATTCAGCTGTTGTGCATTGAGTACATAACTGAGGGCTGAGCTTTGGCATTCCAATACATCTTCTCCTCACCCATCAATCAGTTGTCTGGCCAGCTGCAGTGACAACTGGCTGGTCCCTCTCGCTCTCTCTCCCCATGACTCTGAGTATACTTTATATGTAATTTCACTTAATGACTAACACTGGGGAGTAGGCTTTATGGTAGGAAACTAATGACCTCATTTTTTTTAAGTTAATTTATTTTCAGAGAGAGAGGGAGGGAGAGAGAGCGTGTGTGCACACACGCTTGCGTGCACAAGTGGGGGAGGGGCAGAGGGACAGGGAGAATCCCAAGCAGGCTCCACAGTGTCAGCATGGAGCCCTACTCAGGGCTCATACCCACGAACCATGAGAGCATGACCTGAGCCAAAATCAAGAGTCGGATGCTTAACTGACTGAGCCACATAGGCGCCCCACTAATGACCTCATTTTTTAGGAGATGAAAGAAGGAACAGAGTGCACCATCCTCTCTGCAAAAGAAATGTCCTAATGTCAGAACATTTATCCAGTGGTATCCACGTAGAGGTTGTACAGAGCAGTGATTCACACATTGTAAAGTGCATGAAAATCACCTGGGGATCTTATTACAATTCAGAATTTGACTTTTTAGGTGGGGGCTGGGAGTCTGCATTTCTATCAAGCCTAGGTAATGCCACAGGAGCTGGTCTCAAGACTATACTTTGAATAGCAAAGGCCCAGAGTCAGAGGAAGGTGATAGGGATCAGAAGAATACAGGGAGAAAGAGAGGAGAGAGCAGCCCCCTAAAGGACACTCCTTAGTCACTACCAAACAGGGAGAGTGGAAGAGGAGACGATGTGGCTTCTGCCTTATTCTGGCAAAACTGCATGAAAGAGCATTGCAGGAATTTAATTCTCCTCAGAATCTGTGGGCTAATCCAACAGTGTCTTGGTCCTATGTGGGCTATTGCTGTGGAATGGTTCAGATGAGTGCTTCTCAACTCACAAAGGTAGCATTTTGTTTTTGTTATTTCTTTAAACGTTTATTTATTTATTTTGAGAGAGAGAGAGAAAGAGAGAGAGAGAGTGAGTGCAAGCACGTGCATGAGTGAGGGAGGGGCAGAGAGGGAGGGAGAGAGAGAATCCCAAACAGGCTTCCATGCTGTCAGCACAGACCTTGATGCGGGACTTGATCTCACAATCTGTGACATCATGACCTGAGCAGAAATCAAGAGTCAAGTGCTTAACCGACTGAGCCACCACCCAGGTGCCCCCAAGTGGTTGCATTTTACATTCACTAGAATCATGAAAATGTATCCATACTAGATTTACATCTGGAGAATTAAGTCTTAATATCCAGAGGTAGAGCCCCAGCTCAAGTCTGTTTCCTTGTTTTAAATCTCTCCAGGTTGGGAACCCTTGGTCTAATTGCTCCATGTGGCAAAGATTACGTGCAAAAAATACGTGGACATAGAGGTCCATACTCTGGCTGGGACAGGGCTAACCCCAGAGTCTGATTCAATAGAACAGGTTGTCCTACTTAGCTGAAGAAGTGAAGCTTGGTCATTTTGCTATTTGGGGATTAGTGGATTCTACTTGAAGATTGTTTTCAGAGGGATACCAGGTAGAATCATGAACAGAACATTCCCAGTGCAAATCTGGTCACAAAACTTATTTGCGTCTCTTGGATATCTTTTCTTTCCCTTTCCAATTTTATCTGTTATGGAAAGTCATGCTCTTTCAATAAAGTTTCTCTAAGAAGTCTGAGAAGACTAGTCTTTGGCCATAGGAAGGGCCACTCAGACCTGATCCTTGGCCTCTGGATCTTCTTGTCCACCCAGACTTATGTAGGAATCCCTCTAGTTCTAGGCTACACCTAAATATGTGAGTAGACAGAAGTGTCCTGGCTCTGAATTCACACCCTGAGGAGCTGCAGACAGAGTTGAACTTTCTGATTAACTGTTGCATCATGACCAACCTGCTGGGGCCATGTATATTAGGGTTCTCCAGAAAAACAGGACCAATGGGACACACACACACACACACACACACACACACACACACACACACAAGATTTATTATAAGATATTGGTTCACATGATTATGGAGGCTGAGAAGTTCTAAGATCCGGAGTCAGCAAACTGGAGACCCAGGAGGGTGCTGTAGTTCCAGTCCAAGTCTGAGTCTTCAGATTCTCCCTTAGTCCACATGTTTGTTCTACTTGCCCCCAAAAGATTGGCTGAGGTCCACCCACAATGGAAAGGACAATATGGTTTACTCAGTCTACTGATTCCAGTGTTAAGCTCATTTAGCAACACCCACACAGGCACACCTAGAGTCATTTTAAACCAAATCTCTTGGCGCCCTTGGCCCAGTCAGGTTGACACATAAAATAGAATCTCATAGTGGGGTGCCTGAGTGGCTTAGTTGGTTAAGCGTCCAGCTCCTGATTTCAGCTCAGGTCATGATCTCAACAATCGTGGGATTGAGCCCCACATCAGGCTCCGTGCTAGTCGTGGAGCCTGCTTAAGATTCTCTCTCTCCCTCTGCCCCTCTCCCCAGCTTGCACTCTCCCTCTCTATTAAAAAAAAATATTTTTTTGAATCTCATAGAAAGATGAATTGGGTCCAGCTCTACCATTTACCAGCGAGGAATGAGCAATTTGCAAATAGGCTGAAATTTAAGTATTATCTCAACCATCGTCTTTAAATCTTTAAATGCTCTCCAGCAATTTCATAAAACAGTGTTTGTTTAGTCTATTTACCCCTAATTTGCTCCAGCTTGTAATGCCAATATGAGAAAACCTCTGCTATAGCCAGTGCCCTTGTTCATGCTCTGTTTGTTTATTCCTTTGTTCACCTCTCCCCATTCTCCATCAAATCCTACCTGTCCTCCAAGGCCAGTTTATATTTTACACTGTTCATGAAGCATGTACTAGCCATCCCAGCTCACTATTCCCTGTGTTTCTTTGGACTTCATAGCTTTTATTACTTTCCATATGGCTTTCTTGGCAGTTTATTACATACTACCTGATCCTTCTTGTATTGAGGCAGTAACTCAGAACAGCTGAAGCATAGACATTGAAGTCGTATATCCCTAGGTTCAAATCTGACACTACCACTTACTGGCTAAATGATTCTGGGCAGGTATTAACTTCTCTGACTTTCAGGCTGTGCATTAATAAAAGAAGAATGGCCTACCTTGCAGAGTAGTAGTAAAAGCGAAATTAATGAAAATAATGATAGTATAACTTTATCTGTGACTTTCATCGTCCTGTCTCCAAGTGTGATGGTTGAAGAATACGGTCCAGTTAAAAAACATCTACCTCAAAATAACTCCGCTTCTTTTTCCTCACATTTTTTTAATATCTGGAAGGAATGTATATTTGTGGCCAAAAAAAAACCCTTGACAATCCCCTTTCTTTTCCTATATACTTCCCTTACACCCCGTAACTGTTCAGAACCTTTCTTTTCATGATATTCAATTCCTCTCCCAGTTTGAGACCACAGAATCTTGCTGTGGTCTCAACCTTTCCTGTCCCCACTCTAGTCCTGTGTCTATTTCCCCATTCTTGTAAACCTGCATAACAATACAGCCAGCACTGCAAGGGCCTACTGTCCCAAACGCACTTGGAAGATGAGAACGAGGGAAAGGCCAACGAGCGCAGAGAAAAGACATATTATTTCTGTTCTGCCACATGTGTGAAGGATTTAGCAGGGCCTGGCACATAGTACATGCCCCCAAAAGGGCAGCTTATTTTATTGCTATGACATATTGCAAAATGAAACAAGAATCATACTCCTTTTCCTTACAAATATGCAACTAGATTGCAAACTCTTCTAAGGAAAAACCTTATATTTTACTTTTTTATACCCTGCACCAGGGCAGCCCATTAGAACTTTCTGCGTTAATAGAAATGTTCTACCATCCGTGGTGTCCAATATGCTAGCCGTTATCTCCACGTAAGTGTTGAGTACTTGAGATGTGGCTAGAGAAACAAAAGAAGTGATTTTTTTATTTTATGAATTTATATTACAAAGGCCAACATGTCTATTGGCTACCATATTAGGCAGAGCAGGCAATGTCTACCACAATATCTTGCACAAAGTAGACACTCAGTAACATTTATTGGCTGGCTGGATGAAAAGTGATTAAATAAAGCAAACTATAAATTATATATGTTACAGTGCTGATATTTTTACAAATAGATAATTTTACAATCTACTTACCTAGGCGGAAAGTAGCTATTTTCCTGTTGCGTTATACTCTGGAGCAGTTTTCTTGCCACGGGAAAAATAGCAAATGCTAAAACAAATAAGATTCTATATTTAGATCTCGTTTCTTTGTTCAGTATAAATTCCTTCTGACTCTGAGGTCAGCCTCTTTTGTTTTTCAGAAATTAAAAAAAAAGCTGTGATGTACACGTTTTATTTAATGGTGGGTTCTTGTTATGACATTTCCCTTCAGGAATGAAAGAGGAAGAGATAAGTTATTGTCAATGCTGCCACAAGCAAATTCAACCATCTTCCTCGGCACTGAAGAGAAATGTCAAAAGGGATTAATCATGCATTAAAGATGCACAGACATGTTATCTCTTCCATATATTGAAGGACTAGGATATGTTTAAATATTTGTAGACCATTATTAGATAGTCAGGGGCTTAGGAACCTTGAAATAATATTTATATCAGTAGCTCTTCAACTTTCAACACAAAGATAGAAAAAAATATTTTATTGATATTTCATCTGTGTAATAATTGTGTTTAAGACTATTGAACCTTACAAAAGAATATCTTTATGTTGAATTTATTTCTTCATCTCTTCATGTTTTTAAAACATCACATTTGAACAAGGCCCAAAATGTCTGGGTCTCTTTTCCCCTCCTAGAATGACAGTTAGGAAACCAAGATAAAGTGAAGTCATAAAAAGATTCCCAAAACAAGAGGGGAGGGGCACCTTATATTCAATCTGAACAGAAGAAGTCTGGGATCTTAAGATTAACATTATATTAAGTGAAATAAACCAGACACAAAATACACCAGGCATGTAGTGTATTATTTCACTTACATGAAATACCTAGAAGAGGCAAATTCATAGAGATACAAAGTGGATTCAAGGTTACCAGGGCCTGGGGAGAGGGAGGAATGAGAAGTATTGCTTGGTTGGAGAGCTTCTGTTTTGGGGGATGAAAAAGTTTTGGAACTAGATAGTCGTGATGGTTGTACACCATTGTGAGCGTCATCAATGCCATTAAAGCGTACCATTAAAAATTGTTAAAATGGTCACTTTGCTGTTACACATATTCTACCACTATAAGAAAAAGAAGAGTTTGGTATCCCCAAAATAGGTGTCACATAGAAGAAAAATAGCACCGTTTAGAAGAGGTCAACAGGCAAGTTTAACCAGGTATTTAGGTCAACAAAATTATATAGAAAACATCTGACTTCAGGACTTTAATTTTGACAGGAAACATTCTGTAGGGAAAACAAGGGTGTCCTTCAAACAACAGCAAAGAAATAACTAATGGCATTCAATAGGAGGCAAAGGAAGGGATGTTAACAGGGTTTGGGAAAGCCTGCTGGAAGGCATCCTTCACATTTAGGTGATATACTGGAGGACAGCCATATCCTCACACAACCATCTCTTGGGGCCACTGGGAGAAAAAGAATGATGAGCTGGAACCAGTGAACTGACTTAATGTGGCATTTCTTGAGTCTTATGTGGCTATGGTATGACACTAGGACTAGAAAGGACTCTTAGAGCCATTTATTCATCCCTTTGAAGGACTGCAAGTAAGCCATCTGAAACTGAGAACTTATACTTTTTCTGAAGACTTCCAAAATCATGCCTTGGATGTTTAACTCACATCTCCTAAAGAAAGCTTAAACTGCTCTTTTTTTTTTTTGCTGTCTAATTAGAAGTATAGAAAGAACCATCATCTTGCTGTTACCTTCAAGTTTCTCATCTGCATTTCGTAACACAGAGCCTGGAAATGGATAAAGTATTTCAGGAAGGATATAACCAAATGAGCCTTTCCTGTATGTAGCAGTCAGAGTCCAGGCAGAAAAGCAGAGCCAAAATCATTACGGTAAGAATATGAATACTCTACATAATACAAAGAACTACAAGAAAGAGTCAGAGGATCAAAGTGGATAAAGTATTTCAGGAAGGATATAACCAAGTGAGCCTTTCCTGTATGTAGCAGTCAGGGTCCAGGCAGAAAAGCAGAGCCAAAATCATTACAGTAAGAATATGAATACTCTAGGATGGGAAAGGTCTACAAGAAAGAGTCAGAGGATCAAAGAAAGAATCATCAGCCGGTCCAGTTGAAGTACTGACATGGATGGACATGCCAGACCTTCCAGGGAAATCTGAAAAGCCAAGCATGTCTGACTGCTAGAGTAGAGCCAGGAAGGAGGAACTCATGGAAAGATCCAAGTATGGCTGTGGTTCTGTTCAGCTATAGGCAGCCAAGCCCCTGGAAGACTTGATGCCTCTGTTGGTCTAGAGAGCCAGAGGTTGCAATGATGACCCAGTAACAGAGCAGAGGACAGCAAGGACCAGCTGGAACCCACCCGATACCTCTGTTTCTGTCCCTCACCATATATGACCACATAATTTTCATGATTGTTTGCCACTTTGCTTCCATCTTGCAAATCTCACACAAATTTCTTCCTTTGACCAACTCTCACCCTGAAACAGGTTACCACCATAACCAGGTTGATATAGCATAATCTAGCCTATTGTATCACCTTTCTGTGTCTTGTAATTAATGTCTAGACTTAAGCTTAAATAAACGTATCAAAAACGTTTAAGTTGGAATAGTGAAAGTGCTGTCCATCCTGTTCTTGCCCTGTCCAGGTGAATAAAAGATTGAAAGTTGATTTAAAAATAATCAAGATTATTTCCCTTCTTCCTTCCTGATGCTGTTTATTTCCTTCATGGTAATCGATGGTAGAAAAACATAGTGCTTTATTACTCCCCATCACATCAAGCTGAGACACGAGACTGTCATTCCACATTTTCAGTTCAACTGTAAAGCATGCTCCATCAACAAATTGAGCAACGTCTACATTGGTTGTCTTTACTAATGCCTAACATCCAGAAGTAGAGTATCGTTTGCAGTGACAAACCCTTGGAAACAACCAAAATGGTCATCATGAGGAGAGTGGTTAAATAGAAGATGCAATGGAACAACAGGCAAGGGAATACTATGAAGCCTTTGAAAAAAAAAAGACATGGTAGTGATATGGAGCCATCTCATTGTTACTTTGTGAAATAAAAAGGCATCGTAGAAATAATGCATATGGTACTGTTAAACAAGGATGCATAAAGTCAGGCAGAGAAAGACAGATACCATGTTTTCACTCATATGTGGATCCTGAGAAACTTAACAGAAACCCATGGGGGAGGGGAAGGAAAAAAAAAAAAGAGGTTAGAGTGGGAGAGAGCCAAAGCATAAGAGACTCTTAAAAACTAAGAACAAACTGAGGGTTGATGGGGGGTGAGGGGGGTGGGTGATGGGTATTGAGGAGGGCACCTTTTGGGATGAGCACTGGGTGTTGTATGGAAACCAATTTGACAATAAATTATATTTAACATAAAAAAACAAAGGATGCATATAATGTCTCTTTTCTCTGGGGAAAGTGACTGGGGATGGAGTGGGGAAAAGAATATATAATCTTTGAATTTTGTGTCATTTATCTGTATTGTTTATTAGATAGATAATGATAGATGATTAAATAGATGATTGATAGATGACAGATAGATAATTGATAGATAGATGATTGACAGTTGATAGATAGATGATAGATAAATTTAGACATGAAAAGGTAGGTAGATAGACCCACATTTTAATAATTATGTGCTCTGGGATATAGTGTGATTTAGCATATTTTACCCCCAAATTCTCTCCTCTTGGAATCAAAGATGCCCAGGAGAAAGAGATGATAGTTATCATAATTCATTTCATGATAACAAAACCAAACTCACAGGTTGGGTCAATGTACCAAAGTGTACACATGTGAGAAAGAGGTGGAAAAATGTCTTACTTCCTTTGCCTTGCCTCATTTCATTCCTCCATGAAACCAGTATTTTTGCATATTTTTACACATTTTGCCACAAGTTTAAAAGATAGGTGCAAAGTACTTGTTAGAAAAGGTTCTTCTTGGAGACACCACCCATTCCAAACTACAGAAAGAAGTTCCCTGATCTGATCATCAGAATCAGTTATTAAAGGGGGAGAATACTGTTACTAATCTAGGTCAGTTAAGAGGCTTATTCTGCCCACCCTCCCTTTTCCTGGACCACCTGCTACAGGAGGATTGGATTTGCTGTGCCTCTCCTTTGTAATTCATTTCCTCTGTCTAAATTACATTTCCCTCTTTCATTCTGCCCAGATGTTTGACAGGTGCTTAACTTCTGGAATCCCTCACCCAATAACCACACGTTCTTTCTTACATGCAGTTGTCCAAGGCTCAGAACAAGCCACGTTTTGCATGAGAGTATAGACTGTTCTGGTACTAAACGAATCATGGCTTCTGGAGAAGAGTGGGATATTAGTGTGGGCTTTGGATTGGTGCTGATTTTCTGGGACCATGAAATTCTTCTCTCTGGCTCTTCCTTTCCATATTCGCCTCGTCCTTGATTAGCTAATATCCTTGCTCAAAATACTTAGCCGTGACCATTGCAAAAAGGGCTGTGGGACACGGTTACATAACATGCTTTTTATTTTCTGGTACTACATGCATCATCTCTTGATTAATATGCAGAATTAGGGGTGCCTGGGTGGCTCAGTCGGTTGAGCTACCAACTTGGCTCAGGTCACGATCTCATGGTTTGTGAGTTCGAGCCCCGCGTCGGGCTCTGTGCTGACAGCTAGGAGCCTGGAGCCTGCTTTGGATTCTGTGCCTCCCTCTCTCTCTTCCCCTTCCCCACTCATGCTCTGTTTCTCTCTGTCTCAGAAATAAATGAACATTAAAAAAAATTTTTTTTAAATATGTGGAATTAAGGACACTGGAAAAAAAACTATTTTTTTTTTAAAGAAGTGGTTGTTTTCTTTATTACAAGAAATCCTGGACTTTCAATTTCTTTCTTCAGTGGGACATCTGTATGCAAAAAACCATGCAGCTTTCATGGAACCCTTGGTTGTCCCACCAGCACTGTGCACCTATTTTTATTTTAATTTTTTTTTCAACGTTTATTTATTTTTGGGACAGAGAGAGACAGAGCATGAACGGGGGAGGGGCAGAGAGAGAGGGAGACACAGAATCGGAAACAGGCTCCAGGCTCTGAGCCATCAGCCCAGAGCCCGACGCGGGGCTCGAACTCACGGACCGCGAGATCGTGACCTGGCTGAAGTCGGACGCTTAACTGACTGCGCCACCCAGGCTCCCAAGTGCATCTATTTTTAGTTGCTTTAGTTGTTTGTGGAGGTGAGGGTTGTCCTGACGTTTCCATGCAGGTAGGCCTTTGGTTTGCAAGCGGTGTAAAATTTCTTGTTATTCTTACAGTCTGAGAAGTTGACTTATAACAGGCTGATTCCATGAGAAGTTGTTTATTTATACAAATCAAAGTCACAACGAGATACCACCTCACACCTGTCAGAATGGCTAACATTAACAACTCAATAGATGTTGAGGCAACAACATCTATAGGCAACAATAGATGTTGGCGAGGATGCAGAGAAAGAGGATCTCTTTTGTATTGCTGGTGGGAATGCAAACTGGTGCAGCCACTCTGGAAAACAGTATGGAGGTTCCTCAAAAAATTAAAAATAGAACTAGCCTACGACCTAGCAATTGCACTACTAGGTATTTATCTAAGGGATACAGGTGTGCTGTTTCGAAGGGGCACATGCACCCTAATGTTTATAGCAGCACTATCAACAATAGCCAAAGTATAGAAAGAGCCCAAATGTCTACTGACAGATGAATGGATAAAGAAGATGTGGTATATATATACAATGGAGTATTACTCGGCAATCAAAAAGAATGAAATCTTGCCATTTGCAACTACATGGATGGAACTGGAGGGTATTATGCTAAGCAAAATTAGTCAGAGAAAGACAAAAATCATATGACTTCACTCATATGAGGACTTTAAGAGACAAAACAGATGAACATAAGGGAAGGGAAACAAAAATAATATAAAAACAGGGAGGGGGACAAAACAGAAGAGACTCATAAGTATGGAGAACAAACTGAGGGTCACTGGAGGGGTTGTGGGAGGGGAAGTGGGTTAAATGGGTAAGGGGCACTAAGGAATCTACTCTTGAAATCATTGTTGCACCATATGCTAACTAACTTGGATGTAAATTTAAAAAGAAAAAGGGGGGGTTATTTAGAGATCACTAAAGAATGGATGAGACTGGTGCTCTGGCCACCCGCGTTCATATTTACCACACCTCTTCTCTTCCTCAGGTAGAAAACACCTAAAGATCCGGGTAAAGGTCATTGGTTTTCTCTGTCTCATGCACTTCCTCTCTCTCACTTCACTCCAGCTGTGGGCCCCTCGGGCTCAGGGCTTTGGTGTCTGCTGTTCCTTCTATTTGGAATACTCTTCTCCCAGAGCCACTGGACTCACTCCTCCACTTTCTTTGAGTGGAGTCTGTGTTCAAATGCGCTCTCTTGTCAGCCACCCTGTTTGGAATTATAATGCCCTGCACTTCCTGTTCCATTTGCTTAATTTTTCTCCAGGGTGCTCCACCTTATATATTTCGGCTTTTGTTATTGTATCGCTGCATCCTCAGGTCCACGAGGGCAGGGATTTTTGTCTCTGTTGCTGTTTCCCTTTTGCCTGGCATAGAGCAGGCACACTGGAACGAAGGAATGAAGGAATCGTTGTAATTGTTTTCCTTCTCGTCTTACTGGATAGGCTAAACTAAGACTTTGCCCAGAGGGCATGAAGATGAGCCAATTCAAATGAGTAGAAGCCAGTACTCAACTATAAACTACTATGTTCTAAGTATTTTGTGTTTTGACTCATCATTCTCTCTGCCCAGCACCACCACCACCTCACCCTGATCATGTTTTGGAGACTGCTCTCCCTGCCTTTGGGAACTTCTCACCAACTCCATTCATATGGCCACCACGGGACCCTCCATGTTAACACAGTATGACCTCAGCTCGTGGCCTTCATTGTTGGGCACAGGGGTAGACCTCTGTCTTATTCAAGCTAGACAAGAGACGTGCTCCTGAAAACTTGGAATCCAGACCAAGAGATCCAGACTCAGCCGGTTATGTGATTGAAATGAGAAAAGGTAAACCTGGGAGCTGCTGTTGACAGCCAAATTTTCATTTGTGCAGGCTGGCAAATAAAGAAAATGGGTCTCAGGCCAAGGGAATGATAGAACGATCATGCAGAGAGACCCAGAGACATGAAACAAAGTATGGTCCCTGGAATCCCTGATTTCAATTCACTTTACGTATGTATGTATGTACATATTTATTTATTTATTTAAATCCAAGTTAGTTAACATCTAGTGTATTAATGGTTCCAGGAGTAGAATTTAGTGATTTGTCACTTACACACAACACCCAGGGCTCATCCTAACAAGCGCCCACCTTAATGACCATCACTCATCTAGCCCATCCCCCAACTGCCTCCCCTCCAGCAACCCTCAATTTGTTTTCTGTATTTAAGAGTCTGTTACGGTTTACCTCCCTCTTGGTTTTTACTGTATTTTACCTTCCCTTCCCCTATGTTCATCCCCTTCCCCACTCATGCTCTGTGTCTCTCTCTCAAGAATAAATAAACATTAAAAAATTTTTTTAAACACTTTATTATGGACACTTTACACATATAAAGTAAAATAGCATAATGATTTCCTATGTACTGATAATCAACCAACTTCCACCATTATCACATTCACCAGTCTTATTTCTTCCTTTGTTTATTTTTGAGAGACCGAGAAAGAGCACCAGCAGGGGAGGGGCAGATAGAGAGAGGAAGACACAGAATCCAAAACAGACCTCAGGCTCTGAGCTGTCAGCATACAGCCCGATGCAAGGCTCAAACTCACGAATTGTGAGATCGTGACCTGAGTTGAAGTCGGACCCTTAACCAAGTGAGCCACACAGATGCCCCAAACCAGTCTTATTTCTTGATGCCCTTTTAACCAGCGAACCCTGAGAGAAAAGAGAATACTCAATAAGTCTTGTTGAGTCCTTGGAGTGGGGTCTACAGTGTGGCTGTGCAGTGGTCCTCCGTGGAAAACTGCAGAAAAGGAAGAGACAGGAGCTCAGGAAGAGTGGCTGCTGGGATCCCAGCCATCTACTGTGCCATTGGAGGGAGGAGGATTGATTAGATCACCCAAGAGACAGAAAGGGCTTTTCCAGCACCAGAGGAAAGTACTAAATGTTGGAGGACCCAACAGAGTTAAACAAAATTCAAAACGCAGCCCAGCCCCCTGCAAACATATTGCATGTTTGTGATAACCAGGTAAGATTAATGCTCACATGTTGCCATCTGAGATGCGATGTTGGGAGGCCTCAGCATCAGGGTTCATTTATTTTCATCTCTTTCTGGTTCCTCTCTCTGCTCCTGGCTAATGATTTACAAGTGACACCTTGGTAACAGCTAAGGGATCCTCTTTCCCTGTTCCCTTTAAGGGCAGGAAGTAATCCTGAACCTGGGGACAGTCCCATCAGCCATGATTAGAGCTGCACCAGGGACACTGTTGGAGCTGGCCAGAGCTTTGTTCAATGAGATGGCAGGTCCCCAGCCTGACACTCTGCTGACAGCTGCTGTTTCCCTTTTCTCTCTCTCTGTCTTTCTCTCTCCCTCCCTCCCTCATGCCAGAAGGACATTTATGCAAGCGCCACTGGCTGGGGACTGAGTAAACCAAGATAAAAAATGAAATGTCTGGACTCAGCACGGTAGTACAGTGTGCTTTCCCACAGTGAAGAAACACAGCCCCAGAACTGCCAGAATGAGCTAGAGTCATTCTCAGGAGATTCTCGTCCCCAGGGTTTCTCTTCTCATTATGGCTTTTCGGTGCCCATGACGTTACTCCTGGGACAGAGGCAACTGCCAACCCTAATATCTATCTCGTAGGAGAGTTGTGAGGATCAAATGAAATTGTGAATGGGGAGGTATTTTGTTAACTGCATAATGCCAGGCAATCGTAAAGGACTGTCATTATCACTACAGTTTTTTTTACCTCATACCTGGGGACCTGTTGTCACGCCCCATCAGGCCTTCTTTCAGCCTGAAACCCGGGTCTTTTTTCCCTAAAGAAGAAAGCTTTGTTCAATACCTATTTCTGAGTGACAGCCACTCCTGAAAAGAATCCACTAATATTTATGATTCACATGCGAAAATGTGTCAAACATATTTAGCAAGCTTCCTGTGAATTCCTTGTGCCTAGCAACGAAAACAGAAAAGGCAACATATGGATTTGTGGTTATTTGAGACCAGTTTGATCTGAATGAACAAATTTGCCTGTTTTTCCAAATGTGAACCTGTACAATGATCATTGTGTGTGTGTAGGACAAATAATGCTCTTCCTACTAGAGTTTTATTTCTATTTTTTCAGAATGAAATTTATATCCCTGGCAAGGAGAGCGTCATTGAGTCTAGTGTGTACGGCCCCTGACATTCTAGCTCACTTCTCCATGCCCTGTCTTTTCCAATTCCAAAACCCTTGAATTTCAAAGTTATTTCCTTCCTACCGGAAACATTGTATCAGGCATCACAGCAGTAACGATTTCTCTAGAAGAAAGCCAGTGGCCATAACTCCATCCCAGGCAGCAAACCCTGTGGGGGAATTTCAATGGGAAGAATCCAGAAGACAAAAACACCTTGTCTGTTGGGCTCTTGTCTGAAAGGTGCCTCAGTTTCTGGGAGGAGGTGTCGAGGTCAACATGAGAGAGAACTTTCGAGCAGTCAGAGGTGCCAGAGATAGAGTGGATCCTCTTGAAGGGAACCAGCTTCTCATCAGCTGGATGTAGGCACCACTAGGAAAAGAAGCTTTAGGGAATTCAAACACCCAGTAAGAGGCTGGACTAACTGTACACAATGCCTCCAACAACCCCAGGAGCCTGTGAGTCTAAAACAGCTGCATGGTTCATAATAAGTACCAGGCCCCTCTCTGTACAGTTTGAACAAGCTAGTAAGAACCTGCTTTAAAAAATCCCTTGCAGGGGCGCCTGGGTGGCGCAGTCGGTTAAGCGTCCGACTTCAGCCAGGTCACGATCTCGCTGTCCGTGAGTTCGAGCCGAGCCCCGTGTCGGGTTCTGGGCTGATGGCTCAGAGCCTGGAGCCTGTTTCCGATTCTGTGTCTCCCTCTCTCTCTGCCCCTCCCCCGTTCATGCTCTGTCTCTCTCTGTCCCAAAAATAAATAAAACGTTGAAAAAAAAATTAAAAAAAAATAAAATAAATAAAAAAAATAAAAAACCCCTTGCATTGACACCGGAAAGTCGACCATTAGTCATTTCTTCTTTTGTGCCAAACATTTTAATTTTCTTAAAATTTTTTTTAAAGGGGTAGTAATGTTAAAAGTTCATCCTTGGGGGGGGGGTGGGAAATAACTGATAAACTACTTGTTCATCCCCTCAAGAGAAAAAATGGAAACCCAATAAAAGCATGAACAGGAAGAAGAAGGAAGGAAGGAATGAAGGAACGAAGGAACGAAGGAAGAAAGGAAGGAAAGGAAGACCTATGAGAAATTTGGGCCACACCACAGTTATTTGGGACCAAGTTTGACAAGGGCCCCCTTGGAATTTCTCAATTACTTGTGGGGTACATCTTAAAAATCTATCCTCCCCCAAATCCCAATCACCTCCCACTGTTACCAATCTCAGTGGACAGTCTACCTTCACAGCTACCCACTGCCTCCCAGCTCTACCCTCACTGTATCCAACTCCCACCACACAAAGTGTTAGGATTCTAGAATCATCAGTACAGAGGGTTACATTCAACCAAGATTCTTTCTCTCTTTAATCGTCAGTGACTTGAGCTCTTACCTCTGCCCTTTCACCTCCTGCTGCTTTCTTATCTTGTGTCAATCAGGGCCCAGTCTGGAAACTAATGGTGTATCTAATCTGACTGTTTAGGAAAACTTTCATGAATAAACAACTGACAAACGTTAAGTTCACAGAAGACCATTGTTAAACTCCAAAAGTTTCTCTACATGCAGTAAGTAAAAATTCTTATAAGATTACAAAATTAAATATATCACAATAATATCATATCTAAGTATTATAATATTGTATTTGTGGGAAATCCGTAAGTTAAATTTAAAATCATCCAATTTCTTTACCATTTAGAGAGGGGTATATTCCTTGCAGCCTTTCCCACATGCAAATACATATAGTTAAAAAATGAATTTATACCACACTTAGCACTCTGTAACCTCTTTGGGTCTCAGCTTCCTCTTCTCTAATATGTGCCTTTAGTGCTGTTGTGTTTATCAAATTATTACACACAAAACCCTTAATAAGCACTCAATAACTAAAATTATTTGTTTTTCATTCAACAATACACAAGTTCATTGAGGACATAACTATGTGCGAGACACTGTCCTTGAGAGCTTCACATCTATTAATTCAATAAATGAGCCCGTTAGTAATGCCCAGGGAGTCCACAAATAAAATAAGATGGTGGTCAGTTCCTCTTGATCTTCATCAAGAGCCAAGATCAGGGTGATAGATAATAAATAACAGTAATATTTTCCAAATGTCTCTTTGATTTAGAATTTGTTATACCAGCTTTGCAATGTCTCCAAGAATTTTGTTTGTTTAAACACGATCTTATCTAAGGTGAAAATAAGTTTCTCTCTGCCCAGAAAAGCCCTCTGAAGAGCAGATATTCACATAAACTGTAAAGGGGTCAGTATTAGGAGCGGCAGAACATTCTAGTAACTAAAAGTTTGGGTTTAGATCAGGCTTTGGTTTCAACTCTGACTCTGAAACTGGTTGTTTGAAAAATAGGTATCTCTAAACCTCATTTTCTCATCTGTAAGATGGGGTTATTTTCTATTTGTCTTACAAAGGTTCTGAGAGAGGATCATTTGAAAATGTGGAACACACTTCTTAGACAATATGAAGGTCTACACAAGTGGAAGTAATTTATTTAGATCTCAACAGAGCCAAAGTCTAGGTAAAAAAAAAAAGGATTTCTTTCCTAACCATTGTTCCTTCAGCAAGAAATCTGATGTCCTGGTGGTCCCATCCACCTTCTTTGGTGTCAAAGCTGGATTAGATCATGTGTTCCCTATATGTACTGCTCTTTCCATTACTTCCATTACTGACTTCCCTGGGAGTCATTGCGATGGCCTGAGACAAACCAGGGAATGGGAAAAAGCTGATGTCCCTACCCAGATCTGACTTCCTATGTTCTTTTCTCCTTTTTCAGTTTTCTTGCAGAAAACATTGTGAGGAACTCAATGTACCAATGGCCATATCCAATACTTGGAGTCTCATTAACAGTAATAATTATTATTATAATAAATGAATAATATTTGTTAAGCACTTAGTAGGTATCAGGCAATTGTGAAGAGTTCTTTTTACAGACATAACCAAATTTAAAACTTCCAACACAGTAAGATAGATGGTTTTATTATTCCCATTTCACAGATCTGGAAACTGAGGTTTAGTGATGTTACATAACTGCCCAGATCCCACAGCTACAAAATCAAAGAGTCAAGAAGCTAATGCAGAGTCTGACCCACATGGAGGCTTGGTAAATGCTTGCACAATGAATGCATCAAATGCATTAATCAGAGGTGATCATGGGACACTATATTATGGGTCACTCTTACTTTCCTAGGGCAATTTGACTGTAAAGCCTGTGATTATAACTACTCACCAGCTATTTGTCATCCTCCTATTTTCCTCATTTAATTCTTTGACCCCAGAAAGCCCCCAAGCACATGTTAGATGTGAAATCTATCCCCACAAAGTATGCAGACAAGTGACATTAGAGTTTGCCTTCCGGTTTTCTTAAAACATTACTTTTTCGGCCAACCACTTGCCTCCATTCTCCCTTCGTTCCTTAAAAAAGGAAATCATTATGTCATTGTACTTCCTCACCTAGGAAGGTCTTTTCAAGTACTAGCCACCCTCATTTCAACACCCGAGGACCCTGAGAGCGCCAGAGAAAGGTGTGGTAAGGAGAACAAATATATCAAAGTGAGGAATAAATGCCTGTCGAGCTCATTAGCACCCAGGCACAGAGAAGGAAACTGCTATTTTTATCAAATGTACCTTCATTTAAATAAATTTCAGAGTAACTTGGTAGAAACAAGGTTCCTTTGGAAATTTTTGATCCTTCTAATAAGGACTGGCTATCTTATGTGCCCTTTTAAGCCTGGTCTTCAACCCACAGGTGTGTAATGTGTACGTTTTTACATTTGTTCCCTTATAAAGTTTCCATCTCTGCCACTTGTCTTTGGTTTCTAACTGGGCATAGGCCCGATACCAGCATATAAAAGCTTTATCACTGAGGTGAAGCACCACCTCTGTGACCATCTCTTCCTTGTGAAGCACCAGCTGGGTTTGGATCACTCAGTGTGCTTCCAGCCATTTCATTTCTATAGCAAAGGTTGGTTCAGGACCCAGTGCACGAGCAGGACTTCAGAATTTAATTATATCCACTACTTTTCTCGCTCAAAACTTTGCCATCATTTTATGGATACCCCAGGATGCTTCCTTGACCTGGCTGTGATCATGCTCATCCTTAGCCCTTGAACCAAGATTTGTTTTCTCAAACACACAGCCACGCAGTCTCTATGCTCAGAGCTTATATTTACAAAGTTATCTCCCATTACACACACACACACACACACACACACACACACACACACACACAGTAAAATACAAAAACGAACCTCCAAATACTTTTCCCTCCACCCTTTCCCCCAAAAGCAAAGTTGAGAAGATTTACTGTGTGTTATTATCTTAGTAAGCTAGTTTTTCTAGAATCCCAGAAATTATTTTCTTCTTGAACATTCTTGTTAACTGCCAACAACAGCTAAACTTCTCAAATTGACTCTAGAAAATTTGGCAATGTAGCAATAAATCTTAGGGGTCTGCTCTGTAATCCAGCGGTCCTGTAGAAACAGTGTGGTAATGTACATTGATGCTTACTCCACTTTCATATATAACAGTGACAACCGGAAACAACCTAAATACCCCAAGCCAGGGAACCGTTCAAGTAAATTGTGGCACTATTGTATCATAGAATATTTATCCACTAATCAAAAACATGTCATCATCTTATTTGTTGGTGTGGAAAATGTTAACCATCTATATCTGAATGGAGAAAGGCTACAAAATAATACGGACACTGGGATGTTACCTCTAGGAAACCCACATCTGTGGTCCTATGTATTACCATCTTTGTATCTATGGAGTAGGAGTCCCACACAGGTATACATCAAAGGACAAACATGGTTAACGGTGATTCTCTGAGTGGCAGAATTTTTTTCACTGTGCTTTTCTCTCAGTAGGTGTTACTTCTGTATTTGGGGGAAATAAACGCTAGCTTTTTTAAAAAAGGAAAAGTGCTGCTTTGTATTTCCTCATCTCTGAAAGCATGGAAAACAGCTAAGAGGAGGATCACATGGAAGTCTGGCTGCCCTTCCAGAATGTTCACTTAACTTCTACTTGGTTTGTGGTCCAAGTGAAAGCATTCTGTTAACTGCACTGAACAAACCTCAGTTCCCGAAAGACCAGACCAACATCTTCCCCTAAAGATTGGCCTGCCACATTTCTTTGCGACCTCGTTAGAAGTATTGGAAACCACTTTTTGAGAATACATTCATTTCTCTCCTAATATTTCTAGATTTCTTTCCTGACAATCTAGAGCATAACATGTGTTGAGTCAAGAAGCCACATAGGCTGGAAAGTGCACCAGACTTTAAGTCAGAGAACTGGGTTCTGTCCCATCTGTGCTAAAACTAACCATGGTTTTAGGGGCATCTGGGTGGCTCAGCTGGTTAAGCGCCTGACTTCAGCTTAGGTCATGATCTCATGGTTTGTGGCTTTGACTGCAGCATCAGGCTCTGTGCTGACAGCTCGGAGCCCGGAGCCTGCTTCGGATTCTGTGTCTCCCTCTCTCTCTCTCTCTCTCTCTGCCCCTCCCCCACTTGTGCTTTGTCTCTTTCTCTCAAAAATAAATAAAAACTTTTTAAAAATTAAAAAAAAAACTAACCATGGTTTTAGATGAATCACCAAACTGAGGCTCTGAGGCTCTGCTGTCCTAAGGAAAAAGAGGTGCCACTAATTCTGTACTGTACCCACCACAGACAGAGGTTACAAAGATTAAATAAGATAATACATAGGGAAGAGGTCAAAAAAAGCATCCATTCAAATGTTTACTATCACTATCACGATTTTTGTTATGATCATGATTATTACTATTACCTGCTCTTGTAACTGAAGAAACTAGTGAATATTGTCATTTGACTTTAGTTTCTAAGGGAGAAAGAATACCCCTGATGTCCGGGTGACCAAGTTATGCTTGGTTGATAGCACCAGTTGAGATTATGTTCTTATACATTTTCATAAAATAGAAGACTTGCTTTTATGATGTCAGGTGCATATAGTTTCTGCTTGCTTCTCTGGAGAAAGGCCCTAGGACTCTATTGCTTATGCTCTTTTCCATCTGTGATTGGCTGTCCCTCACCTCTGCCTCTTTTCTCTATAAAAAATGATCAGCCCCAAGCTGCTTCCTTTGTTTTTCTCCTACATGTCTTTTGTACCCTTAGTGCTTGGCTTAAATTCAGGATGTACAAATACTATGTTCAGTGTATATGTATTAACAGAATAAATGATTTTTCTGAGTAGTGTTAGTCAGTGATGGGGAAAATGGAGGTGGGAGGGAATCTTGTAAACAGCAGTGGGAAACACTGACCAATGAGTATGCACAGGGCAACCATAGGCTCCTGGAGGAGAGAGAGAAAAGCCTGCAGAGAAGCTGCAGTCAAGATGGGTGAGAGTCAGAGGTCTTCTTCGTGGCTTAGGAGAGCCTGAGCTCCATTTGGGACCCACCATACTCGCCAGGGATTCTGGAAGAAGAGTCAAAAACATGGTTTCTCAGGGTGGGGTTGTGTGGAGATGTCCAAGTTATTCCCAAAGATAGATACCCACACCCACATGTACACACACAACTTGAGGCCAAGGCCGTAGGTTTGTGCTCTTGAGTTAATTCTGTAACCCGGACTAAGTCCAGGAATATGATGGCTTGGAACTGGATGGGCCACGTGCTTAACTAGTTCAAGATCTCCTTCTCTCCAACACTGTGCCAACTCATGACTCTCATGACCCATGATTAGAAAGATCTGGACCAGGAGTCAGAGGACCTCTGACTTTGCCAGCCACCACTAAGTAAACTTTGTTCAGCCTAGGCCATCCTTTCCTGACAATTTGAGAAGCTACTGTCTTAATTCCACCCTCCCTCAACTTTCACCTAATCTAGAGCTCTTCATTGAAGCTTACCTTCTGGATCTAAGTGGTATCTACCGAATGACGGAGTGAACGGGTTCAGCTCTCCCATCCACCTTAAGGTCCTGTGATTCAATATTGTCATTTACTCATTCCATCAATAACATTTGTGAAGCCTTGTTCTGTGTCAGGAACTGCAGATACAAAGATAACTCTGGCACGGCAATGCCTTAGAAAGCCTGACAGTCTCGTGCTGTACCGAGACACACGTGAAAAGAAATTTTGGTGGGGAGGAGGGGGAGGAAGAAATATTCCAGTGAAGAATGTACTGAGAGGGAACTAGCAGACCAATACGCCAGGTTTCTTGAAACCTCATTTAGCAGAGCTTTCTTGGAAGTAGTGTCATGAAGTATTAAAACTTGGCTTCAACATCGCACTGCCTGGGATGGAAGCTAGACATATCATAGACTGCCTTTACAACCTAGGCACGCTGATTTGCCATTGACATTTGGTTCCCTCGTCTGAAAAAAGGGTATAATCATACTTAGCATTCTCCTTCCAGGACTGTTGTAAGGATTAAGGGGGGATATGTTTAACACATATTTGCTACTATGAGATCATGCATAGAAATCTTTAGACCATTCGGATTTCATTTAAAAAAAATTCAGTGGTTTTTTTCTCTTATTTGGGAAAATAAAAATATGGAGGGTAGGTAAAATAAAATTAGGAAAAAAGGAAAAAAAATTTAAAGCCATCCATCATTTGCAAAAAAAACTTGACTGCTACCCAGAGACAGGTATAACAGATAAAAATGCCCCAGATCAAATGTCTCAGAGGTATGAAAATTTACCAAATCTATATTTAGGTGCCCATATGTTCCTTCTGGCCAGAGTTGCCCAAAAATGCAGACATTTCAGTGCGTACAGCAGCAATTTTCACAAAGGTTTCCCTTTTAGGAGAGGGAGATGCTATAAAGCTTAATCGGTTCTAAGTGATTCTGAAATATTGTATCACTTTACAGCAGAAAGGTCACCACTGGTGAATAAACATAAGGATTCTGTTCTGTGTCTGGGATTTAGCAGACTAACTCCCACTAATGTTAATGGGGCCATGCTGCCAAATCCCCAACCATCACCCTGGATATTTGTTCCAATCCCTTACTGTTGAGATTGAAATGTGTTTTCCCAATCAAAGCTGATCCTGAGATGGAATCACTGCATTGTCAGACAGGAACAGTGTGGCCGATACCCAGGGACCCACAGCACTTGAAATGAGGGTATGAATGAGCTTTGTTGAAAGGTGTGTCTTCACATTGTCTACCCAATTCACTGTGGCTTCCTTTGCCGGATGCACAATATAGTTTGCTCATTTTCCAAACCCACTTCCCACTACTCTGTGATGTCTGAGCAAATCAAAATCCCCCAGTCTTCCACATATGCCCCAGACTTCTCTGCCAGAGGAGAACATTTATATTGGCCCCTTCCTACTTCTCTTTTCTTCAAGGAGACCCATTTCAATGCCACCTTGTTGGTGAAATTTTTCTATACCTGCTCCACACCCTCCTACCCAAACACACACACACACGCACACACACACACACACACACACACACACACACACACACACACATACAGCCCAGATGTGATGGCTGCCTCTTTGGAACCCCAAATATTTTGAGCCTTGAGTGTGGCACAGTTCACATCCTGCCTTATGAAGTTGTCTCATTTTTCTCAGGTAGTCTGTAGGCACTGTGAGGGTAGAAAGTGCATCACACCTGTCTATATTTCCTTTAACATCCAGTCCAGGCCCTTGCATACCATCAATGTTTAAGGAAGCACTGACTTGAATTGAATGACTTTCTTTTGCTTGTTGATTTTGGAGGTTGGGACTTTCAAGGAAGGGGTTGGGAACTGGGGACTTGGGGTGTAATTATAGATGACAGATACTTTATTTATTAAGTTAAATAAACATGTTTGAGAAGGCATCCCTGGTCTTTGGAGCCGGGGAAAAGAACTGGTCCATTCCTCACAACTCCATTTGCCATAGCTGTCAGAGACTTAGAACACTGGCCTGGGTGAATAATGGATCTGATTCACAACAGAAACTCATGCATTGATACTTGGCACCAGTGTCCCTCAGAGATCCCTAGATTTATGCACTGATCTTGCCTACAGCCCTCAAGGCCCAAAGCTGAGTACATTGTAGCCGCATCTACAATCTGGGCTTGGTTCAACCAGGTCGGTTTCAGCTAAGGTACAATTCTATCTGGTGTGTAATAATCTTCTAAATGAACGTAGGCTTTGGGTAGTCACAAAGCCAACTAGCCATGCCTGTCTGAATATCAGAGCCCTGGCTGAGACCAGACTAATGATTTACCCTTTGCCTGCTCTAATTTTAATTGCTTCCATGGAACCTGCAGGAGATCTGGAGGTATCTCAGGCAAAGGATAGTTTGTGCTGTTTCTGCTTTCTCACATCCCACTCACCAAATCTAGTAGATGTTCTTGAGGCTTTTATCTAGCTGTTATTTAGCTTTTTTATAAATTGAACTATTAGCAGATCTTCTTCCTTAAGATTCTGCCTCCCTTAACTTTACGATATCACTTTTCAACTATCCTTTGCTAGCCAGCTCTTTTCAGCCTCCATCGTAGGCTCCTCCTCCTCTGTTGACTCCAGCTTTTAACCTTGGTCAGTGCCCCTCACTGCCATGGCCACTGCTTCCGCTCTAGAAGCCTTGAGAGTTGTTGTTAGTCTTCCATCTGTAACTCTTCATCACTAACTTTACCTACGATATAAACAAGGGGAGCTCTGTTGTGAGAACCTCATACTTCCCTTCTCCTCCCTTCCTAGTTTCTCCTCCAAATATCTGATTCTCATTATTTTATGCTAATGTCTCTGACTCCATTGATTTCAATCCTGACTACAGATTAGAATCCCCTAGGAATGGAAAATTAAAAAATACTGATGGCTAGGCTACCACATCCGAGATTCTAATTTAGGTGGTCTGGAGTGAGTCAAGGGCCCTGGAATTTTTTAAATACTATTTTCCCCTGATTGCTGACAAATTTTCATCTTTGTGTTGGAGATGTAGCTTTGACAGCATGCTTGCCAAAGGTCGAGACTTGGTATTATTATTATCTCCAGGGTTCCAGGCCTTGGAGCAGGAGCCCAGGTTCATTGTCTTACATAAGGTCTCCACACATCTTGGTTTGCTCAGGACAGATCCAATTTATACCCATTGTTCTTGTGGCACAGTCAATTAGCAATCCTGCCCCTTTCATTCTATAAGGTATCTCTTTTTGTACAATAAATTTATACAGCCCCTCTAAGCATAAGAGTACCTGAAGGTTTGAAAACACTTAGTGTTATGAGCTGGATTGTGTTCCCGCAGGTTAGGATGTGACTATATTTAGAGACAGGGCCTTTAAAGAGGTGATTAAGTTAAAATGAGGCCATTGGGGGTGGGCCCTAATCTAATCTGACTAGTGTTCTCCTAAGAAGAGAAAATTTAGACACACAGAGAGACATCAGGGATGCACACGTGTGCATTGAGGAAAGATTGTGTTGTGTGACACAACAAGACACAAGAAGGTGGCCAACTGCAAGCCAAGGAGAGAGGCCTCAGCAGAAACCAAACCTGTTCACACCCTGATCTTGGACTCCAGAAGTGTGAGGAAATAAGTTTTTGTTATTCCAGCCATCTAGTCTATGATATTTTGTTATGGTAGCAGTCGCAAAAAATGAACAAACAACAAGTCTCACCAAAAGAACAAGCAAGCAAACACACTTGGTAGAATATAAAGAAAGTAAAAACAGTGTAAATACTGTTTCCTAAATATTCCAATCCTCCAAGACGTATGCTTATAGCAGTTTCCCAGAAACCCACTGTCTTGAGTTTAGATTTTTGGGGTTCTTCAACCATATAATAAAGGCCTTGACTTGATGTCTTCATAGGATGCCATTAGTTTTCATACACCCTGGGTCTATAAGACTGTTCCCATGTGGAAGACTGAGGTACCCATCTCTGGGGTAGTAACTGAGATGGTGACAACACATGTTATATAATGTTACCATGAGTAAGGCATAGTTCCTACTCTCAAGGAGCTGATCTAGAAACAACTCATCTCCATGCAACAAGTAGCAGACAGAATGACTTTCGTGAAGGCTCAGTGCAAGGTCACTGAGCCAACCAGGAGAAGAGTTTAGTACAGGTTCCTGTGTGAGTGGACACCCAAACTTATTTTTTTTTAATGTTTACTTATTTATTTTGAGAGAGAGAGAGCACTCATGCAGGGGCGGGGAGGGAGGGTGGTGGCAGAGAGAAGAGACAGAGAATCCCAAGCAGGCCCCGTCCTGTCAGTGTAGAGCCCAACACAGGACTCCATCCCATGAACTGTGAGATCATGACCTGAGCTAAAATCAAGTCAGAAGCTTAATTGACTGAGCCACCCAGGCACCCCTGCACCCTCAATTTTAAATGCATTCCTTTGCCTCTTTCCTCAGAGGTTAGAGAGCACAGCTGTTATCCTTCATTTTTTTTTAACCCTTTAAATATTTGAGGACTTAAAAAGTACAAATTTTCTTTCCACAGACTACGTAACTTCAGCCTGTCCAGGGTTCATACATTGGTGCCCACTTTTTAAACTTTTAAACCCAATTTGTACATTGGCGCCCACTACCCCTCCCAATGCACATGTGTGCACACGCACGTACACAAACACTCACACGTAGGCCAAAAGGGTCTTCAGTCACCAAAAGACTCTTAAATCTAAAAAAATATATTGGTGTTGTCCTCTCACAAAGTACAGATTAAGGTCACATCCATCACATAGCTACGTGAAACATCAAATCATTGGTATATTTTCTTCATTAAGTAGAAAGCAACAGAATCAGACTGACACACATCAGTCATTCTGAGGGATGACTCTACATGCCCAGAGGAAGGTATGTTCCCACCTCCATTTCTGACAAGTGAATTAATCCTTTTTCCATTTGCGGGTATTTGGAAACATCAAGGACCTGAAATAGATCAGCCCCACTGGTAGGGGATGCACTTCCGCCAGGAAACACTACCGTTCTTCTAATCTTACATCATGGCATAAATACAACAGCCCTTGTTTTCCACACAGATTCCTACTTCTTTCACACCCAAGCATATGCTAAGAGCTCTCAAACAACACTCTTCCTCCATCTCTGGGAGGTGTTTTAAAACATTTTTAGCTCACCATACAGAAAATAGAGGAGGATCTGTTTCTTTACTCAAGGATAATAATTTTCAATTGCCTATTTATACTACAGATGGAAACCTATAGATGGAAATAAACATATTTTCATTCTAAAATTGGCATCTGCTCTGCTATAGTTAAAGGGTGGCACAATTGTATTTGAAAAACAATCATCCAGGAAATGCCACATTGCCTCACAATGCTCAGACCAAGTGCTTCTGGAATCAGGTGAATAGCAATAAAGAACTGAAGGAAGAATATTAGCCTACTGAGCGAATAGGACCACATGTAGACAGAAAATGCCAAAAATAATAGTGAAATGTGTGACTAAAAAGTAAGACCTTATGACCTATAAGGATCAGTCTCCTTTGAAAGACCCCAATAGGCAACGACTGATTGACAGTGTACAACTGTGCTGTATAATACAGTAGCAACTAACCATACATGGCTATTTAAATTAATTAAGATTAAACAAAGCTAGAAATTCAGTTCTCAGTTGCACTACCCACATTTTAAGAGCTCAATGGCCACATGTAGCCAGTTGTTCCCATACCGGGCAACATAGATAGTAGAAATTTCCATCATTACACAAAGTTGTATTGGACAGTGGTGCTCTGGAGGGTTCTGTTTGACTATTGAGTTAGCATCATTTTATTTTTATCTCTCTTATTTTTTCATTGTATTATTTCTTAAGTGGGCTCCGTACCTAGCATGGAGCCCAGTGTGGGGCTTTAACTTACAACTCTGAGATCAACACCTGAGCTAAGATCAAGAGTCTGACACTTAACTGACTGAGCGACCCAGGTACCTTGGGTTAGCATCATTTTATACATCAGGCCTTAAAGAGATGATGGGGAGCACAGCGCACCTGCTAGATGTGACGGTCCATGGCAGAAAAGTATGGCGGAAAGGAAAAATATTTAACTCGTGGAATTGACCCAATATGATATAGTGTTGGCATTTTATTACAAGAAATATCCTTAGACAAGCAGAGAAATCTTGGGCTAAAATGGAAAGTAGTTAGTAAATCCTACTATTTGAATACTTCATCACCGTCTTCTCAGCATTCCAAAATGTACCAGCCTCTTCTCATCTGTTAGCGGCTGATTGGACTTTATTGGTCATCCATTTTTCAGTTCCTGCCCCCAATGTTGTGCTCTTTCGAAGATGAAACAAAACACTTTCGAACATACATATAAATAAATAGAACCCCAATCAAAATAGAAAAATAAAGATTCTTCCCCAATTTACGAAAAAAAAAGGCAAGAACTTTATTTTAAACAAATCCTCAGTTGTGTGTTACACCATGTCCATACCTAAATCAAAAATCATAAATGATAATGCAAAGGAAATTGGGGGCTTCATAAAGCAATTATTCATATATTATTCTCAGCCAGTGCTTTAACTAAATACACAGTGGATGTAAAAGGTATAATATGGCACTTAAATATAGAAGAGCAAAGAGAAGGAAACATATTCACAGTCCAAAGAAACAGGTTTTTGAACCTTTGGTATATGTCTCAAATACACATCCGTAAACACATGTTAGCCAATAGTGTTTCCAGGTTTCTTAAGCTAGTGATTAAGTGTGTGTTTCAAAAATAACTGATAAAATAATAAATTGGGATTGACATGGGCTGATTAAGGTCTCTGGTGTGAGCACACAGGTAAATTCAAACCATGGCAAAATGAAGTATAAGAAAATGAATGGAATACACCAGTTAGAAATTCTGTGGCTCAAGTAGACACCCTTGATATCAACAACAACAACAAAATATTTTTAATGCTAGCCAAAGTCCACAAGCCAGAAGGCAGAAATATCCCAAAGCTCACAGCCACATGCCTAACAGTGCAACGACCATCTCACAGAAGTTTTATACTTGCATATTGCAATTCCCTCCCTCCCACCCAAACCCTGCCCCTAATAAACAGCACCAGTGCAGTTTGAGTTAGAAAATTGGAAATACTGAGACATTCCTAAGGTTTTCATAGTGACTAAGGGCTTGTCAGATGGGGCTTGAATGCGAACCTCTGCCATGGCCAATCTCCAAAAAGCACCCCATGTAATTCCCTCTAGCTTGCAGATAAACCATATTAGGTCTACTGTAAGGCTAGATTCAGAAAAAAGCTGGCATGCTATCCTGGGTTGAAGGAGAGGAGCATGCTGATGGGGGAGGTACACGAAAGATGCCTCAAGGATGTTTGTCCTGCAGCCCAGGATGAAGGGACGTGTTGAGATAGGTCACAAATTTTGGACCGATGAAGTATTTGTTAATGCCATTCACCAGGATATCGAGCTCAGTGGAGCTAAGTCCTACTTGGTAGCTGTGCAAGCACACTGTTGGCAGGATCAGACTGGGCCATCAACGAAAAGGCCCAAAGAAGTCCGACTCATCCATCTCATCACTCTGCGCAGTGGTCTCTGTAGGAACCAATGGTGTGACCTGTGGTAATGGCTCTACTTTCTCTCCTCTCCCATTGATGCAGGGTCTTCTCTTAAGTAGTCTTGTCCTATAGCTCAATGGCAAATGAGGGCAGATACGGCCACTCTCTCTGAGTAGTCATCTGCCTTGGGGCAGATTTCATTCCCCAGGCCCTATGTGTGAAGCTGCCCCTTCACACATAGGCAGAGTCACTGGACTGAGTCCTGCCAAAATTGGGAACACTGACCCGGGGCAGGTCCTTGTTGCGGATCTCATAGACTGACTTCCTCTTGGCCTGGGCCCCTC
The DNA here is from genome assembly GCF_018350155.1 of Leopardus geoffroyi. Taxonomy (NCBI): domain Eukaryota; kingdom Metazoa; phylum Chordata; class Mammalia; order Carnivora; family Felidae; genus Leopardus; species Leopardus geoffroyi. Next base: position 68,083,722 of record NC_059337.1, on the reverse strand, counting down.
GCACGGCCAACTTGATTTTGCGCCATCCCAGGTGGTTGAGTTCAGCCAGGTTGAGCACAACACAGATGCCACTCACGGCAAACATGAACACTAAAAAGACAGTCTTCTCAGTAGGCCGGGACACATAACATTCCACCTCCTTGATGCAGGGGTAGCGGTCACACTCATACAACCCTGGGACACTGAAGCCATAGAGAAAGTATTGGCCTACCAGAAACCCAATCTCCAGGGCATTTCTGAACACCACTTGGATAATGTAGAAGCGGGAGATGCCTTCCTGCCTTCGGAGCTTGGATCGTGCAGCAGTGCGCAGCCCTGATGGGTGTGGGGTCAGCTCCTTAACCTCTAAACAATCTGGCTCTGTCTCCTTGCTGGTGTTCTCTGTGTTCTGCAGCACCCCATTCACAATGGCATTTTGCAACTTCTTATCATCTCGTTTGCCACCACCACTGCCTCCACCCCCAGTTCCTCCAGGACCCCCCATGGACTCAGGGGGCTCCCTGTCCAGGGTTAGGAAGACAGTAGAGTAGCGGCGTTCTCGCTGTTTGGCAGACTGATGCACAGAGTAGGTGATGAAGCAGAGACTCGGGGTACACACCATTATGATCTGGAAGACCCAGTAACGAATGTGGGAGATGGGGAAGGCGCGGTCATAGCAGGCCTGGTTACAGCCGGGCTGCAGGGTGTTGCACACAAACATGGTCTGCTCATCATCGTACACCGTCTCCCCCACAATGGCCACAATGAGGATCCGGAAGATCACCACCACAGTCAACAGGATCCTGAGCAGGGGAAGAGGGAGGGAGAGAGGTTCTCAAGGGTTGAGTCACTGACTTAGGAAACCCCTGCTCCTCCTTTCCCTGCTCTGGTTGGTGTTTGCCAGGCCTTTGACTGAAGAGCTGTCCATCCCTGGTGGTTCTGACCTGGGAAACTAGGAAATCTTTTTTGGCTCTTCCCTTTCTGCTGGTTGCTGGTAGACTGGGAACACTTCATATTACAAGGATCTCAAATATATATATATCCATATTGGGCACGGTGTATTTGCAACAAATAGATTTCATCTGCTACATGGAATGCACAGAGGCAAAAAACACACCTTCACTCTGGATATGGCAAATGCACATGGAATATCTGAACAGAGAGTACCTGTTTCAAAGTCTACACACAGAGTGTGCATGTAATTATTTCAAGTGGATATTTAATTTACCCTCAGTATAAATACTGAACTTAATGTCTTATATAAACAGACAGCTATGAATGTATATCCACATATATACACGGCTTTTTATAGTGTATATACATATGAATATATATATACATATGATGACACAAAATATCAATTGGGAGTGTGGGTGTCTGATACTGTAAGTTTTAACAGCCAAATCAGTTTAGCTTGATAAGTATTTCTTGGGAAAAGATACATCTGTTCCAAAGAGCAGATCCATCTCCCCATTTGCCCTTCTCTGTCCAAACACAATCCTGCCTTCCTTGTAGATTCTATTTAGGGAACCGGATGGAGATTGGCTCTGACTCCAGAGAGTGGTGGGGGTACCACGACTGAGCCAACAACTCTTTTTCTAATGGGAGAAGAGTCAACCCCCCAGTGGTGCTTCAGGGGGAAGGGATGGAGAGCTGATCAGGAGCGGCTGGGGGAAGGGGATATCACCGGGCATCAGCATCGGGTGCACAATTACCGGGGGCACAGGCACACGGGCCGAGGACGATGGGAAGGGGCAGTGGATGGGCTGGGGGCTGTTGGGGCTCGGTCTGGACGTGAGAAGGGACTCCCGGGGGTCGCCCGACGGGGCCCGCTGACAGTCGGCTCGGCGCCCTTACCTCCCGATCATAGTGGAGTGCTGCTGCACCGCGGCTTCCAGCAGCCTCTCCAAGATGGTCCATTCCCCCATCGCTGTGCATCCGGAGGCAGCAGACAAAGACTGGGCAGCACCGGGCACGTTCCCGCTCCTGGCCCCTCCCTGGGCCGCACCTCCCGACTGGGAGCGCTTGCCCCCCAATTAAGGAAGCAAACAAATTAAAAAAAAAAAAAAATCCAGGAATCCCCTCTCCCTTTTATTGCACTTAAAAGAGGGAAATGAGGAAAGAAATCGTAGCGCACCCCGACTGATGGGGCAGCTGGCGCGGTTGGGAGAGTGGGCACTAACCTCCCGCGCCGTCCGGGGATCAGGTCTGGAGCCCACGGATGCCCGGGAGAGGGGCGGGGCGGGGGTGGCAGCGTGCAGGTCCGTGAGCTCTTGGCGGCCCGAGAGAGGTCTCACCCCCTGGGTTGGGGGCCAGGGAAGGGTCCGGGCACCACCCCCCGCGCCAGGCACTTCTGCAGGCACCGGGCGCCCCTGTGCTGCCTCCTGCGAGGCCTGGGCGCAGCGCGCGGAGCTGGCTGACGGGCTCGGGAATCCGCGGCCGCCGCCTCTAATCCGCCCTTAAGTAGTCTCTGCCTGCGTCACGCCAGGTCGGCGGAGGGGAGCCGAGCGCGGCGTGTGGCTGTCGCTGCGCGCCGGAGCCCGAGGGGCAGGGGACGCGCGCACCGGGAGAGGGGGGCAAGAGTCCTGGGGCCCCCGCGGGGAGTGGGGTGACTTCGGGAGGAAGGATCGCAGTGCCCCTCGGGGCTTCTCTAGGCGCACAGGTATCCTCACCTGACCGCCAGTCCCCGGCGAGAGGAGGGGGAGCCGGGAGCAGACGCGTGGGTGAGTGGGAACGGACGCGAGTCGGTCGTGTGGCTTCTCTACGTGCGTCCCTCACCTTTTTGCTCTTTGTCTTTGGGGCGATAACGGAAATTCCCTCTCTAAATGGAGATGCTAGTTGGGGGGAGGGGAGTGAGAACGACAGTAGGACACTTTTAAATCTCCCTTGGAGAGGATTGAGTGGCTGAGAGGGAGCCTGCGATTCGGTGCCTCCGTGGGTCAGATGCTGGGGTGAGGAAGGCTTGATGAGAGTCCATTTAGGCTGAAGCTTAAAGGCAGATGTGAAGCTGCTTCTGAGGAAGGGGTCTGGGCACAAGTCTATACCTAGGAAGTGCCTCCCGAGAGCAGGTGGGTGGCCATGACTTATAGTGTCGCTTCTCCCAGCACAAACACAAATGCTCCGCTATTTTTAAAAATTATCTATTTGCTTGTTTGCTTATGTGTATATATATTTATGTGCCTGTTTATTTATTTATTTGCTAATGGGGTACCTTGGTCTGAATCTGAATTTAAGGAGGCCCAGTATTCTACTACCGGAAACAAAACCCCTTCACAATCTCACCCCATCTTCACTTATCTGGCCTTGGCTTTCTCCTCTCAACCAACAGACCCTGGTTTCTGTCTTTAAATTTACATTTTGTTGTCAGTTCTGTCCAGAGCAACTGCGTAATTGGTTGCTACAAAATAGAAACCATCACAACAGGCTGCTAATTAGCTCAGGGGTCAGTATTAGGAGACACAGTAGTTGGGAGTGATTCATACAAATGTACCCAAAGCACAATGGGTAAGTAGTTGTCACCCTTTTGAAAATACAGCTGTAAAAAGGTTGCTAACTCATCCTAGGTATACACTGCAGACTTAATTATCCATAAAGATCGAAGCACATATGTGTATTACTTAAATCGCCATGATAAGCTTTCAGCTCTAAAGCAACCAGGGTGGTTGGGTAGCTGGTGGCCCTGGCCCTGGGAGGAAGGGTAACAGGCATGGGCTTAAGTCTACTCACACTGCACTTTTGTATAAGATGACTTTTAAGGCACAACTCAATATTTGGTGTAGGAGGGATCAGTGATATTTCTCCTAGGCCTGATACCTTTACCCCAAGGAAGCAGTTTTTCACTGCAAAGAAGTCATAGAGTTTACTAAAAATGAGAAAGGGCTCTGGCTCCCTATATTCTCTCCTTTGGCACACACTTTTGCAGTAAAGTATCTTAGACAAGGGGTGAATGAGTGAGATGGTCCCCTGGTAAATCTGCTTAACATCTTCAAATGTCCTAAAAAACTCAAAATCATTATAGTCTATACATGTGGCTTTACCAAACCCTTAAAGATGATGGTCCTAAGGCCAGAGATTGCCAGAAATACATTTTAAATGTTCATACAATGCAATTTTCAAGCACTAAGTTATGACTACAGTGTCAATCATGAGTTTATTACTTTGAAATACAGTTTAGTCTGTCATGTCATATAGATTCAACATGTGAGCACACGTTGAATATATGTAACATGCATATAAACACAAAAACGTCTATACATAGGACCTATATTTTAAGACTCCTATGTTAGATTTGGTAGCCTGTTTTTAGATAAAAACCTTCTCATCCCCACACCTTGAAAACAATGAACTGGTTTTTTTTTTTTTTAAATTTTAAAGTTTATTTATTTATTGAGGGAGAGAGCTTGTGAGTGCGAGTGGAGGAGGAGCAGACAGAGAAGGAGAGAGGGAATCTGCACTGTCAGCACAGAGCCCGATGCAGGGCTTGATTCCACGAACCATGAGATCATGAACTGAGCTGAGATCAACAGCCAGATGTTTAACAGACTGAGCCATCCGGGTGCCCCAAATATGGAAAGTTTCTATGTAGAGCTGCACGCTTCTGAATTTCCTCAGAGCACTATCTCATCCAGCTAGATTTTTGCTGTCTCAATTCCCCTCTAATTGAAGATCATCATTTAAGTCAACTGGGAAGTTCATTCCTTTTGCACTTTTTTTTAAAAATGTTTGTTTATTTTTTAGAGAGAGAGAGAGAGTGCAAGAAGGGGAGGGGTAGAGGGAGAGAGAGACAGAGCATCTGAAGCAGGCTCTGTGCTGACAGAGCCCCCAGTGAGGGGCTCAAACTCACAAACCCATGAGATCATGACCTGAGCTGAAGTCTGACACTTAACCAACTGAGCCACGTAGGTGCCCCTGTTTTATGCTTATTTAAACCTCATTTTACTCTATGATAGTAATGGTTTTGGATGAAAAACAATGGAGCTCATAGAATAACCTTTTGTTGTACATTAGACTATTTGCTGGGGTCCCACCCCAAATCTGCCAAATTAAAATCTATGGAAGCAAAGTTTAAGTACTTGAATTTTCATTTAATTCTCACCAGTGGCCCTGATAACAATAAAAAGTTGAAAACTTTTGTTTCTGTGAGTATTAAGGCAGAGAGGGGTCCTAAAATCAGGAAACCCCATCTCCTTGTTTCACAGATGTTAAAATTGACCCCCAAATTGGGTGAATTGCCTACAGTTATACTAGTAAGGAAAAAGCTATGAAGAACGTGCTATTTAAGAATCCCAGAGAAGACCAAATAATTTTAAAGGATGGAAGATAAGAACTTTGAAGAAGGAAAAGAGAATTAAAGGTGGTTTGGGTCATGGGGACATAGCTACCTATACGCATCTAAAGGAAAGTAATACCTGGATCATTGGCTTTGCAAAGCCATGTCTTACTAAACAGTAATTTCCATTAATGGAACAGGAAAATAGTCTCCACATTTAGTGATGAAAACTATCAAGGCACATAGCAAAGGGCGTGTATATACTAATACAAGGAGAGAATAGAGAGTTATTAACACTGATCCAATTTACTACATGGGTTACCTGGATACACTCTTATCCTTATATGTGCTTAGAACTTCACTTTCTTTTCAGCCACAGATTCCCAGGTGAACTTATTAACTTTGCAGCTTCAAACATTTGGTAAACGAAAACCCGCTAGGAACTTTGTGTAACATGTAAGAATGAAAGTGAATCTATTGACCCCTCCTCTACTGGACTGTGAATTCTTGGGGAGCAGAAGGCATGATACTTATAGGTCATGATACTTTCCATAGTGTCTTTAGCATTGTGGAGACTTAAGTTCATTGAAGGAGCAGGGTGGCTCCCTGGCTCTCTATTCCCCTCAACCTGGGAAAGCTGCACATTCCCCGAGTAGAAGTGGGTCTCGGCTCCCCTGGGACCATAGGTTACATTCAAAGTGACAGGGGGTCCCTTTTGCCAAGTTAAAGTCCCGACACACTTGGGACAGCCTGAGCCCCTCAACAGAAAGCATTTTTTGTTAACCTCCAGCCCCCTGCTCTCACTCACAGTGGCCCCAACCCCCTGCTCAGCTTTGCCAGCCTTATGCTGAAGCATCAGAGAGGCAGGGAGCCCAGGGAGCTGGGCCTGGATACATAGATTCCGATGTGCCAGCATCTGTAGCCTCTGGGATTTGTGTGGCTCGGGAGGGACTACCTTCTGTTTGGGATTGGTCTCTGTGTTAAAGTCCTCCACATTTCATTCACAAACAGTTAGGATTAACTGAGTTATATCTCCCCCAGTGGCCTACATACATCTATTTCCTAATGAAACCATCAAGCTGTCTTCTGAGGGGGCAAACCCAACCTGTCTTGTGCGACTTAAAAGAACATAAGTGGCACGTGAAGTCTACTCCTTTTTGCTGCAAAGTGATTTTTCTCTTTCTTTCTTCTGTGCTCCCTTACCTATATTTAAGCCCCAGCCCAACTGTTTATGGAAACACTTGTTTTTGCTGTTCAAAGTTTACAGAGTAATATTTCCTACAGAAGTAAAGCTGTCCAGGGACACCTGGGTGGCTCAGCTGGTAAAGCATCCAACTTCAGCTCAGGTCATGACCTTACAGTTTGTGGGTTTGAGCCCCGGGTCAGTCTCTATGCCAATAGCTCAGAGCCTGGAACCTGCTTCAGATTCTGTGCCTCCCTCTCTCTCTCTCTGCCCCTCCCTCACTTGTGCACTCTCTCTCTCTTTCTCAAAAATAAATAAATAAACATTAAATAAAAAAGAAGTAAAGCTTTCCAACCCACAATTATAAGTAGCCCTGAATATGGTGACTTCTGTGTGGCTTAGGACTTCCCAGAGCCTATTACTTTCAAAACTATTCCTCAATCTAGTGGTTCCAAATACCAAGTCATGTCCTCACCCCAGGAGACCATGTATCCAAATAGTGAGAAAATCCAAAATCTTCTGCTTGCTACTTCTTTGAATATATATATATATATATATATATACATATATATATATATATACATATATATATGTATATACATATATATATATGTATATACATATATATATGTATATATATATATATGTGTGTGTGTGTGTATGTATATATACATATATATACACACACACATATATATATCCCTTTTTTAAAGTTTATTAATTTCGAGAAAGAGAGAGAGAGAGAGAGAGCACAGGAGGGGCAGAGAGAGAGAACGAGAGACAGAATCCCAAGCAGGTTCCATTCTGTCAGTGCAGAGCCTGACACCCTGACACGGGACTCAATCCCTCTAACTGTGAGATCATGACCTGAGCCGAGATCAAGAGTCAGATGCTTAACCAACTGAGCCACCCAGGCAGCCCAGCTATACATATCCCTTTTAAAAAATCATATGCACAAATTCCCCATTCCTCAGCCACCGTGTATATAGAGGATACACCTATGTGTAGTGACATCTCAGGGATTAACGTAATATGACATTGTGGCCAAAGCAGATGCGTGAAATCACAGCAAATAAATTAACACTCCATTAAGAATCAAATCAGCCCTGCTGACACATAATCTTTCACATCTATGTCAAGTCGTGATTCCCATTCACATCAGGAGCATCCCAGCGGGGGCTTATTAAACCCGCAGGAAGAGATTTCTTTTAAGTCAACCCTATTCAGAAGTCATTCAGCGACAGTGCAGAAGAGCCTGCCTGGAGTCTGGGCACCCCCCCCCCCTCTTCACACTCTCATTGTCGCTGTCCAGCCAGAGTCCCGACCATGCAGGACATAGCTGGGCTTCCAGCTGAGCGAATTTCCAGGCTGTATAAAAGAGATGAGGAAATTGCAGGGGAAATGCACGTGGGTTGGACCTGCCTCTGGCAGGTTTGTTAAACTGGGAGAATAGATGTTAGTTCCCACGTGTGCTCTTCCTTCAGGTCTTCCGCATCAGAGTATACTGCTGAAAGTTGGATTCATCCGGTTGCTTCATATCTACAGCCAAGATAATTGTGTGGAATTGATATTCATCCCGAAAGGAACTTCTTTAAGATCTGGAGCTTATTTTCAAGGTTGTTTCTTGCTTTCATAACCATACATGGATTCTCCTGGTTGCCTGGTATCTTGACCTTCAAAAATCAGCCAGTTTCTCTTTTTGCCAAGACTCTGGGGGCTCAGGCATTACTCAACCCAGAGGCTTTTGTGATTTTCTAGCTCTTGTCTACCTAGCTGCCCTCTGATCACTTTTGGGCACCAAATCCAAGTCTGGTATGGAGAACTCTTGTTTCTGGAGCTGGGGTGAGACTGGAAAGAAGCTGTCACTCACTTATTATTGACCATGTGTTCAGCTCTCTCGCTGCAGTATTTTGGTAAGTCAGCCAAGGGTTTGTCAAGACCATGAACTCTGACTTGCACATTTGATTCGTTTCACAGTCTTCTCTGATCCACAAAATCCCACACCAAATTTTTCTTCTTGTTATCATATCATCATTCCACCTTGACTATAGACTGCCTTTGGTCATACCTCCCATCCCTGGAACTCATCTTGAATCCACACCTAGTGACCCTTGAGCCTCCTACAGTTGTACTTCACCACTCCCCACCCCTTACGCCACCACCATAAAGGAAAGTAATCCGATAAATGAGCATACCGGGGTGTTAATAACTGATAACCACTTAATGTATTATCCTTCTCAGAGGCATTATCCTCATTTAACTTGGAAAGCCTTCATTCAAAGACATGAATTTTTCTAGGTAGTTTTCCAAACACCACACAGAAGAAGAGAATAGCTGTTTGGGGATAGGGGATGTTCTGAGCTTCCTCAAATCACACCACACAGGTATTTGCCTCTTTTATTGATCTATAAAGTGGTCCTACTTTGGAAATACAGAATTACATGAGCACTGTGGTTCTTAAACTTTACTGTACATTAGAATCACCTGGAGAGCTTTGGAAAATCCCATTGCCTAGCCTGTTCCCCAGACCAATTAAAGCAACATTTCTGGAGGTGAGCCCAATGCGATGATATATATTTTTTAAAAACTCTCCAGGTGATTCCAACATGCAGTCATATTTGTGCACTAGTGCAATAATACCCACTACCAACTACTTAGGCAAAACAGCTCTGTGACAGCCCAGTAAAATAGGCTTTCTCCTAGTGCTGGGAATGGTGCTTCTGGACACAAAGCCAGAATTTCATTCTGAAAATGTGTTCCTGTGGTTCTGTAAGTACTTAGTATAATCCGTACAGGCTAAGTAGTTAGTTGCTAAACTGCAGACACCCATCTCATTTCATCTCAGTCCACTCCTGGCCATCTGGTCCTCTGTATTTCCATTACAGGGCCATGTGTGTATTAATGAAATGATTGCATCCGATTACATCTTTTATTCAGAGCACAAGAAGAACAGTCTATGTATTTTATTCTCCAGCATGACTGTTTCTCTCATGAAGTCAATAATTAAGTTATTTTATTTCATGCAGAGGTGGGATGGTCTTCTATTAAGATAAGAGTGTATATCAAATATGTTACTGCTTACAATATAATTTCAGTTTTGCTGCCTGTTATCTATAATGTAGACATTTCACTCAAAAGCATAGACTTCCCCAGATCAGATACTTGTTAGTAGTCTCCATTTTATTTATTTTTTATTATTATCTTTTTAATATTTATTTTGAGAGAGGGAGAGACAGACAGAGTGTGAGCAGGGGAGGGGCAGAGAGAGAGGAAGACAGAATCCAAAGCAGGCTCCAGGCTCTGAGCTGTCAGCACAGAGCCAAATGAGGGGCTCGAGCCCAGGAACCATAAGATCCTGACCTGAGCCGAAGTCTGACGCTTAACCGACTGAGCCACCCAGGAGCCCCTCATTTGCAGTAGTCTCCATTTTAAAATATCTGTCATATGGGGGACACCTGGGTGGCTCAGTCCATTAAGCATCCCACTCTTGATTTTGGCTTGGGTCATGACCTCGCAGTTTGCGGGATCAAGCCCCATGCCGGGCTCAGGGCTGACACTGCAGAGCCTGCTGGGATTCTCTCTCTCCCTCTCTCTCTCTCTGCCCCTCCCCCCATAAATAAATAACCATTTAAAAAATAAAATAAAACAAAATAAAATGTCTGTCATATAATTCAGGTTAATAACCAAGTGGTGACAATTAGTATACAAGAGAGATCACCTAAGAGCACCAAAAGGCTGAGTTGTCACTTTTTTCTCTAGTTTCTCTGCAACAGGTCAGATGGTCAGAAAGCCATATACCTAGACTGTATTTTTATGCCATTGCTTGGTGGAGTATGAAGGGTCAGGGGGAAGGGGACCCACTTCTTAGCCTAAATATTTACCACAGTCTTTTGTGTTGTTGTTGCAACCAAGACTGTTCTTCTCAGGAAATTTTATAGTGACAATTGTTCAAATAAAAAGGAAGTTTTTCTATCCTGTGACATCTGAATGAGCAAAAATAAATGAAGAATGGATGAACCAATAAATAGCATGGTGCTCACTTTTTATTAACTAGCTACATTCTCTCCTACCCTTTTACTTTACTAGAGTAAATGTTAAAAAATTGACAAATGTATATACATATAAATATAAATATATGTACATTGCTACAACCAAGTTATATCAACCCAATAGTATTTTATTTTTGCACACATAGATTATTGGCACTCGCATTAATTTGCTTACTCAATGAAGATTTAGCCATTGTTAGGGTGCCTGAATGGCTCAGTTGGTTGAGCGTCCAACCCTTGATTTCAATTCAGGTCATGATCCCAGGGTGGTGGGCATCAGGCTTCCCTGGTGAGCACGGAGCCAACTTGAGATTCTCTCTCCCTCTCTCTCTGCCCCTCCCCCACTCTTTCTCTCTCTCAAAATAAATAAGCATTAAAAAATTTACTCATTGTCTAGTGTGTGCCAGGGGGATACAGTAATGAGTAAAACAATATTATCCCTGACCTCATGGGGTTTAAAATCTAGTAGGAGAGATGTATATAAATTACTCCATAGTAATGTGTCCTTTTAAAATTGTGATAAGTGCTACCATTGGACGGCTCTGAACTATGCATCTGTGAGTATATAATAGACCAGTAATATTAATAGCAAAGCGGGTGAAAGGGGTGGAAAGGGAGCATTCTGAGCTCAGGGAACAGCACTAAACAGACCCTGGAGTAGGAGAGAACACATTCCAAGAATTGTGAAGTCTCCAGTGTTGATTCATGGGAGTAGGGGTAAGGGAGTTGGGTTGCAACATGGCTGGAGAGGCAGCCAAGGGTCTCATCAGGCAGAACTCTATAGGGTAGGGTAAAGACATTGGTATTTTCCTAAGAGTAATGTGCTGCTTTTGAGGGCTTCTAAAGAGGCAAGTGACATGATTAGGTTTGTTTTTTAGAGCTCAATCCATTTACATTATGGAGAGACTAGACTGGAGGGGGTGGGCAAGAGCAGATGCAGGTAAATTAGGGATGACAAGCCACTGGTGAAAGGTTATACTGAAGTCACACCCATTCCCATTACCTTCCTTCCCTCAGGGACTATGTGGCTATCCCAAGGAAACACCTCCAATATTTAACCCTGTCTGCTCTCAGGTTAATGAGCTAGATGGTTTCTCAGAAACCATCCCAAACTCATAATCTGCTTTAATTATGTAAGAAACAAATAGGCCCTGATTGTAATGGTCAACATAAATACCTCCGTGATTAGTTGAATCTAAAGAGCATTACTAATTATGATGCCTCTTTCAAACATGTTTATCTCTGAATACAGTAAACAAATTGTGGAAGGCAGCCCCTTAGCACCAAGCAATTTCAAAGAAATGGTTAAGAGCGGGCCCCCCAATTAAAGAGCCAGGGCTCCTGTGAATCTATTTTGCCCTGGAAACCCATGTTTTGCCTCAGTTATTCAGTTCAGCAGGGGCCAGGGAAAGGTTCAGGTAGAGGGTAGCGTTCTTTGACGGAGGAAGAGGACACTAATATTTTATAATTTCCTGAGATTTTGACTAATTTTTTTGAATAACATAGTTTAAAGATAGCCCAACAATCAAATGAAACTGAAGAGATCAACACTGCTGTTAATAAATAGATCCTGGGGAGTAGCACACAGATGAAAGTTGTTTTCCTAGGAGAATATAAATATACTCCAAATTTGGTGCCATAGCTCAAACTATTTCTGAGAATCCTCTTTTAGAATTGTCTCCAGAACCCCTTGTTAGCATGTAAGAAGATCCTCATTACTTGAAAAAATCACACCTCGTGTTTTACTATAAGTTGTGTGAGCCAGCCTGATTGCCCAATTTATTTTCATTAGTGGCTTCTGAAAATACATATTTTAATGAGTCTGAATTTAAAAGAGGGGGAAAAATGTTTTGCACCTGCCTCATATAGGGTTTCTTGGCAACTGTGAGCTGGGATTCGGGTCCCTTCTGCTTCTCCAGGATACAAGTTGGAAAGTTTCCTTCTGTTGTCCATGAATATCCAGTAACTTTTGGTTTTTCACAATATCAAATTCCCCTTCAGAGAATGGGTTTGCTATCACTGAAGATATTCAGAAACCTACTTTCCAGGCCCAGAATAAATACAACAAGCAGTGAGTTCCCAAAATATTCTGCACACTGACAGGGCGCTATGATGTGCACATGGGTGACCTTGCTCCTCTGCCTTCTCTCGACTTCCATTTGTTCCTCCAGACTCAGTCCAGCTATGCCCCCTAGGAAGATCCCTTCCTTCTCCACCACATCTCCTGCACAGTTGTATTAGGTGCTCCCAGCATATAATTTTCCATGCTGTATCATAATCATCCTCACCAATAGACCATAAACTTATCCAGAGCAGGAAGGGTTTTATTTTTGTTCTGCTGCGCTTTTACCTTTACAGCCTTCAGTACCTAGCATGATCCATGGGATGTAATAGTCACTCAAATATTTACTAAGTAAAGCTTTGTAAATACAGCAGCAATAGGACACTGGTCCAGGAGAGAGAGATTTAGTGTCCGGGTTTTTCCATGGCCAGAGTCCATCAATTTTGATCTCCAGCACCACCTTCTCAGGAATTCTTTCGGATCTCAACATTTTTCTTATCTAGGCCTGGTGCCCCTTAGGGGGCATATGTTTCTAAAGAGAGAATGACATGAGAGCATGAGAGATTTGAGCCTCAATTCTGATCTGTAGCTAGTTTCTAGCTAGCTACAGGTTCAATTATTTAGCCTTTCTGAGTATTGATTTCCTTCACTGTAAAATTGCGGAAAGTATCACTGGGTTTCTGGGAACATTACATGACATATAACCTGGCACATAGTAAGTGCTTAATATAATGTTAGTCTGCATTCGCCCTCTGTGCTTCCTTAGCATTCTTTACAAATCCTATCAGTTTCCTTGTCTGCCTCCCTTGTTGGACTTCAAGTCAAGGACTGTATCTTTTATCTCCCTACTCTAGGACATGGGAATTGCTCAATAGTTGCTTGTTCATTGAATAAAATCTCCCATTTTAAAAGCGTAGAGACATTAAAATGACCTGCTCAACTCATACAGCTAAGACATGACTAAGCCAAGAACCACAACACAAATTGAATGCTTAAGCCAATACTTATTTGGTCCAACTGCACAAAACCATGCGATCAATGTATACATGTATCTATGAAATATGATCTGTGCATATCTACACAGGCATATCTTCACAAAGACTGATCAAGTATTAGGCGCAATCTAACTTCCCTTCACGGAAGAAGAGGATTCAGGATTTACGTCCATCACTAGCAACTCAACGCAGCACATGTTTCACTCTTCTTCTTCTACCATCTTCCTGAAATAACTGTATCATACTTTTGTTGAGTGGATAGTCAGAGTGTATATTGTGTCATGTAAGTCCTATTCCCAGCCTAGTTTTGTAGAATCCCATAATTTCTCTTTTGTGTAAAATTTTATTCTCCCTGATCTGAGCATTTTTGTTGGTTGTTTTGATTTTCTAAAGTCTTCTCATTTCTTCAACCCCAAATTCTCTGTCCCAGTTATCCCTCAAAATATTTGAATATGCCATGTTCTGTCCATTACATTTTCTTAGAGAAACTTCTTCCACAACATTCTGACTTCTCCAATCTGGACTAATTAGAGAAGCGAGCAACTGATACACTGGGATGTACCATCACCATCATCCTGGGAGTTCCCTTTCCCTCTCTTCCGTGTGCAATAGTTTGCCCCAGGTTTTTTTCTTTTGTGGGGTCCTCCCTTGTTTTGATATAGTACCTCCTCTACTAATTTTCTGACAAATAGCCCATGGGAGGAAAATGTTAGAGGCCTCTCACATCTGCAATTGACTTCCATCTCCTGTTGCATAACCATTTCCTTCCGAATGTATAGTCCTTCTCCATTGTCTTATAGCTTCCAGTATTTCCCCTGAGAAGTACAAAGATGTTCACATTGTTGCAAAAGTGTGCAACTTTTTCTATAGAAGATTTTTCAGATATTCTCTTTGACCCTTGTATTCTCATATTTCACAATAGTTTGCCTTAATGTAGACCTTTTCTTCATCTACTGTGCTAGATACTCAGGAGGCCCTTTCAGGCTACAAACTCATACATCTCAGTTGTGGGACAGGTTCCTAGATTATTTCGTTGATGATTTCCTTCAGACCTTCACCTCTATTTGCTCTGTTCTCTTCTATTAGAATTGATCACTTGGATATTCATCCTTCTGGACCTGTTGTCTAATTTTTATCTTCCTCTTTAATTCTTTATTTCTTTGTTCTGCTTTCCGGGAGATTTCCTAAACTTTTTCTTGCATTCCTTTTATTTCATTTTTAAAAATTTCTATAATCATAATTTTAATTTGCAATAGTTCTTTTACACTGTCTTGTCTCTCTCTCAGAATAATAATATAATTTTTGAGGTTTTCTTCTCCCTGCATGGTCTGTGTTTACTCATTATTTTTAAAGTGTGTTTCTGTCTTGGGGCACCTGGGTGGCTGAGTTGGTTAAGCATCTGACTTCAGCTCAGGTCACGATCTCATGGCTTATGGGTTCGAGCCCTGCATCTGGCTCTGTGCTGACAGCTCAGAGCCTGGAGCCTGCTTTGGATTCTGTGTCTCCCTCTCTCTCTGCCTCTCCACTGCTCATGCTCAGTCTCTCTTTCTCTCAAAAAATAAACATTGAAAAAATTTTAAAAAAATTGTTTCTAGCCAAAGCATAAGAGACTCTTAAAAACTGAGAACAAACTGAGGGTTGATAGGGGGTGGGAGGGAGGGGAGGGTGGGTGATGGGTATTGAGGAGGGCAGCTTTTGGGATGAGCACTGGGTGTTGTATGGAAACCAATTTGACAATAAATTTCATATATTGAAAAAAAAATTGTTTCTCTCTCCATATTTCACGTTTCAGGCTTTCCTTCTCAGATATCTTCTGACTTTTGGTTGTCAGCTCATATATTTGTTTTTTAAAAATATTTATTTATTTTTAGGAGGGGAGAGGGGCAGAGAGAGAGGGAGACAGAGAATCCAAAGCAGGCTCATGCTGTCAGCGCAGAGCCTGATATGGGGCTCGAGCCCTCCAACTGTGAGATCATGACCTGGGCGGAAGTAGGATGTTTACCCCACCATGCCTCCCAGGCTTCCTGGTTGTCAGCTCATGCTTAAGAATGAATGGAATACTATGAAACTGATTGGAAACTCCAAGTGGGTGGGTGGGGCCTGTTGACTACTGGCTTCAAGGTAGAGCAGCGCTACTGGCATCTGGTAGATGGATCCTAGGAGGGCTGCTACACATCCCACAAGCACGAGACAACCCACACATATAAAAGAGTTAAACTGCCCAAAACATCAGTAGTTTTGGTTGAAAAATCCTGAGTTATGTCTCTGGGCCATTTATTTAAAAACCTCTGATTTGGGTTTTTTTTTTTTTTTTTTTTTTTATCTTTCTCTTGGGCTGGTCAGATTCTGCTAAAAAGAATCCACCAGTGTCCTGCCTGGGGAATTCAGATCTGATTCCCAACATTCTGGGAGTCAGGGGGCAGTAGTGAACTGGTGGTTTTAACAGAGTGCAGAGGTCACTTAATCACTCCCTCGGTCATATTGTCTCCCCATCATCAACTGTGGCCCCATCTGGACGCTCAACTGACTGACCCACCCAGGTGCCCCCAAAATGTAGACATTCTGCTGGCTTTTTCTAGTTTGCAAGTGCATGTTACCAAATGAGTTTTGATGTCAGGAGTGGTTTGGCTGGGTTTTTTTCTTTTAAAGAAATCTATGGCTACAAATATGAGGAGCTGATTTGGAGCCCACATAATCTGCAGGATGCAGTATGATAGGAGCCAGAAAAAAAAAATTAAACCTAAACCCAAAAGAAAACAAGAATCTAAACATAATCTGCTAAAAATAAAATAGCAGTGTGGACAAATTGACTAACTGAAATTCTGTGTGAACAAAATTGAGATTTCTCCAGCTGACCAGGTCCCTCAAGCAGCTGGAAAAATGATGTTAACTCAGTGTCACTGGCTGTGGTCTCTCCCTAGAAATCTAATTTTCACTGTTGTGAAATTCTCTGAAATCCAGTGACTCCAGAGGGGACCTGGATTGTGCTCTGGCTCTCCATCCCATGCACAGATGCTACTCTCAAGGCCATTAAAAAAAATCTGCTTTGGAAGCAGAGCGGGGATATAGTCATGCTTCCCAGGTACAATGGGTGCCCGAGATGATTCTTTCACACTTCAGCCCTAAGACTATTGTCTGCATGAAGGCAGACATTCCATTCTGTGACTGAGGAGAATTTCTAATATCAAGTAGAAAGCAGGAGTAAAGGCACATTTGCATTAAAGTTGTGCAAATACATGCAGCCCAAAGTAACTGAAACCTGAGCCTAGAGTGACGTGACTCTTGCATTTTAATATCTAAGGGAACTACTTGTATAATGCCATGGCAACAGCATCACCTTCAACGGTTCTCCTGAAGAAAATCTTGCAGAAACACGATCCCAATACGTGAAGATTTGGCATTGATTTGATGAGCCAGTGGTCAAAGTATTTCATGTCTTGCTGTGTTTCGTTGTGTACTTTTTGACTTTTGAGAAATTGCACAAATAACATTCAGCTTAGAAAAATTAGAATATATAAGCAGCTAAAGAAAACTATTCCATTCAGATGTAAGCACTGCCTTACAGTGATTTTTCTATGCCTATATACCCAACTATATTAGAGAGGGAGAGCAAAATATTTTTTTGACACAAAGAATTAAAGGGTTTCCTCGTCATAGGCCTTCATTGAAAGAATAATGAAGAACTGTCAATCAAGAAAAAAAAAATTAAGCCCAGAGTGGAATGTTAGGGGGAAAATATTATGAAAAAAAAGGTAGTCTTGTTCATAAAGGTAAGTATCAACTGTAAATACTTAATGTGGGCAAAGTGGGGATAAAAACAAATTTAAAAACAGCAACATAACACGAGGGCCATAGAAAATAACTTTAGGTTGTGTTAAGTTAAATGTGTATTAAAGGCTTAAGAGCAAACACAAATAAATGGAAATGGGATGTAAACTTTCCAGACTAGTAGAGAAAACATCAGTTCACTAGAAGTCAGTGTCTTAGTCTACTCCAGCTTCCATCACAAAATACCAGACTGGATGGCTTAAACAACAGAAATTTATTTTCTCCTAGTTCTTGGAAACCCAAGATCAAGCTGCCAGCCTATTCAGTTCCTGGCAAGGGCTCTCTTGCTGGACTGCAAATGGTCACCTTCCTGATAACTCCTCAGACAGAGAAGAAAGAGAGAAAGCAAGCTCCCTGGTGTTTCTTCTTATAAAGGCACGAATCCCATCATGAGGGCCCCGTCCTCATGACCTCATCTAAATCTAATTACTCTTGGGGCGCCTGGGTGGCGCAGTCGGTTAGGCGTCCGACTTCAGCCAGGTCACGATCTCGCGGTCCGTGAGTTTGAGCCCCGCGTCGGGCTCTGGGCTGATGGCTCAGAGCCTGGAGCCTGTTTCTGATTCTGTGTCTCCCTCTCTCTCTGCCCCTCCCCCGTTCATGCTCTGTCTCTCTCTGTCCCAAAAATGAATAAACGTTGAAAAAAAAAATTAAAAAAAAAAAAATAAATCTAATTACTCCTAAAGGCCCCCACCCCCAAACACCATCACACTGAGGATTAGGGCTTCAACATACAAATTTTGGAGGACACAAACATTTAGTCTATAATTGTCAGCAAAGGAAGACAAGGACACTAAATAAATAAACCAAAATCACAGTAAATTAAAAAACAAAACACATAATTCAGTGACAGAAGTATCAAAATGTGACTTATTTATTTTATGGCGTAGTATCTAGTAGCAAAAAATGAAAGAACTTGATCTACATCCATATCCACAGATATCAATAAAAATAGATCTCATAAACAAAAAAAAAAAAAAGGAAGGTGCTGGTTGATAAGTAGAAGATGGCTTCATTTGTATAAATGTTAAATACAGGAAAACACAGCCTATGTTTTCTACAGGGATATTTAGGATATATATGAATATTTGGGAACTGTACAAAAAAATACAGAGTCATGGATTAGAAGAACAGTTACCAATGTCAGAAGACTGAAAACAAAACAAATCAGAAACCAAAACTGGAGAAGGGGGTTGAGGAGGAGTACAAAAGAACTTTTGGTTTACCTGAAAAAAAATTTTTTTTTTTAATTTTTTTTTTTCAACGTTTATTTATTTTTGGGACAGAGAGAGACAGAGCATGAACGGGGGAGGGGCAGAGAGAGAGGGAGACACAGAATCGGAAACAGGCTCCAGGCTCTGAGCCATCAGCCCAAAGCCCGACGCGGGGCTCGAACTCACGGACCGCGAGATCGTGACCTGGCTGAAGTCGGACGCTTAACCGACTGCGCCACCCAGGCGCCCCGGTTTACCTGAAAAAAATTTTAAACACCTGTATGGCAGGCCTAATGTTAAGCATTGAAAATAATACAATGACCAGGAACAGGTTTCCTGTTCTCCCAGACCTAATGGTCTGAAGGGAAGGCAGATGTTAATCAAAGAATTACAAAAATATAAATTATAACTATGGTAAGTTTAAGGAGGGCAGTGGGGGAGTGCAGGAGTAGGGAGGAAGGTAGCACGCTAAATGGAGAAGCCACCATGTGCAAAACCCTGGCAGTGGGAGTAGACATATATAAGGCAGTAGGGCTGAGGCTGGGGAAGGGGTAGGGGTTTGTGAGGTGGGGCCAGACCATTTAGGTCTTGCAGGCTGCTTTAGGGTTTGGACCTTATCTGTAAAGTAGCAGAAAGCCATTGACAGGTTTCATTTGCAGTTGGGGCCACTGGGTGGCTCAGCTGGTTAAGCAATTAGACTCTTGATTTTGGCTCATGTCATGATCTTGCAGTTGTGAGATCAAGCCCCAAGTTGGGGTTCCACGTTGGATGTGAAACCTGCTTAAGATTCTCTCTCTTCCTCTCTCTCCCCACCCCCCACTCGTGCACACACTCTCTTTCTCTCTCTCTCAAAAAAGTGTTTTTTTAAAAAAGATTGCTCTTGGGGCGCCTGGGTGGCGCAGTCGGTTAAGCGTCCGACTTCAGCCAGGTCACGATCTCGCGGTCCGTGAGTTCGAGCCCCGCGTCAGGCTCTGGGCTGATGGCTCAGAGCCTAGAGCCTGTTTCCGATTCTGTGTCTCCCTCTCTCTCTGCCCCTCCCCCGTTCATGCTCTGTCTCTCTCTGTCCCAAAAATAAATAAATGTTGAAAAAAAATAAAAATAAAAATAAAAAAGATTGCTCTTGATCTCAATTGGAGGGGCAAGAAGAGATGTGTGAGAGTTATTGTAGCATCGGGTGAGACTGGGAGTGTGAGGAAAAGGAGGCAGAGGAGGTGAAATTCATTTCATCAGAGTCAGAAGATTTTTAGAAGAACATTCGAAAGGACAGTCTGATAGATTGGCCATGATTAGTGAGGCAGATAGAGGTGAAAAGATGAGTCCCTGGCATCACTGTATGGACTCTTGCCACTTCAAAGAGAATAAGACCAGGCTTGGAGGTGAAGATTTTGAGTTTGCTTTTGGACCAATTGAATTTAAAGTGCCTTTGAGACCCAAGTAGCAATTCAAGGAGGTAGTTGAATATAAATGTTTGAAATATAAAGGTGGCAATCGATCCTTGGGGACATGGGTAAATTCACTTATGGAGACACTGTGGCATGGGAAGGTGGCCTAAGTCATTGTCCTGACAAGTTCTGTTACAGCTGGCAGGTGGAGATGAACCTGCAAAGAATATGGAAAAGCTACACGTTGGAGGCAAACCAAGAGTATAGCCAGGAAAGAAGATATTTCACCAAGAGGCAGTTGTCAGCTGTGATAAGGGTTGGAAAAATGGCTCTTTGGATTAGGCACCATGGAGGTCATCAGAAATGTTCACAAGAGCTGTGTTGGTGGGGTGAAGTGACAAACTGGAGTGGACTGAGAAGTGAGCAGTAAGGAAAAGGAGGCAGTCCCTTTGAGGGGTCTGACTCTGAAAAAGAGAAAGAGAACAGTGACTGCAGTGGAATGTTGGGTTGAGGCAGAGTGATTTCTAATGCAAAGACCTGAATTTGTGTGTTTGCTATTAGGAAGTTGAGGGAGTTTCAGTTTCTGGCTTATCTTTTCTTTTTGAGGTTGGCAGGGGCAAGTCACGAAATACAAAGAAGAGAAGGGGAGAGCAGTAGAAGTAATTGTTTGAAAGCTTAGGAAAGAAGGTTTAAAGTGGCTACCAGGTACTAAATATGGGCTAGATAGGCACTACACTAGTCTTTAGCCTTATACGTGTGATCTCCTTACATAGGGGCACAACTGATCTCTCCTGCGTTGTAAGGTCTTTGTTTAATTCAGCTTATTTTTTTTTTCTTTTTCTGTAGGAGTTTCTGTAGGAGTTCCTGGTTCAAATTCCACACTGCACACAGAGCCGGAACTTATGAAGGGATGGCCAAGTCCTGGATGTAACTTCTGAAACCACCTAAGGCGTTCTCGGGAACATGTTGGGCTGTGCGGTCTGGGGAGCAAGTGAAGTCCTGAGTGTGCAGAAGTGCATGGGACAATCTTGATAATGCACCAGGGCCACTTCTGTCTGATTGAAGTGGCCTTGAAGAAAGGGACAGGACCATGATGCAAGTTGGTGACTCCCCCGTCCTGGTCCATCCCTCCCTCCACACACACCCCATCCAAACCCTGACTCACTTGGTCCAATCTTAAGAAGGAAAGTACTGACAGGGAAGGAAGAGACTTCATGTTTTTTCCTGATTCACTAACGATGTTGTCAAAGGCTCTGGGTGAGATATTTAATTTCTCTGTCTCCTGGTTTGCTGTCTGTGAAAGGGTGACCCTAATGCCAGGTTCCTGTGGGGACTGTGACAGACCGCATTACAAGAGAGGCTCTCTCGGATACTTCAGTCCCCACCCTTAGAGTTCAGTTTCTTCATCTGTAAAACAAAGCATTGGACTAGAAGTTCTCAGGTTCCGCCCAGCTCTCTCCTTCTGCATTCTCTCAGGGGGAGGAGGTAAAAAGGGAATGGGGGAAGAGAACTTTGAACTAAACCGGATGACAGGACTGTCTCTTCCAGAAAAGGCACAGTGCTGCGCAAGCAGCATCTGTGAGGTATGCCTCAGTTCTCCTTCCAAACTTGTTTTTCCCAGGGGTTTCCTGAGGCCTCTCAAGAAGGCTCTCAAAACTGACCTGAAATATTCACAACTTGAACCATCAGGAAGGATTACTTTGATTCTGTCTGAAATCTTCCCTGCATTTGGTAAGACAGGGCAAAGAAAGAAAAATAAATTACTGAAGGAAATGAATAGGATAGTATTATCTATAAAAGACAATTTAGAAACTAGATGAAGATACAAGGGGTCTGTTTTACTATTGTCACTACCTTTATGGATATTTGAAAAGTCTCCTAATAAAATGGTTTCTTGAAAGAATATCTGAAAATCGGTAGTTGTAAACCAGTAATTTTCAAATGCTGTTTTTCACCATGATACACACACACACACACACACACACACACAAAACCCACATTTATGTTGCAACCCAGTACATAAACATACAGACTAAAACCAAGTTCCACAAAACATTATTCACCCTCACCATGCACCACACCATACACAACATACTCTGATGTTTTCTATTTTCTGCCCTGCTTCTTTAAAAAAAGGTTGGTTGGAACCTACTCAATTCATTTCAAGAATCATTTAATGGCTCGTGACCTACAGTTTGAAAAACACAGTTCTAAACAGTATCAACTCATTCTGGTGGGCAATTGAATACTTGCCTGCTGGCCTGGGCCAGCAGGAGAGTAATGACTATTTGGAGAGGGATTGAAACAGAATGAGCAGTTATGGATATTTGCCCAGCCTTCTTGGAAAAGCCTGACCCTGGTCTGGTGATGGGGGCATCATCAGGGCTTAGCAAAATGAGAGCGTTTCATAAGCTACCATTTCTGTGTACATGGCCCACTTGCCCAACTTTTCTTACACGGGCTTATTTGCTTCTAGAATCTGTCCTGCCAACCAGCAGCCATGGTCTGCTGCTTCTTCCCCGCCCGCCTCCCATTTCTGCCTTCTCAGAGGCACAAACCAGTCCTCAGGCATTTTTCCAATTTGCTGGGGATTATGAATTTATATCCTGTCCTCTCTTTCCTCTTCTCTTCCCCCCAAATGGTGACTGTCCCCCCAAGCCCAGGGTCGTTAACAAAAGCAACATCTTCAAAGAGAAGGGATGAGGACATGACTGAGATTTGCTCAGTACTTAAATCCCATTGAAGTACCCAGGTCAGGCCTGGCAAGCAGGGGACAGACAGCCTGCATCTGGAAAAGAGAAGGTTTAGGGCACATTTGACTTCAATATTTAAAAACCAAGTGCCCAGCTGTTCAGTTCTTCAACAAATAAACTCAAATACCTCCTGTAGAGGAAGGAAAGAATTTTAGGACAGAATCATTAATTCAAAGGACATCAAGAAAATAGAGTAGACATCATCCTGATCTACTATTTAAAAAAATAACTTTAGGGATGCAATTTTACAATGCTTTATAAACAGGTCCACCAATCCACGAGTGTTATATATGTGAAATGTTTACTAACTGGAAACAAATGTTTACATTGGATAAACTACCTCCTAAAAAGTCCATTTCCTCTGTTCATGCAAATGTTGCTATTTGTGCGGAGTGGAAGGGCATTTCTACTTCTCCTACCACAAAAGCTGTATTTCTTTCAATATTAAGGTTAATGAGGGCTGGGGCCCTGTAATCTACATGAGTAGGTTAATTCTCATGTGTCCTAGATAGTTGAGAGAGAAAGAGATTTAGAACTTTGGCTGAAGGGAGATGCACACACTGCCTGCAGTGAATGCATGCAAAGAAGCAAAGAACACTCTGTAGAAGGATCTCTATACCTCAGCTCCTCCATCTACAAGGCAGAGATGCTGAATGTGACCCCATCCTCCCCTGTGCATGAATGAGAAGTTCCAGTTCAAAGGTATGTGACTCAAGGTTTGATTATATCATAGTAACAATGTTTTGTCAGAGTTGCCATGACATTGCTGGTAAGACACCAATCTTGAGTTATTTTCAGAAATGGAGATGTAGTTTGAGTTGATCTCATATCCTGTTGTCAAGGTCATGGATGGATTTGCAAGATGCCCTTAAGAAATGTCTTCAGAGCCAAAGCATAAGAGACTCTTAAAAACTGAGAACAAACTGAGGGATGATGGGGGGTAGGAGGGAGGGGAGGGTGGGTGATAGGTACTGAGGAGGGCACCTTTTGGGATGAGCACTGGGTGTTGTATGGAAACCAATCTGACAATACATTTCATATTTTTTAAAAAAATTAAATAAACAAATAAAAACAAATGTCTTCACTGACAAAGTTGAAAGCTCAAAGTTGAAAGTTACAAAACATTACAAATGAATAAGACCATTCCTACCCTTTCATTAAAAACGATAATACATTTTGCCTAAAGGCAAAAGAATGTGACTTCTACCCAGCTTTCTCCCCTACCTGGCTACTTTTGACATTGTCGTGATGAAAAAGGGTAGGGCGAGAAAGCAAAAGAGATGAACAAGAGACTCCTATTTGTTAGACCTCACAATAAAGTCCTCACTGTTACTGTCAAATGTTTAGATGCTTCACTTTTTTTTAAAAATTAAAGTTGATAAATAGAATGATTTGGGATTCATCCGTTCTGACACTGTCTAGCTCTGTGCTAGACATGCTGTACTAGGAAATGATGGTTTAAAAAAAAGTCTAGTAGTAGAGACAGCAAAGAGGTGAGCTAACAATTTATGATTAGTATGAAATTCAAGAACGGATAAAACTAATCTGTAATAATAGAAAGGGTTGCCTTGGATTGAGGTGGAGAGGACTGAATTTGGAGGAACAGGAGGGAATTTGGGGCATGATGGAATGTGTGCCATATTTTGATTGGGGTAGTTGTCACTGGTTATACACATTTGTCGATGAATTGCTTGCTTAAAATGGGCATGTTTTATTGTACATACACTACACTTCAATAAAGTGAAAACAAAAAATAATATAATATGTGATATGAAAGAAATGAACCAAGGGTGGAGGCAAAGGAGGAGTCTAACTGCAATGAGAGTCTCAAGAAGGCTTCTCTGTGCTGTCAAGGTTCTTGGCCATGAGTGAGAAAGAGGCCCATGTGGAAGGAATCCCATGAACAAAGGCCCTAACTGTTTTCCTTATTTTTCTTGCAATCAAGGACTTATATAAAGACAAGGTCATAATTTTACTCTTGACTGGGGAGTCCTTCTACATGTGGGTACACAGGAACAAGAGCTAAATGGTATGAGGTTTCTTTTTAAGGTGATGAAAATGTTCTAAAATTGACTGTGGTAATGGTTGCACTTGTCTGTGAATATACTAAAAAACAATTAAGCTGTGCACTTTAAATGACTGAATTGTATGGTATATGAATTATAACCTAAAATTGTAAAAAAAAAGAAAGATAATTCTATGATGAGGCAGATTTGGGTGCAAACTTTGGACACAGACTAAAGCAAAATAACCTGGATGAAACCCTTCATTTCTACTTCCTTAGCATTCTGCTCACATGTTGAACCAACAAGATGGAACTTCAGATAGATCTTCTACTTCATTCGTAGGCCAAATAAAACCCATCCCTACTCCGGCCCCCCTGCAAACACAAAAAAATTATCCCAAACTAGATATACTAGACATCCATTTCAGATAGTGTGACACTTTGGACACCCTGAACAATTATTCCACCTGAAATAACAAAAGTCCTGTATTACATTTATTATTTTAAATGTATTATTCAGCTGGCATAAAATTGCCTCAGAGCCCTAAGGCAAAGTGAAATCCTGGGGAGTTCCGTGTCCAGAGCTGGTGAGAACAGCCAGAACAGGATGGGTTTTGCAGAGGTAACAAACAGGCTCAGGTTAACATAACAGTTTATTTCTCATTTATGCTTTGTGTCTGCAGGAGGCACTGCTCATTCTAATCCTGTGGGGACCCAAGCTGATGGAGGCTTCAATTCATCATGTGAATGATTGATTGAATGATTTTCAATTCCTTGTATCATGCTTCTTTCTCTTAAGAGTTTGAATATATATTTTATATTTTATGTCCTCCCTATTAAGATTTATATTTGGAGTAAACACTCAGCAAGTTCTTCCTGCTGAAACGCTCATCCCTACCAACCTACGGTTTTCTTTTTAAAAACTGGAATCCTCATACTCTATTTCAGTGATGGAGCTCCCTTTTATGTATTAACATCAAACCAGTTATTATAACACAATGGAATTGACACTAGAGTAGTGGGTATAAAGGAGACTATGGCTACCCTTTACTGTAAGATTTAAACACATTTAAAATAAGTTGCTTTAACTTGAGAGGAGGCTCAATGTGGTATGAAAAGTGCTTCCTACACTGAGAATTCAGGAAGCCAGTTTAGATTTTATGAAAAGGCCCTGTAATGTAAGGCCATGGTGATTATTAATTGAACTCTTTGAACCCTATATCCCGAAGTCATGACGTTATTTAGGTCCCTCTCTCCTTTGGCATGTGAAGCTTTACATTCTCAGCCTTTGGAGTATGTGCTGCCTAAATTGTCTAGTTGCTCTTGGACTATTGAGTTATTCAGTAAGGATCTCTGCTCACTACGCCATTCTGGATCCAAATGCCAGAATTCACCTTCTTTAAATATCATTCAGTGGATCACTTCACCTCTCAGAAAACACACCAGCAGAAAACACACATGCTGTCATATCAAATCCAAATTCCCACACCTGTCTTTCAATTCTTATGCACATACATACTAACACGTGTGTGTGCGTATAATGTGTAATATATATCACATACACTGTATATAAATAAATATATGTAAATGTAAAAATATTAATAATAATGATTATAGAGCATTAACTAAGGTCCTACTATGTGTCAAGGTCTGAGCATGGTATCAACTTTATTCCATTTAATCTTCACAGCAACTTTGAAAGGCGGTTCTAGCGTCATCTGTGTTTTATAGGCAAGGACACTGCTCTCCTGTGTCTCCAAAACCCATGCCCTAGCCCTCATCCTACTGGGTCCCAATCAAGCGGATTGTTGCCTCCCCACCACACACTCTCTGAGTCAGGTCTCCCCACCACTTTATGTCCCTCAAACCACTCTCTGCCCATTCAGTCTCCCTCCCATTCTCCCAAACCCTTACCACTTTTCAAGACTCAGGGCAAATCCCATCTTTGGGTAATGCCCTCTCTCCCATGTAGGACTGGAGCTGCATTTAAATTACCTTGAAATTTTAATTTCCTTGAAAACACCTAGCCCAGCCAAGCCAGCAGTCTGGGTAGTCTCAATGGCCGCTCCCTCTTCTAGCTTGCCTCATCCAGCCCACCGCACACCCTGTCATTGCTGCTTATGAAACCCATCTTGACCCTATCTACACTTCTCCCCATCTTCACAGATTCCTCCAGATCCAAGACCTAGCATCTCCTGCCCGCATCGATGTAAGAGCTCCTAGTGATTTATGTGCCTTCACTCTTGTTTCTCCAGTCCAGTCCCCACAAGGTACCTAGAATAAGGTTTTAAAATGTTTTATATTTGTAAGCTTAAAACCCTTTAACATCATTCTGTTGCCTTTAGAATAGAATCCAAACTTTATCATGGTCCAGAGGCCCTGTATAATGGGTGTTATGACCACCTCTCCAGTGGCACTTAATCTACCAACCCCTTCATCCGTCATCACTTTCATCCACTAGGCTCCTCTCACTTCTTTCCACACAGTAAACTCTTCCACATCTGGGTCTTTACAGATGCTATTTCTACTGCTGACTTTTCCCATTCTTCAGAACTCAGATTTAATGTTGCCTTTACAAAGAGGCTTTCCCTGACAGTCTTACCTAACTGGAATCTTCCTCTCTACTAGAATCTCCATTCACTGCACTCTGCTATTTCCTCCTTGGGCTGAGATCTAGTTCTATCTATGTATATGTAGATTTGGACATTTGTTCTTCCTCCAGCGCCACCCCAACACATAAACACACTGGACCACTGAAATGTAAGCCACATGAGTATTCTGGCCATGTCTGCTTTGTCCCCAGCACTCAGTACAAAGATCCCAATAAGCATATGTTGGCTTAATCAATCAATCAAACAATCAATTCTTCCAACTAGATTTAAACTATTTGACAGGATAATTTTCTTTTTCTCCTTAAAGCTCCTTTCTGAACACTGAGAATATGACAGGAACTCAACTTCTTACTAGTGGGTTGAATACGTGCTGAGAGCATGTCCTCTGCTTTCCAGCTAGCCTCAGAGATGAGATCGACGGGCTGCTGACTAGGATGGGCAACAGCCTCAAGAATCCCGACTCTGGGCTCTGCCATTTATTAACAGCATGATGTAAGGCAAATAGCCACTTAAGGTCTCAATTTCCAAAAATAAAATGGGTATAGTAGCCAATGGGCTGGATGCCTAAGATGTTAATGATTAGGATATTAAGAATATTATTTAACAATGATTGAGTGAATCCTCTGTGCCCACACTGCACTAAACCCTTCAAATATATTATCTAATCTAACAAAACAATGAAGTAGGGTCCACTATTATCCCTTACTTTCTGTTTTCAGGTTCTGAGAGTTCCTCTATATGGTTTTAATAAACTCTCTTCCTAACCTGAAATAGTTTGAGGAAGGTTCTGTCCTTAAGGCTAGAAGAGCACTGACCAGAAACTGGGGCCAAGGAACATAGAACTCAAGACCCCAGAGAAGATGAGAGAAGTCCAGTGAGGCAGGTGTATGGCATGGAACCAGGAAGCTGAGGGGCAGTGGGGTAGGAATAATCTGTCTCCCAAAGTGGCTCTCCCGCAAGGGCCCAGTTGGTAAGAAAGGGGTTAGCTGGGAAACTTGATTTGTGGAACCAAATTCTCTCCTGTCAATGTTACTTGAAACAATTGAACATCTGTTTGCCCATCTAGGCTAATTTCACGGATGTAAAGTGGAAAGAGGGAAAACCAAGGCTCTTGAATGGGGGCCAGAAGAAGGGAAGGGAGGATGGTGGAAGTCAAAGAGCACAGAAGAACAGAAAGGAAATCCTCTCCACATGGCCAACAGCTCTACTCTCTGTTGATTGCTCTCACCTGTGTTCTGTGTGGGAGTACAAACACACATGCACACACATGTGCTCATGATGTAGCCTCCCCACCACAACTTCCTTTAATTTGTCTTCTAGGTCTCCAAGCAAGAGCCTTGGTTTCCTCTTTTGCCCCTTTTCTTTCTCTCAAGCTTTCTATTCCTTCATTTGTCCTATTCTGATTCTTTGGCTCAAGAAAAATTCAACATCTATGGAGAACCCATTGCAATGTGATTTGAAGGGAACTTTACAACTCATTTCCTCCTCTATCCACCCCTCAAGACGGAATCTTCATAATCCATGCTAGAAAGAAAGAAAAAAAGCAGTTGGGGAAGGGAAGTCAACTGGGTTGAAGTTCACTTGAAGCACAGGTGTCCTTGTACTGGGCGCTGTGCTTGGTGTCTTAGTACATGATATCATTACAGCCTCATGGCAACTCTGGGAGCATGATTTTAGTGAGCCCCTCTGTTCTGACATTCAGAGAGGCTAAGTTATTTACTTAAAGGCAGAACCAGGATTTGAACTTCAATCTTTTTGACTGAAAGCCCTCTGCAACATCATTCCTTCAGATTAGTATAATAAAAATAATAAACAATGTCATACAGAAAACTATCGTCAAATTATAAGTGTGTTCTCTAGTGGGAAAATATGTTCTCTAACTTTCCCCCAGGCATATGGATTAGGTAACTGACATGCTAGCTAACGTGGTCTGTTCTCTAGGGAAATGCAAGTGAAGAAAAGGGAAGTTCATCAAGATGTGAGTGGTAGGTCTGTCTCTCTTTCAAAAATAAATAAATATATTTTTTAAAAAAGGGGGTTGCGCCTAGGTGGATCGGTCAGTTAAGCATCTGACTTCAGCTCAGGTCATGATTTTGTGGTAAGTTCAAGCGCCACATCGGACTCTGTGTTGACAGCTCAGAGCCTGGAGCCTGCTTCGGATTCTGTGTCTCCCTCTCTCTCTATCCCTCCCCTGCTCACACTCTGTCTCTCTCAAAAAAAAAAAAAAAAAAAAAAAAAAAGTGAGTGGTAGGGAGAATGTCCTGGGTAGCCAGCATTGGGTAGAAGACACTGGAAAAGAAGTTCAAAGTGTAGATCCTAAAGTTAAAGATGTCTTGGTAAATTTCATTATTTTTTAAAATTGCTTTTAAAACTCCTACATGGTAACTGCACTCTCATCTCCTACCCTACATGATGCATACCCTGTGACTATCCAGTAGTATTTCCAAAGCTCTTCAAGTGAACCTGTTAAGCCAAGTCCTTGCTGACACTTGCCTGCAGAGTCCATTGCTCCTCTACTACTAATGCCGTATTTTGATTCAGCTTTACTGAAACCTTCCCTTGGGTCTGTTTCTTTCTGCCTCCCCTCCCCAACCCTGATTCCCATGGAAGCTGCAGTAAAACAATGCAGGACAATAAGCAAACAACATTGCTAAGACTCCTGCAGGCCACCCTGCTTACCTCTCACCTGACTCAGCTCTCCTTTGCCAAGCAGGGAAGAGAGCCCAGAACCCCAACAACTGAAGAGAGCCAGTCTTGAACTCTTTATCTGCCTGGTCAGTGTTGCTTGCATCGATTGCACATCAACTGAACTTCTACCATCAGGCTCACTGGTGGCCAAAAGTATACTTCTACAATCTCTCCAATGCTTTTATCCTGTAGCTTCCAAATGAGAGTTTGGTTGCCATGGCAACAGCCAAGTTCCGCCAGAAGGAGAAATTCCTTGTATAATGAGCCCAGACCTTGTGAAAATAAAGGAAATCTCATCTAAAATGGAGCGGGGGAAGCCCTGAAGGGGGAGCTCTCGTGCATATACCACTCTTTGAAGCCACTGTAACCAGCGGGAAGGAGGATCAGAATTATTCTGGCAAAGGAGGACATTTTTCACATAGGAATTTTGTCTCCTGCATTTAAGAAAAGGAAAGAAGATCCCTTCCTGCCCCAGCAACATTGCAGTAACCCCCACTTGTAGCCAATAAGAAACCACTTGAATTCTTGTTCTTCTCCCATAAACTTCAGTTCTAAGCCACGCTCCTACAATATCCTCCTAAAACCCAATAAAAGCTGACCTTCCCTTTGTCCCTTTGGACTTGCTAATGGATCACCATGGCCTGCTTGTCCCAAATTGTAATTCTTCTGTTATTTCTGAATAAAGTCGGGTTTTCTTTGCTTAAATAAAATTACTCTTTGCTTTGTTTAAAGTTAACAATCTTAAGTCGACTATCAACAACCCTTGTCAGTTTTGGCCTAAAAGACTCAAAATTTCTTTACTACCTATCAGTTACTAGGAGATATTTATAGCATTTGTGTCTTGTTAATCACAAAGTGAATCTGACTTATTTCTTTTTAAAACACCTGGCAAATCTGGTCATAGAGAGATCACTGGGTTCCTGGGTCCTGGGCTATACTGAAGTCTGGAAAAAGTCTGGTCAGTCACACATACCACCATCCAAAGTTTCTCAGTCTTACCCCCCAGTTTTGTTTAAGTGAAGTCATTGCTCTTCTCAAGCCCTTCTCAGGACCTGTTATATCATATAAAACTCCCAAACTGGAAGTTGGAGCCCTCGCCCACAAACTACCATTTTTCCCTTCTGCTCTAGCTCATCCAGTATTGTGTGTATGCCATTTTGTTGCCCTCTGTTGGAGAATTACCCCTCCCTTACTTAATATTGGCCAGTCCGTATGATGAAGATTGTATGACTCAGTCTTTAAGCCTGACCAGACTGAGACTTCCCTGGAAGTTTTGTCAGAAACAGATAGGAAGACGCTCTTTTGTTTCAGAGGCCTATAAGTTGGTAAACCATGAATCTTGGGCCATCAGGTCAAACATGTGGGAAAATCTTGTATTAGTCTGCTCAGGCTACTCTAACATAATAGCACTCACTGGGAAGCTTAAATAATAGAAATTAGTTTTCTCACAGTTCTGAAGTCTGGAAGTTCAAGATCTAGGTGCCAGCAGGTTGGTTTCCGGTAAGACGTCTTTACCTGGCTTGCAGACGGCTGCCTCCTTGCTGTGACCTCACCTGCCCTTTCATCTGTACCTGCACACTCCTTGTACTTTCTCTTCTTATAAGAACCCATGCCCTATTGTATTAAGGTTCTACCCTTATCACCTCATTTAATTTTAATTACCTCCTTAAAGGCTCTATCTCCAAACACAGTCCCATTAGGGGTTGGGGTTTCAGCATACAAATTTGGGGGGAAACAATTCAGTCCATAACAGATTCCATAGAAGAAATGGAGAGAAAAGTGACATTGTTATAGTCAACTGATGCTGCTTCTCTATTCCATTTTCTTCAGTAATTTTCCTTTTCTCTGTAACTCTATTCTTTTGATTTAAAAAAATTCTTTTTCTTAGTTTATTTTTGAGAGAGAGAGAGAGAGAGCAGGGGAGGGTCAAAGTGAGAGGGAGAGAGAATCCCAAACAGGCTCTGCATGCCAGGGCAGAGCCCGATGCAGCACTCAAACTCACAAACCGAGAGAGCATGACCTGATCTGAAATCAAGAATCAGACGCTTAACCGCTTAACCGACTGAGCCACCCAAGTGCTCCATATTCTTTTGATTATTTAATCTCATTTACATAATGACCATTGCTAAGAGATGACCATTGTTAGCAAAAATGAAGAAATGGTGTTGGGGATGTTAGAAATTAACAAAATAGTCTTTTCATTATAAATTGAGAAGAAATATCATGATCTCTATAGGTTATTTACATTGCATCTTAACCAAAGACACATTCACTATAGACCTCTCAAATATTTTACACATGTGACGATAGCCTTAAAAAAACAAACTTGGGGCACCTAGGTGGCTCAGTCGTTTAAGCATTTGGCCCTAGCTCAGGGCATGATCTCACAGTTCATGAGTTCAAACCTTGCATCAGGCTCTGTGCTGACAGCTTAGAGCCTGGAGCCTGTCTTCGGATTCTGTGTCTCCCTCTCTCTTTGCCCTTCCCCTGCTCGCTCTATCTCTCTCTCTTTCTCTCAAAAATAAATAAAACATTAAAAAAAACTTTGTTGCCTCACTGTCTTCCTGCAGCACAATTATGAGAATATTTAGCTGTTCTAGTATCTTATACATATCACCAAGCAAAGATGAGAAAACCTCAGAATTCAACAAGATCTATGTGCTTATCACTTATGCATATATCAGATGTTGATTCCAAAAACTTCTACTTTTAAGGAGAAAAAACAATATCTATTCCCTTTCCATTCATACATGGAAAGAACCTAGGCGATAGCCCAGTCAGTTGCCTAAAGTTGAAGTATTCATTCTATAGTCTGAGGATAAAATTCATAATACTTATGTATTCAATTTAGGAAATGAAGAAAAAAGGACACAGAGACTGGTTAAGTCATCTCCTCATATATGCCCCAATTCCATCTTCTTGGTTAATACCTAGCTTTTAAGCCAATCTATCTATGCTATGGGACACAGCTGGGGGTGGGGGGTTTGAAATGCTGCCATTTTACTTATTATTTAACGCTTAATGAAAAGAAGGACTTCCATTCCTCTATGCTAAACATGGAGCTCTAAACTCTGACTCCTTAAGCACAGAAAATGTGCTTTGATTCACCTTTGTGTCCCCTGAAACTACTACTGCCCAGAGTCAGGAATCAAGAGATACTTTGGGAGTGAATATTATAAAGACACAATTATGACCTTAAATAATGACATTGGCAACTTTACTAAAGATATCTGCTGGGGGGAGGAGGAGCTAAGATGGCGGAACAGTGTGGAAGTTTTTTGTGTGTCTCACGTCCATGAGATACAGCCAGACCAACACTAAACCATCCTGCACACCTAGAAAACTGATTTGAGGATTAACACAACAATCTGCACAACCTGAACCACAGAATTCAGCAGGTACACGGCGCAGAGAGGTGAACTGGGGGAGAGGCTGCGGAGGGCAGGAGGTATTTTTGTGTGTGGAGAGAGGACGGTGGGGGGGGGGGAGAGGGAGGGGATACGGGAAAAACAACATCCCCAAAAAAGCAGCTGGAGAGAAAGTGGAAAAGTGGAAACAGCCGTAGGGACTGAACGAGAAAGGAGAAAGGAGAGGGTTTAAATTCCATTAAGACTATAAACAGGGGGAGCATAGAGTCTTAACTCCACAGCTCAATACCTGGCAGTGCTCTGGTGAGAAAGGCGAATCCTCAGGAGCAGAGTGGAATCCAGGGTTCTTCAGGCCACACGGGAGAGGCGGTTGCCCTGATGGGAGGACACCTGGTAGAGGCTGTGTGGCCCCCAAAGATAAGGCCCCAGTGGACCCAGGAGAACAACCACATTCGCTGGTGCTGGAACAAGGTCATTAAGGGTGAAGCCTGGTGCCAGATGTGTGTTGTGATTTTCCATAATCCCTGAAATTCTGATGCTACACCATCTTGCAAACTTTTTCTGGGGAGGGCTGGCACCCGGCCGCAGTCTCTGGGCATCGGCAGCAGCCCGGTCCAGCAAATGTTCCTGGGTGCGGCCAGCACCTGGCCATTGCTTGGTGAGACCCTCCTGCAGAGCGGCCTAACGGGCCAAAGCCGCAGTCCGTCAGAAGTAAGGGTCGGGGAAAAACAGCCGCATCTGAGACGAAACTCAGGAGGGAGGTGTTGCCTGGGGCTTGGTCACGGACTGTGTAAAAGCAGGGAGTGGATGGAAGCTGAAGACAAAGGACAGGTGCGCGACTGCTGATCGGGGAGATCAGATCTGATACAAGACAGTGGGTAACAGGGTGATGCCACGGGCAATGCTTCCGCGCATGCGCATACGCATACGCACCTACAAGCGCCTCAAGGATCTACCCCAGTAAGCTAAGCAGCGCCATCTAGTGGAGAACGGAGCCGTTACACTAAACCCTGCCCAACTGGGCCAACCTCGCTCTTCAGGAACACAAGTCTCTCCACCTGCTTAGTTTATGGACTATAAAGCACTTCATAGTTTGACTCCTAGGGGAAAACGAAGTAATTTCAGTTGTATTTCAGTCTGTTCGCTGGTCCATTTATTCAATTTTCTTTCCTTCTTTCTCTTTTTCTTCTTTTTTTTTTGGTTCCTTTTCTTGAATGCAGAAAGAGAAAAAAATTCATTTTTATTTTAAATTTCTTTAAAAATATTTTTCTTTAATTTTTTTCCACTATATTTTTTACTTTGTATAAATTTTTTCAAATTCTATTTTCCTTACATCATTTAATTTTAGTCTACTTCAGTGTATTCATTTTTTCAAATTTTCAAACGATTTCCTTTTTTTTCTTTCCCATTTTTTTCTCTAATCTGTCAAGCCCCTTTCAACACCCAGACCAAAACACACCTAGGATCTAGCATCATTTATTTGATTTTGTGTGTGTGTGTGTGTTTTTAATTTTTTAATTTTAATACTTTTTTAATTTTAATTTTTTTACCTCATTAATTCCTTTTCTCCCTTCAATATGATGAAATGAAGGACTTCACCCCAAAAGAAAGAGCAGGAGGAAACGACAGCCAGGGACTTAACCAACACAGATACAAGCAAGATGTCTGAAGCAGAATTTATAATCATGGTAATAAGAATACAAGCTGGAGTCAAAAATAGATTAGAATTGCTTTCTGTGGATATAAAAGAAGTGAAAGGTAGTCAGGATGAAATAAGAAAATGCTATAACTGAGCTGCAATCTCGAATGGATGCTGCAGTGGTAAGGATGGATGAGGCAGAACAGAGAATCAGTGATATAGAGGACAAACTTATGGAGAATAATGAACCAGAAAAAAAGAGGCAGATTAAGGCAAAAGAGCATGATTTAAGAATTAGAGAAATCAATGACTCATTAAAAAGGAACAACATCAGAATCATAGGGGTCCCAGAAGAGGAAGAGAGAGAAATAAGAGTTTTGTGAGCAAATCATAGTGGAGAACTTTTCTAATCTGGGGAAAGACACAGACATCAAAATCCAGGAAGCACAGAGGACCCACATTAGATTCAACAAAAACTGACCATCAATAAGGCATATCAAGGTCAAATTCACAAAATACTCAGGCAAGGAGAGAATCATGAAAGCAGCAAGGGAAAAAAAAGTCCTTAACCTACAAGGGAGGACAGATCAGGTTTGCATCAGATCTATCCACAGAAACTTGGCAGGCCAGAAGGGAGTGGCAGGATATATTCAATGTGTTGAATCAGAAAAATATACAGCCAAGAATTCTTTATCCAGCAAGGCTGTCATTCAAAATAGAAGAAAAGATAAAAAGTTTCCCAGACAAACAAAAATTAAAGGAGTTTGTGACCATTAAACCAGCCCTGCAAGAAATTTTAATGGAGACTCTCTGAGGGGAGAAAAGATGGAAAAAACAAAAACAAAAACAAAAACAAAAACAAATAAATAAAGACCAAAAGCAACAAAGACTAGAAAGGACCAGAGAACACCACCAGAAACTCCAACTCTATAAGCAACATACATTCAGCAATAAATTCATATCTTTCAGTACTCACTCTAAATGTCAATAGACTCGATGCTCCAATCAAAAGACATAGGGTAACAGATTGGATAAGAAAACAAGATCCATCTATATGCTATTTACAAGAGACCCACTTTAGACCTAAAGACATCTTCATATTGAAGGTAAGGGGATAGAGAACCATCTATCATGTTAATGGTCAACAAAAGAAAGCCAGAATACTGGCTTAATTCAGACAATCTAGACTTTAAAATAAAGACTGTATCAAGAAACGAAGAAGGGCATTATATCATAATTAAGGGGTCTATCCACCAAGAAGATGTAACAATTGTAAACATTAATGTGCCAAATGTGAAAGCACCCAAATATAAAAATCAATTAATCATAAACATAAAGAAACTCATTGATAGTAGTACCAAATTGTAGGGGACTTCAACACCCCACTCACAGCAATAGACAATAGACAGATCATCTAATCAAAAAATCAACAAGGAAACAATGGTTTTGAATGACATACTGGACCAGATGGACTTAACAGATATATTCAGAACATTTCATCCTAAAGCAGCAGAATATACATTCTTCTCCAATGCACATGGAATATTCTCCAGAATAGACCACATACTGGGACACAAATCAGCCCTAAGTAAGTATGAAAAGATCGAGATCATACTGTGCATATTTTCAGACCACAACTCTATGAAACTTGAAATCAACCACAAGAAAAAATTTGGAAAGATAACAAATACTTGGAGACTAAAGAACATCCTACTAAAGAATGAATGGGTTAGCTAAGAAGTTAAAGAGGAAATTAAAAAGTTCATGGAAGTCAATGAAAATGATAACACCACAACCCAAAACCTCTGGGATGCAGGAAAGGTAGTCATAAGAGGAAGTATATAGCAATCCAGGCCTTCCTAAAGAAGGAAGAAAGATCTCAGATATACAACCTAACCTTATGCCTTAAAGAGCAGGAAAAAGAATAGCAAATAAAACCCAAAACCATCAGAAGACAGAAAATAATAAAGATTAGAGCAGAAATTAATGCTATCAAAACCAAACAGGGGCGCCTGGGTGGCGCAGTCGGTTAAGCGTCCGACTTCAGCCAGGTCACGATCTCGCGGTCTGTGAGTTCAGCCCCGCGTCGGGCTCTGGGCTGATGGCTCAGAGCCTGGAGCCTGTTTCCGATTCTGTGTCTCCCTCTCTCTCTGCCCCTCCCCCGTTCATGCTCTGTCTCTCTCTGTCCCAAAAATAAATAAACGTTGAAAAAAAAAAAAACAAACAACAACAACAACAACAACAACAAAAACCAGTAGAACAGATCAATGAAACCAGAAGCTGGTTCTTTGAAAGAATTAACAAAATTGATAAACCACTAGCCAGTTGGATCAAAAAGAAAAAGGAAAGGACCCACATAAATTAAATCAAGAATGAAAGAGGAGAGATCACAACCAACACAGCAGAAATAAAAACAATAATAAGAGAATATTATGAGCAATTATATGCCAATAAAATGGGCAACCTGGAAGAAATGAACAAATTCCTAGAAACATATACACTACCAAAACTGAAACAGGAAGAAACAGAAAATTTGAACAGACCCATAACCAGTAAGGAAATTGAATTAGTAATCAAAAATCTCCCAAAAACAAGAGTCCAGGGCCAGATGGCTTTCCAGGGGAATTCTACCAAACATTTAAGGAAGAGTTCACACCAATTCTCTTGAAGCTGTTCCAAAAAATAGAAATGGAAGGAAAACTTCCAAACTCTTTCTATGAAGCCAGCATTACCTTGATTCCAAAACCAGACAGAGACTCCACTAAAAAAGGAGAACTATAGACCAATTTCCCTGATGAACATGGATGCAAAAACCCTCAACAAGATATTAGCCAACCAGATCCAACAATACGTTAAAAAAATTATTCACCACGACCAAGTGGGATTTATACCTGGGATGCAGGTCTGGTTCAATATCCACAAAACAATCAATGTGATTAATCCCATCAATAAAAGAAAGGACAAGAACCATATGATCCTCTCAATAGATAGAAAGCATTTCACAAAATACAGCATCTTTCTTGATAAAAACCTTCAAGAAAGTAGGGATAGAAGGATCATACCTCGAGATCACAAAAGCCGTATATGAAAGACCCAACACTAATATCATCCTCAATGGGGAAAAACTGAGAGCTTTCTCCCTAAGGTCAGGAACGCGACAGAAGTGTCCATTCTCACCACTGTTATTCAACATAGTATTGGAAGTCTTAGCCTCTGCCATCAGACAACACAAAGAAATAAAATCATCCAAATCCGCCAGGAGATCAAACTTTCACTCTTCGCAGATGACATGATACTCTATATGGAAAACCCAAAAGATTCCACCAAAAAACTGCTAGAACTGATTCAAGAATTCAGCAAAGTGGCAGGAGATAAAATCAATGCACAGAAATTGGTTGCATTCCTATACGCCAACAATGAAGCAACAGAAAGAGAAATCAAGAAATTGATCCCATTTACAATTGCACCAAAACCCATAAAACACCTAGGAATAAATCTAACCAAAGAGGTGAAAAATCTATACACTGAAAACTACAGAAAGCTTATGAAATAAATTGAAGACACAAAAAAATGGAAAAAGATTCCATGCTCCTGGATAGGAAGAACAAATATTGTTAAAATGTCGATATTACCCAAAGCAATCTATCTACATATTCAGTGCAATCCCTATCAAAATAACACCAGCATTTTTCACAGAGCTAGAACAAATAATCCTAAAATTTGTATGGAATCAGAAAAGACCCCGAATAGCCAAAGCAAACTTGAAAAAGAAAACCAAAGCAGGAGGCATCACAACCCCAGACTTCAAGCAATACTACAAACCTGTAATCATCAAGACAGTATGGTACTGGCACAAAAACAGACACTCAGATCAGTGGAACAGAATAGAGAACCCAGAAATGGACCCACAAACATATGGCCAACTTATCTTTGACAAAGCAGGAAAGCATATCCAATGGAATCAAGACAGTCTCTTCAGCAAGTGGTGCTGGGAAACTGGGCAGTGACATGCAGAAGAATGAACCTGGACCATTTTCTTACACCAACTACAAAAATAAACTCCAAATGGATGAAAGACCTCAATGTAAGACAGGAAGCCATCACAATCCTTGGGGAGAAAGCAGGCAAAAACCTCTTTGATCTTGGCCACAGGAACTTCCTACTCAACGCGTCTCCAGAGGCAAGGGAAACAAAAGCAAAAATGAACTACTGGGACCTTATCAAAATAAAAAGCTTCTGCATAGTGAAGGAAACAATCAACAAAACCAAAAGGCAACTGACAGAATGGGAGAAGATATTTGCAAATGACATATCAGATAAAGGGTTAACATCCAAAATCTATCAAGAACTTATCAAACTCAACACCCAAAAAATAAATAATCCAGTGAAGAAATGGGCGAAAGACATGAATAGACACTTGTCCAAGGAAGACATCCAGATGGCCAACTGACACATGAAAAAATGCTCAACATCACTCATCATCAGGGAAATACAAATCAAACCACAATGAGATACCACCTGACATCTGTCAGAATGGCTAACATTAGCAACTCAGGCAACAACAGATGTTGTCGAGGATGCGGAGAAAGAGGATCTCTTTTGCATGGCTGGTGGGAATGCAAGCTGGTTCAGCCACTCTGGAAAATGGTATGGAGGTTCCTCAAAAAATTAAAAATAGAACTACCCTATGACCCAGCAACTGCACTACTAGGTATTTATCCATGGGCTACAGGTATGTTGTTTCAAAGGGGCACATGCACCCCAATGTTTATAGCAGCACTATCAATAATAGCCAAAGTATGGAAAGAGCCCAAATGTCCATCGATGGATGAATGGATAAAGAAGAAGTGCTATATATAAACAATGGAATATTACTCAGAAACCAAAAAGAATGAAATTTTGCCATTTGCAACAACCTGGATGGAACTAAAGGGGATTATGCAAAACGAAATTAGTCAGAGAAAGACAAATATCATATGACTTCACTCATATGAGGACTTTAAGAGACAAAACAGATGAACACAAGGGAAGGGAAACAAAAATAATATAAAAACAGGGAGGGGGACAAAACATAAGAGACACTTAAATATGGAGAACAAACAGAGGGTTACTGGAAGGGTCGTGGGAGGGGGGGGGTGGGCTAAATGGATAAGGGGCATTAGGGAATCTACTCCGGAAATCATTGTTGCACTATATGCTAACTAATTTGAATGTAAATTAGAAAAAAAAATAAAAAAATAAGATGTCTGATGAGCCCCAAACACGCAAAATTTTGAATCCAGACTCCCAAAAGGCTAGGTGATAGAATTAATGCATGACTGAAGGTTTATGTATGTTTATAACATTATGAGTATAGTTTAAAACTAAAGATTTATGACTAAAGATGCTTTGAGGAACACCATTAGATAAGATGTCAGAAAATCTGGCTTCCTAGCTTGGGTATTCCACAAACTGTGTTAACACTGCACTAGCTGCTTAATCTTTCTGTCTTGATTCCCTCATCAATATTTAAGTTTAAATACATCCATTCAAATGCTCCAACAGTTCATGAACAATTAACTTGAAAATGAAAAATTTTTGAGCTTTTGCAGTTAGGTGGAAATCTACCTTTCCAAAGTGATTTCCTAAGTCATCAGCTCCCACCAGCCTGCTCTGTGCCTTGTTTGCTGGCTTCTGTCCCCTTATTTATGTTTTTGAGAGAGAGATGAATGGGAGAGGGGCAGAGAGAGATGAAGAGAGAGAGAGAGAAAAGCCCAAGCAGGCTCCATGCTGTCAGCGTGGAGCCCATGTGGGGTTTGAACTCCTGAACTGTGAGATCATGACCTGAGCCGAAGTCAGATGCTTAACCGAGTTACCCAGGCACCCCTCACCTCTGTACTTCTTAACCATTCTTCAAGACTCAGACCCATGTCCATCTCCTTGAAGTCTCCCAGACCACACACATTGGGAGTTTACACATAGTGTAGGTGAGCTCCTCAAGGACAGAGCATGACTGATTGCTTTGGATGCTGCTCCCAGCAGCCCCCACAGCATATGTTGCAGAGTCCAGCATGAAATAAAAGGAATATTATGGCTTTCCACTCCCCTTGA
Organism: Leopardus geoffroyi; assembly: GCF_018350155.1. Lineage (NCBI taxonomy): Eukaryota > Metazoa > Chordata > Mammalia > Carnivora > Felidae > Leopardus > Leopardus geoffroyi. Next base: position 68,042,609 of record NC_059337.1, on the reverse strand, counting down.
TCCTTCAGACATCCTGGCCTTCACTACACTCAACCCAAAATTCCAAGATTTCAAAGACATGAAGAGACTGACGACTTATGTCCCACAAATTAGTTACTGATGAGGCAAAAGGATCTGGTACCTGTTTCCTCACATTTAGTTTGAATATGCACAATGATCTTGATTTATTTAGGGAGTGTTTAGAACTGGATGTGGCTGGGCTTAACTGTGAGTCAGCCTCAGTGTTTCACCATTAACATGCATAGCCCTTGGAAGGACAACTGAGGAATCCAGCATTGAGAATTTAAGCTAACTTACTTAAAACTTCCTCATTACCAATGTGTATGTGGTTTCTACAAAGTTATGAAAACAACTGGAGCCTATATGAAAACAACTTTCATTGTCATCCATAGTAACTAATCTTAAAGTATTGTGAAATCCAACTTCATTTCTCGCTTATGTGGAGCTAAAGTTAATCTACTTTTCACATGTGAAATATATTCATGATTCTGTCCCAAAGTGGAAAATTGATATTTAGTATTGTTAAGCCCCCGCTAAATGTCACACTAATTCATCGGCTCAACTTTGTGCTACTGTAATATTACAGTGCTCATGGGGTCAAAGCCACCAATATATGAATTCACAGACTGAAGTGAGCAGACACTGGCTCCTCCCCATGCCTACCAGAAAAAGAAAGATGAGAGACTTTCGTATGTTGCAAGTCCGGGTCTGGTTTATTTATAAAGCAATAAATATTAGAAGCACAAATAAATTGCACATGTGTAAACAAACTGTACAATGATTGATGAGAGATAAGGGAGGGTGGTTCGGAAGATTCCAAGAAGCATAATACTGTCATCCTGAATGTAAGGTAGACTAAGAGAGAAGGCACCTTAGAAGCATTTGCGGTGGACGATGGACGGGCCTGCCTCATCATACTCTTGCTTGCTAATCCACATCTGCTGGAAGGTGGACAGGGAAGCCAGGATGGAGCCCCCGATCCAGACAGAGTACTTACGCTCAGGGGGAGCAATAATCTGCAGGAAGGAAAGAAAAACTTCCAGTGAACTCTCACATTCCAGGCAACAGATCAAGCAACATGCCAGAGAGAGAGAATCACCAAAAAAAATATTAGATGTTAATTCATTGTAATGTGAGATGCTTCATACCAGAAATTAATATGACTGAATCGAGTTTTACACACTGTCCTCTATTTCATTATTTCCATTATCAAAGGCTCTACAAAATAGAATTGCCCCACTGCCCTGAACTAGAGTATAATGTGGCAACAAGCTACATGCATGATAGAGGACAGCGCAAAAGTTGGGGACTTTTAAAACATGTCCGAAGATTTAGATTTTTTTTTCCTTTCAAGATTTATTATTATCTGCTGCTTGAAAATGTTTTTAAAGTCTCCTAGACTTTAAAAGTCTAGAGTGCTAGAAAAGCTAGTAAAGTTTATAGTAGGTGGGAAGCAAAATGTGAGTTCTACTTGGAATACTAAGTCCTGCCTTGGCTCTCACACCACAGGAGTTCTTTACCTTAATCTTCATGGTGCTGGGAGCCAGGGCAGTGATTTCCTTCTGCATGCGATCAGCAATACCAGGGTACATGGTGGTACCTCCAGATAAGACATTGTTGGCATACAGGTCCTTGCGGATATCAATGTCACACTTCATGATACTGTTATAAGTTGTTTCATGGATGCCAGCAGATTCCATACCTAGAAATATGTTTAAAAAAAAAAATCAAAGTGCACTCAGGCCAGGGGCCCAGGGTGGAGGGAAGAAAAGAGGACTCCTTTGTGTTGAAAAACACATTTGTCTCCCATTTGTCTCTGAAACATATGTTCCTCTATAAGATGTTCCACACTGCAAGGCATTTGTGGAACAGGTGTGTCTAAAAGTGCTGACAGTTAATCCACAACAGATTCTGCCAAGACACAAACAACTGTGTTTAGCACCTGTTTGGAGTGAACACGTGCTGTATCCGTCAGATATATGGAGATATATTTGGAAAGGGTGAGACATACATTAAAATTAATGCAGTTTTTATTTATGGACCAAGATAAGATCCCGACAAGCTTCCTCTTAGAAATCATTCCCGAGGAAAGACGTGTGGTGAAATACAAGGGTCCAGTTATTACAACGAGTATGATCATTGTTGGATTTCATGATAAGTAACTTCAGAGGGAAGTCCACCTACATGGTAATGGAACTTACTGGAATAAGTCAGCACTTCTGAGTAATCATTCCTTTCCTGCCGATTCGGATTATTCAACTACTATTCTGTCAGAGCCTCTATTCGGACATGAAGTCAATGTGTCATCCTTTATCATATCACTGCAACATTACAGTATGGCCATCCTTGTAATGGGCCGTTGGGATCTGAGGCTGAGCTGTGTGGGACTCTAAGCTATGACTTCTTTTAACTCAAGAGCCTCTTAGTCCTTCTTGATTATAATAGACTTTACTCTGGGACACCCCCAGATTTCTAGAGAAAAGCTGTGCATGTGCACGAGACGCTACAACTCACCAATGAAGGAGGGCTGGAATAGTGTCTCAGGGCAGCGGAAGCGCTCATTGCCAATAGTGATGACTTGGCCATCGGGCAGCTCATAACTCTTCTCCAGGGAGGAGGAAGAGGCAGCCGTGGCCATTTCATTCTCAAAATCCAGGGCAACATAGCACAGCTTCTCTTTAATGTCACGGACAATTTCCCGTTCAGCTGCAGAAATAAAAGTTATGACGGTCAAGTTCTGAAGAATGAAGTAGGTAGATTCTCTGGTGGAGGAAAAAAGCAGACATGATGCTGTGGCAGAGGAGACACATACACACACACACACACTCACCAGTGGTGACAAAGGAGTAGCCACGCTCAGTGAGGATCTTCATGAGGTAGTCAGTGAGATCCCGACCAGCCAGATCCAGACGCATGATGGCATGGGGCAAAGCGTAGCCCTCATAGATGGGAACGTTGTGAGTTACACCATCCCCAGAGTCCAGAACAATGCCTGTCAGGAGAAATAGACAAGAACAAAGTAAATCTCCAAGGACACCACTGCTCTAGCTGTGTCAAAGCCTACTTCCAATCTTGGCTAAAAGATACTAGCACTGGGCATGGGTCCAGATAAAATTAGATCCCTTACACACAAAGAATAAAAATGAGCATAACGAGTGCTAAATCTGAAGCCAGCAACAGCTCACCCTTTTAAATATTGTAGTAGAAAAATTTCCCCAGGACACTTTCAAATGACCATCCCTTCTACCAGCCATTAGCACATTATGTAAGTATCCAGGCATGGATACTTTCCTCCCATCCAACAAATACGTGTTCTCTCTTTTTTGACTCAGACCCTGTAGGAAACGTTGGTTCTCCTTGGGGATGTTTGCCCAGGGACTGTGATGGTATGGAACACAGTGTGAAGAGCCTTAATACATGATATCACATGCTTTAGGAAAGGTAAGGATCTAACCCCATGTGCTTTCAATCGTTAGAAATGCATGTGATCTGAAACTGTTGTTACCTCTCTCTCTTATCTCAGACACCTTCCCAGGGAGTGTGAGGGCAGGGATCATTCCTTTTGCAACTGGGGAAGCTGATTCATAGCAAGGTCAGTGCCTTAGGAATGTGCTTAATCAGTGACTGTCTCCACAGCCCAAACATACCTGTAGTACGGCCAGAAGCATACAGGGACAGCACCGCCTGGATGGCTACGTACATGGCAGGGACATTGAAGGTCTCAAACATGATCTGAGTCATCTTCTCACGGTTGGCCTTAGGGTTCAGTGGGGCCTCAGTCAGCAGGGTGGGGTGCTCCTCAGGGGCCACGCGGAGCTCGTTGTAGAAGGTATGGTGCCAGATCTTCTCCATGTCATCCCAGTTGGTGATGATGCCGTGCTCAATGGGGTACTTGAGAGTTAGGATACCTCGCTTGCTCTGGGCCTCATCACCCACGTAGGAGTCCTTCTGACCCATACCCACCATGACTCCCTAGAAGAAGAAAAAGATGGGAAAGTCAAGCTTCCACTATTTCAGGAATATAACAGATGCCTCATAAATTTACATCTAACTGGCCAAGTCAAGGAACATCTTATAAATACCAAAAATAAAAATAGAATTTTACCTCAATTTAGAAATATCATTTAAAATCAATCTAGTACCTTCCCCCTATCTACCCCCCCCCCCCACCCAATCCCCAGGTATAATTCTATTCTTTAAAATATAACCAGGGAAAGAGGAATGAAGCTACTTCACCAAAGAAGTACAGCCTCACCTCATTTTAAAAATACCATAATGCCTTCATTAAATTATTAAGTCCATCGCCCATGTCAACTAGAATATAAATGACTGAATTAATGACACATCGCATTTCTCCTAAGAAAAGATTTTGACATTTATCAAGTGAACATAAAAAGATGGGCTGATATGCCATTATCACTCCACAAGCGAAATCCAGCCTGCCCAGAGCTGGCCTACAGTACCCATCAGTCACCACCACTGAGGCATACAGCTCTAGCCCTGGCAGCCTGTCTGGCCAGGCATGTGGCAAAGCCAGAGAGCGTGGCATTTCTTTTAATAAGCAAGGTGGTATGTCACTATCCCCATGGCACTTGCTGCCTCTGTCACGCCTGGCTTCTAAAAATGCAGCAGCCAGGAAGCAGACAGATTACATCCTCTGAGAGCCCAGAAAGCTGGCTGTGAACGGAGGGAGGAATGTGGGCTGGGTCCCGGTTGGTGGAGAGAAGTTGTATCATTGCAAGTTTTGAGCAGGACTGAAAAGGGAGGCCGAGGGAAAGACTGGAGTGTGGAAGGGGCAGGGAAAAGGCGGAGTACTGAACATGAAGGTGCGGAGTGGAGGGGCGAAGCCGCTGACCTTTCACACAACGAGTGGGCCCCTTGGAGAGCCCTGTCCCTGAAAGGTGGAAGGGGGACCCGTGCACACTGGGCGGTGTGAGTATTGTTTGTCCTGGCTTGGATCTGAGGCGAATCCATCTTTGCCTTATTTGACCCGAGCAGTTCATGACACAGGGGCGTCAGGTGAGACAGTTCCTGGATTGCTGGCCTGAGGAAGTGGCAGGAAGGGGTGTGGAGTGGGGCTGGGGACCGCCGCAGGTAAGAGCAGGCCATTCGGGGCGGGGGGTTTACCTGGTGGCGCGGGCGGCCCACGATGGACGGGAAGACGGCACGGGGCGCGTCATCCCCAGCGAAGCCCGCCTTCACCAGCCCGGAGCCGTTGTCGCACACAAGAGCGGTGGTCTCCTCGTCGTCGCACATCCTGGCACAGCTTCGGCGGGGTCTGCAGGTGGAGAACCGGGTGGCCCGCCCTCACTGCCTGCGGTGGCGCTGACCTCCTCCCGCCCGGAGGAAAGGACAGAGCAGAGGAGGGTTGGGGGCGACGGGGGGAACGCCTGCCGTCTCCCTTCCCGTCGGGGCGGGAGAGGAAGGGTGGGAGGAGACTGCGGAGGTTGAGGGGGACGTGCATAGAGCAGGGGAGCGGAGGCCACCCAGGCTCCCCGGCCAGGAGTCACGCTCTGTCCCGGGGGCAAGGAGGTACCGTCACCCCTTAGCAAGCCCTCCCCAGCCCTTCACATGTTTGCCCTTCCGCGAACTGAGAGCCCACCTGGGTCCCAACCACACCCCCACGCCCAAGCCCCCGCTGGAGGGAAACGCGCACGACAGCAGGGACCCCAAACGCCCCGTGGGGGCGGGGGCCGCAGGGTTCGCGTTCTGCGCGCCCCTCTCTTGTTGTGACGACCCGGGACAACAGAAGTTAGAACCAAATCCAGAAGTTTGGTCTTTAAAAAAAAAAAAAAAAAAAAAAAAGTGGCGGCGTGGCAGTAGCGGGGCCCGCCGGCTCGGGGCGGGCGGGCGCTGACTCACCGTCCGCGGGTCGGGCTCGGCTCGGCTCGGGCGGCAGGCGCTGGGAGGCCGGCGCGGGGCGCGCCGCTTTATAGTGCGCTGACGGACGGGGTCAGTTGGAGCGGCCGGGGGCAGGGGTGGGGGGCCTGGCCGGCCACCTTGCCTTATTTGGTCGCCTTCGCACCACTGAGGAGCGCCCAGGCCATTCATGGAGCCAAGGGCAGGGGAGAGGATCAGCCAGGGGGCTCCCAGACCATGTAAGGAAGGGGAGGGGGCAACCAGGGGGATGGCCAAATAGGGAGCGAGGGAGGGGCGGGCGGCGAAGGGTAGGGGGCAGGGGAAGACTGAATGACGCCAGCCCACCTCCTCCCCCTTCTTGGATGGAGGTGCACCCTGGGTGTGCTGTGGGTTTGTTCCTCCGCGGCCCCGCCAGCCTGAGACAATAAGCCACATACAAGCCGGAAGGCTTGGCTCTCTTCCCTCTGCTGAGGGGTCCTGACAGCTGGACCGGGACAGCAAAGGAGCGACAGCAGCTTCTCATCTTCCAGGACTGGAAGCCCTGGCAGTCCTCGTGGGCGCTCAAGGCACCACACCAGCACATTTGGGTGGCCAGAAAAGGGGCACCTGGGACAGGTCATCCTTCTGGTCTAGTCCCCACCGGCCTGGGTGACTTGATTCAGGTTGCTGGTGTCACGCTCCTCTAGGTCAGAAAGCGGAGGGTAACCAAGGCCACCCTGACCCCCGGCTCATGCGTGGCTTCGGGTGTGGCTAGGGAAGAGGCTCAGAACTGCAGTAAGATCCTGGCCAAGTCTTGCTGGAGAAGGGGCCAGGTTTCCCCCAGCACAGAGAGCTGGTGGCTCTCCCCCTACTGCCAAGGTTCTGCTCAAATTCAGACTCCTGTCTTCAGGCTAGAAAAGGATCCCCTACTGCCAAAGTGAAAGAAGGAGGGAATGCCAAAAGTGGTGTGTGCACTTGGCTGGTGGAGAGATGAACATCTGTAAACTGGGGGCAAAGGCCCTTATGCCAGGTGGAGACGAGACTGAAAGAGCAAATATTCTTGTCAAGAAGATAACCGCAGCTTCAACCAAATGCACACATCACAGGACAGCAGAGTTAGAAAAGCAGAGCCTTGCCTCCATGCCACCCCCACCCCTTGAACTACTGAATCAGAATTGGCAAGATGCCCAGTTGATTTCTACGTACATAAGAGTGTGAGAAGCAGTGGTATAAATGACAGCGGCTCCTTCATGCAAACAGATGTAGAAGGACTACATCTTGGGACTTTGGAGAAGGGAACAGAGAGATGACATGAACCGGGGAGAGGAGAAAGGAACAGAGAGACCTAAGAAGGACACACACGCATCACTGATTCGCTGTGGGGTGCCCTGTGTTCTCGGTTCTTGACTGGCACTTTGATTTTTAATGCTTGTGTTCTCCCTCCCACTCACACCAGTTAAAAATAGAAAACTGGGCACAAGGCATTCATCTCTAGAGTGGTCTTGGATTGATATGCTGAGGAGGTCTACTGATTAGATACTTGTCCAGACTGGGGAATGTTGGGCCCTCCCTGCTGAGCTCCCCAACCATGTTTGGGTTGGTCTGGAGAAGAAACTGTGTGGGCAGCTGGGTGATGGAGCCGGGTGAGGGGTCTGGCTGGGGTCATGCCCTGCCACACAATACGCCTTTTACAATGAACATGCTGGTGGACAGGATGCAAACAGTGGAGCTGCCTCAGCTCAAGCATTTGCAGAAGAAAAAGGAGAAATGGGACTGGTGTTATAGCCAGACAGCCCTGGGTTCAAATCCTGGCCTCCCTCACTTCTGGTGCATTTGGTCTTGGGCAAGTCACTTCACTTTCCTGAGCCTCAATTTTCCCCTCTGAAAAAGGACACAATAAGGATAACTCTTTTCTGCCAGGGGTTATTAATTATCAAAATAATTAGGGACAAGTGATAGAATCCACATAGAAGATACAAAGCAAATGGTCACCGTTACAGTTCAGGAACAGTGATACTCTTGGAGGCAGCAGTAGCTTGCTCTTTTGAAGAATTGGGTCAATTTCATTCATTTATTGATTCAGCAAATATTTATGGGACAGGAACTGTGTTAGTCACAGGGATGCAGCGATAAGTGAAACAGAGCAGCTCATACTCCAGGGCAATTACAGAAAAGTCAGAGCCACTGATGGAGCATGCTGGGGTGAAAAAGGAGGGGAATCACTGTGATAGTCATGAAAAGAGGGATCCAAAAGAGGGGTCAGAGAAAGACTTTTTTTTTTTTAACATTTATTTATTTTTGAGACACAGAGAAGAGACAGAGCATGAACAGGGGAGGGGGAGATACAGAATCTGAAGCAGGCTCCAGGCTCTGAGCTGTTTGTCAGCACAGAGCCCGGCACAGGGCTCGAACTCACGAACTGCGAGACCATGACCTGAGCTGAAGTTGGACGCTTAACCAACTGGGCCACCCAGGCGCCCCAAAGCCTTCTTGAAGAAGTATCACTTCATTGTCTTTAAAGTAGAGTAGGACTGAAATCCGTGGACATTTGTGTGAAAGCAAGTTTCGACCCGGAGTGGAGGATGGCAGATTTCCACGTTCACTGCCATATGTGCAAAGGGAATTCCTGGAAAGTCCAGTTTATCACTGAGCACCAAGGCCATTGACCCGAAGCCTTTGTCAATACTTCCAGGGCTCAGGAGGCCAATTCCAGCCCGCCCGCCTTGAGATCAGTCTGCTCTGGTGGGAGTGGGTAGGTGGGTGGAGCCCTGGGACCAGTTTCTTAAGACAATCTAACCCTTAAAATGTTTTTAAAACAGTTTCATTTCTTTCCCATTCAAAACAAAACGCAGGGGTACCTAGGTGGCTCCGTGGGTTGAGCATTCAACTTCTCGCCAGGTCACGATCTCACAGTTCTTGAGTTTGAGCCCCACGTCGGGCTTGGTGCTGTCAGCGAGGAGCCTGCTTTGGATTCTCCGTCCCCCTCTCTCTGCCCCTGCCCTACTTGTGCTCTCTCTCAAGAAGGAATAAACATTAAATAAATAAAACAAAACATATTTTCATATGCATTATATTATGGCAAGAAAGAACACTTGTTTCCTTTAAAGATGTTGATAGTTCAATATTTATTAATTGTAATACTACTCAGTTTCCGCATTTTACAACTCTGGACCCTATTTTATATATTTTAAAATATAAGTCAATGGGAAAGTAAGATTCAATGACTGATTTTTTTTTTCTTTTTTTTTTTTTAGTGCACACTCACAGGATAGCATGCAAGTGAGTGAGGGGCAGAAAGCGGGGAGGGGAAGAGAGAGAGAGAGGGAGAAGCAGGGGCTGACCCAGGGCTTGTGTTTTTGCCTGAAGCGGGACTCGTGCTCACCTGATGTGGGACTTGAACTCACAAACTGTGAGATCATGATCTGAGCCAAAGTTAGTTGCTTAACGACTAAGCCACCCAGGCACCCCCTGATTTTCATTTGATACAATTTTTGAGGGATCCATTTAATTTGAAAATTAAGATTGGCTTCTGTCACATTTACTTATGTACAAATAACCTCTCCTCTGTGGTGCAGCCTCGATATTCCGTTTCCTTTTTAATTGTGGCAAAATATACATAACCTATCATTTCCCATCTTAACCATTTAAGCTTGTACAGCTCAGCAGTGTTAAGTATATTCACACTGTTGTGCAACCACTCTCCCAATTTCATTTTTCCATGCGAATTTGGGTTAAAGTGACTTCAGAAGCCAGGAGTGGCTGTGTCCTACAGTGTGAGAAAGACTGGTCTAAACCCTCTGAGGCAGGGAGCCATTGCGCCTGTTTTGCCAGAGGTCACTGAGATGAGCAAAGGGAAGAGTGAGGATTCACCTCCAGACACCTGGCTAGGCCCTGTTCCGACCACCACCTGAAATGCCTTCCCAGACTCTACCTGGGCTGCTGTTTCTCAGAGTGGAACGTGAGAACCACTTGCAGCCAAATTCCCGGGACTGTCTAGTAGTCCAGGTTCCACCCTGGGAGATTGAGTCTGCATTTTTAAATAAGCCACTGCCTCTCTTTCCCAGGTGATTCATGGAGGGAGAAACCTGGCCGCACTGCCTGGATGTTTCTGCCCCTCCTCACGGAGCTATGCTCAATGCTGCCCAAGCTGCCAGCCCTGGCCAGAGTCCAGCTTGGCTGACCTTGAGCATCCAGGGCGGGAGGGAAAGCCGGGGTATGTCCCCAGGGCTCTCAAGGGCCCTTGAGGCCCTTCTGGGCAGGGATAGGCCATGAGGCAGACGTGCAGGGCAGGCTAAAGGAACAGAAGGTGGGACAGTTCCCGCTGCCCTTGCCTCGAGGGAAGCCTGTTTGGTCCACCATCTGCTGGGATCTGGAAGGGAGCGGCCGGCCTCCTCCTCCGGGCACTGGGGGATTAGCAGTCACTTATCTCAGCTGTTCCTCCATTGGAGGTGTCGCAGTATTTACAGAGAAGCCAGAAACAGACTTAGCCACACTTAATTCCTCCCCATGAGCCCTCCCCACCTCCCCTGTGGCCCCTCCTGCATTCCTTGGGCAAGGAGGGAGGGAGAGGCTCTTTCTAGACCACACTAAGGGTGGGTGGGGGGAGCCAGCTTTCTGAAACATTTCTATTTTCTTTCCCTACACATTTGTTCACTCCCACTGCCCTCTGGCTGGGGCTGGGTTTCAGTTTTCATGAAAAGAAGAAAGTGACGTGACTGTGAGGGTTGCAGGGCCCCCACACATCCTGGCGCTCAGAATTCAATACCGAGGCATGCCTAATCTCCACCACATGCTTTCCCATGTTTCACACGCAACCACCAAAGAGATTAACCCAGGGGGAGGGTATTTCAACTCTCCACGGATTCTGCTCTTGGCAGATTCTGGCAGTGGCTGCCTTCTGACATGAGAGGTCCGAATGGTGATGAACCATTTAATGAGATTTTGAAAAGGAGGACAAAGCAAGGAGGAAGGGAGAAGAGGAAGCAGGAGGTAGAAAGGGGGGGGGATTTCTTCTGGATCTTGGAGCCACATGGGTCTAACAATCTAAAAGCTACATTTTCATTCCCTCTATCCTGATGTAAGTCCAGGAAATCACAAAGGATCTCTAATAAGCTTTTTTAATTCCTTAAAAGGACTTTTGCCCTCCAAGAATGAAATGCTGATGCTCACAGGTTTCTGTTTGGAAGGTGTTTCTCTTAGCTCAGATTTGGCTTGCTCCCCACACCGGCAATAAGTCTATTTATGGAGTTTCAGTTTCTCAAGTGTTACCTGGAACAAGCCTGGCTTTCCTGGAGAGCCCAGGTGTGCTATTGCCCAACCTAAGCCTGACCGTGTTTCATGCTCATACACGTGCCAGAGAGACTGCGTAGGTGAGATCTGTGAGCTCAGAGATGACAGCCACTTTTCATTCACCTGCACACCATGGAGCCCATCTCTTCCCCATGAAAGGTTGGGCATTCATTCATTCGACACACAATAATAGTAGTAGGAATACTACTCGCTAACATTTCCTGAGCACTTGCTGGGGGCCATGCACTAACTGGAGACTATACGTGGGTGCATGGTCCACTAGAAGCTTTCTAGACGAAGCGAGACTGGCTGCACAATCTGCAGAACTGCCCTTTGATGTGATGTCACCGGCTTATACTGAGGGGATGTGTAAGAAGTAGACCGCCTCTGTCACAAACTGAGGTACCACGGCCTCGATTGCAAAAATGTTGTCACCAGCATTCACCAAAGGACACTACCGTCTCTATGAGCCTTTTAGAAAAATTTCCTTGCTGGCTCTAGTACCAACAACAATAGCACTTTAGCGGTGTCTGGCTGGCTCAGTTAGTTAAGTATCTGACTCGGGTTTCGACTCAGGTCATAATCTCAAGATTTGTAAGTTCGAACACCACATTGGGCTCTGAGCTGACAGAGAAGAGCCTGCTTGGGATTCTGTCTCTCTCCCTCTCTCTCTTCCCTTCCCCCATGCTCACTCTCTCTCTTTCTCTCCCAAAAATAAATAAACTTAAAAAAAAAAAAACCCAAAGACAGTAGCATTCTGTCAAGTAACTGGTTTGTTTTGATCTTGTAGATCCTGAATCTAGTGACTCACCAGGTATTTCTTTTGGGAGGGGCTAAAAAAAATCTTAGAAAGCCACCCATATGGCCCCTTTGTTAACATGATTACAAATCGTTATGGTCCATTTTACATGCCCACTTCAACTTCTCGTTTTTCTTTGTCTTCCACTGTTAACCTTTGTCTCTCTTTGTAAGCTGCTGTAAAACTTTTGTGGGACAAAACAAAGGATGGATGAATAAATAGAGAAGACTGAACTCTGGGGACAGTGGAGAGAATAGGCAGCCAGGAGTCCAGATGACTGGCATACGTCTGTAGGTTCCTTTCATCCCTGTGCAAGTGTTGTATTGCTTTGATTTTCCTCTTAATATCATGATAAGTATAACTGGAAACATAGAATAACATCTCCCCCAGCACAAAATAATATGTGCTTATTGTGGTGAACCGGAAAACACTGGCCAGAAAAGTACAAAGAAAAAGACATGTCTGGTTGAGTTTTTTTAGCCCTATATTTTAGCATCCCTAAAATAAAACTAAATGTGATATGAAATTCATGAGGCCTTGGCTTCCATATCTACTTAACAGGCGCGGGACTGAGGAAAGACAGCCTCCTATTCTGGTAGTTTGCAAGAATGTCCACTTGTTCTTCAAAGAGAGACACGCAATGCAAGGAATTTACATTTAAAGTATTTCTTGGCTTTACTATTATAATCTAAATTATCTCTAGTCAACAGCTGGAACCAAAGAATGCCAAGTTGGGAGCAGGGTCTGCTCTTAAGATTGTACCATCTATATCTCACTTATAGATTTTAGAGGGCAGGTGTTAGTTTCCAATTCAGCTGTTGAACTCTTTCAAAATTGCAGTCTAAAAACAGAGATCTATTACTAACATAAAACTCGGCCATATAAATATGTTGCTGGAGGCTTTGTCTGTATGTGGGGAGTTGGAAAGTAGTTGTTTGAAGGAACAGGTCTACAGTAATTATATGATCAGTATTTCCCAGTTCCTCTTGGTTAGGGCTACAGATAACCAATTCATCTCCCCCCAAGCCCCAGAGCCTCTAATTTAATTTCATAAATTAGAAAAATAATAAAGATAAAGGCTTTGCCTAAAACCAGTGATCTGTACTAACTAGGGGAAGGGAACAGAGATGGTTTCTCCAAAATAAGAACAACTGAAAATCCTTCTCAAGCAGTTGAGTGTGGATGCTGGCCCTCACATAAATAACTAGGGCTAGGTGCTTCTGGCATTTCAGAGAGAAGACCCAACCTTCAATAACTGAGAATAGAAATGAATCAGCCATTAAACCATGATGTGGCTTTGACAAATGATGAGAAAAATCTCGAGCATGATCGAAAGAATGTAACAGAGTAAAGTATTACATCACCAAAGAAGTACCTGCAAGAACTGGATAGATCTCAGGTGAGAACATTCTTTATGGAAGAACAGGAAGGGTGTCCTCTAAATTCTATTGTCCTCTAAACTCTATTCAGATATGCAGTTTTGTGGGGAGAGATTCTAATTGCTGTTTAACATTATAGCTCAGTGTTTATAACTGCCACAAAAGGTTCATGCTGGGCCCATCTCCCCACCAGTGGGTATAAAGCCATCTTCTTCCTGGGTCCTCTGCCCAGTGAGAAGAGAGTCCAGAGCCTTTTTCCTGAGGGTGCAGAAAGGAAACCCTAAAACCCTACACCAAGCTGACCCTTCAGATTGGCGTAATGGGTCATTTCTGGTGTCCAGCCGAAGATCACATCATTATGCTGTTGGCTCAAGGTGGTGAGTGGGGATGAGGAGAGGGGGTAGGGGGATGGTGATGGGGGAGTGACCTACAACCCCTCTACTCTTCCCATGAAACCTGACATACAGATACTGGTGCAAGGGCTGAGGCTTTGCTTTTACACTGGGCAGTAGAAAATCTAGGGTAAACACGGGCTCGTTTTGTCCAACTGAGGGATGTGGGCCCCAAAATGGTAATAGGAAAGTCAAAACAGATCCCTTGTTTATTAGAACAGCTCCAGTGTTCTAGAAGTGCCCACACCTCAGGCTTAAATATTAAACCCTAAAATATCGTTCTGTATCCTATAACTTTATGTAGTCAGATTTTTCTGTGATCTAGAAACTAACCTTTATTCTGATTACATATGAGAGGTTAAATGTTAAGCTTGCCTACTTTCTCACCTGGAATAGATCTGTGTGAATCTGAGAGAATCAGTCATGAGTGAAAGATTTATTGCTTTGGGACTCCTTCGTGGCGCAGTGGGTTAAGCATCTATCTGACTCTTGGTTTCAGCTCAGGTCATGATCTCACAGTTTTGTGAATTTGAGTCCCGTATCGGCCCTGTGCTGGCAGCATGGAGCCTGCTTGGGATTTTCCCTCTCCCTCTCCTTCTGCCCCTTGCCTACTGACACTGTCTCTCTCTCAAAATAAAAAAATAGTAAAAAATTTCTTGCTTCTATTTCCTACATTTCATAGAGTACACCTTTCCAAAGCATCTAATTCAGTCATAATCACACAAACAGGTTTTCAAAAACTTCAAAGTTGGTGTTGAGCAGTGGCTAAGAATGAACAGATGTTCTTTGTTTCTTCAGATAATAGTGGGTATAGAAGCTCTAGGTAACATTTTATAATGTTGCCACACTGAGACTGTGATACATATGAATATACCTTTTCCTCAAAAATGTGCATGGTAGAGGGGCACCTGGGTGGCTCAGTCAGTTAAGTGTCCGACTTCAGCTCAGGTCATGATCTCGCAGTCTCTGAGTTTGAGCCCCGCATCAGGCTCTGTGCTGACAGCTCAGAACCTGGAGCCTGCTTCAGATTCTGTGTCTTCCTCTCTCTCTGCCCCTTCCCTGCTCATGCTCTGTCTCTCTCTGTCTCAAAAATAAATAAACACATTAAAAAAAATTTTTTTTTAATGTGCATGGTAGAAAAAACATGGTACCTGATTGTCAGAACCTGTGTCATTTCCAGTAAAGTATCTCTTACCCTCCCTGTCTCTCTGAACAGAGATTTCAATACTCAGCAGCAACCAAAAGAGCATCCCGTTCTCAGTAACTGGTTTTGAACAAAAGATTTCAAATAATTTCCCTGGGAAATTCCAGCTTGCTTTCACCTATGCAGAAGCTTAAGAATGTTCTTACTCTCTCATTTTACAAATCACTGAGCAAAATTTTTCAGATGAATAAACCTTTGATTTGAAAAAGCATTATTTTTTTTAAATTTTATTTTTAATATTTTTGACAGAGAGAGAGACAGAGCATGAGTAGGGGAGGGTCAGAGAGAGAGGGAGATACAGAATCTGAAGCAGGCTCCAGGCTCTGAGCTGTCCGCACAGAGCCCGACGCAGGGCTCGAACTCACAGACTGTGAGATCATGACCTGAGCCGAAGTTGGACGCTCAACGGACTGAGCCACTCAGGTGCCCCGAAAAAGCATTATTTTTAAAAAATGTTTGTTTGTTTAGTTATTTTACAGGTAGATTGCCAGAACGTGAGTGGGGGAGAGGAGAGGGAGACAGAGAAAGAGGGAGACAAGAGAATCCAAACTAAGCAGGCTCCAAGCTGTCAGTGCAGATCCCACTTGGGGCTTGAACTCACGAACCATGAAATCATGACCTGAGCCAAAGTCAGATGCTTAACCGATTGAGCCACCCAGGTGCCCGGAAAAAGCATTATTATTATTATTTTTTAAGTTTATTTATTTATTTTGAGAGAGAGACAGCAGGGGAGGGACAGAGAGAGAGAGAGAGGGAGGGAGAGAATCCCAAGCAGACTCCACACTGTCAGTACGGAGCCCAACTCGGGGCTCGATCCCACAAATGAGGAGATGATGACCTGAGCTAAAATCCAGATTCAGACACTCCATCAACTGAGCCACCCAGGCACCCCTGAAAAAGCCTTATTTTTAACTAAATGGAAAGAAAATAGTGATGCTTATTGTGCAAATGTAGATATGAACAGGAGGAAACATACAATTTTGTAGCTAAGTGGGGTTCCATTGAAATCAAGACGTGGCTTTTTAATCTGTCCATTTAATCAATATGTATTAAATGCCTTTCTCTGCGCACCAAGAAAACACTTAACACTCTTCTAGGTAGTATATAAACCTGACCATCCACCACAAACACCTGTGCTAAGCAGCATAAAAAAGTACTGAATCAAGGCGGGGGGTTGGGGAGAGGGAGAGAGTCCTTCTCATGGCACTTGAGCACGACTTCATAGTCTGTGGATTTTGAACAGAGCCTATAAGAACTAATTCAGTGGTTTCCTCCTACCCTAACCCACACCAATCTGGCATAATTTAGCAAATGAGTTTGAGAGGGGGTCAGGACTACTCAAGGCCAGGATTCAAAGATTGAAAAACAACAACAACTGGAGATTTAGTATAAAGCTGACAAATTTTAGTATATTGGGCTGTATTTGTGCAATTATTTTCTGTCCTAATCGTTTTTTAAAAAATGAAGAGTACAGATGAAGATATGTTTGTTTCCTCCTGGAATAATTACAGTTTGTTCAACAGGCACCCATTGAATGCCCACTGCACACCACATGCTACACTTCTGAGAAGACAACCTTCCAGGTTCCATGTGAACTCAGAAATATGCACACTACTGAAGACGCCACTGAAATGGCATTCTTTCTTTTTTTTTTTTTTTTTTTTTGTATTTATTTATTTTGGGGAGAGCACAAGTTGGGGAGGGACAGGGAGAGGGGAACAGAGGATCTGAAAGGGACTCTGTGCTGACAGGCTGACAGCAGTGAGCAGATGTGGGGCTTGAATTCATGAACTGCAAGATCATGGTGTGAGTGGAAGTCAGACGCTCGACCGACTGAGCCACCCAGGTGACCCGTGAAATGGCCTTTTCAAGTGAGAAATGTGCACACGTGTATATGTGTGCATGCATATGAGTGCGTGTGCATATGTGTGTGTGTGTGTGTGTGTGCATGCATATGCATGTGTTTTAAAGGGTAGCTCCATCTGAACTGAAAGCTTGAACAGATTTGAGAGACAGTTCTTTCCCACTTACCCCAAATCACCTCTCATGACCAATTGTAAAAATTCTCCCAGGACTGAGAAGTTTTAAGTTTACTTGCACACAGACAACTTTGACTGCTGGGGCACCTGCGGGGCTCAGTCAGTTGAGCACCCAGCTTCAGCTCAGGTCATGATCTCACAGTTCATGAATTTGAGCCCCACAACGGGCTCACTGCTGTTAGCACAGACCTTGCTTTGGATCCTCTGTACCCTTCTCTGTGTCCCTCCCCCGCTTGCACGCATGTGCTCTCTTTCTCTCAAAGATAAATAAGACCTTAAAAAAAGAAAATGAAAGAAAACTTTGACTGCTGAAGCCTGTTTCTAAAAAATCTAACCAAACACACCCAAACTATCATCAGAGGAGAGAGTGTTGAAAGGCAAGAGAAGAAGGAAACTATCACATTTTCCATTTTCCATTCATGTATTAATATTTTTCCAGAAACATGTATTAATTTTTATAAATTTCAGAAAGGAGGAAAACAATCTAATTTAACATCCTCTTGCTTAAAATCCAGCATGTTTTTGTCTTGCTTACCCAATGGGTTTCCACATAATAACCTCCACCTACTTGAAGAAAGACATTGCCTCTCTGAGAGATGTTTAGGACCTTGTTCACGAGTGGTGCTGTTTTTAAAACCGTCCTCATATTTGGTCAGTCATCTAATTCAGCTCCAAGACGTCTACGTGCAATACAATCTCTTCTAGCCAGATTGGCTGGGGTATTGGGTTTCTGACACAGTGGAAAACAACCATTGTTTACAGAATTAAACTCGTCTAAATACACTCACACAAAACTGCAGAGAAGATACTTTCATTTTCTTCGGTGCTTCAGAAGCTATTCACAGAATATTCTCATTTTGAACACAAATTCTTGTCACATGCCAAGGTATGTAACACACACACATCTATGAGACATGGAATATTGATAGATACAGAATACCAGACGAAAATGGTAACATCCTGAAAAGTTGCTTCCATGAGTTAACTGTTGGTATCAACATACCTGTTATCTATTTATTTCTCTTAAAAATCAAGTATAGATAAGACCTCTGGTTCTAGCCAGGATGGAGCACCCTTTTCCTTCCAGGTGCTCCTTATTACAACTGTGGACATAATATATCAAACAAACATAGGAAGACTCAAAGGAGGAAAGAAGAAGATGGACTGCCTAGGGACTCTGGGACTTGAGAAATAACATGGTGACGAATCTAGGTTTCCTTACTGCCTCCCATATAGCCCAGGCTGGGTACTATAGTAGCTTCCATCCTGGAACCATCAGTAGGCATGGATAAAGTAAGCCACGAGAAACATCTGTTCCTCCTACTCAACGAACCAACGAAGGAGCGGCCTCAACCATACAAAGGCTTTTTGGCAATCTTGCCCTACTTTGGCCAGACATTCGTAGAGAATTGTATCCCCCTCTCCCTAGGTTCAGTGGGGCAGAATAGGGAGCTGATCTTCCTCCTCACCCCCATCCCTGCAGAAGCAGGTGGTGGGGCTCCAGTTCTCCCGCCCAGTCATATTGGTGGGGCTGATTCTCCATTTCCTGCCAGTTGGAAGCAGGCAGAGTTCCTCATCTCCCACCAGGGTGGTGTCAGCAGGGTGGCATGAAGGTTCCTACAGAACAGGTGGAACTGTCCTATATTTTGGTGGCCGTGTGAACCCGTGTATGCGATAAAATTGCCTAGCACTAAATAGACACACAGGCATATACGTGAGTGCATGTAAAACTAAAACTGGTGATATCTGAACGTGTTGCTGGATTATATCAATATCAATTTGCTAGTTGTGATATTGTACTATAGTTATACAAGTTGTTGCCATTGGGGGAACACTGGATAAAGGTATATGGGATCTCTGGATTATTTTGTACAGTCTATAATTATCTCAAAATGTAAAAGTATTAAAAGCCAAGTTTAAGTGGTACAAAAATTCAGTTGTTTTAGTTTTCCAAATAGTTTGATTCTGAATGAATTAGTTCCTATATTCAGGTGATCATAGATTATGAAATTTAAATAGCTGCACTAAATATATCACATTTCCTATATTTATAGCAGAGGTACTGGCTGACCCAATATAGGTCTGGCATGTGGAGTTAGGCGCCATTGGGGCTGAAGAGGTTCCAATGTCCATGGGAATGTCTGATGAATCAGGTGCTGATGACAGTAGGCAAACCACAGGGTGATGAAAGAGCCTCGAAGGAGAACTGATACCTACTTAAGGTGGAACCTGGCACAATGAATGGACTCAGCAACAGGACCCGAAGATTGGAGAGGAGTGATGTTTCCAATTAACAGCATGGTAGCTGTTTACAACATCCCAAATGAACTACTCCAGGAGCAAGTGAACACTTGGAACCAGAAGGCATATTTTGCAAACAAACAGAGCTGTCTCCCAACACTCAGGAGCTGAGGGCCTCAGCTGGGAGCACACAGTAACAGAACAGAACTTAAAGGGTGGGAAGTTACCTTCCTGCTCTGGTCCAGATCCACAACTGAACAGTGACTGATACGTAGCCTGAGATGCAGCACCAAAAGCCATCTGTGAAGCCTGGATGTTGGCAGTCAGGAGCAAGTGACAAAGGCTGTGCAAATGATGGCCAGAGTGGACGGGGCTGGCGTTGGCCAGAGTAGCACAGTCCGTACTTTACCCTGAGTATCCATCCCCAGTGGCTCTTGGAAATGCAAAAGAGATGGGAACCTAAAAAAGGCAGGAGTATGTGAAAGCAGGGAAGGGAACACTGATAGTTTTACAGATAGGGGTTATCAAGCAAACAAAAATCTAGGCCAGTTGTTCTCAACCTTGGCCACACATGGGGCTGGGGGCGGAGTTGGGGGCGGGTGGGGTGGTGGAGAGAGACAGAGTTGGAGCATAGGGTCTGCCAAGGAAGAGTGGCCTTGGTAAACAGTCCAGGCCTTCAGCTGAGACCCACAATAGGCTACACCTTAGGGGTTAAGACAGATGGACAGAAAACAGGCATTGAGTCAGCTCAGTCCCAGGATAGTTTAAAGTGATTGGCCTTGTCTGTCAAAACCAAAAGTAAATACCCACTGGAGGAATGTAACCTGTTACAGATGTTATCTGTACAGTTTTCGTACATAATGCCGGGTATATAAAATATATAAAGCAGTACTTGGCGAGACCACATAACTGAAAACCCATAAAACAAAAAAGGACAATGGAAAGAGACCATCAGGAGATCCAGATACTGAAGTTATCGGACATACGTGATAGATAGGTTTTAAAACACTGAGTAATATACTCAGGAAAATAAATGGCAAAATAGAAAATTTCATCAAAGAACTGGAATCTATTAAAAGCAATCACATGAAATTCTAAAATTAAACATACAACAAATTAATAACGCAATAGATGACTTTAAGAACAGACTGACACAGTTAAAGGATTAGTGAATTTTAGGGTAGGTCAGTAAAATATATTCAGATTAAAGCAAAGAGAATAAAAGAATGCCTGGCTGGTTTAACACTTAAAATTCAGTTCATGTAATTCAGCACATTAATGGAATATAGCAAAATAATCGTATGATCTCTCCGATATATGCAGAAAATACATTTGATGAAAGTTAACATCTATTTATAGTAAAAACTCTTAGCAAACTAGAAATAGAAAGAAAATCCTTAATCTAATAAAGAGTACCTACAATAAATCTACAACAACATTATATTTTATCGCTTGTTCCCTGAGATTGTGAATAAGACACAGATGTCTGCTATCATCACTTCTATTTTACATTATACCAGTGCTCCTAAACAGTGAAGTAAGGCAAGAAATATGTATAAAAGGCATAAGAATTGGAAAAGAAGAAACAAAGCTGTCATTAACAATAACTATAAAAAATACAAAAGGATTTATGGTAGAACTATTTAATTTAGTAAGTGAATAGCAAAGTGCATTAAGGGACAAAATACAAAAGTTAACTTTATCTCTACATGCCAACAATAAACAAATGGAAAGATAATATTTGAAATAGACCACTTAAAATAGCATCAGGAAACATCTATAGCTAGGATTAGATCCAACTAAAGATATATAAAAATGCTACTGATAACATTACAAAATTTTAGTGCAATAAGTTAAAGAAGACCTAAATAAATGGAGACATATGTCACATTTATGAATCAGAAGATCCAGTGTTATAACACTGTCAATTCAACCTAAATTGATTTTTAGATACAAGGCAATGCATCCAGTTACTAGTAGTGTGTGTGTCTGTGTGTATGGGGACACTAATTCTAAAATTATATAGACGTGCAAAGGGCTAAGAATGGCTAAGATAACCTTAAAGAGCAACAAAGCTGAAAGACCTGCCCTACTGGATAGCAAGAGTTACGACAAAGCCATGAATATAGCATGTTGTATTTGTGCAAGTGTAGACAAATAGTTCAGAAAGTGACCCATAAATAAATATATACTTGATTTTGACAAATGCCAACTTGAACAATATTGAGAAAGTGAGGATCTTTTTAATAAATGGTGTTGAGTCAGTAGCATAGCCATATGGAGAAAACAATGAATCTTGACTCCATCTCACACCATATACAAAATTCACTTCTAGGCAAATTGTAGGTCTAAGTGGGTGAGTTTACAGGATTAAGTTCTTAGAATATAACAGGATAATTTATTGATTACTTTTGGATAGGCAAGGATTCCTTTCTCTCATATATACATGTATATATGTTTCTTTTTTATTTTATTTGAGAGAGAGAGAGAGAGAGAGAGCGAGCACAAGCAAGTAAGGGGCAGAGAGAAGGAGACACAGAATCTCCAGCAGGCTCTGTGCCATCAGCGTAGAGCTGGATTCGGGGCTCAAACTCACAACTGTGAGATCAAGACCTTAGCTGAGACCAAGAGTCTGATGCTCAACTAACTGAGCCACTCAGGCACTCCTAGGCAAAGATTTCTTAAACAGAAAACACTAACCATAGAGAAATAACAACAACTTTGTTTCAGCAAAGAATCTATCAGGGGAAAGAACCCTGGGGAGAAAATACCTGCAATACATACACCCTACAAAGGGCTTAGATTCAGGCTATATAAAGAATTCCTATAAATCAATGAAAAAAAGATAGACAAGCCAGTATAAAAATGGGCAAAAGACTTAGATAGGCACTACACAAAAGAGGTATCCCAGTGGCCAATCAACGTTTTAAAGTGCAGTCAATCTCAATAGCAACAGGGAAGTACAAATTAAAATTACGATGAACAGCCATCACAGAACAGTGGAATGACTAAAATTTAAGACTGACAATACCAAATAAAGTCAAGGAAGTGTTATATTAACGTAGCATTTGCCTTGCTGTTCTCCATCTCTCGACTTCAGGATTTTACCTCTTTGGCCAGATAGCCCTACCAATTTAATCTTCAAGACTCTCTCTCCCTTTCTCTGTCTCTTTGTCTCTCCCTGTCTGTCTCTCTCACCCCCGTCACACACTTAGCCCTCTGCCCAGAATATCATCTCTAATCTTTCCTGCCAAATCATGTTTCTCCTTTTCTTCTGATCTCTGTTGGCATTCCCTGTTAAAAAATCTTTCCAGCACAACACCACGCCAACTTGACTTCCAAAGCAAGAATAAAGTCCTTCCTGTACCTTCATCCCTAGCCAGTTCCTGCTCTCCCCAAGTCCCATCTTCTAGGCAGATACAGGTGGCTTGTTC
This sequence comes from Leopardus geoffroyi, assembly GCF_018350155.1. NCBI lineage: Eukaryota > Metazoa > Chordata > Mammalia > Carnivora > Felidae > Leopardus > Leopardus geoffroyi. Next base: position 68,019,994 of record NC_059337.1, on the reverse strand, counting down.
TATGTATTCTAGAGATGACAAACACATTAGCTTCGGTCAAGTGCCTTTAATATCCTTGTTGTGGTCATCCTTTCTCTCCTTATGAAATTTTGGTTTCCAAAGGGCAGGAACCATAGTGCGTATCTCCCCGACAGCCTACTAATGAGTGCCAATTTTGACTGAGTAAAGCTAAGAAAAATGAAATGTCCTGAAGAACTTCATTCTTATCCATCTTAAAAAGGAATGTTTATTCTGTATTTTGATTATTAAGAATGCTTGCATGCAAAGAAAAAAAAAGTTAAGAATTTGCCCTTGAAAAACAAAGGATTACATATTTTCTGAGCCATGAATTGAGAAAGAATTCTTATCCTGTGACAAATTCGGTTGTTGGGTTGAAAAAAAAAATTAAGTACCTATAAAGTGAGGAAAGGACAGCAAGGGATACATAGCTTCTGCCTTGGGTTTAGGGTGCTTACGTAAACATTGTGTCAATACAATGGAAAACAATTTAACCTTGACCAACAAAGGAGGGGAAAATCACCGGTATCCCAGAGACCTATGCTGGACTTGTCCCTCTGCCCTGCCTTCATAGTAAGGGTCACATTCCCATCCTGTGCTGACTTATGGATGTTTTCTAGCGGAAAGTAGGATGCCAGTCACCTCCAAAGTGAATTTGAGATACTTGATTTAGAAAATACATGGAAACAGAGATAAAGAGCAACCCACTCACAACCAAACTTCTTTTCATTAAAGTGTCAGCAAGTCTTCAAAACTGATGTCTCCTATTTCATACAAATGAAAAGAAAGTCAAATGACACAGGGCCAGGAAAATAAACACCATGTTTATAATTAGAAGCTCTTCCAGAGATCTGGTCACGTCCATGTGTGAAAGAATAGACTGTGAGCATTTCGTGAGGCCCCAGGAGGTTAAAAAAAAAAAAAAAAAAAAAAATCCTCTCTTTAAAGAAAAAGCCCCATACATGAGAAAAATGTCTGCTTACTCTGCTACTCAACTGTGCTGCCCAAGGTCCTAGAGTGTCCTGAAGTGGCAGGCGGGGGCGGGGAGGGGGGGTGGGCAGGGCAGGTCTCCGTGAATATTTGTTTTGTTCTCTTCTTCCCAGTCCTCTTGAGCTAATTAGAGACTCATTTGGGATTATCAAGATATTTATTTTTCCCTTTAGCCCTGTAAGGGTAAGCTTATTTTTTTTTTAAGGGTAAGCTTATTGTATTATAAATGCACATTATTCTTCGTTACTTAAATTAGGTTTTATGCAATTTGATCATCTAAAGCAAAGATTTAGATTGGAACCCAAATCAGCTGATCCCTTCTGCTGGCTTGAACTGGTGCCATGATGAAAGGGAGGGGAACTGGTGCCATTGCTATTTCTTAAGGTCTGTTTTAGAACAAAGAGAGAATAATGCTAACTGACACATCGGAAGCATACTTAGAGGGCTACTGAGGAATTTGACAGTAGAGAGAACATTTATGAAGGGAAAAATATGTATTATTTTTATCAAGTGCTTTTATGTAGGTGACTGTCCTAAGTCTCCATAGCTGTAATTCTGCAATGGATAGACCACAGCTCCTAATATTCATTTGAAAAAGGTATAAGACACAATTCCCAAGGATTTTGTCCAGACTATCTGTGTTGAATGGAGAAAGAGTTTACTACAGGTGGAGCGGTCAGGGAAGACTTCCTGGAAGAGGTAGTATTTGGTCTGAAGGTCTGGGTAGAGTGCAACAGGAGGACAGGAAAGAGAATGGCGTCGCAGATAAGAGGTACAGAAAAAGCAAAGCCACAAAGTTGGGGAAGTGCAAGATGCTTTCAGTGGAAACTACTGAGAGTGGCCTGGCTGAATCAGAGACATTTAGGGATGAAGCTTATTAAATACATTTAAGAGTTTAAATAAAAAGAGAAAGATACTTTCCAATGGTACGCTTTTTTATCAGAAACTTGTTTTTCAGGGGTGCCTGGGTGGCTCAGTCAGTTAAGCATGTGACTTTGGCTCAGGTCATGATCTCATGGTTTGTGAGTTTGAGCCCCACATTGGGCTTTCTGCTGTCAGTGCAGAGCCTGCTTCAGATCCTCTGTTCCTCTCTCTCTCTCACGTGCATGCTCATGTGCACCCTCTCTCTCTCTCTAAAAAAAAACATTAAAAAAAGAAAAGAAACTTATTTTTCAACCAAAATGATAATGATAATATCAGAAACATAAAGGTAAATCTAAGCCACCAGAAGTATCATTATTATTATTAAATACCATATCCACGTGATTGAGAAAAAGCCTCCACCCTAGAAGAACCCACTGTCTACTTTCTCTAGGCTTATATTCCAGCAGATAAAAACTTACAGGGACATTTTACCCCATGGGGCAATGGCTGCCCAGTCACATTTATACGTTTCTTTGGTCAGTTCAGAATTTTATTCTCCACATTATTTCACATCTTCTCCATCCTCTTTGAACCTTCATTGAACTCCCTCTCTTGAGACAGGCCTGTGGAAAGAAGTTTTAAAAATGAAGGCATTGGGGGGCGCCTGGGTGGCTTGGTCGGTTAAGCGTCCGACTTCGGCTCAGGTCATGATCTCACGGTCCGTGAGTTCGAGCCCCGCGTTGGGCTCTGTGCTGACAGCTCAGAGCCTGGAGCCTGTTTCAGATTCTGTGTCTCCCTCTCTCTCTGCCCCTCCCCTGTTCATGCTCTGTCTCTCTCTGTCTCAAAAATAAATAAAAAAAAAAAAAACGTTAAAAAAAAATTAAAAAAAAAAAAAAATGAAGGCATTGGATGAATCCCAGCCCCTACCATGAGTTTAGAATAAGGTATCTCTAGCAACATTTTCTAGCATCAATGTTTAGGATGTCCCTTGTCTTTTCCCTTCCTGACTTCCTCCTTCCATACTTTACACATACCAACTCCAGGGCTTTCTCCTTTGACTTGTCTATTCTCCCACAGTGGCGTGCTGATAAAGTGACTCTCTGAAAAATACAAAGTCTGGATGTGTAGTTTTTATTGACTTCTGTGGTAGAAATACTCCCACCACAGCCAATTTCAAGCTACCACCATTTTGAAATACTTAACAACCAACTCGAGAGTCTGGGAGCCCGTTCTAGTTCTCTGGGCTACCTGCATTGCACCATGTTCCCCTCTCATTCCTCAGACAGCTCTTCCCATGGGCCTCTATTCTCTGGTCTTTGTAGAGATTTTGTGCTTGATAATAGGGTGACAGCAGCCAGGATCAGCTGAGCATCCTTAAGTCACTCATGTTAAACCTGTGGGCTGCTAACCCGTGTATTCTACTGTTCCACGTTTGAACTCACCTTTCCTCTTTCATGAAGTTCCATATTCTAGCAGGACTGAGTAATGTTAGGGAAGCACAACAAGCAGCAAAAAGCCTCTTCCCTCTTTGACAAAATTTTGGTTCCATTCTGGGTATAGGTCTTTCCCACATTTGACAAGAGGCAACTCTTATCTCTTATGCACTCCCCTTCAGTGCTTGATAAATATCAATGTGTATGCAAATACCTGGGTATCTTGTTAAAATGCAAATCCTAATTCAGGGGTGAGGTGGGCTCTGAGAGATTGAATTTTTTAAATTAATTAATTTTTAAAAATTTACATCCAAGTTAGTTAGCATATAGTGCAACATTGATTTCAAGATGAGAGACCGAATTTTTAACAAGTTCAGAGACTATGTATGTGCGGCTGGTCCAATGACTACACTTTGAGTAACATCAGACTCCATACTCTGTAAGGCCATCCCCAACTCTGGTTGGAGAATGCAGTTACTCAGCCCAGGTGGAATCCTGATCCTCTCTCTGCCTTTTGGGCAGGGCATTTCATCTGCTCTCAATGGTTCTCAGGACTCGGGTGGTGTCTCTCAGTCTTTCACCTCTGCGACCCCACTGCCCTCATCTTTTGCCATATCTTGAGTCAGTTCTCAACTACATCCCATCCTAGCAAAGTCAACATCCTCTGCTCCTTACACAGTCATCTTCAAAGCATCTCTTCTGCCCATCCCTTCTTTCCCACCAGCCCACCTTCCTTTCAAGCTCATCCTCAATTCCCAGGCTAACACTTCCTGTCTAGTCCGCAGTCTAGTTTCAGCAGTGTTCTTAGCACGTGGGCATTTTTAATCACTTGTCTTTATAAGGTGTCACTTTTCCATTTGTGTTCTCATGCACACAGTGTCTATTTATATTCTCAAATCTTTAAGGATAGAAGTCATGACTTTTTGCCCCTTTTCCCCACTTCTCTGAGCCAGGTATGGAGCTCCACATAGGTTGCTCCAGGGCAATGGCATTCATAAGTGCCAACCAATGTCTTCTGGTGTCTCATCTTCTCTGTTCCTCTCTAAGCCCTTCCCTGACTAAGTGATGCTCCTTTCTCCATGCTGCAAATGTCTCCCTCTTCCTCTGCACTGTGATATCATATAGACCTAAGTCCATCTCAGCTTCGTCATATGACAGAGCATAGAGTAGGTCCTGCCTGAGCTCAAATTGCACTTTCACCTTTTATTAGGTATGCAGGTTTAGGTAAGTGATTTTGCCTAAGACTGTTTGGAATATGGGTGCAAAATTCAGGCAATTGTGAGGGGTGATAAAATAAGTCTATGAAAGTGCTTCCTATGGTGTTGAGCATAAAGTAAAATGTATGACCTTAAGAAAGTTATGTAAACTCTCCGAGTCTTTGTTCCTCATGGGTAAAATAGGAAAAATAGTACCCATCATACAGGGTATTTGTGAAAATAGAAGGAAATGAGGTGGGTGGAGTGCATCAACACTCAACCCACAGCTGTCTCCCCTTGGTTCTCTTTTTCTCCCATATGGACAGGAACCCTTAGGCCAAGCTTGTTCTTGATGCTTTTTCGCTCCTCCATTCTCCACTGCTCCCTCCCTCTCAAGCTTCCTTCCTTCTCTCCTTTCCCTTTGTAAGTATTAATTATAAGTATTGATTCAAATGGCAATGTGAGGGGAGAATGGAATAATATTGTTGGTCTGCCTTAAAGGAATGATGGAAAAGACCATGAACTTACAGGTAAAAGGGGATGAAAATGCAAAATCATGACCAGTTCTACATTAGCTCTTCATCCAGTCATTAAATACCAGGCTTCATGGGAAATATCTGGTTATATAAGACATAGTCTTTCTCTTTAGATGCTTATGATTCCACACATCTGAACAACAAACCTTACTTTAAGTAAGACTACATTGTGAAAAATTCAACCTCAAATAGAAATTCTATGGTCTGAAAGGTAATGGCCCTAACATAAAATAATGATTTCCTGGGGGTACTCCCCTGCTGACTATAATAAGCCTTTGCCTTTCTCCTCTGTTTTTCAATTTTTACTTTGATGGTTGCTTTATTTTTCTTTTTAAATTTTTATTTAAATTCTAGTTAAATGACATACAGTGCAATATTGGTTTCAGGAGTAGACTTCAGTGATTCATCACTTACACATAGCACCTAGTGTTCATCATAACAAGTGCCCTCCTTAATATAGCCTATCTCCCACCCACCTCCATCCATTGTTAAGGGTCTCTTGTGGTTTGTTTCCCTTTCTCTTTTCCTTCCTCCCATATGTTCATCTGTCTTGTTTCTTAAATTCCACATATGAGTGAAATTAAATGGCATTTTTCTTTCTCTGCCTGACTTATTTTGCTTAGCATAATACACTCTAGCTCCATCCACATCATTGCAAATGGCAAGATTTTGTTCTTTTTGATGGCTGAGTAATATTCCGTTGATTATATATACACCACATCTTCTTTATCCATTCATCAATTGATGGACACTTGGGCTCTTTCCATAGTTTGGCTATTGTTGATACTGTTGCTTGACTCTGATATTTGCTTAAAAGAAAACACTACTGGGGCACCTGGCTGGCTCAGTCAGAAAAGCGTGTGACTCTTGATCTCAGAGTCATGAGTTTGAGCCCCATGTGGGGTGTAGATATTACTTCAGTAAATACAACTTAAAAAAAAAAAAAGAAAATACTACTAGTGAATTTTGTCTTGCTTCCCCTCATCTTACAATTAACTTCAGAGGATATATTAAAAAAGGTGGAGGTGGGTGGCACTGAAGAATTACTATGAGGAAATATCAACCAACTGGGAAAAGAGAAAATACTAAGAAACAAATCCTTTGGATAAAGGATGCAGTATTCTTAGATTCTCAACCCTGGCTACACAGAACAACTCGGGGAGAGTTTTAAAATGACCACAATTCAGATTCCATCTCTGACCAATCAAATCAGAATTTCTGGGAACTAGTACTTTTATAAGCTCTCCAGGTGATTCCAGTGTGCATTCAGGGTGAACAAAACACTTTGTTAGTTGACCAAGGGTAAGCATCACCTGTTAAGTAGATTGGTAAAGGAAGAGAAAAGAGTCTAACTTTATCCAAGGATATGTCTCTCTCAATCTTGTTCTGTTCCCCAAGTAGGCCTTCATTCAATTCCCCAATTGCATCAAACCTTCACAAAGGCCCTTCCTTCCTCTATTTTTTCATCTATCCTATTCTAGCTCATTCCCCAGGCTCAGCTCGATGACTTTTCAAGAAAGCCCTTGCTAACCTAGCCTGTCTTACCCTGTGCTTCTCCCCAGCATCTACTGTAAGTAAATAATGTATTGTGTAATTGTGTTTTACCTGTGTGCCTTGCTAGAACAGGAGTTCTCAAAGTGTGCTTCACAGGCCAAAAGCATCGGCATCCCCTGGGAATTTGTTAGGCATGCTCACTCTCCAGCCCCACTCCAGACCTACTGAATCTGAAACTCTGGGGTTGGGCCTGGCATTCTGGGATTTAACCAGCCCCCAGAGTGATTCTGATGTATACTGAAGTTTGAGAAACACTGAGCTGGAGTCTTAACTCCTTGAGGGGGTAAAGATCTAGTCTGCTTTTCTTTCTTTTCTTTTCTTTTTTTTTTTTTTTTACTACTCCATCCTCAGTGTTTGCCTCAGTGTCTTGTGAGAGACACTGAGAGCCCTTGAAAAATATTTCTTGGATGAATGAGTACATGGCCCAAGAGTGTGAGGTGGAGATCTCTATACCTGGAGGTAGGGAGCATGTTCATTTAAGCTACAGATAAACTCTACTACATAAATCCATATGTGTAGTAGGAATTTTTATTTATCCTCAGTTGATGCTGTTGACAAAGGTCGGCATCGTTACAAAATATTAGAAGATAGCAAAGGATTTAAACAGTGAAAAGACCAGTTTAGAGGATTTGTTATCAGAGGAAAGACAGCAATGGTGACAAGTGCAGGAGGAGGGGCTGGCAGCAGAGGTCTCGGGGAGAAATGAGGGGAAGTGGAGGGAGAAGCACTTTTAAGAAGTTTGAGGGAAATGGGGAGCTGGCAGCTGCCCCAGAGGGACAGGAAGACTCTGGAGACAGAAAGGGTGTATATGGAGGAGAGAGAGGGTGGAGCCCTGGAGGATGAACAGCATGAACAAGCCAATCGCAACAGTCTCCTACAAGCAGGTGGGCACTGGCCCTAGTGGAGACTTTGTGGCTTGTGACATTGCTTGCCAGGCAGCCACAGCCTAATATAAAGTGGTTTAGGGCCCATTTATTTTCTAATTATGAAGAATTTAGAGTAGCCAAGCATCAAACAGGACCTCATGTCCTTGTTCTATTCATAGTGCCTGGGTTCTGGCTTGATCTTTGTTACCATTATTACCCAGATCCAACACTGGTTTTTATCTTCATAAGTTGCTAGCCAGTGTACTTTCTTCTTCTGAGTCCTCCCATTCATTTATTTACCTACTGTGTATCTGACAGTACTCTAGAAACAAAGGTTTAAATTCTCCATTTGAGTCCTAGCCTCGAGCCTGGGTCCCCTCTTTCTGCAGTCAGAGTTCCCTAATGACAACTGTTGAGAAATGACACCTCTTATCATTTCCAGGGGAGAGTCCCACAGTGCCAGGAGCAACAGTGCGGATATCAACACACTCCATGGCTGAGGGTCTCCCAGAGAGACACAACTCACTCAGGCACTGGATGGAACAATGCTTTAGTCACATAGAGAAGAGGCAGAGCAAGATCAGCTTCAGTCATGTGTACTGGCCCCCGTGGCCAGCAGATCTTGTCCTGCGGCTGATGCAGGGGGATGGTCTGCAAGCATCCTTGTCATACTGCAAGAGAAGGACCTGATTCCCTCCCCGCCAGGAAGAGATACAGTATTGACCAGGTGCCATATGACACACAGAATTAATCAGAACAAAGGAGCACACATTTAGTCTAAAACAAGAAAAGATATTCCCACACAATGTGATAAGCCCAGCACAAGCTGTGGGTTTATCTCTTGGTGAGGAAGTCTTCCAGGGCCAAAGCCCATTCTTACACGACCATGGAGGAGTTGAAAGACTGCATGCCCATGAATGACTTTGTCAATGACTATCTTCCAGAAAGTTGAAGCAGGTCTTTGGGGTCATTCCATCTACTTCCCCGTCCATACCACTTTGCCCATCATCTACTATGTAAAATTTGGCTGCCAGGCATCAGGAAGATGCTCCAATAGCCACCCCAGTTCCTATGCCATGTCTCAGTGAATCAACCCAGTTATCAGCCACCCTTGGGTCTGGTGAAAACAGCTAGTAGGCTGAAATTCTGACACAAGAGAGACTGAATATGCAGACAGACAATAGTAAGACCATATATGACAATAGGACTCTAACCCACAAATTCTGCAGCAACCAATCCAGGTACTAAACCTCAACCTATGTCTCAATCAGTCCAGAATGATCGGGTCTTGGTCAGGGACTGCCAACTTCGCTAGTTTTCATCCCTGCTTCCAATTCAGCACCAAGCAGAGTTTGCTAAATATGTTTTCCAAACCAATTACATAAGATGCCCCACTTCTAGTTAGCCGGCCTCTAGCTTTTCCATGCCGAAACCCTCCATTCAGAGCACACCTGAAGCCTTCTCTTTTTTACACTGCAAAGCTTTTCCACTCCCCTACCTGCTTTGAGTCCTGCCAAATGCCCGTGAAGGTGGCTGACTCCCTTGCTGTAGCTAGCTGTGAATAAATAGCCTCTGTTTGTTCTCATTTTGGTGGTCTTCATTTATTTCCATACACTAGTGGACAGCTAGTTGGATGAACTTGGAATCATCTCGTAGGTTTCACGGACTTGGCGAAATGAAACATAACTAGAACATGTTAAAAGTAGTCTGAAGGGAATAGAAGTACATTTTTATATTTTTTCCCAGTTTCATTGAGTCATAATTAACATAAAACATTGCCTTACAGATTTACAACATAATGATTTAATATATGTATATATTGCAAAATGGTTATGTATAATAAATATTGCATATGTACATGCTGTCCATTACATCCACAGAATTTCTTTATCATTTAACTAGAAATTTGTACCTTTTGACCCCATTTCCCCTACCACACCCTGCTTCTGAACTACCAATCTGTTCTCTTTCTGAGTTCAGTTTTTTAAAATTCCACATATAAGTGAGATTATACAGTACTTGTCTTTCTCTGACTTATTTTACTTAGCATAATGCCCTCAGGGTCCATCATGTTTTGCAAATGACAGAATTTCTGTTTTTTTTGTGGCTGAATAATATTTCATTGTATAATTATACTACATTTTCTTTATCCATTCACCTATTGGTGGACACTTAAGTTATTTCCATGTCTTGACTATTGTGAATAATGCTTCCACGAACATGAGGGTCAGATATCTTTTCAAGATAGTGACTTCATTTCCTTTAGATATATACCCAGGAGTGGAACTGCTGGATCATATTGTAGTTCTATCTTAAATTTTTTTGAGGAATGTTCATACTGTTCCACAGTGGTTGCACCAATACACATTCCCATCCATGGTGCATGAGGGTTCCCTTTCCTCTACAATCTCTCCAACACTTGTTATCTCTTTTCTTTTGGAGCATAGCCATTCTCACAGGTGTGAAGTGATATCTCACTGTGATTTTGATTTGTATTTCCTTGATAATTATTGATGTTGAGCACATTTCCATGTACCTATCTATCGGACATTTGTATATATTCTTTGGGAACTGACGATTCAGTTCCTCTGCCTATTTTTTTTATCGGATTTGTTGTTGTTGTTGTTGTTTGTTTGTTTTGCTATTGATTTGCATAGAACTGCATTTAAAATATATTTACATTGTATGGAAATTCATGGCAATGTGAATAACCATACAGCAAGGAAAATCTGTCTAGGAATAAAAGGAAAGGGAAAGACACATGCTGTTTCTGCAAGATATGCTATAGACCATCAAGCCAGGTTAAACATAATATTTTCATAATATAGGTTATAAAACTGGCAAAAAGACAAATTCTAGTAAAAGATGTAACTATGAAATATCTACTAGAAATTAAATTCTCTTCAAAGTAGAGAACAGATGCATTTCCTCTTTGCTTTGCTAATATTTCAGGCATAAAACAAAACCACAAAACCCAAAGATTGTGTGGAAGGGGGGAGGAATCAAAGTTAATAGTTATATTCTTTTTTTTTTAAATTTTTTAGTGTTTATTTAGTTTTGAGAGAGGAAGAGAGACAAAGCACAAGTGGGGAAGGGGCAGAGAGAGAGGGAGACAGAATGAGAAGCAGGTTCCAGGCTCTGCACTGACAGCAGAGAGCCCGACGCGGGGCTCGAACTCACGAATCGAGAGATCATGACCTGAGCCCAAGTCCGATGCTCAACCGACTGAGCCACCCAGGTGCCCCAATAGTTATATTCTTATTAGAAAGTTTTGAAAATATGGGAGGGACTAAATGAGTTGAATTGAATTGAACTGAATTGGAGAATGCACAGCTTTGCAAGCAACAGACTAGCAAAGACGGCTGGATCTAGGCAGAGTTTTCCTATAATAGTCTTATAAAAGTCAGTTGGATCACTGTTGGAGATTTAACAGCCCATCTTTTTTCCCTTCTATTGAGCATTATAGCTTAAAATGTCCTTACATTTACATATAAAAGCACAGAGGTCTAAAGTTATGTCATTTTAGCATATGGTCCTATTTCTGAAATGCTAATTTTGGTAGATATTTTAGGCAGTTAGTGCTAAAGTTGAAACAAGAAAAGCCATCACCTACATTCTACAAGAGTTATATTTACCACTTAGAGTTAGTGTTTTCAAACTGCCCACACTTCATTGCAATCAACTTTTATTTTCTGTTGTCCTATTTATCACTTTACTGAATCAACCTAGGAAGCTTGTATTTAAAAAAAAAAAGAAAGAAAGAAAGAAAGAAAGAAAGAAAGAAAGAAAGAAAGAAAGAAAGAAAGAAAAAAGGAAAAAAATATCGTTGCTCCTGATTTCAGCAGCTCAGTAATCTGTCCTCTTTAACTGGATGGAAAGAAATGAATCTTGAGATAAGGGGCTAAGTCTTAGGTCACCCAAAAGCATCACTCAGCATGCATCCATTCCAGAATTTCAGCTATATCTGCACTTTAATGTAACAGTCACTGATACGAACAGAAGATATTATAAGAAGTATCTCAGATCATATCTGCAAATTATTAGCATTGCAGATTGATTTTTGTTCACTGAAAGATGGAAATTATTCTATTTTTTTTAATGGGTAACTGCAGTTTGCTTAATAAATATTTGCAATCATTGACTAAATACCTGGATATCAACTATGTGTAAGAGACTGCTTGCTACAATAAAACAGGCTGAAGGAAAGATGGAAAGTTTATTCTCCAAAGCCCCCAAGTTTTTAAATGTATTTCCTGTTTCTACCTATAAATGTTTCTTAGAGGCATCCAATCTATGTATTTTAGAATGCCATAAAAATGGCTACATTTTTGTTCATTTAGCACAAGTTCTTTGAAACTTTGGCCAAACCAATTAAACTTTTTTTTAAATTAAAGTAAGTATTTCTCCAGGGGCAGCTGGGTAGCTCAGTCGGTTAAGCGTCTGACTTCGGTTTAGGTCAAGATCTCATAGTTCGTGGGTTCGAACCCCGCATTGGGCTCCGTGCTGACAGTTCAGAGCCTGGAGCCTGCTTCGGATTCTGTGTCTCCCTCTCTCTCTGCTCCTCCCTGGCTCGCACTCTGTCTCTGTCTCGAAAATAAATAAACACTAAAAAAAAATTGCTCCAATGTGGTTTTTTTTTTTTTTGGGGGGGGGAGGGGGGGTTGTTAAGATATCTGAAAAACAAGTTTGAAGCAGCCTCCAGAAAGCACAACCTGACAACTTGAAGTTTTCAACTTGTTAGTATATACCAGCATCTGGTATCTGATGAAATGCTAACTAGGATGTTACCCTTTCCACCAAAAGTCTCAGTTCTCCGTGTACACAGTACTTCCGTGTCTAGGAGGCTACTGACCATGAAATGCATCATTGATTCAGCGACAGATATTTGGGAAAAAAGAAACCACTCTAGAAAACGTATAATGGTTATAAATGTTACAATAGAGAGAAGGGCACACCTTAGAATCCAGGTAATGTAATATTCTCATAAACATGCATGTACATACATACATGTTTTTTTCTCATAAGCATACGTATATATATTTTAATCTCTTTCTCTTTCACACACACATGAACGCACACATCACCTATGTGGGAAAACCTCCAACATCACAGTAAATATATTTCAATCTCACATCCATGCCATCAGGAGAAGCACACTTCTCACATAAGTGATACAATCTCACAGATTGGGTGCCATTTTCCATTCTTTAAATATTACAGTGCAAACGATAATTTCAGTGTGACAATATCATGGGGAATTTACAACAGTCAGGACATTCTAAATAGAACAGTGAAGAACTTCTAAATATCACATGTATGCACAATGCCTAGGTATAAACAGTAGCGGTGATCCTAACGTTGATTTTTATTGTGTTTAGAGGCACTTAAATCATACCACAAATGAAACTGCATTATTTTTATGTTGATTTATATAACTTTAATTACTTAAGGCCAATCATTTTCTAAAACTCAATAAAGAGGTTATATGTGACATTTTGAGGGGAAAGTTAAACATGGCTCCTAACCACAGGAGAATATAAGGCAAAGGATAAAAGATAAACACGCACAGAAGATGACATAGCCATCTGTCAGCCTCCCAAAGGACATGTTGGTTTTCATGATGCTTTTTTCTGTTTTCTTTTTCAATGCTTTACTGGGCAGCATGCTGCTCAGTTAGCAACTGTCAGGTATAGGATTCAGACAGACATTACTGATAACTGCCTTTAGGTATACCTAATATATAAGCTGGTTTATCCTAACAGATTTGGGACAACAGTTAAACCTTTAAAGCACAGGTTTAACCCCAGATAAGAATCTCAAAGCTACCCAAGATAAACTTTTTACATATATGTACATATAGTTACATATATTTCACATATAAGGCAAAAGGTGGTTTAGACGAAATCATTAGGGAAAGCAAAGAATTCAGGTTCCAGCAGATAATGTACCAGAATAAGCTTAAACTATCCCATGAAAAGCAGCTAGAAATGCCAGATAAGGTATAGCAGTAATTTTTTATAAGTGTATAGAAGCCTCTGTAAGAAACAGAAATCCTTAGATGCTAAAGATGAAAAGAGAACTGAAACCCTGACAGATAAGAATATGCTCTGATACAAATAATCTTATTAAAATGGGCAGAAGACATGAACAGACATTTCTCCAAAGAAAATATCCAGATGGCCACCAGACACATGAAAAGATGCTCAACATCACTCATCATCAGGGAAATACAGATCAAAACCACAATGAGATATCACCTCACACCTGTCAGAACGGCTAAAATCAAAGCCACAAGAAACAATAAGTGTTAGTGAGGATGTAGAGGAAAAGGAACCCTGGTGCACTGTTAGTGGGAATGCAAACTGGTGCAGTTACTCTGGAAAACAGTATGGAGGTTCCTCAAAAAATTAAAAATAGAAATACCCTATGATCCAGTAATCACACTACTGGACATTTACCCAAAGAATACAAAAATACTAATTCAAAGGGGTACATACACTCCTATGTTTATGGCAGTATTATTTACAGTAGCCAAGAAATGGAAGCAACCTAAGTGTCCACTGATAGATGAATGGATACAGAAGATGTGGTGTACATATACAAGGACGATCACTCAGCCATAAGAAAAAAAAGAATGAAACCCTGCCATTAGCAACAACATGGGTGGATCTAGAGAATATAATACTAAGCAAAATAGATGGTTACCAGAGGGGAGGTGGGTGGGGGGATGGGTGAAATAGGTGAAGTGGATTCAGAGTACACTATCTTGATGAGCACGGAGTAATGCATGGAAGTGTTGAATCACTATATTGTACACCTGAAATGAATAGAACACTATATGTTGTATATGTTATATATGTGTGTGTGTGTATATGTGTATATATATAAAGAATATGCTCTGATAAAAGGGCTATTCTAAAAAAATAGCTATCCATTGCAGTAACCTGAGAGCCTGAGTAATTTTTTTCCTTTTATGTTTAATAGAATTAAATTTCTATAAATCTTATCTTAGAATTACAAATCTGATGTGCACATATTTTAAGTGTGTAACTTGATGAGTTTAAAAAATGTATATATCCATGTAACCGATTAAGATATAGAACATCTCCACCCCAGAATGTTCCCTTAGGCCCCCTTCCAGACAGTCTCTACATCCACAGACAACAGATTCCTATCACCATGTTCTTGAATTTTATATAAATGGAATCATAATGTATGCATTCTTTTATGAATATCTTCTTTCAAAAATGACACAGAAAGATCCAGATATCTACACATAACTATGCCTAAAGGGGCTGCTTAAACCTGACAAAACTTAATAATGACAAAGGGTGTTTTTTTTTTTTTTAATGTTTATTTATTTTTGAGAGAGACAGAGTGACAGAGTGTGAGTGGGGAAAGGACAGAGAAAGAGGGAGACACAGAATCCGAAGCAGGCTCGAGGCTCTGAGCTGTCAGCAGCACAGAGCCCGACGTGGGGCTCGAACTCACCAACTATGAGATCATGACCTGAGCTGAAGCTGGACACTTAACTGACTGAACCACCCAGGCGCCCCGACAAAGGGTATTCTTGAGAATGGCAATCTACACCCTAGTATATCGTAAAAGGAATACAGAGGATTCCAGTATCAATCTCATGTTCTGTCTCATTAATAAGCTGTTGGATCCACTTTAACCAGTGTGGATGGAGAATGGCCTCCATATCAGTCTCATCTTTATGGTGCAAGTAATTTCTGTCACACAGGTATGGATCTGTGTGCAGATATTGACTTTCTCTTCAAAGATCATAGCTTCAAGATTTGGTCTTCACAGGAGGTACTTTATTTATAGATCGCCTTCAAGCATAGAGCCTTTATTATTTTGCTAACCTGAGAAATCCTGCAGCTTGATGTTTCTCACACAGGTTTGCTGGACCTTCTCCTTTGGAGCTGACGACCAGGTAGGCTTCATTCTGTTTTCCTGGGACAGATATGGAAAGGCTTGGATATCTAGTTTCCTTATAAAATATCTTTCTGCTTGATGAAGCTTTTGGGAACACCTTTATGCTTCCTCCAATCAACTACTGCACGGAACTTCCATTTAATTAATTTTCTTTCAAAATTATGAGGGTTACATACACTGCAAGCAGCCTCGAGTAGCAGGAGGCTGTGAGAGGGACCCGAGACTGGTTTCCTCTCACCCCTTCTAAAGATGGTGGTGATAACAGTGGCCTAGAAATGTTATGGCATCTCTTAGGCTCTCTGGATATGGGAGTTAGTGAATCTTTTTAAAAATATGCCTGTAGAGAAGCTAAGATATCCAACTGTGAATTCCCCACCTTCGAGATTTTGTTTTGCATATCACTGCATTCAGGTGAGTGAGTATTTGGAGCTTACTAGGTAATGATTGATGCCTACCCCGAGCAACATATAAAGCTGTGGGACAGCTGGCATCCTTCAGATGCTCCAAACAAATGAGCACAGGATTGGTAAGCTGCCCCTGCTGAGTTGTTAAATGGGGCTGTGCTAGCTTCCCAGGCTTGAAAAGAAATGCAGGCAATAACATCCTAGCAAAGCTTGGCCCACATACCAAGGAGGTGACCTTAGCTGATGAGCTCTCTCTCAGCTCCTCTCCCCATGTGAACACCTGTCAATATATGCACCTCTTTTCTCCCAGCGGTCAAATTTCAGATGTTTTATAGTCTGCAATGGCAAGGGTCTTCCTTGTTCGAAGCTGCAGGCAGGATTTAATCATGGTTGCTCAGGGCTAGAATGACCTTAAAGGTCTGGTTAAATCAAGACTGCTGGGATTCAGGCTTATGCTAGGTGACATCTTAATCTAAAATGACACTGGGCACCTTCTCTATCACAGCAGATGAAGGACAGAGAAGACATTTCAGTTGGGCCAAGGTGGGAGTGGGAAGGAAAAGGAAGGTGAGCAATGGCTCCTGACCCATGCAGGAATGCAGGCATCAAGGCTCAGGGCGAGGAGAAAACAGGCCAGTCAGGACAGGGGACTGGGACAGATGTGGGGAAGGCAGTGAGAAGTTCAAGGCCTCGGACACGGGAGATTACAGTGAACAGTGGTAAGAAGGAGCAGAACAGGACCCAGGGAAGGGTGTGGGCCATGAGCCAGAAGCAGAAGAGAGGTCTCTGAGCAGACATACCCCAGCGGGCACCACCTTAACAGGAGGTGGCTACTGTGCAGATGCCAGAGGCCTCCCTCTTGGCCAGGGCTGTGGCGGCTGAGGAAGGGGTCAGCATTGGGCAGTCATTCATCCTGTTTTGAAGCCAGATCTCCAGTCATTTCTGAAAAAAGAAAAAAAATGAGGAGGAGCTGTGTTTTTCCTTCAGAACTGATACGAATGACCCCATTATGTGTTGCACTAATAAAAGGAAACACAATCTAAGAGCAGCCAGTGTGGGGCTGAGGAATGAATGCTACTTTAACACATTTTGTCCATCTGTGATGCTGCTGACAATATTGGCAAAGGATAGGTAAGGTTGGTCCACCAGCAACATGTAAACAATTGTCAAGGCATCACTACCCGCAGAAATACATTTCAGAAAGCTGAGTGGGGCTTTCACTCATTTAAGAGGCCAGAGGGAGCCAGTTTACACAATACACATGTTTTGGGAGTAGATAAAAATGGATTTCTTGGCAGGCCCCTCTCCACACCCCCAGCACCTCCATCTTCTTTTTGGTGGCAAAGAACTGCACACACCAGCCAGTCCCTCCCCTTTTGCAAAATCTGGGTCCACCCTTCTGGGTAGCACCTCCATGTATGAGCCAGTCACAGGCATATGCTCTGTACTCAAATATCCTGTTTCAAATCATGGCTGCATCATTTACTGGCTGTATAAACTTTGGATGTGCTTCTTAATTTAAGCTTCAATGTCTTCACTTACAAAACAGAAACTATGGTACCATAAGGTCATTGTAAGAATCAAACTTAATCATTTATGTAAAACACATAAAACAGTATCTGAGGCATAAGTGCTCAATAAATATCATCATCATCACCATCACCATCGTCATCATCATCATGGTCTAAGGTCTTTTCCCCACTGAGATTATGCCTGCTCTGTATTTTTCTCCCTCAACTCGCAGGGACAGAGCTGGGGAACAGCAGCCCTATCTCATGTGCTGATACTGGTCTGCTAAACCAAGGTATACCCAAAGAACAGCATTCCAACAATACCAGAGCTAGAAAGGGACTTTTGTTTTGTTTTGTTTAGAGAGAGAGAGAGCACAAGTGGGAGAGAGGGGAGGGAGGGAGGGAGGGAAGGAGAGAGAGAGAGAGAGAAGAAGAAGAAGAAGAAGAAGAAGAAGAAGAAGAAGAAGAAGAAGAAGAAAGGAGGAGGAGGAGGAGGAGGAGAGGGAGAGTGGGGAAGGGGCAGAGAGAGAGGGAGAGAGAGAATCTCAAGCAGACTCTGTGCTGTCAGCGTTGAGGCTAACATAGGACTCCATCCCACAGACGAACTGTGAGATTATGACCTGAGCAGAAACCAAGAGTCTGACACTTAACCAATAGCCACGGGTCGAGGTGTCCCTTGACCGGATCTTTTTGAACATTTTAAACCACGCAATAAAGCAGGTTTGGATGGTACATATTTATTATACTATCAGTCTGTCTAATGGAAGGGTGTGATACACAATTAGGGTGTCCCAAAAATTTTTAGCTAAATGATTCCTTAACTTTTTTGACTAGCAAATCAAGTCATATGCCCCTTCTTCATATCAGGTGGCTTATAAACTGCTGGAAATAGGAGAGGGCCTCTGGAATCCATCTAATGTGGGAGAGAAGAGAACATCCATAGGCAAGTAATGGTAACATCATGTGGTAAAGCCACATTTGGATAGATGATAATAATGGTAGTGACAGCTACTGTTTATGGGGTTCCCACTGTGTGTCTGGCATTATACTCGTCAGTTACCATAACTCAACACATTTAATCATTATAACAACTCTTTAGGAAAGGTGTTGTTACCCCAATTATGTAGATGAGAAAGCTAATGCAGTGTGGTTCAGGGTCACCCAGTTAGCAAGTGGCACAGCTGTTTTATCAACTTTTAATTTAGGTCTGCCTGACTTTAAAACTACTAATCCACACTGGGTGGCTAGGAGGCTGGGAGAGGTAAGAGGTAAAGGTAAGCTAGTAAGAGCTGGTAAGCTGTTAAGAGGGTAGCTGAAGAGTGACTGATTTCACAAGGAAGAGAGGTGAAGCATCACAAAGGAGATAAATTTGGCCTTCTAGAATGAGTTAGTCGGGTGAACAGGAAAGAAAGAACATTTTAGGGGTGCCTGGGTGGCTCAGTTGGTTAAGGATCTGACTCTTGATTTTGGCTTAGGTCATGATTTCAAGATTTGTGAGGTGGATCCCCCTGCCACCCCCCAGTTGGGCTTTGCACTGACGGTGCAGAGCCTGCTTGGGATGCTCTCTCTGCCCCACCCTTGCTCTTGTGTGCTCTGTTCCCTCTTTGTCTCTCAAATTAAAAAAATAAACATTAAAAACAAAAACAAAAAAGAAAGCATTTTAGCAAGAGGCCATACAAGCAAAGATATGGAAGCATGTTGGATTTGGGAAACTGTGACAGACTGGCACAGTGTGATGGTGGCACTGAGCATATGGAATGGGGCTACAGTCCTTGTAAGTGGATTAGCGTGTCCCAGCACCGGTACGACCGCCTCACTTCACTCATGACCTCCACTGTGGACCATGCTGGCTTGCCCCATCTGACACTGCATTTCCAGTCTGTTTCTGCTTTCCTCAACTCCTGATGCTGTGCCACCTGACACTTAATACTGCCCTTCTGAGAACCCCCCAGCTTCCCTTCCTGATCATCATTATCCCTCCAACAAGCCTACTTCCAGAAATTCCAGACAATTGACCCATCCAATCTAGCTTGAGACGAAGGACAGTATCCAGTGCTATCTGCCTCCTAGTCCCAGAACTGGGCTTAGACTTTACCCTGTAGGTCAAGAATTCTTAATGTGGGATACATGGACCAGATCCATGGAATCATGAACTACTAGAATTCTAGGAAAAATACCGTCACTGCAATATTAAAGGGAATTGACGGTTTCATTAGATTCCCAAAGGGAATACTTTCTCAAAAGATCAGAGACCAAAGATCATGCACTGTTCAGTAACGTAGCCAGTAGCTACCCATGACTATTGAAATTATCTAAAATTAAATAAAATTAGAAATTCAATTTCTCAGTCTCACTAACCACATTTCAAATGCACATGTGGACGTTAGTGCAGATTATAGGACATTTCCGTCATTGCGGAGAGTTCTATTGGACAGTACTGGCCTAGATAATGAGGTGCCACTGAGGGCAGTAAAGAGGGGAACCACATGTGGTGTAAAAAGCTAGCTAACAGCAACTGGAGGACAGATCGGGGAAGGGTAAAGCCATTAGTCAGGGAGGCTCTGGGAGGAATGGATCTCATACAGTAGGTTACAAGTGTGAGTAATGGAGAGGAGGTTACAAGTGTGAGTAATGTGTCTGAGTACTTGGGGAAGGTCTGGATGGAGGATAGAGGCAGAGGAAGAAGTCAAAGCCAACTCTAAGCTTTCTAATTTGGAAAATGCCCACACAGGTTTCTCTCTGGCCTCCCTCTCCTTCTACTGCCCCTTCGTCCTCCTTAATACCCTGGGCCATGTCCTGGGTCCGGACCCTCACCTCACCATCTTCTCTGCCTAGAATATTCTTCCTCCAGGTTTCCAAATGTCTTCTTCCCTTACCAGCATGAGTGACTAGGAGATGGGGAGACAGTGACTGTCACAGAAGCAGGTGTGAGGGTGAAAAAGCTGATGAGTCATTCTGCTGATGTGAGTCTGAAGGGGCCAGTAAAATGCTGAGTCATCACAGACCAGTGCCAAATATTCACTGAGGAAGGGCAGACAGTCACTACCAGGGCAGCATCTGGAAACAGGTAAAATTGCTCTCTCACCCCAGGTACCCAAGGCCCTCAAGTATTCACCATCATCTCAATCTTCTCTCAGGAAACGTCCTGATAAACTCAGCAATACTAAGTACTAAAACACTAATGTGTACAGTATGTTAGCCAACTCAAATGTTTTTCATTTGAATGTGGGAAAGGGTTCTAAGCTCTATGACTGAATCTCTAATGGTGGATTTTTATGCATTGCTGTCAAATCTAGTGAGAATACATTTCCCCTAGTAGAATGCCTTCTACTCCTGATACCTCATAGGTGGCCTTCCTTATGAGCTGACTAAAGCAGTTTGTGAAGGGCATTTAGCAAAGGGTGGACAAATTCTTTGTGACTAACTCTCCATTACTCAGAAAATGTAAATGGATCAGAAGTCCCATCCCCTCACCCTCTGAGCATGTTGGTAAGCACAATGTTACTGTATAATGCGAAAATTTCCAAATAGAACTAAACTCAGGTCTATAAATACACATGATTAAGGCTTCAAATATAGCACTGCTTTATTTTCATGGGGGCTATTTCTGTGTGGTGATTGCCTGGCTGATTTGCAATTTCAGAATACAAATGGCTTTTCTCCATAGCTAATGGGAAACTTGGCAGGGTGCTGTACAGCCAGGCCCTCCTGAAAAAGTCTGTTAAATAGTGGTAAGTGCTCTTCTTCTGGATTACATAAGCAGAGCTGACAAAAGGCAACAGTACAACCCCAGAGCCTGCTAAAATGAGATAGTGTTTGTTTGGTTTCTCTTCTTATGCTAGAGGAATACCAACTCATCTGGTAATAAATCATGAAATGATCATGAGCACTTATCCCTATGATATTCTAAACTGAATATACTATGGTACAAATTAGGAATAAATGCCAATGGAGATCTCTCTGACACTGCATTCACAAGTAACTAAAAAATGTTTCAATAAGAATGATGTAAATAAATTCATAACCATGGGGACTGAACCAAAAATCAAGTGCCTGAAAGCAACAAACTCTACGGCTGTTATAGGCAAAACACTGAGTAGATTTTATTATCTCCATCTAATAGGGAGAACAGTATAATTATGATCTATGGTGATCTCAACACCATGAAGCAACTTTTCTAATATCACCACAGACAGTACAACCTACCTCTGAGCCAGGCCCTTGTAGATAGATACAACAAAATGATTATATTTTGAAGCAGTTTAGAGAATGATGCACTTTGGAGTCAAAGTTCAAATCCCAGTTCTCTCACTTATATATTTTCTGACTTCGGGGACACCTGGGTAGCTCAGTCAGTTAAGTGTCCGACTTTGGCTCAGGTCATGATCTCATGGTTCTTGAGTTCAAGCCCCACGTCGGGCTCTGTGCTGAGAGCTTGGAACCTGGAGCCTGCTTCAGATTCTGTGTCTCCCTGTCTCTCTGCCCCTCCCCTGCTCATAATCTGTCTCTCTCTCTCTCAAAAATAAATAAACATTAAAAAAAATTTTTTTAAATAAATATTTCTGACTTTGGATAAAAAACGGTTAGAGAAGTTTTCTCAAATGTACATGGGGATCTTAAATACCTATGTCTTAGGGCTATTGAGAAAATCAAATTAGAAAGCATGTAAAAGCACAGTATCTGGCATGTGGTAAATACCCAGTAAACATCTTTAATATTTTGTCTAGAAGTCTACCTTCAGTGTCTCTCATTGATTTGTGGGCCTCCTCTTCCTGGCTCCATGGTCTCTCTTCTTGGAGAACCTTGTGTGAAAGAAACAGATCTAGCTAGAGTAGTTTTTCTCATCAAGATACAAATTTAGGAAAAGAGGCAGAGTTAGTGTGAAGTAAATAAAGGTTAGGTTTTAAGACTCCTCTCTCGGATGGCCCCTTCTAAGACCTTATACCTAATTTTGTATTCATAAATTTGCATCTTTTTTCTTAAATATGCCCTTAAAATTGTATATGCTTTGGGCCCACCAAAACTCAGAAGTGCTCCTGTCTATTGCATAAGCTCTAAGCCCAGCTGGCAGCAGGTCTGACCCAAAGCTGTGGATCACAGGGCTGGCCCTGGGTGTTCTACTTTCACTTTCTGCTAATGAATCCCAGGATTGGTCAGAGATCAGGGATAAGACCACACTTGCAGGCGGGGTCTAGAGGTTCCTTGATGAAGAGAAAAGCCAAGGGAGATTGATGTGGGAAACAAAGGCAAATGAAAAATTAAATTTCCTTACTGCCTACATCCCATTGATAAGGCCTTGAAACAGGCAGAGTGATCTTCCTCTGGGAGCTCAGCTACCTTGATGTTGACACTCCGGTAAGAACAAATGGGAATCTTAGCCCAACTCTCCAGGATACTGTGAGTCTACTTTAAACATACAAAAATTCCTTTGGAAGTTTTCTTTATGTCTACCCTCACAAGATATATGTTGACAATCATACTCCAAGCTTATGCCCCCCAATCCGAAGGGTCTCATGACTGAGTTTTTGCTAAATGGTAATTCATGGCCATTTCCTAACAGCAGCTAGCCCCTCAAGGTCCTGGAAACCTTGTTTCCAAATTCCTTAGAAACTTACTCTATCCCTAATTCCCTCCCAACCTGAAGGTATATAATCAGTCACCTGTCACAACCCCAGTGCAGCTCTTTCTGTCCACGGGTTCTGTCCCCGTGCTTTAATAAAACTACCTTGTTGCACTAAAGATGTCTCAAATATTCTTTCTTGGCCATCAGCTCTGAACCCAACATTTCAAACCACATCAGTATCAGGAATGAGGCAGGGTGTGACCAAGCTGAGGATTAAGGATTATTTTTCAGCAGAGACTTAAAGTTTAGTAAAATAAATAAGATATTACAAAAATAGGTACAATAAGGCCTTAAATCAATGTTTCTCGAATGTGATCCAGGCTGACTCTGATTCAACAGCTTGACCAATACAGAAAAAGCTAGATTAAAGAAAAATCTGCTAGCAGTTATTAGAAACCTGCTGAGATACCCAGGATTTGAAGGAAGGAGAGCTTACTGAGGTCATCCCAACTTTTGGCACATTATTTTACTCCTAGGGACATGCAGTGGACTGAATGTGTCCTTCCCAAATTCATATGGTGAAATCTGAAGCCCCAGTGCCATGGTGTTTGGAGGTGGGGGTGATTAGGTCATGAGGGTGGAGCCCTCATGAATGAGATTAGTGCTCTTACAAAAGGGACCACAGAAAGCATTCTTGCCCTCCTTCCAACATGTAAGGTCACAGTGAAAAGACTGGGTCTTCACCAGACCCCAATGTGCTGGCACACAGATCTTCGACTCTCTGGCCCCCAGAACTGTGAGAAAGAAATGTGTGCTGTTTGAGCCACTCAATTCATCTTATTTTTGTCATAGCAGCCCAAATGCAGTAAGATAGGGCATTTGGCAATTCTTGGTGCAGGGCAAACAGCTAAGAAGTCAGCAGGAACTTGATGGGACTGGGAAGATAAATACTGAAGTCTGAAGCTGCCAAGGCAATTGTAGAATCAAGATCCTAGACAAAAGTGGAATGCAAAAATGTGAGCCCACCACCAGCATCAGTTTTCCTCAGGCTATTTACTGATTAAGTCGTGCAGGAGAAGAGGCTTGGAAGCCAAACAAATTGGGTAAAATAGCAAAGCGGAGTTTGGGGTTGTTTCATAATGCTACGGAGACAAAAATGGAGTTCAGAACTAGCCAGGGAAGACTGACTGAAAAAATATCCCAGGCCTTCACTTCTAGAGGACTACATCCTAATACTGAGGGTGAGACAGAGCTACTCTGATATTCCCAGAGACAGCAAGCCAGTCTGGGAGAGGTGTGGCCCCAACTAGATTGAGGCCATCTGTCCCCTGGCTGTGAGAGAAGAGGGTAAGCCCTCTCTGGGGGGAGAAAACACCAACCAGAGCCAATGCAATGTTTCAAATACAATGTCAGGCACTCATTAGAGAGTTGTGTGTACCACTAAGAATTTAGTGTATCAGATACATTAAGATAACTATGATTTATATGTTCCAGAAAAATACAAGACAGAGAGTTCCACCAAAGCAATGGAATTTGTTGGGGCACCTGGGTGGCTCAGTTGGTTAAGTGTCTGACTCTTGATATTGGCTCAGGTCATGATCTTGTGTTTGTGAGATTGAGCCCCACATCCGGTTCCATGCTGAGCATGGAGCCTGCTTAGGATTCTTTCTCTCTCTCTGCCCCTCCCCTGCTCACGCTTGCTCTCTCTCTCTCTCCCTCTCTCTGAAAAATAAACATTAAAACATTTTTTTAATTAAAAAAATAAAGGAAGACAACAAATTCAAATATTCAACAATATAACATTTGTAACTTCCAAGATCCAATAAAAATTTACCAGGAATGTAAACAGTAGCAATTTTGGCCCATAACCAGGAGAAAAAAAAACAATCAACAGAAAAATGCATCAATGCAATTCACCTCATTAACAGAATAAAGGAGAAAAGCTTATAATCATTTGGATGAATACAGAAAAAAAATTTGTTAGAATTCAACACTCATACATGTTGAAAAAAAACACTTGGCAAACTAGGAATAGAAGGAAACTCTTGAAATCTGATATAAAGTATCACAAAACCTATAGCAAACACTGAATAGTGAAATATTGAAAGCTTGGCTCCTAAGTTTGGGAAGAAACAAAAATACTCATTCTGACAACCTCTATTCAACATTGTGCTGAAGGTCTTCAATAGGCCAATGAGGCAGAAAAGGGAAATAAAAAACATATAATTAAAAAGGAAAGAAAGCCTTAATATTATAAACAGAAGCCAAACTACCATTTTCAGAGGTGACATAATTATGTATGTAAAAAACCCAAAAGAATCTATAGTCAAACTCTAAGAAATAATCAGTGAATTAAACAACTTCACTACATACTAGGTCAACATACAAAATTATATTGTATTTCTATATATTAGTAACAAACAATTAAAAACTGTAATAAAATGTCATCAAAAAGTACCATTTATAAGAACATACAAAAATCAAATACCTAGGAATAAATTTAATAAAACATGGCCAAGACCCTCTATAAAAAATTATAAAACATTATTGAGATTAAAAAGCTTAAGTAAATGTAAAGTAGTACCACATTCCTAGATTGTAAAGATGTCAATTTTCCCCCACATTGATTTATAGATTCAATGTAATCTCAGTAAAAATCCCATCAAGTTTTGTTTGTTTGTTTGTTTGTTTGTTTGTAGAATTGACAAGATGATTCTAAAATTTATACAAAGATTAAGAAAGGCCAGTATCTTGAAGAAGAATATAGCTGCAGGATATACACAACCAAATATCAAGATTATAAAGTTATAGTAATTAAAACAGTAGAATGCTGGCACAAGAAAACTGTAAAAATGAAATTTTAGAAATAGACCCACACATAAACTATCTTGTGATTAATAACAAAGATGACATTACTGTGTAGAAAGGGAAAAGATGGTCTTCTAATAAATAGTGCTCAACTGATCCCTACGTCATATCATACAGACAAACCTATTTGAGAGGGCAGACACATAAAGTACATTCTGTATGATTCCATTTATATAAAGCTCAAAACCAAAACTAATCATGGCAGAAGACAAAATATTTCTTTGGATAGGGAATAATGATTGGTAGGGGGCTTGCTAGGGAATTTCTGGAGCTGGTAATGTTCTGTTTCTTGATTTGGGTGATGATTACAAGATTATATTCACTTTATGAAAACGTATTGAGTTTGTTCACCTGACTTGTGTACTTTTCCATATGTGTAATATACCTCACTAAAAAGTTTACTTAAACAGAAAAAAGTGGTCTGTACATGGCTGTCATTTTTTCCTAAAAATAAATGTCAGTATTTCACACGATGTTTCTAAATGTATCCCTTAGGATCCCCAAATGCCTACTGGTATGTAGCACTTTCTGCAAGGTCCCACTAACTTAGGAACTCCTCATAACTGATACTTTCAATCTATTGTGAGAGTGCCAAATGTGATGTCAGAGATCTGTGCATCCATTTGACCTGCATTTGACATTTCAGACTAGCCAAGTCAAGGTCAGGTGATTCTTGTAACTTAATTCTAGACAAGGACCAATAGTTTCACTTCACATGTCCAATATTAATAGTACTATGGCAATTTAAGAGAACTATGTGACCAATTTAATTCCTTAAGTATTGATGACAGCTGACATTCATGACTTCAAAGCGAGGGCTATATTTCTACAGAGGAGACACATTCTCTACTTGCTCAGATGAGCCCATTCATACTAAGAGTCCAAGTAGAAGGGCACTTGGGTGGCTCAGTTGGTTGGGCATCTGAGTAGGCTCAGGTCATGATCTCACAGTTCGTGAGTTCAAGCCCCACATCAGACTCGGCTGCCAGTGCAAAACCAGCTTTGGATCCTCTGTCCCTCTCTGATCTTCCCCTGCTTATGCTCTCTCAAAAATAAATAAAACTAGATCAAGAGTTGCAATGGTAGCTTCTAAAAACTTATCACAATTGATTTTGTAATTGTATAAGAGCGTCTTGCTTTGAATTATTTAATAGAATTTTACTCCTGGGAACTTTAATTCACATAGATTTTCTTACAGCTCCCAAGTGCTCTAAGACTGGGTGTAGTAGGTACAGTTAAATTGGGAGGCTGAGCCAGTTGGTGTATAATGGTAATTGAAAGTGCAGGTTTTGGTAAATCTTATCTTTCCCTTTATTGTACGTTACACTTTAAAACTGTTATTTTACCTCTTCTGACTGTGCTTAAAAATAAAAAAGCTTTAGCATTTCAGAGGCACAGATTATGTACTAGAGTTCCTTCCCATTTTATGTTTCTTATACCTTTTTCAGAACAAAACAAGTATTAATTTGGCTTTTACCCATAAATATAAACTTATAAACATCAAAGCATGTTTTCTATAGATCTCTCATCTTCTAGCCTGATTTTTGGCAACCTCATATCCTCTAACACGAGGGGAATTCTTTAATTAGCCTGCTTTACTTATGTGCGGGGTGTAGGTATTGCTCCTTCTACTTTGTTTCAAGCAAATAAGTTTGTTTGTTTGTTTGTTTGTTTTTGAGAGAGAGAGGCAGAGAGAGAAGGGAGACAGGACATCATGACCTGAGCTAAAACCAAGAGTCAGACACTTAACCGACTGAGCTAGTTAGGTGATCCTCAAGCAAATAAGTTTAAAGAACAGCATGGCACGGGATTTTCCAGAAAGTGGGAAGGTGGTTCTAGCCCCAGTTCAATTAACTATGGTGTCCTAGGCAAATCACCAATGCCTTTGTGTTCTTACCTACAAATTAACGAGGTTCCTTCTGGCATTGGTGCCTATCACACAGTAGGCTCTCAACAGTAATGCACAAGAATTAAATTCTTTCAAAGACATCTTCCAGCTTTTTTGTATATTTAACCCAATTAATTTCTGTGAAAAGTAGTAAACCAGCAAAACAAAATGCAAATTAACTAGGCCTACTCCTATTCCACTATTATTCTCGGGACAGTCTGGGATTAGAAACCCACACTGGAAGGTACTCCGGAAGCAAAGGGGTAATGAGAATACAGTAGTACAGTAAGCACACTTATTCATGAACAACTGAACTAAAAAGAAAAAAAAAAAAAAGACCTTCCCAAATGGCCAAAATGAACTAATGAACCAAAGTAGAAAAAGATAGTATTTGATACAATCAATTCTTATCCAGAACTTTTAATTTTTTCAGAATGTCAGTAAAAGCAGTTTCTCAAAACCAGGCATCTCCCAAGAAGCAGCAGCTACCACTGAGGCTCTTGAATTTAAATGTACTTCAAGAAGAAGTGTTACACGAGTGTATTCTGTAAGTCAAAGATGGAGAGGAGCGGGATGGTGGGCACAGTCATCTCTGGAGATCAAGTGAGAGAATTCAACATGTCTAACGCAAGGTTAACTTTTGGGGTCCTTTATGTTAAATGTTCTCAGGAAGGAGGAGTTTTGTCATTTCCTGTATTTGCCTTTATTTTCTTGTATTATTTCTGGCCTACCCATCTTGCCCATTCTTTTCCCTTCTCGAAACTTAAACTTTTTTTTTTTAATTTTTTTTTTTCAACGTTTATTTATTTTTGGGACAGAGAGAGACAGAGCATGAACGGGGAGGGGCAGAGAGAGAGGGAGACACAGAATCGGAAACAGGCTCCAGGCTCTGAGCCATCAGCCCAGAGCCCGACGCGGGGCTCGAACCCACGGACCGCGAGATCGTGACCTGGCTGAAGTCGGACGCTTAACCGACTGCGCCACCCAGGCGCCCCGAAACTTAAACTTTTTGAAGAAACACGCATTTAAAGGGCTGAGAAAACAAGACATATTGGAAATAAGAACTGCTCCTTCACTGCTTGGTAAGAAATGAGAAAGGTCTAGTGTGAAATACTGGAGTCTAAAATTAAAATCTAAACAGAGAATGCTCAGTGACCTTTTCTTAGGAGGCTTACATGAAAGAATGTCATGGTACACTGATCAGATTTGTATTCATTTGCATTTTCAGGATGTTGCTATTAATACATGACACTCAACAAATTACACAATATGACATTTTGTACAAATCACTTCACCTCTAGTTTTTTCTTCAGCTCTGTTACTTCAGCCTCTGGTTAATTAGAAAAAAAAAGTTAAGAGCCTTTTTTTGTTGTTGTTGTTTTTGAAGGGGAGGAAAAATTTTACCTTGACCTTTTTAGGGTTGGTGGCTGGGGCCTGTGAATTAAACCAACAAAAGACAGGTTAATAGAAGAGGCATAAAAATGTAACTAATACTTTCAACTTTACATCCATTTTGGGTAAAAACCCCAAAGAAGCTATTAGGCTTAGAAGTTTATATACCATCTTAACAAAGAGGGATAAATGCTGAAGCAAATAGGCAAACAAAAAGGGGCTTGGGGCTTTTAGAAGTGGCCAATTGGGGGCAAGTAAAAAATGCGGAAATGGATGAAGAGAAGGGTGATTTTAGTAAGGTTTGTTTATGCGGACTCAGCTGAGTGCCATCTGTTTCCAGTAATAAAGGTTACTGTCCTCTTCCTAGTACAGAAGAGAGGGGACACCTTGACAAATGAAAATTTATGTCTCTTTTATGAAGGGATATTTATGCCCTGAGTTTTGGCAGAAGCAGAGGACAGACAGTTCTTCCTGCATCTGCTGCTTCTCAATGGCCTTTAGCTCAAAATAACCCTTATGCCGAAATGGCACATTTCAGGGTGCCATATTATAATCCCCTTAATTTTCTAAGGGGGAAATCAAAGTTCAAATGCTCTGGCAAAGATATTGTTTCCCAAACCATGTTCTGCAGTTAGTTCCCTAAGATGTCTTATTTAAAAACAAAAACAAAAAAGTTCTATGGTCAAAGAATTTGGGAAATGCTGAGTTAAACATGGTTTTTTTTTTTTCCCAGCAGGAGTTCTCAGAACCTTTAATTAACTAACAATGCACTATGTTTCTGCAAAACGGGAATAATTCACTGTGTTCCTCAACCTTATTTGACCATGGAGCATGTTTTTCAAGACTAGTATTTTCCTGTAACATATGTTGAGAAGTAATGGGATTAGCCACCTTCGTATGTAATGCAGAAGTTTGAACAGCCACGGAAGTAAGTATAAGCCAAAAGATGGGAGCACTGAATAAAACTGGCACAGCATCAGTCAGCAGTAACCATGCTACATTCTGAGTCCTGCTCCGGGGGACTAAGCTCTGGTTTGTGTCCCTAGGAAGCAAACCAAAGTGTGCAAAGCTTCTGGATCCCATTGAATTAAATCCCCTCCTCGGACACTAAAGAGTACCAACGGATGAAGAAAAAATGGTCTCATGTGTTCATTCCATCTTTGGCTCAGTACAGCTCCAGTTGCATTATTCTTAAACATCTATTAACATGATTGCTTCATAATTACAAAGGCTAACTGCCAAGCCTTTTTCACAGGAAGCAAGGCACTGCTTATCTTTAACTGCTCTTCTGGCTCACGCAAAAGGGTCAGCTTTTTAAAAAAAATCTCATCTTATGTTAACCGAAGAAACATCTCTAAAAATGTCATCTGAGTGGCTGCAAGATAAAAAAGAAAAAGGACATTTGAGGCACAAAGCTAACTAAATGCAACAATTAGAGGATTTGGGGTGGGGTGTACAGGATTCAGAATTGACGGAAGTGATCAATACATCAGAAGCATGATGGAACCTAGTATCATCCTTCTGGTTATTCTGTTCTGTCAGAATTTTCATTTCAGCAGAGACCATCTTCAGTATTGTGATCCTCAATATACTGATTCTCACTCCCAATCAGTAGACTTGATCTTTGATCCTCAAATGTCAGCTGCTGCCACATGTCCCCTTCATCATCTTCCATGTTCTCAGAATAGGGGCAAAGCTAAGCACCCAGCTCAGAAGACTGGTTGGCAATTGTCTTCTATTGTCTCAAAAATGTGGGGGGGGGGGGGGGTGGAATGGAGAGAGAAGGGCTAGTATCTGCTGAACACCCACACAGGTGCTAAATATTTTCACAAATATTAACAAATTAGTTGTCATTAACGGACCTTTTTTCAATTTTGAGAATAAAGAAAACTGGGGCTTAAGTTATAAAATGTATCCAAGGTCAAACCAAATGTTGATAAGCAAATGAGGTAAAATTTGAGCCAGGTCTGCAAGAGTCCAAAGTCTATTTTATAGTATCATGCAGTTTCCTGATCATAAAAAACCTCCATTTATATAGGAGCACAAATGACCCATTTATGCCATTTTTCTCGGTACCTAGCACATCTCAACTTTTATCATGACACTAACTTCAAGAGACCTGATAATGTTTAGATCCTCTCATTCATTTGTCCAAATCAATGGAGCTATTTATTCTCAACTGCTGGTAATGAACTTTCTTAACTCAGCATTTTGTGGAAAAAAAGTCTAAATACTTGAATTGCTTCATTTCATGCTCATTCACTTGCACACATCTTTTTGGTCTGCTTTTAAAAATAGTTTCCAAAAGCATGACATATTCAGATATGGCAAACAGGATGGAGGGCAATGAGAACACTAGACTGAAATGGTCACGTGGCTAGAGTACCTGTGTCTGTTGTAATCCCAAATGGAAAACTCTTGAATTTATGAAGCAATCATGCTTGTGTTTTTGACTGAAAAAAAACAAAACAAAAAACAATGAACAAAACACTGCCCTAGGACTATAGACTTGGATTCTAACCTGTTCTTCCATAGTTGCCACCTTAGTTAAGACTATGTGACTCAGTTTCCTCATTAATTAAAATAAAAATAGATCTCTTAAGTTCGTTTAAAAATTCCAAAATTCTATAGTCAACTGCAACTCACTGATCGTTCCTGTGAATAAACAATTTAAAATAATTCAAACCCTGGGGCACCTGGGTGGCTCAGTTGGTTAAGCATCTGACTTCAGCTCAGGTCACGATCTCGTAGTCTGTGGGTTTGAGCCCTGTATTGGGCTCTGTGCTGACAGCCTGCAGCCTCGAGCCTGCTTCAGAATCTGTGTCTCCCTCTCTCTCTTCCCCTCCCCCGCTCATGCTCTATCTCTCTCAAAAATGAATGTTAAAAATTTTTATTTAAGTAATTCAAATCCCAACACTATCATCCCTTCTAAAATTCCTTTGACAAAGGCAAAGGATTCACCCATCTTCCAGTTAAATTTTCTTTTTAGCGTGACTGAAAATCAGGCAGCAGAGAAAAAAGTAAGTCACTAGCTAGACAGAGTGATATATAGTGTTTGCAAAATGATTTACTTTGTGAGAAAGCAGCCCAACAGTTTGCTTATTCTGGTTGCAGGTATCATGATTCATATCCTCTAACAGGTAGAGAGAAACATCAATCTTTCCCATGAAACACAGTAATACAGTAAAGCTTCTTTCTCTTGTGTAGCCTGATACTAGATATTCACAGATGAAAGTAATTCTGTGAGTCCTATTCCTCATACAGATGACCACAACACCTGCTTCCAAATTCCTATAATCAGAGAAATTATGTAACAGACTATCTGGCTCATTCCTTACTCTGATAACAAATAGACAAAGATTTTCCAGTATAGTTTCCTTGGCGTTTCCTTCCCCTCATCATCCCTTCCCTTTCCTTTTCTTGTGTTCTGATGAAGGAAGACACCGTGTAGTAGGAGAGTCTGACTCATCTCCACCACAGCCTGGGAGAGTTGAGCAAATACTAGTCAGTCAAAAAATCATTAACTTGACTTTCTTGGTTTAATTTCTTTATAAGAGTTCATTCCTTCAATATGTCAGGATTAGAAGCATTTCAGTGGCAGTGTGCGGTTCTTGCCTATTTCCTCAAAGGTTCTTTGTACATGGCCAATCCTTTAGGTAGATGCACCAGAGGGGATACTTTGGGGGAAATGCTCCCCATTAGCCACTCTAGCAGACATCTAAATGGGGAAGGGAAGTAGTGGGCAAGTTCTCCCTACCTTATTCATCTCTCTTCTGGCCATCAAGCCCAGGAAACTTCATAAGCAGAGGTCCCATGTCAGAAAACATCAGTCACACTATTAATTTTACCATCACAGAATCTACTCTACCTTTCATTCACATTGAGGACAGTATAGTAACCTCAGAACAATGCTTCTCAAACTACAAAGTGCATATAAATCCCCTGGACACTTTGCTGAAATGCTGATTCACATTTAATAGATCTGGGGTAGAGTCCACACTGCTGCAATTTTAACAAGGTTCAGTGGATGCTGACACTTCTAGTTTGCAAATCACACTTGAGTAGCAAGGTCCTACTCTGCCCTCCCAAATCTAGATAGAGCACATTTTACCTTAAGGTCTCCTTGTGGCTGGTTATCTACCAAGAAAACTAAACAGGGCAGAAGATTCAGAACCTCTGCATTGTGAGAATTCTATCCTATATAGGGGAATTGGGTTCACTGACTTTCACTGCCCAGACTCTGGATCTTTCTTCCCGCCCAGATGGATTTGCCAGATCTTCTTGCTCAGCTGAATGACATACCCTGGCTCAGCCTTACCAGCTTGATTTGATGCCACTCTGCCAGCCACTCAAACATTAGGAACACTTGCTAAAATACAAATACCCAGTCCTAACCCTGAGATACAGATTTATCAGGTCAAGAGTGGCCCCAAGAATGAACAGACACTCTAGGTGATCCCAATACATTATGAGACTTTGGGGCAAGAAATACATGTAGCCTCTTTGATCAGAGAAATCTAGACCTATCTATGGCTGTTAATGCCTTTACATCAAGGAAGACAGCCAAGAAAGGTAAGAAAAAAGGAATCACAATTTGAGTATCTGATACTATAACAGAAGAAACAACTTCCTCCCCAATTTGAACACTTTCTTAAGGGTGCTTATGGTTGATTTCAGTGTATTTGATCCCCTTCCTTAGAGAAGTTCACTGAAAATGTAAAGTATGTCTTATATATTCTATAGCAAATTCTTTTAATGTAGGTATGAATAAGATATATTTGGTTAATTATAAAAATATCAAAGGAATGACTATTTGCCCTTCTGACTGAAGAAATGAAACTGAAGTTGCTCATACACATACAATTTTCTTTTAAACATATCCAAGAAGACAAGCACGGAGATCAATTAACAAAAATAATGACTTAACATTAATTAGTACCCTTAAAATAGCAGAAGCAAATATAAAATACAAAAAGCAGCTTTACTTAGACTTTATGAATGAAATGTCCTCCCTAAGAAAGGCTACAGTTGGGCTACTTGGTCTCTTCTGAGGCAGGTGTGACATGCTGGGGGGCGTTAGCCTCTGCTGGTACAGCTGCAGGTCCTGGCATAGAAACAGTGGTATCAGACACAGGAGGGACAGCTTCTGGGTTGGAACTAGCTCCTGTGTGATCGGGGGTGGTCTCAGTCTGAGAGGCTGAGGATTCTTGACTGGAGCTGGCATCTGTGAGACTGGACAGATCAGCCTGGGGAGGATTGGCCTCTTCTTCTATTTCTACTTCTGTTTCCTGACTTTGAACTTCCTCAGCTTCTTCAACCATAGCAGGTGGTAGCTGTAATAAAGTCTAATGAAAAAAAAGAAAACATCAATATGAACTCAAATGAAAGAAAAACACTGGCTTACAAAGCTAAACTCTCACATTAATGTTATTTTCTTAATAGATATCGTTCAATCTACAGTTTTCCAAAACACTCCTGGCCATATTATAATACAAACGTAACAACTCTGATGACAATGGCCTAGGTCTTCCTGACTCCAAAGATCAAAGTACATATTAAATCTTCAGAGAAGAAAATAATATAAAAATTGATAAGCTTAAAAAAGCTAAAAAGCAAAAATATCTGCTATAACACTTCTGCAAAAACACTGGCTCGTTAGGACTGACAGACAACAGCTCAAGAAAGGGCCAACTTTAATCAAGGAGCCATGTGAGGGGAGGAACCAAGCCTTCAGACAAAACCATGGCCAAGAGGGAACAGCATGGTACAAAGCTTCTGTCTCACTCTACCAGAACACTGGAGCAGCTCCACATGCTTAGCCTTCCCTTTAGAACAGCTACAATAAAAAAGGCCAACCATGACAAGTGTGGGTGAGGATATGCAGCTACAGCTCTCACACGCTGCTGCTGGCAATATGGTGCAACTACTTTGTAAAAACAGATTGGCAGTTTCTTAAAGAGTTGGACACATAGGGGCACCTGGGTGGCTTAGCTGATTAAGCATTGGACTCTTGATTTCAGCTCAGGTCATGATCTCACAGTTGGTGAGTTCAAGCCTCGCGTCAAGCTCTGTGCATGGAGCCTGCTTGGGATCCTCTCCCTCTCTCTCTCTCCCTCCCCTACTCACGCTCTCTGTCTCAAAATAAACAAATAAAATTAAAAAATTTTTTTAAAAGTTGAACACATATTCACTCCATTATTCAGCCATTCTACTCCTAAGAAATTTACCCAAAAGAAAATACAAAGATTTGTATAAGAATGCTCACAGCAGCTTTATTTGTAATAGCCAGACTTGGAAAGAACCCAACTGTCCAGCAACAGGTCAACGGGTACACTTGGTACATCCATACAATGGAACATTATTTGTCAATAAAAAGGAAATGACAGTATACCGATTGACAGGAAGATCCCTGGGGGCCTGGAGAAGGTGGGAAAGGGACCGGTGAAAGATGAGAGGGGTTACCAAGGGGCACTAGGAACCTTCTGGAAATAATTACTATGTTCATTATCTTGATTGCAGTGATGGCTTCACAGGTATTTACATATGTCAGAACATACTGAATTATATACTTAAATATGTAGAACTTATTGTTTGCCAAATTCTATCCACATAAAGGTGTTTTTAAATCTCTCTCTCAAAATAAATAAACTTTAAATAAATGGATGTTACATGAATAACAACAACCCTGTTTGGTTTAGCTGTTTTCCCACAGCAATCAAGTACTTTAAAGGTATAATCTACAAAGGCAAAGATTCTTTCTACAACAACAAAAAAAATAAGACTGAATTTTGAGAAAACTCACCTGATGATAATGATGTGTGGTCTGTATCAAATGCATGTACATGTTATATACAAAGTTTGCCATCTGGGGCATATTCTTTATTATCTGTACTTCATGAGATGGCCTCTCTCCATTCTAGAAGAAGGCAAAAAGAAAGTTAAGTACAGTAAGAAAGTTAATATGCTAAAAGCGAACATTCTAGAAGCCCATGTCTTATGTATAAGCACTAGGGTTTGGAGGACATAAGAACAGTAACAGGACAGGGTGCCTGGGTGGCTCAATGGGTTAAGTGTCCAACTCTTTGTCTTTTCTTTCTTTCTTTTTTTTTTTTTTAAAATGTTTACTTTTGAGAGAGAGAGAGACAGACCATGAAGGGGGAGGGACAGAGAGAGGGGGACAGACAGAACCTGAAGCAGGCTTGAGGCTCTGAGCTGTCAGCACAGAGCCCAATGTGGGGCTCAAACTCACAAATCGTGAGATCATAACCTGAGCTGAAGTCAGATGCTTAATCAACTGAGCCACCCAGGTGCCCCAAATGTCTGACTCTTGATTTCCATTCAGGTCATAATCTTGTGGTCATGGGATCAAGCCCCAGGTTGAGCTCCTCCCTGGTTATGGAGCCTGCTTAGGATTCTCTCTCTCCCTTTGCCTCTCGCTCATGTTTTCTCTATCTTAAAAAAAAAAAAGGACAAGAAGGACAAGAATAGTCACAGGACATTAAGAAACAAGTGTGAATGACTGGGGCGCTTGGATGGCTCAGTCGATTGAGCATCCAACTTTGGCTCAGGTCATGATTTTGCAGTTTGTGAGTTTCAAGCCCCACACCGGGCTTGCTGCTCTCAGCAAATAGCCTGCTTCAGATCTTCTGTCCTCCCTTCTCTCTCAAAAATAAATAAAAGATTAAAAAAAAAAAAAAAGATGTTAAGTGTGAGAGTCCAATAAGGACTTCAGAAAGAGAAAGTGATTCAATTTAAATTTAGTAAAAAAGACTAGAAGTAAGTTAAGAGTTACTACCTTATAATACAATTTCAGGTTGGTAAGTAAAATTTATGAGTTTTGGTCTAATTCATGCAGAAGAGTAAGAGATAAATGATCAGTTGAATAGAAAGAAAAATCAACATTGTCTAAAGTATTGTCTCTAATACTTTGTATGCAACAAAGGCAATTTTCAATTTTATTCAGAAATAAAATATTAAACCTATTTTTCCTATTTTTGTTTTTCTAAAAATAAGCTAATATTACTGGTATTTAATATATAGACTTGTTAGTCATAAGGGTGAATATGCAAGAAATTTTTCCCTAATAAAGCATATGGTCAAATGCTAGTCTAAAGTGCAAAATTTGTGGTATCTAAGAACTCTTTGGGGGAGACTTAAATTGTGGGAATCCCAGATTCAGTAGGTCTGACACAGAATGAGGTGATTCTGATGCAGTCGTTTCCCACAAAAATCTGAGAAATACTGCTCTAAAGTGGTAAAGCATGAATGAAGACAATAAAAAATGTGCATTTCTTCCTAAACCATCCTAGAATAAAGATGAATAACTTTCCTATTTATAGTCAACTCTAAAATATTTCATAAAGTCTCACCCTTTCTCACTGTAGAAGCAATTCAGAAGACTATAAAGGTAAAAAATTTTATCATCAAGTAACAAATTAAGGCATGTAACGTCAGAAATACGAAGTGTATTAAATGGTATTTCTCAGAATTAAGCAGGACGGTAGTATTACATGTAAGTAGGTGTTCTTTTGATAATGGTCACTTTCTGCAATGGTCACCACTTCTGTGTGCCAAGACCGCCATGCTGTTACAACTATGAAATACTACCTTTACAACACGGAAGGCTTTTTGTTTGTTTTGTTTTTGTTTGTTTGCTTATTTTCTGGTGGCTCTGCTGGGAGCTGCCTCTTCTGAGACGCAGCACTAGTGGCACAGCCCCGCCCACCTCCAACACTGATCTCTTGAGCAGAAGGTGGGGAGATGCTCTCAGGTAGTCCCCCAAGGGCTTGACTCCATGGTGTTGGGTAAGGCACTAGTTTTTAAGCCTTCTGTTCATTGGTACTGCCTGATCTCCTCCACGTGTCTCCAGGTGTGTCCCTGCAGCCTTTGGATAAAAAGACTGCCTCAGACCTTGTGTTAGGAATCTGCCTGTTTAATAATCAGCCCACAGGGGCGCCTGGGTGGCTCAGTCGGTTGGGCGTCCGACTTCAGCTCAGGTCATGATCTCACGGTTCGTGGGTTCGAGCCCCGCATCGGGCTCTGTGCTGACAGCTCAGAGCCTGGAGTCTGCTTCAGATTCTGTGTCTCCCTCTCTCTCTGACCCTCTCCCATTCATGCTCTGTCTCTCTCTGTCTCAAAAATAAATAAACATTAAAAAAAAAATTAAAAAAAAAAAAATCAGCCCACAAAAGAATGAGAAGTTCAGAGCCATAGGATTGTGTCCAGACTTCAGAGGCTGACATTCAAGGCTTTACATGACTCCACCCCCTCATATCATTCCACCCTCATCCTTCTATTCCTCTACAGAAACATTGCTTTAAAAAAAAAATGCAGTTAAAAAAAAAAGTACTCAGCCTTATTATAAAACAAACACACAGCATTTAATTTTTTCTTCAAAAGGGGGAGTGGGGGGGGGGGCAAATAAGTGTACTGTGAACATTGAAAACAGCTTTATTTAAAACCCAAATGGATCTCTAAGACATTGCATTAAATGAAAAATGCAAAGCTCAAAAGTCACAACCTCAAGATTAATGAGTATGCTAACCTTTATGTAAGAAAGAAAACAATATAAAAAAATAATCAGGTTATTTGCTCCTTTATGCGAAAGGAATGTAGGAAGCATAAACCAGAAATTAAAGGGACTGGTCACCTTTTGGGGTGGGGGTGGAAAAGGGGAGCAAAGATGAGGAGTTTAACAACAGTAGCAGCGATGAGGAGGCAATGACATTTCTGAGCATGTCCTTTGTTAAGTGTATGTGCTATTCCCTCCGACATTCTCCAAAAATGTAGGTAAGAAAGCGTTCTCCAAGATCTAAACCATTTATTACTCTGTTATCAAGTAATTAGTTAAATTCTCCTTAAAAAGCTGAAGAGAGGGGCGCCTGGGTGGCGCAGTCGGTTAAGCGTCCGACTTCAGCCAGGTCACGATCTCGCGGTCCGGGAGTTCGAGCCCCGCGTCAGGCTCTGGGCTGATGGCTCAGAGCCTGGAGCCTGTTTCCGATTCTGTGTCTCCCTCTCTCTCTGCCCCTCCCCCGTTCATGCTCTGTCTCTCTCTGTCCCAAAAATAAATAAACGTTGAAAAAAAAAAAAAAAAAATTAAAAAAAAAAAAAAAAAAGCTGAAGAGAGGCAGTACAGTACAGTGATTAACAAGGAGGATTCTGGAGTTACACTGCCTGGGTTTTCAAATCTTGGATTCTCCATCTATGAGATGCATGACCAAACTACTTAACTTTGCTAACCCTTAGTTTCCTCATATGTAAAATGGAGTTAATGAGAAACCTTACTGAAAAGGACTATTAGATGAAGTGAGATCATGCATGTAAAGAACTCACTGCCTGATACCTAGTGAGTACTCAATGTTAGCATGTATTGTTATTTTGCGCAGAAAATTCAATTCAGTTCCACAGTGTAAGGAGCGCTCTAAACCAGTGATCGGATGATCTATGTGATGATGTTCCTAGCTACTGTGATCATCTGTAAAAGAGCACTGCTCTATACAATGAAGAAAGAGTCCTACCTTTCTACTGGTTGGGAAAGGTTCTGTTGGAATTATATGCAAATGAAGTGGACGGGCAGTGAGCTGGCTAAAAGCTGGCGTTAGCTCAAAACAGTTTTGGAAGAGGGATACTCTTGCGAAGATATACAGTCCAAGTCTGGCTCTAGACATGGCCACCACCAAGCGACGGACATCCCTTTGGAAAACAAACAAAATTAATTAACATAGTTCAAGATTAATAACATAAGTATGCAGCTTGTTTTCTTGTTTTGTTTTGTTTTAACATATTCCACTCATTATTTCTGTTCAGCTATAGCAATAAAAAGTTAAGCTTCTTAAAAACTTAATAGAATAAACATTAAGTTAATCAGTGTCGTGTGAATAGTTAAACCAAGTAAAGTTAATGCTTTATCACTGACCTCCATGTTTTTGTTTTTGTGAGGGGGGAATCATGACCAATGCACTGATTAAAAGATCTAAGTAGCTATAGTAGTATTATGGTACAAGAAGTCACGTCTTAAGAATGTGACAAAGACAAAAGCACTAGACAGTAATAAAAAAAAGGTGGAGACTGAACGAGGCAGTATTCATGTATTCATACTGTGAGTTTTGGAGACATTTTAATTATGTAAATCATGATGATGCCGTATTTAGACAGTAGCTATAAATAAGCAAAAACAAACTATTTTAGAATGCAATAATTCTGAAACAATTTCTTGAAAATTACATCTTTGTTTACTCTTACATAAAAGTTATCAGTCTAATGGAACCTGATGAGCGGGGCTAAGCTCCAAGCAGATTTTGACTTAAATGACAACATTATGAGAGCTTGGAGAATTTTTTCTTTATATCCACCAAATAAAATAATAAAATGAACTCTCATTATAGTTTTTGCCACTAAGTCATATGAGATAAAAGTTTACACAAAACTAAATAGCTGCTTTGTAACAAGAAGGTATTATTCCCATAATTCTGTAGCACATAAATACATCACAATAAATGATAAAAATAGATTATTGTTTGTTTTGACAATTCTTAATCCTGGGAGAACAAATGGTTCCTTTATCCTCTAACAGTGAGGCTGAAAGACTGTGTGAGGAAAAAGTCAGAAATCCTATGCAATGAGAAATGTACTCTGAAGACTATTTTTACCACCTTCTTAACTCTTTTAATTTCTGACACTGTTTCCAAAAAACATCATATATTAAGATTTTATAATAAAATTCTGTCTCTGCTACTGAAGATTAAAAAGTAAATGTACTAAATATATTAAAGATTCAAAAAATTCAGATGCAATGACAATAGTTAACTATATAAAGAATCTGATATTGTTACACTCCAACAAAAAGCTGCCAAACCAAAAGCTGCCATACCAATTAATTATACTTTAAACTTAAAAAAAAATTTAAAGCCACTTAGCTACAGAAGTTCAAAATTGAAGCAGACAGTAAAGTTTAATAATATAAACATTTTTCCTTATGTACCTCAGATGGCCCACTGCCCTGGTTCGTACTAGAGAAAGAAGAATATAATCATTCTGTTGACCTTGAAATCTGTCAACAGTTGTCACCTAGGGAGAAAAAAAATGGAAAATATGGTATCTTTTCAAACGCACCATAACTAGACTTTAGAGAGATCATTTAAATCATATGCCAGCACAAAAATCTTATCATTAGAATAATCCCAAGAGAAACATGATCATATACTTGGAATTGAGAAAAAACAGTTGATGAACACTATGAAATAAATCTCAGGAACCAGATTAGACTATGTCCCCATGTTATTTACACTTACAGCACTCATCTTTACCTCTGCTGACAACGAAGTAACTATCTGTAGAATTAACAGTCTTCCCCCACTAGACGACCCAAGTCCATGGACACAGGTCCTGTTTATCTTATTACCTGACATACCAGTTTGATGCCCAGCAACATAACCTAGCATGCTCACTTAGGATTTAATGGTGTACAGCACAGTGATTTCAGAATTCTACACATCACGCAGTGCTCACCACTGCAAGAGTACTCCTTCATCCCTATCACCTATTTAACCCATTCCCTCACCCTCCTCCCCTCCGGTAACCATTAGTTTGTTCTCTATAATTAGAAGTGTTTCTTAATTTGTCACTCTTTTTTCCCCCTCCTTTGCTCATTTGTTTTGTTTTTTAAACTCCACAAGAATGAAATCATATGGTGTCTGTCTTTCTCTGACTTATTTCCCTTAGCATGGTACTCTCTAGTTCCAACCATGTTGCTACAAATGGCAGGATTTCATTATTTCTTTAATGGGTAATATTCCACTGTGTGTGTGTGTATGTGTGTGTACACATCTTCTATATCATCAATCCATGGACACTTTGGCTGCTTCCGTATCTTGGCTATTGTACCGAAGTGCGTATATCCCTTTGAAATAGTGTTTTTATATTCTTTGGGTAAATACCCAGTAGTGCGATTGCTGGATCATAGGGTAGATCTATTTTTAATTTTATGAAGAACCTCCTTACTGTTTTCCACAGGGGCTGCAGCAGTTTGCATT
Organism: Leopardus geoffroyi; assembly: GCF_018350155.1. Classification (NCBI taxonomy): domain Eukaryota; kingdom Metazoa; phylum Chordata; class Mammalia; order Carnivora; family Felidae; genus Leopardus; species Leopardus geoffroyi. The sequence goes on along the minus strand of NC_059337.1, from coordinate 67,977,960 downwards.
TGGTTTGGGGCTACCTTGAATAAAGCTGCAGTTCATGTATATTTGTGAACATGTTTTCATTGCTCTTGAATGACTATCTAGGAGTGAAATTGCTGAGTTGTATGGTAAGTATGTTTAACTTCACGAGAAACTGTCAAAATGTTTTCCAAAGGTGCTGTGCCACTTTACACATCCACCAGCACTGTTCCAGATTCAGAGTTCCAGTTTCTCCACATCCTTGCCGACACTTGGTATACTGTCAACCTCGTCAATTTTAGCCAATCTACTTGGTGTGTCATTGTAGTTTTAATCTGTATTTCCCTGACAATGAATGATGGTAAGCATTTTTCATGTGTTTATGGGCCATTCCTATGTCTTCCTGCATGAAGTACCTATTCATTTGCCAATTTTGTATTGGGTTGTCTTTATTTAACAATGACTGTCACAGGAGTTCTTATATTTTGAATTTAAGTCCTTTGCTCTTACACGTGGATATAATCCCTGGAAATGTGTTCCCAACCTGACCATGTGGAGACCTTGTCTGAGAAATGGGTTCACACACTGAGAATGGCAGAGCAGAAGGATGGAATGAATCTTGGTCTTTGATGACATGATGGAGTCATTTCTGTAACCCAACCCTGGAGCCATTCCATTTTTGTCTTCTTGTGTGAGAGAGAGTAACTTTCTTCTATTATTTCAGTTAAGTTTTTGTGTTATAAATAATAAAAGGACTCGGACACCGATGTTCTACTTCTCAACTCTCTGTATTTCAAAGCTATTAGTTTCTCACTTCCATGCTCTACATTCCTTATGGAGTGGCCAGTGTGTCCTTGTACTCTTTTCAACTGTCTCCATTTCTGGGTTTTTGTTTTATTTTCTTCCAGCTCACATTTCATCTCTTCCCGAGTTCTTCCATTTCTGTGCTTTGTAGCCTTCCCTCACAGAAATGATTACTTCATTAAGCACTTTAAAATCCACTGCCAAATATGTATTTGATGTTTCATCTGTTCCAGGACAACGCGTTATCTGAAGCAAACGTCTTGTCAGTATGCTTTGTGCTAGGTTCCTTTGTCTGACTCTTTCATCTCTGAATAAGTGGGTTTCTTGGATTAGCTATGTGCAAGAGGTTAAACTGGGGTGAGCTGGACAGTTTCCTAAAGGCTGCATTTTCACAACAGAAGGTTCTCATTTCCTCTGCTGCTGTAGAGACAAGTCTACTTTTTGGCGAACATGAAGGCTTCTTTGAACCAATCTGGGACCAGGAACACTTCTAATTTCCACATCTATTGTTGAGTAATAAGAAGGTGGCTCTTACACTTCAGAGTGTGCCACTCACCTTCAGAAAGTGCTTTCAAGACTGGTCCCCTAAATTCTCTTCTTCCCACATTTTCTTTCTGTTCTTGGTCACCTGATCTATGTCATCTCCCTAACAATGGAGTTTGTCTTCTCCTTCCATTTTCCTGTTACTCTTGGATGATTTCCAAGAAAAAGTGAGAGCACTTTGATATAGCCATGTTTACAACCAAGGTCTTAATTTCATCATTAGTAATATATTTGTTATCCTTAACTTTCAGCCCTTTATTGATATAATCAAGTGTCTTCATATTTATTTGATATTACTCCATGCCACATAAAAAACTTAAAAAGTATAAAAATAATCGTCAGGTCTGATGGTACTTTACAATCTTCTCTGATTCTCAAGAAAAAACACTCTCCCACACACATACAGTAAAAAGCAGTACAAATTATACCTTTGCAAAATAACTAAATAAAAAGTTCTATAATTTCTTTTTTCCTTTTTGAAGGTTTCAATTTTGATGAAATGCAATTTGTCAAAATGTTTTTTTTTATGAAATTTATTGTCAAATTGGTTTCCATACAACACCCAGTGCTCATCCCAAAAAATGCCCTCTTCAATACCCATCACCCACCCTCCTCTCCCTCCCACCCCCCATCAACCCTCAGTTTGTTCTGTTTTTAAGAGTCTCTTGTGCTTTGGCTCTTTCCCACTCTAACCTCTTTTTTTTTTTTTCCTTCCCCTCCCCATGGGTTTCTGTTAAGTTTCTCACGATCCATATAAGAGTGAAAACATATGGTATCTGTCTTTCTCTGTATGGCTTATTTCACTTAGCATAACACTCTCCAGTTCCATCCACGTTGCTAAAAAGTTCTATAATTTCTATTTCTATTATAACGGTACATAAATAACGTCATTTCATTGTCCTTCATTTTACCAACAAAAAGTTTTAGGATCATTTACTTCTGATTATCACCAACAAAAATCTTTAATGTGATAGTTGAGACAGAAGTTCACAGTAAACCAACAACAATCTCAGCTAGGACTGCCAAAGAATTATTTATAGTTCCCATTATTTCATTTTCTCACAGCATGAAAGGAGATAGCAAAGAGACAAAATAGAACAATATAAATAACTCGTAATACATACAAATTTTTCCACTTGCCAACATGATGAATAAGAGAACATATAATATTCATAAAATTACCTTATTTGGTCTTCCAATCAATGGATTGCTTCCACATCGTCTATTGATGATGTCACGAATAAGATGCTTTTGCCCATTATATGTTGTTAGAATACTGATCTTGTCAGCAGGGTAACCAAGTAAACACATGTACATAAAAAGTGCCACTACATATTCTGCTTCTCCAAGATTCTGTAATGTAAACATAAACAGATTATGTCTTTATTTCCTTTCATTTCAGTTTTACAGAAAGAATGGCAAACTGGCACAACTGTTGATTTATTACAATTCAAGAAGTGACATTAACTTGGATAACTGAACACCTTCTGTAAAACTGAGGGATAATTCTATCCTAGATTAATAATGATAAATAAAGAGTATATGGTAATTATTTCTCTTTGATATTTGGAATATATCAGTGATATATGGAATAATCATAAAATAAGTTACCAACTTAATGGCTTAATATTTCTGGGACCACCACAATCATAATAAAGATCAATAATATTCTGCTACAATACACTGCAACTGTAGGTATGAATGAAATAGTAACACAAAGGAGCAAGGTAACCATCTAAGAAGCCAGCAGAAAAATCCAGTCTAATAGCATATGCATCTAATAGTACTGAGGTGGACTCTCAATTGGGGTGCAATGTTTTCTCCTTTTTCCTTAGTATTTCCTTGTGTGTTTTATGTTTGGTCTCTTCTTATGGTTGCCACCTCTACCAGACCACTTTAAAGTGAGAAGAGAATGTGGCCTCAAATTGGTCAGTCTGGCTTACATTTATGCTAAGCTGAATCCGAAAGCGAGGAAGCAAACCCAAAGCTTTGTACAGTTCAGTAGCGACTAAATCAAAAGCATTAGAAGACAGAAAAAAGTAAAATGAGAACATAAAACACAACATGAAAATCAAAAGAGAAAGACAAGAAGAAGATGGATTTCATGTAAAGGCAAAAGGAAAATTCTGGAAGACCTTCAGAAAAATCATTTATATTCTGATTCTGGGTTACACTCACAGCTTGAGTTACCTCTTTCATTTAACTTTTCTAGTTCTTTGGAAGACAGGAGGGAAGAGAAGCTACATGACTGTAAATCTGTGTCGGTACTGATAGTAACTACATTTATCTAAACATCAGCTCTAACATAGGTAAAATCTTTTGATGTATATGCTGCTGGATCTTTAATATAGATTATCTGTATACACTCCTATGTTTTGTTGATCCTCTTTAAAAATAAAATGGGGGGGGGGCACCTGGGTGGCTCAGTGGGTTGGTTGAGCATCTGACTTCAGCTCAGGTCATGATCTATTGGTTCAAGGGTTGGAGCCCTGGGTCAAGCTCTGTGCTGGCAGCTCAGAGCCGGGAGCCTGCTTTAGTTTCTGTGTCTCCCTCTCTCTCTCTCTCTGCCCCTCCCCTGCTCATGCTCTGTCTCTCTCAAAAATAAATAAACATTAAAAAACAATTACTATCACTTAAAAAAAATAAATAAATAAAAATAAAAATAAAATGGGATCCTATACAACGTATTTTGAAACCTGACTTTTTTCATTTAATATAGCATAAACATTTTCCCTGTCAGTAAACAAAGTTTTAATCTTAGGATTCTTAATGCCTATTCATTATTTCATTATATGAAATAGGTAATAATGTAATTACTCCCCACTGATATTTAGGTTGTTTCTCTTTTCTAAAATACTATGCAGTAAAAGAAAAAAGATATGATAGATATTTTAGCATATAAGTCTTTGCAAACTTGTCCAATAATTTTTTAGGATAAATTCCTTAGAGTGAGAACACTGCTTTTAATACATACTGACAGTTCACCAAACTGTTTTCCTACTAGCATTGCATGAGTATAGAATTTCCGCAAACCAACTCCATGCTGAGTATTATTGGAGATGAAAATACGGTCCGGTAACTTATAGCTGCTACAAATCTCTTTTTTTGTGTGAAACACAATATTCTTGTCCTTACTGCCTTTGTCTGTTTGGGTGTTGATTATTTTAAAAGGCGACTTATAGGAGTTCTGTATGTATGTTCAGAATTCAAATCCACAATTTGTTAAATCTTAAAAATAAATTTTGTCTCCAATCAGTATTTTTCTTTATGACATCTACTTTTGGTAACGAGCTTAAGGCCTTTCTCATCCCAACATTACGTATTCATCAGTATTTTCTTCTTTCTAGTGTGTTTATACTTTCTTTTCTTTGATGTATCTTTATCTGAAATTGAAATTTTTGTGTTGTGTATGAGGTAGGGACCTAGTTTTCCTTTTTTCAATGGCTAGCCAAATGGTTCGGTATCACTGATTTAGGTAGTAATTCAGCTAGGCAAATGCAAAATAAACCTAAAAATTTTATGTTTTTTCTTACCTGATAAAAATAAGGATTAGGTTCAGACTCTCCCACTCCTTGAAAATCTTCCACATTGATGAGCTGGAAGTCATAAAGCAAGCCGGCATTTGCTGTACTAAACTCCGGCAAGAGCTGTACGTGCGGTAAGTTTCCCAGATTCTTGTATCGCCAGTTGTAGAGGTTACACAAGCTTCCGAAAGACAAATCCCACCCCAAACAGGAAACGTTAATAATGTAAAATCTTTTTCTAATATACATAAGGGGGTTCCTAAGGAACTGTGCTCTTCCTTTTAATTCTCATGTTAACCATTTTGCTCTCATCGTTTTAGCAATAATGCTTTTTCAACTTTGCCTCCCTGCTTCAAGCAACCAAAGGTCAGAAGACTTGATGATACTATAGAGATGAAGCTCTATTGTGTACTCTGAGGTAAATGTTATCTTTAATCCTTAAATTAAAAAACCAGGAAAAAAAATCAGGGAAGAGCCTGTAACTTGAGGAATATTTTGAGGTAATTATGATATGGGGCCTACATACTCAATATAAATAAGAACTGGTGTATTTTCCTTGTTTACCTTTTGCTTTAGATTTCAAAATGATATTAACTGTATATCTTACACTTAATATGGGGCATACAGTTAATGGGGGCATAAAGACAGTGAAAGTGACGGAGAAAAGAAGCCCTCAGTTCACAAATCACATACATTAATCTTAGTGAACGAAGTGCAGGAAATAACTTAGTTCACATACCACGCAAAAGGCAATACAGGCACTTTCAGATTTGTAGATGCCAAGTTCCTAGACAGCTGGGAATACTAGAGTCTCTACAGAATATGCTATCAAATACTTGGATTATGGAACAGGGGTCCTTAAACAGGGAATACTTAAGGCTTCTTTACCTTGCTCTGGCTCGCCCTTGAGCATCAAGGTCCACAGTAGGAACTCCAACACGGACAAAGCGAGTGAACAGAGACTGCTCCATATTTGAATACTTCTGAAAGGCCATATTCTTAATGACTGGAGGTAACTGGTGATGATCACCAATCATAATCCAGCGTTTCAGTCGGCTAAAACCATCTTGAGGATTCTAGAAATGAAAAGTGAGGAGATGACAAAATACTCTGATTAATATATTATCCTATTAGTCTCCAATTTATCATACAAGAGTCCTATTTACAAAACAGCTTTATTAGCTTACTAATTCTCATTCACCAGCTCCACAGAGAGACATCTGGCAAATGTACAGAATGACTTGTGAGCCACAAACAGGTGCCATCACCCTCGTGGCTCACAGTGGGTGAGGGAGGGTGGAAGGATTGAGAGGGCAAGCATGAAATTAACTCTGCTTTACCAGGTAGGGCAATCCAAAGAGGTCTGGAAGACTCTGGTCAGAATTAAGCAAAGGGTACACAGAAAGAAACAGATGCCCAAACAGGGAAATGGAAGGATGTCAGAGTAGACACCTCATATCACAATTATGCCGAGAACCAGTTCTGAAAACCTCCAAAGCAGTAAAAATTATGTCTTTAATATTTCCCACAGTATTACTTCCATTTCCTGCTTTATAGCTCTCCTTGTTCCTTGAAACATACCCTGATAAAATGCATTCCAAGTCCAAAATAATTTGGCTTATAAAACAACTTTAGAACCTAATTTATCTATGAATTAAAGCAGTCTTTATTCTTAAATTGGGGTTCCACATTTTGTTTTTAATTCTTCCATAGTAAAGACTATGGTACAGTAAGAAACATTCTTAAACATCATCAGTTGGCTAAAAAAATTTAGGCATAAAATAAAGAAAAGCAATGTACTCAGTGAACATCAAAAACAATTCTAGAAACAACTCTAACAAAAGAAATGAAAAAATAGCTCATCTACCCTCCAAACTGCATAACAATGTAATTTTCTTGATTAAAATTACTAAGCCTTTTCAAAACTTAAAGATAAACTATGAATTTTTAAATAGTACTCCCAGAAACAAAACAAACTACTAAAGAACCACTGAACAGATTAAAGGAAGTTTATAGGCTTAAAATAGATTAGCAACCATAATGAAGTTAAAGAGAATATGTAATTATGGCAATTAGCACCCCAAAACTGTGTAGCTTTTTGACACTGCCCCCCGGAATTCTTCAAACTCTACTTTCTTTGTTTCAGACCTCAGTCTCCTCCTACCTGTAGAAGAAGAGGTATAAAAGTTTCTATCTCCAGAATCTGCGCAGCCTCTTCCATTAAAATGTTGTCATACTGAGAAAGGGAGAAAAAAAGAAATCTTGTCAAAAAGGCAGCTTGAAATCTAAACAACTACCACCATAACTGTAACAACTAGCCAAAAAACCCCAAATAATATTAGACAAAAATAACATCATACAAATTATTCAAACATGATGCCCCTGCTTTTCTAGTTCAAGTCTTAGACCTCAGGGAAGTCCTCTAAATAAACAACTACCTTGAGGAGATCTCACAGATCATTTCTTGCATTGCCCATCAACTTAAGTTATTTTCAATTCTGTTCTTTAAGTTCTACATAAGAATCAAATTATGATTATATATGAGGTCATTTCCATCGATACTCTTACCCTAGGTAGTATTTGGGAGCATTTATTTTTCCCTTATGAATTCTACCCAGCACATGATAATCCACCTCTGTTGTATCCCTGGCAATTTGTCACCAAAGCATGAAATTTTATCTTCAAAACTCCCTCTCCATTTCTACCACCACGACCACTGAAATCCAAGCCACTTCTCTATTGCCAGAAATCTCTTTACTAGTCCTTCCCCTTCCTGGCTTGCCTCTCATAAACCACTGATACAACAGGCATCAGATCATGTCACCAACTGGTTCCAAATCCTTCAATGGCTTCTAATTGTCTTAGGAAAGAAATCCCTGAACATGGCCTGCACGAGATGTATTAATAAGGGCCTATATTCAATTTGGTCTCTGTCTTCCTCTCCTACCCTTCTCCTTACTAATTAAACTTTAACCATGTTGACCTATTTCATTTTCTTAGAAATGGCAAAATGTTTTGACTTCAGGCCCTCTGTAATACTATTCTCTCATTTTTTTCTTTGCTTGGCTTTTTCTTATTCTTAAAGTACCAGCTTAAAACCCACTTTATCCAGGTCTTCTCTCACCTCCAAATCTAAAACTGATTTCACAGAACTCTGTCCATTTGTCTCACAGCACATCACAATTTGTAATTCTATCTGTATATTTACTTGTTTGGTATCTGTATCCTTCCACTAGCCCAGTTTCTGGTAACGCCAAGTACTGCACACTTATAAAATAATGAAAAATCAAGTCTTTCTCCAACATAAGGAATTTTCCTTCTTTCTTTCATGATTACTTCCATCTGCCCAATTATCTGCTAGATCTATTCTCGACATGCTTTCCTTCCCCTCCACTTCTAATTCTGATTGTTAGTGTGACATCCCCTTCCTTGTCTTATTGGTAAAATACCTTCTTTGAGAATCTCACTAAATACAAATTAGAGTTCCTTTTTTTGTGTGTTTTTAAAGTTTTCTCCTCTTAGTCTGTTTTCTAGAGAGGCAGAAGGTAGGAGCATGTATTTATTCTTAATGATTAACCCTCCGCTTTTAAATGGATTGTATTGTTTATATATACAGTACTATAATTTCTGTGCTATTAATCTTTACCAAACTCTGCTTGTACCTATTTGTTTGTCCAAGATAAGTAGCTAAGATGAATTTCCATTGGAAATCCAATGATGAAAGTTAAGTTTCAATTATATACTGTTTTCTACTGAAAATGACTGAAGGGTTAGGCATGGATAGGTGTCTTCTCTAGCTCTATCTGATGCTGAATTTCCCTATTACAAGGATTAATTAGGTCATCCCTGTAGGAGCTTAGGAGGAGTTCCAAGAGCCACATTTTCTCACAAGTCTCTGCATGGACTCTCAGGATAATAGACATGATATGAAAAAGAGTGGGAGCAGCTCAAAGATGTTTTAAAGAGCCTGCTTTCTGAAAAATAAGTGAAAATCTAATGCAATTTAACTTACCAAAAACATATCTATAGATTCTACTTTGTAAAAGACGATTTTAATCACCAAGCAAGATTATGACATAACTGTATTGGGCATATTAAGGCAGGAAGAGAGCATATGACTGTGCATGCATGTCCCCGTGGGGACAGCACAAGGTCAAATGACAAAGTCTAAAAGGGAAAGAACAAAGGAAATACTAAAAGAGTTGAAAGAATGGTTGATTATCAGGGGAGTAAGGGACTGACCTTTCTCAATGTTAAGTAGCTCTATAAGGTTTTTAAATGTTTAAACCACATGCAGGTGTTTAAGTTTGATAAAAATAAAACTTCAAAATTGAAAATATAAAAAAATGTAAGGAATACTATTAGCACTCATGCTAACTACATATGAATAGCACAATTAAATAAATGATTAATGAAAATTTGATAAGCTACAAGTAATGCTTTTTAGAACGTGCATATGAAAAGCTGCAAGACACCATAAAATGTTATTTATGATTTTACACCATTTCCCTTGTTATTAAACTGACAGTATTTAATATCAAATAAAGCATATTTTATTTATTTTAACAATTATTTATTTATTTTGAGAGAGAAAGGGAGCGTGCAGGAGGGGCAGAGACAGAGGGAGAGCGTTCTCAAGAAAGTTCTGCCCTGTCAGCGCACAGCCCATGCCGGGCTTGAACCCACGGACCGTGAGATCATGCAAGAGTCGGACACTCAACAAACAGCCACCCAGGCGCCCCAAGTATATAATGTCAGTCCCAGAAACAAAATATTTAGGTGAAAAATTCTCACTAATAATTTGCAAAAGGGTAAATTCACACCACTCGTGTAAGTTCACAGTACCTTTTCATAATTTATCGTACTTGTGTTACCTTGCAGCTGAGGAAACTTTTCATCCAAGATAGCAACTCTTCTATCACTTTGAATTTTTTTAGCACTTACCTTCCAGTGAGCTCACAACATTTAAAATTTCTCAGTTACTTTCATTAACAACAAATGCCTTGCTAACTTTGAATTCAAACCAGTACACAAACCCTAATTTTAAACAACAGATAAACCAGTTTCAGAGAAGTGAAATGATTTGCATTAAAATCAGAGTTTAGGCCTGTATCACTAGCAAAGTCACAAAGAGCCTGCAGATTCAAATTTACTGCTCATTTATTACATTCTACTTTAAATGAGTCATAGGCTATCAGGCTATGGTGCTCATTAACTCTCCTGTCTTTTATCATATGATGAAATCATTTTAATAGCTCATCCTACAGTCTAAATGAGGATCCCATATCCTTATATGGAAAGCTTTTCGTCTACTGAATGAACAAATAACTGGGAGTGAATGTGTACTCAAAACATGAATAATGCAAGCATATAAATGTCTAATAGGTGAAAAACATTGTCAAATGTTATTTTTATAGGTTTTAGTTCTGTTTGGAGATTTTTTAACATAGTGAAAACAGATGAATTTACCTTAACAAACATTAGAATTTAGTTAGACGATTATGGTCATAATGTTATTTAGTGGCCATAGGTCCAATAAGTAGACTTAGAAAAATTAGATTTAGAGTACACTAATCATGTAAACATCCGAGGTTATCATCATTTTCAGAAGAGACGTTTTTAAGTAATTTTGAGTGTGAACTTCAGTCAGAGGTAAGCAATCTCCAAGGAAAATGGCGTAGGTAAAAGAAAGGAAAGGGGAAAAAGGAAAAGAAAGGAGAGGAAAGAAAACACTAACAACTGAATAGATGATGAACTAAGGAACTAAGTCTCTACCTTGAAACCTAGCTTGACTAAATCATGTCGTTTTAAGGCAGCATGAGTACAGGTCATAGCAATGATTTTGGCTTCTTTCACCAAAAGGTATTTAGATCTGTCCAGTCCACTTCGAAGCAGTTCGGAAGCTCTGAATTCCTATGGGAGTGGGAGTCAGTGAGAGACTATGTTAGGAAGATAAACACATTTTATGCATACATTCCTACAATCCAGTTTATCAGAATTAATTCTTGATGAGCTAATATAAATAAATCACAAACTAAGCCTAATGAATCATAATTTTATTCATTATTAATTAGATACTAATTGTGTTCAAATAATAAATGATATTCAAGCTATAATTTAGGCTGTTTTTGTATAAGGTAAAATATTTACTGTATCAATAAGATTACTGAATAAAACATGTATCTCATTATTTATTTTACTCAAGGTCCCTCCATGAAAACTATTTCAAGTATTCATAACAAAGGGAACTGAACGCAGGGGTCTGGTTTCACAGGTGAGAGAAGCCAGTCAGGGAATGGTTGAAGTAACCCAGAGATTAGCAATAGTACGAACCACTGTAGAATCTGACCATTCCTAGGCTAGGATAGACAAGGGAAGGAGGCAGTGTTGTCAGAGCCCAGGGACTGGGGTACCAGAATAATTCAGAACAATCATAGTGAGCCAGGCCAACTGAAACTGGAGCCATGGAAGAGATGAAATCCAAGGCAGCTGGTGGAGAAATATCCTAGCTTCTCTTTTTCTGCCACATTTTTAATGGCTGAACCGAGCCAGAAGTCAGCTGATAAGGGAGGGCAGGATCAGCCCCACCTCTGACCATGGCAGAGGATTCCCCACAGAGCAGAGTAGAGGATGGACAGCAGATGCTGAGTGAGGAGCAAACAAGCTCAAGCAGAGTACCTAATACAAAGTTTTTTAAATCTGAACATTATGTCATACTTACTTCCGACATTTTGAACATGTTTGTTTTTTAAATAATTAAAACAATACAGGTACAGGAGAGGTATGCTATTTAAATCTCTCCCACCCTCTCCCAAGACACCTACTATTATGAATTAAGTATATTTTTTCCTTCTACTTTCTGTTTATGTAATCATAAGCATACTCTAATATTGTTTCATAGGTTCTTAAAATTTTATTTATTATTATACTGTATATTTATTATTTTGTACCTCCTGTCCATCCACCCATCCATCGACCTACTCATACATATTTACTAAACATATACTACGTGCCAGATACTCTTCTAGGAAGAAGAGTATTTGTATCTATAAGGTACAAATAAAACAAAGCCACTGCTCCTTCACCTGGAATAATCCTGAATCATCCTACTGAGGAATGTGAGCTTGAATGTGATCCCTTTATGCTATAGTCTTCAAATGATGTTTTCCATAGGGAATGAGAAAAGTAGGAAGCACAAGGGGGCTGGTATAGGTGCCTGGATTCCAGACATATTTTTCTCTTATTTTACCTTAATACTCAACATAAATCAACCTGGCTAACAAAGCAACCTCACTTTTTGCCACTGATCAGAAGGCATAAAGAACATGCCTTTTGGCCATGTGGCAGTCTCAGATTCTAATTCAAAGAAACACTATTGAATCTCCTGAGGGAAGCATTCCTTTCTTAAATTCGAAGACTTTTACACCAGAAAAGTAAAAATAATGGGGATTCAATTCATATCTTAATTTTTACTCACTTCTTGAACTAAAACTATAAATGTTTTCTTTTTCTTTTTTTTAAGGGATAATTTATTTTGAGAGAGAGAGAGAGAGAGAGAGAGAGAGCAAGCTCACGAGCAGGGGAGGGGCAGAGAGGGAGGAAAAGGGAGAATCCCAAGCAGGCTCTGTGCTGTCAGCACAGAGCCCGATGCGGGGCTTCATCCCACAAACCATGAGATCATGACCTGAGCTGAAATCAAGAGTCAGAAACTTGACTGACTGAGCCACCCAGGCACCCCTATGAATGTTTTCAATAATCTCACTTAAAAGTAACAATCTGGTTTGTAACATGTGAATATTCCACATTTACTTCATTAAAAACAAAACCCGAAACCCAACTAAACTCAAAACCTTAAAAGGAAAGTTAAAAAAAACTTGAGAATCCTTACCTCAAGCTGAGTAAAGATTTTCTTAATGTGCCTGAAACATCCTTCAGCAATTTCCATGTCTTCTTCATAAGATCGGCCTTTAAAAATGGGTTGAGGGGCATTTGCAAAGTATTCATGAAAAGGGAAGAAAGTGGAGACTTCCATGACATCTGGCAGTGTATTACCTTTATTTTTCACTTTGCTGATATATTCTTCCCAACGAGACATGACCTATAAAAAAAAGGGACTTGACTTCAAATTTCTCAGCTAGCTATTATACTTTAAATGATAAAATAAAAGAGATATCTAATAAAAATAAGACTTGCTAAGGGAAAGAAAAAAAAAAGCAGTCCTTGACCCAACAGGACTATTTCTTATCTGAGTCAATGACAGACTGCCCTTCTTTTATAAAAGTGACCTTTAAGAAAAAGGTTCTTTAATAAAAATGTAAAAGCTAGAAAGAACCTCAGGGTCATCTCATGGGACTTTTTGATCTTAGACATTTCAGACTCCATGGATACTCAAAACAGTATTACTGATGCTTAAAAAACAAAACAAAACTAACAACTCCTAAACAAAGAAATTTTTTATTTTTTCATCTCCAGACCCTAATAATTTTTCCAATCCTCTTTTGTACATTTACAATGAACTTCTGTTAAACTGAGTATGTATCTGAAAACTCATTTTATGACTTTGTGATAGAGCTCGATTATATCCTGGTATGTTGTAGTATGCCGCTACCATGCAGTTCCCGCTCTATCTCAATTTTGGTAATTCTCCTAGCCTTTTACAGTTTACAACTTCAGGGTTTCTCCAAGTGTGGTTCTTGGGCAGAACATCTGAGAGGCAAAACAAAGATGTAGATTCCTGGATGCCACCTCTTAGTGAGAGAGAATCTCTGGAGACAAACTTCCCAATCCTCCCATCCACCTCCCCTCCTGCAATACACTTTGTTCTCTGTATTTAAGAGTCTCTTATGGTTTGCCCTCCTCTGTTTTTATCTTTTTTTTTTTTCCAGCGTTTATTTATTTTTGGGACAGAGAGAGACAGAGCATGAACGGGGGAGGGGCAGAGAGAGAGGGAGACACAGAATCGGAAACAGGCTCCAGGCTCTGAGCCATCAGCCCAGAGCCCGACGCGGGGCTCGAACTCACAGACCGCGAGATCGTGACCTGGCTGAAGTCGGACGCTTAACCGACTGCGCCACCCAGGCGCCCCCTCTGTTTTTATCTTAAAATAACTTTCCCACTGTGATTCTTACGTGTTGAAAATTGTTAATCTATACTGTTAATTTTTTAAAAAATTTACAATTGTTAATCTGTACTGTTAATTTTTCCCAAGTTGATTACTTAAGCTTCCACAAATGTATAGATTATTTCTCCTACTTTTAAAGGTAGTTTTTACTGAGAGCCCAATGATTTTTATTTTGTGCCAAATATACATTTAGACATGATCTTTATTCCACTATTCAAAGTTCTAAACTGCCTGAGTCTAATGCAGACAGACTACTTTGCAAGATGATGTATATCTTCTCTGTGTCACAAGGAACCATGAAATCTGATCATTTTAAATGGATTGAACTAGTTAGGGTGTCTACTTATATCGAACATACACCCATTCTTTCAAATACATTTTAAAATTTCAATGTTACAGTTGAGACTTAAAATATATGAGTAACATGAATACAAAAACAAATAATGTTATACAAAATTCTCCATTATATGATTATGCCTTACTCTGCTTAAAATTATTAGCAAACCAACTGATTATTAAGGTTTATTTCTGTTCATTTTTTATTTAGCTTTCTATTTCTCAATGGTTCTCACACCCCAAAAAATTAACCCTAAGAAAAGCAAAAAAAAAAGCACACCTTTAAACTGAAGTCAAAAGAATTTTTAACTTAAACCCCTACTTTTGAAACTGGCTGTAAAATATAATATATTTCTGGAAATTTGAAAGGAGAATGTGTTTTTCTTCATTAGTTGATTAATGTGAAGAGTAAAAGTAGGTTACAGAACTGTACTTTGTTACCACTGGGTAGTTAGCATATTTAGTTGTTTTTCCACAGTAAAGAAAACAAGAGAGACTAGAAAATTTGTCAATAGCAAGAAAGAAAAAAGTAAAAAAATTAAAAAGTAGCAACACTGGCCTTTCAGTGAATGTGTCATCAAACAGTTATTTAGTCAAGAAAATCGAAGTTAATAGGAAATACAAACACTTAATATTCACAAATATAGCTTTGACAACAGCACAAATTTTAATCTACTCAACAAAAAAATAAGCTTTCAGGAAGGACCTCAAGAACCTATCCCAGTTTCCAAATGAAGACCATATGATTTAAAAACTCTTAATCCCCTACCTGATATAAGAAGAAATAGCCTGCAGTTTCACAAGTATATGAAGCATCTCCTGGAACCCCTAGACTCTTTTGCAAGCGTTTGACTTCTTCTAAAAGTTCTATTCTTCGAGCCAGGACATAATTAACTCTTCCATACCTAGAAATTTCAATTAAGTAAAAAGCAAAATTATATAAAGAAGAGACTTTCAAGGAGACTGTCAGAAAAATATTTAAGAAAATCATAGTAAAAACCATAAATGGCCAAATAGAAAAAAAAAAACTGTAGAAAACATTGTTTTTATTTAATAAAAGTGGCAGTTCTTGGATCAGTGCTGATCTGCAAACATGTTAGTGGTCTGTGAGGAAGGAAAATCAACTACATCACTAAATGCACCATTTAATACACCATTCTTTTTTACTCCCCTCACCTCCATAACAAGACCTTCACAAAGAAGTACAGTGTATTCTGGTGTTAGTTCATCTTATCACAGACCAAAAATACATAGTTTATGGAAGGATGCTTTGAAGAGCACTGTTTTACACTATCATAGAGATAGATTAGTTCTAAAAGCTTTGATAAATAATTTTAAAATGTATTTGAGGGCGCCTGGGTGGCTGGGTCAGTTAAGTGTCTGACTTCGGCTCAGGTCATGATCCCATGGTTCATGGATTCGAGCCCTGCATCGGGCTCTGTGCTGACAGCTCAGAGCCCAGAGCCTGCCTCGGATTCTGTGTCTCCCTCTCTCTCTGCCCCTCCTCCATTAGTGTTCTGTCTGTCTCTCTCTCTCTCAAAAATAAAGAAACATTAAAAAAAAATTTTTTTAAATAATAAAATAAAATGTATGTGAGTGCTTGGTGGCTCAGTCGGTTGTGTGTTCAACTCTTGATTTTGGCTCAGGTCATGACCTCATGGATCGTGAGATGGAGCCCTGAGTTGGGCTCTGTGCTGACAGCTCAGAGTCTGCTTGGGATTCTCTCTCTGCCCCTCTTCAACTCATGCCCCTCTCTCAAAATAAATAAAAACTTAAAAACAAAAAACAAAAAACAACAAACCCAAAACTATGTTTGATCATTCTTTGTTGTCCCAGCATGTACCATTGCACCTGAAGCTACTATGTTCATAAATATTTGCTAAATGAGTAAGAAAACTGAAATTTGAAAAGTACCTGGCCCAGAGGTATGTAGTTAAGAAAAAAAAGCAGTGTATCAGAACTGGATCCCAAAACCTGTACATACTCTTTCCACAATAACAAAGTGCCTTCTATAACCTTTTAACATTAAAAAAAAAAAAAAAAAAATTAACATAGTGTAAACACTGCTGTTCTCATTTTTAAAGACTGTCAAAGGAAGAAGTCATGTTCCTGAATGCTCCACAGCTGAAATTCACCTGAGGAAGCAAGAATGATTGAGAATAAAAGGGCTATAAGACACAGTCTATGTTTAAAGAATTTCCCAACTCAGAAGGATACAAACATCACAGCAGGTAACTTTTTTCAGAAAGTTTGCTTATCTAGACCTTAAAGAATTTTCTATAATAAACACTTTAGGAATGAGGAAAAAACTGAAGATGCTTATAAAGGAGTCTGTAATAAAATGCCAAAATTCTTGTGATATAGGGTTAAATGTAAAATAGACAATGGAATTCTATGTACTACTATTCTATTATTCCATAAATCTAAAACTATACTAAAAAAAAAAAGTCTTAATTTAAAGAAGCAATGTATACAATTGTCAATAATACCATGATCACAGCTGATTATTAAAAGGGTGAATACCAAAAAGTTGTTTTGGAGTAGTGGAATTATGTATGACCACTCCTCCTCTATCTCACAAGGTTTGAAAATTTTTCTTTAGGCAAAATGATATTACTTTTACTATGAAATGATACTGTTTTTCCTTTTAATTATGAAAAAGGGAGAGAAATGAAAGAACATGCCCAATGCAGCAAGCACATACCTACTAACAGAGCCGGGGTTTGGCTTGTGCATCAGAAAGCAAAAACTATTATTTTCTTCAGAAAGTTGGTATTACCTGAAATCCTTTTTTAAGTTTTACTTCGGTTCTGTTATAATATTCTTTAAAAAACTATAGACCCTACTGCAGTATAATTATAATACCACCTTTATGTTCACTGAATGCTGGATTATTACATTTTACAGTCTAGCCCACTTCTGTAAGTTTAATATGAGGAAATATCCATGGCAAGAATTCAGAGAAGTAACTTTGGCTAATCCAAAATTAAGAATCTAGAGCCCCAAATATAACTTAGTGTGTGTTGTTCTTTGCCCTATGACTTTTTAGAAGCTAACAAATGTTTGGTGAGCTCTGTAATACAAGAACTCAAAATAGATGCAACATAATAATTTAACACTCCTTTAGCTCTTTTGATGTCTATGATCAATTTAGTCAAAGGTCATGTTCAATAGCCAAAGGCTGCATTAAATATGTGCAGCTGTTTGTTATGACTATTGTCTGAAATCATGCTTTAAAAATGCATTTCAATATAAATGAAATGAGCTATTATAAACAAACTTTGAAGGGGAAATCTAAAATACTAACAGTAGGAGAAATTTCAATTTGTAAAATTTTAGTTACTTTGTAATATGTAATGTTAAACATAAAGTCCAGCTAAATGGCAATTAAGTACCTGTGATAATACTTAAAACCTCAAAGCTTATACTATCATTAATCTCCGATTGTGTTTCATTAAAGAACCAACTTCTTAATTGGTGCCTAAAACATATGCAAATTAAATGTCTGAATGAAATGTGAAAAGGAATCACGGAAACTTGTACAGTTTGAGTTGGCAACATTAAAAATGACCTCAATAAATAGAGAACAAATGGCAATCTGCAATTTTAAAAAGATGAATAAGATAACTGTCTTTACTGAAATAACTGTACTCTTCAGGGAAAAAAATGGAATAAACAAACAGAACTGGAGCTGAAGGAGATGATGATGTTTAGGTCAACTATAAGTAGTTATGCTAGAATCTTTCAGAATTAAGTTTGATTATTCATGGCTCTTGTCCCCTCACGTTTCTTCAATAAAGAAGAGGAAGGGAAGGCTAAAAATTGTTTTGTGTACCATTTCAAAACTCATCCCCATCTGCTCACCTGCTGAAATCCTTCTCTGTCTCCAGCTCTTCTTCTCCATGACCAAGACGCAGCAGGTGGCGCTCATCAATGTCTAGAGCCATGATCTTCTCAAACAACTGGTTCAAGGCCTGGAGAATAAAACAAAAAGGATGACAGTGAATTTTAATGAACTGTCAGCCTCCTTTAAAAGTAACAAAAACCAGGGGTGCCTGGGTGGCTCAGTCGGTTGAGCGTCCGACTTCAGCTCAGGCCACGATCTCACAGCTCGTGCGTTCGAGCCCCGTGTCAGGCTCTGTGCTGACAGCTCGGATCCTGAAGCCTGCTTCAGATTCTGTGCCTCCCTCTCTCTCTGACCCAACCAACTCATATTCTGTCTCTGTCTCTCTCAAAAATAAATAAACATTAAAAAAAATTATAAAAGTAACAAAAACCAACATTTAGAAGGACAGAAAAGAATGAACACTGCCTAGTCAGATAAGAATCAAATTCAAAACACAGAAGAAAATAAGTCTTGTATTAAGTTACTTACAATGTAAACAAAACAGCATTTTTCTTCATTTCTGATATTGCTGCCTACACATATTTGGCCAAGTGAATGACTGAAAACCATAAAAACCATCTAACCACTAAATCTCTGCTTCCACTAATTTATGAAAGAAAGAAAAACTATGGATCAGTTTCTATTCTCCCCAAATAGTAACAATTACTGAAATAATTAATAAATACACCAAGATTTCACTCCACGGAATATCCATGGGTTGTAGAAAACTGAAACATTTTTGCAGCTGGAAAAGGACTCTCAGGCAGTGAGTGTGTAGAGAGAATATGTCAAGAGGACCACATAAGGGGAAGGTAAATTGCATCATTCAAATCTTAGGCCAAAAGTCTGAAGTTCTCTATACAACAATGAACAGAGCACTCATTAATTGCAAACTATGCTGATGGAGGCCATCTAGAAGCACTCCTTTCTACCTATAAAATAGTCGCGTTTAGGGTTCCCTCGAATCTTAGTATCAATTACCTGAACATCTACAGTTACAACGTTTTGTAGACAGGCAAGTTTCATAGTATGGAAAGATACATTAAGAAAGACATCATTTAAAACTCAGCCAAATGTCTTTCTTAATTTACCATCACTCTAACCCTACCCATAAGCCAACATCCAGTCTCATAATGTAAATACAGATATCTTTTGCTATCAAAACTCTAACAATTAGAGCTCAGATTGAAGAAATGAACATAAATTTTCAGAAAAAAATTCCCCAATATTCAAACTCTTGATGTTCTCCATCCAAAACCTGAGATCCAATGGATCAGACCACATAGCATTCATCACTGAGTAGCCAAACTCAGAAACCACAAAGATTTAGAGAACAAAAAATACTATCACACTGCACTCAAAAAACCCTGCAAGATCTCATTATGAATTAAAGTAATACTGAAGAACTGCTTGCATTAAGTATGCAGATGAAGATCTGACAAATGAAAAGCAACAAATCAACAACTGATATCACGGATGATATGATTATCAAAGATCATTAGCAAACAATGAAGTCTTTGGCTACATCTATAAAACAACCTTCTCTATAATTGTACTACACAAGTCAATCATGAGTAGAAGAGTCTACAGAAAGTCATTATCAGGTTATGACAAAACTTACTAAAAATACTGTTAAAACAACAACACATGAATTATTCTTTATTCATTCTGAGTCTGGAAAGAGGTAAGATTATTACAGACTAAATTTCATTAAATAGAAGAAAAACGGCATACATAATTTGTAATTACATAATTTGTTTCTTTTATTAAGCTTCAGTCAGCTTTCTCCCCTGCACAATTTTAGTATACTGTACAATAATGTCACCATTACTTACAAACTTCAAAGACATAAAAACAAGTGAATGAATTGGATAGCATTAATTTTAAAAACCTATAGACTAAAAGTTGACAAATAATAGAGTAAGTGACATTTAGCATTCTAAAAATCCAGTGCTTCTTTGTAGACCAACTCTTAAAGAAGTGGTCAACTGAAATCACCCTTTAGAGAACCAGAAGTACCTTCAGAGGTTAGACTATACTGCACGTTTCATGATGTTCTGAGAGCTTCCTGTTACGTTTTACAGAAAAGCTAGTAAAGGCTAGGTGTCTTACTCATTTCTGTGACACTGAGATTTAAAAACAACTACCACAGCACACACATAGATGTAAAGATCATTTTTCAGACAGTATTTATGTGAAAAAAGTTTGTTTTTATTACATTAACAGTTTATAAATGCCTTATGTATTGAATCTACAACATAAAATAGTCCTTCCATGTAATACAGATATTTATATGTAGACTTCATAATGATATAAAACTTCATCTAGTGTTGATACATTTAAGCCTTAGTCTTTTGGTAATATTCATTCTACTAAAGGATGAAAAATGTTGCCAGTAAGGGTTAATGCTTTTAATCTCAAAGTAAAAGCTTTAGCTTTGCATGGAAGACTGGGGGGAAGGGAGGCGTGTGGGGCAGAGGCAGCTTAATTTAATCCAAATGTTTGACCATATATCCAAGTATTCTTCTTAGCTTCCCACATTTTGACCCTCTTTATTAGAAATAAAAGATTGTTTTTATATTTTCCTCATATAATCTGGTCACGACCAGTAACGATCCAAGAGTTACTCAATAGGAAACACTATTTCAGTACTGTTGTCCCTATGATTGGGTTATCATACAAGTAGGAATCTCCATTGTGCCTTCATTCATCCCCCCACTCCTTCTTTACCTCCTCTACCATCCATCGTATCTATGCGTGTGCTCAGGGACACATACACACTTACCTGATTAGAATGAGTAACAATCAAAGTCCTCTGCTCTGGGAAATTATGGTAGATGTTGGATATGATCTGGACTGCCACATCTGTTTTTCCAGTACCTGGTGGACCCACAACCTAAAAAGGAGATGAAAACACAGCAAACTACTAAGCTATCATATTGTTAGAAAACAGACATTCTAAAACTGAAAGAGAAATTAAAAAAACTGCCAGATGAGTTTAGTAACAGAATGGACAGAGTCAGTGAATCTGAAACAACAATAGAAATCACCCAACCTAAAAAATAAGCAAAAGAAAAGACTGAAAACAAATAAAGAAACAGAGCCTCATGAATCTATGGCACAATACTAAAAGGTCTACATTTATGTCACTTAAGTCTTAGAATAAGAGCAAAAAATATATAGCACAGAAAAAATATATGAAGAAACAATGGCTGAAAACTTCTCAAATCTGGCAAAAGACCAAAATCTACAGACTCAGGAAGCTCAGCAAATTCCAAAGAGAATAATTCCGAAGAAATCCAAGCCCAGACACATCATAACTAAATAGCTGAAAACTGAAGAAAAATTCTTAATAGCAACCAGAAAAAACTGATGTATTTATGTATAGCAAAAGGATGTTTCAAATGACTATGGGTTTCTCTCACAAACCGCAGAAGCCAGAAGGAAGTGGAATAACATTTTGAAGAACTCCAGAATTCTATGTCCAAGTGAAAATATCTTTAAAGAATGAGGATGAAAGACATTCTCACATGAAGAAAAACAAAGATAATTCATTGTTAGCAGACCTGCTCTTAAAAGTGGTAAGAGTTTTTCAGACCGAAAGGAAGTGACATCAGAGAAAACTTAAAAATATCAGGAATGAAGGATAAACAGCAAATTTATAACAGCCTATTCATTTTTCTCTAGAGTTTTTAAAATATGTTTGCTTTTCTAACATTGCCTGATGGTATTTTCAACGTATGTACGTGTAATACACATAACAACTCTGACATAAAAGGGAAAAGGGAAAGAGACCTACATGGAGGTAAAGATCCTCTATTCAACTTAAGAGACAAAATACTGATTCTAAGTAGACTGTGAAAAACTAAGTATTTATATTGTAATTCTCTAGAGCAGCCACTAAGAAAAATCTGTGTAAGAGATACAAAAGAACACAATAGATAAATTAAAACAAAACACTAAAACTATCTAACCCAAAAGAAAGTTAAAAAAAAAAAAAAAAAGAGGAACAGGAACACAAAACAAAGGAAATAAAATAAATAATAAAGTGGTAGGTCTAAATCCAAGCATATCAACTACATTTTTTTTTTTTCCAACGTTTATTTATTTTTGGGACAGAGCATGAACGGGGGAGGGGCAGAGAGAGAGGGAGACACAGAATCGGAAACAGGCTCCAGGCTCTGAGCCATCAGCCCAGAGCCCAACGCGGGGCTCGAACTCACAGACCGCGAGATCATGACCTGGCTGAAGTCAGACGCTTAACCGACTGCGCCACCCAGGCGCCCCATATCAACTACATTTAATGTAAATGGTCTAAACACACTGATTAAAACACAGAGACTATCAGAATGAAGAAAATAACACAGCCCAACTACATGCTGTTTACAAGAAACTCACTTCAAATATAATATGTAGGTTAGAAATAAAATACGAGAAAAAGTGTATCATGTGAACACTAATCAAAAAACTGAAGTTGCTATATTAATATCAAAGTATATTTCAGGACAAAAAAAAATTACCAGTGATTAAGAAAGACATTACATAATAAGAAATGCATCAATTCACCAAGAAGATATGATAACCTTGAATGTATACGTAACTATCCATAAAGCTTTAAAAAACATGAAGCAAAAACTGAAAGAATTGAAAGGAGAAATGGATAAATATGTAATTGTAGTTGGAGACTTCAATAATCCTCTTTCAGTAATCAACAGAAATAGTAGGTGGAATATCAGTAAGTACAGAGAAATACTGAATCAAATGAATCTGACATATGTAGGACACTGCCCCCCAAAACAATAGAATAAACACTCATTTCAAGTGCACATGAAATATTCACCAAGACAGATCATATCCTGGGCCACAAAACAAACTTGAGCAAATTAAAAAAAACAAAAAATTGAAATCACACAATATATTTTCTCTGAACATAAAGGACTCAGAACAGAAATTAGTAAGTGGAACATAACAGGAAAATCTCTAAATACTTGGAAACTAAAGATAGTTTTAAATCAGCTGTCAGTAGGCTTCTTCTGTAAAGGGCCAGCAGGTAAACATTTCAGGCTTTGTAGGCCATACAATCTCTGCTGCAAGTATTTAAACTCTGCCGTTACAGCACAAAGCTGGACAGAGGCAATACATAACCAAACAGGCATAGCTATATTCCAATAAAACTTTATTTATGAACACTGAAATAAGTAGAAGGCAAAATGTCCATATGCAAACAATGCCACAATTACTTATGAACACTTAAATTCAGTTGTGTTTTTGTGCTTCAAATACACTCTACACATTTGATGCTTATCTTATCCGAATCCACGTAAAAACATGTGGAACAATGCCTTTCTTACCATAGTTAGCCCAGGCTGCATTCCAGCACGGATGGCCTCTATCTGTGTGTGAGTGAACTGAATTGTATTACTACAAATAAGAGTAAATAAAAAGTTGGTTAAAAATACAGATGAACATTTAGTAAAAATTAGACAATAACCAGAAGTCCAAACGTCTGCTCTATATGTGCCCCTGTTCTCCCAATCTCTTCTTTTCCTCTCCCCAGCCCTTCAAGTGAGTGATTGTGTGTGTTGGAGGGGGGTAGGGTGGGTAGGTGGGTGTGCATGTATGTGGTAAAGAAAAAAAAATAACAGATCTACTCTCTTAACAAATTTTAACTGCACACTACAGTATCGTTAACTACAAGCACAATGTTGGATAGCAAATCTCGTACTTTTACATCTTACATGACTGAACCAGTCTCTTCTAAATGATTTCCTTCACCCCTACCCCTCTACAGACCAACTAAAACTGAGTGAATCTTACAGAAAGAAAAGACTACCGTTATTTTTCAATACACTTAGCCCAACCAATATCTCACCTGGAATATCAAAGTTCCAATTCCCAATGTAATACCAAATATAATGCCAGTTTAATAGTCATGGCAAACATGCATGAGGGTAGCTGCTACATATAGCACATGGTCATGAAGTAAGAATGCTGTGCTCAAATTAAGGTAGCCCTCTAACATTTATTGTTCATAGGACCTGAAAATGTTTCTTTTGGAAATATGACTACAGAACGGCCAAAAATGTCTGAGCTATCTAGCTGATAGAATACAAGGAAAGAGGGTCCAGAGACCTAAGTTTCCTGGGATTTTTAAAGGATAAGTGAATTTTTAAACATTATTATTACAAAATAGCAAACTATTATTCATTATTACAATTAACATAGATAGTAAAATTACCGTTTGGGTTGGTTATAAGGATAAGGCCCCCTATTGGGAATGACATGAGGTTCAACAATTAAGGTTTTTGCCTCTTCGGAGTCTTCATCTTCACCATCTGTATCTTTCCTTTTCTTTCCTTTTCCACTCCTTACTGGAAAGGTTATCCTACAAGACCAAAATGTTTGTTCATTTTTACAATTAACAATTTACCAAGCACCTACCTTGTGCATGACAGTGTATGGAGGATAATCAGATCAGAAGGAAACACTTATGGCTTAACGGAACTCACTATCTGTACACACATTCTGAAAAGAGCAGACATACAAGCACTAAAATGTGTGTTCATGGAGTTCAGATAAGAAAAAGTCAGCTGATAAGGGAGAATCAAAGAAGCAGCATTTACATACTTATGCCCATGCACTGTAAGTGCTTTACACATTGTCCCTCCTTAAATCAGAAAAGGCTTCATGGGAGGGATGGCATCAAAGATGAGTTTCAAAGAACTTAGACATATAAACATGGGAGAGAAGCTAGTCTAGGAAGAAGTAAGACTATATACAGGTTCAAGTACAAGTGGCCAGTTTTGCCAGAATGGATACAATACAGAAAACTAGACAGACAAGTTGGAGCCCTGTTATAACACTGTGGAATATCAAGCCTTTAAGGCAGATATACCAGTAAGGGTTAATACTTTCAATCTCAAAGTAAAAGCTTTAGCTTTCCATGGAAGACTGGGGGTGGAGAGGGGCATGTGGGGCAGAGTTCTTAGCTTTGGGTCAGGGATACCTCAGGAGGTGACTCTCCCTAGGCACCTGGGGAAATCAACAAATACCTTAAAATTAAACTAAAAAAAATAATTCTCTGTGTGCACCTTTCCACACAAGAGAATTCAGGGAAGAGTGAGGAGTTGCATCAGGTTCTTTGTTCCATTTCTAGTCACAATTTAAAACCAAAGCTCCTTTAACATTACATATAACTATATTGCGAATATTTAAATTTTGTGAGAGTAAGAAAGCTTAAAAGAAAAACAATTTTTCCCTAAAAAAACAAAAGAAAGTTCAATATCCCATGGGTATGTCCATTAATTAGGAAACATACCAGATTATGCATAATTTGCAAAGATATATTTTTTTTAATGTTTATTTATTTTGAGAGAGAGTGGGAGAGAAAAAGAGGGAACATACTGGCGTGAGTAGGGGAGAATCAGAGAGAGAATCCAAAGCAGGCTCCGCACTGTCAGCACAGATCCTGACACGGGGCTCCATCTCACAAACTGTGAGATCATGACCTAAGCTGAAATCAAGAGCCACACGCCCAACTGACTGAGCCACCCAGGCGCCCCATGTTTCTTCAGTCAAATGCTATAAATATGTTTATACAATACTCTTCAGACAACAAGCATTTACTGATCCCTTACTAGATGTGAGGCTACTTTTATTATGGGCTTAAAATAGTTGCTGTACTAAGAATGAGAAACAAGTCAAATAAAATAAATGTATCCCTGTCACTACATGGTGAAGGTAGAGTGCCCAAACAAAATCAAGACAATCAAAACGTTAGCTGCAGTCTGATGGCCTGAGGTTGGCTACCGAAAGCCTGAAAGGAATATATCCAGTGCTGACATTACCTGAAAGGCGGGATCTGCAGAGCTGGGTCATCCACAGTTACTTTGACATTATGACCAGGAAAGCTGCTTTTTAAATGGTCAATGGAAAGAAACGTGTCATTGAAATCAAGAGTGGCAATCTGATTGGGCATTTTTGAATAATGTGCACTACTTGGATCCCCATAACCTAAAATGATGTCATGCAGCCAGTCAGGTACCACGCAATCAGTATTCATCAGGTTCCGAATGGTCTCCAGCACAGCCTGTCAGTGAAAGGAGAGAAAAGAGTTGTGTCAAGAAGACATCCCAAACATTTGCACTTCAGTGGAATGCAGAGCCGGCTGCACTAATCCAGAATTCCCCAGTGTTTCAAGGCAAGAAGCTATTTTCTGCTGACAGGTGCTTGGCTAGACTGAATCAACAGCTATATTTTCAGCTGATACCATACACTGAGTTAAACAAAAGACCAAACTTAGCAAGAACAGTTTATCCGTTAGGAGTTCATTTAGACAGAATGTCATAAATGAGTTTACCACTTGACTCCTGCTGGACATAATGAAAATCTGATCAAGACTATACAACAGCAAGAAAACATTATAGAACAAACCCTTAAAGCGGACACTTCCTCCTGGAAACTCCTGGAGCTTTCTCCTCTTTATATTCCATAGTTCCTCAGTGCTAAGACAACACACAACCAGAAGCATATCAACATATGCCTCAATTGTGAAACATACCATAACTTAAATATATTAAAATTAACACTGTTAGAAGAAATAAGAAATAAAAAGCAGACAAATGGTAAAAATGAAATGTCAAAATTTCAAAATGGAAGAAACATTCTACAATAAAAAGTCATTATAGTAGTTAACATATACATGGTCAAGGCAAACTCTTAGACTTTCCAATAATTATTTTGACACAGCAATCTATCTCACATATGAAAGTCAGAAGGCTAGGCTATTAATTTCAAGGAAAAAAATAACCAAACCAACCATTTTTATATCATAAATGCTAAATACTCCAACAGGATAACAAAGTAACAGGATGGCATATATTAATCACACTCGCATCACATCACCTTGTTTTATTTTCTTGTACTAATCACTACCTGAAATTCTCTTTTCATGTATGTAGTTATCTGTTTGTCATCTGTCTAATCCCCACTAGAAATATCATTTCCATGAGAGCAGGGATCTAGGAAATTTGACCATGAGATGGGTAAAAACACTGGATGGACAGATGAATGAGTATGTTCACATAATGATGGATAAAATGAGAGCTCTACTCTCTAAGAAAATTAAAATTTTAGTAGGGAGATAAAATATGTTCTTAGCAATGACACAACACAGCAGAATATGGCAAATGGTAAAGAATATTACAAAATACAATGGGAACACAGTTCCGAGTAGGTGAGAGACGCAAGGAGGGGAGACTTTTGAACTTAGGCAAGGTTTCATGGAGGAAGGTGGCATTTCAATTTAGCTCAAAGTAAAGGATCTGTGAAGGAGCTTTGGTTTATTCCATCATTAATGGAAAGTCACAGAAATGTTTTGAGAAGCAGAGTGAAATGGTCAGCGGAAGCACATGAAAAACAGGTGACTGATGAGGAGAACAAAGGTAGGGCAGAGTAAGCTACGTAGTGCAACTATTCAGGCAAGAAATAAAATATCCAGGTCAGAACAGGCTGTATGGACTGGAAAAGAGAGAAGGAAATAAGGGATGCTGCCCAGGTATATAACAAAACACCAAACACACCAAAAGAGCATTCGTCCTTTCCCAAACACAGGTGGAGTTAATCACTGCCCATTTCTTGGATAGGAACCTGAATGCCTTTTGATCTTCCATGATACTTTCTGGTTGTTGTTGCAGTTTATTTTTTTTTTTTTAGTAATCTCTACACTCAATGTGGGGCTCAAACTCACGACCCTGAGATCAAGAGTCACGTGCTCTTTCAACTGAGCCAGGCAGGGGCTACTTCCATGGCACTTTTACCTGCATCCTTCTTATGACTTTTGGTACCTTTAAACACTTCAACTTAGTTATCTGTTTGTATTTTTTTTTTTTTAATTTTTTTTTTTTTCAACGTTTATTTATTTTTGGGACAGAGAGAGACAGAGCATGAACGGGAGAGGGGCAGAGAGAGAGGGAGACACAGAATCGGAAACAGGCTCCAGGCTCTGAGCCATCAGCCCAGAGCCCGACGCGGGGCTCGAACTCACGGACGGCGAGATCGTGACCTGGCTGAAGTCGGACGCTTAACCGACTGCGCCACCCAGGCGCCCCTGTTTGTATTTTTAACTTCCCTTATTGGTAGTCTACACTCTCTAAAAGTATAAGCTGTGTCTTACTCATCTTTACTGACTCCATATAACTCAGGACTATGCCAGACACACAGTGGGCATTAAATAAACCGGTCAAATGAATGAACACAAGGAACTTTTTTTCATTTTTAGTAGAGTCACTGAAATCCAGTCATTACTGAGAAAAAGAGACCCTGCCCTCATAGACCTGCATTCTAATGGTGAAGTCAGATAAATAACAAATATATAACCAGCAGGTACAATAAAAGCTGTGAGGAAAGATACAGATAATTGGATTAAGACTGACGAGAAGGGGGGATGCTACTTTCGGTGGGGGTTTCCCGAAAAAGCTCCCTCAGGAGGTAACATCTAAGCAGAGCTGCCCACACAAAGTGAGGGAGCGAAGCACGTAAATCCCTGGGAGGAAGACTGTGTTGGTAGAGGGAACACCATGTAAAAAAGGTATGGGTTATTGAAGAATAGCAAAAAGGTCAGTGAGGCTGGCATGGACTGAATCAGAGATAGGTGTTAGAAAATGATGTTGGGAGAGGTGGCCAGAGGACAGATAATGAAGGGGCCTCTTGGATTATGGTGGTAACTTTCTACTGTGATGGCAAACCATTAAAAAGAGCTGAACAGGGGTACCAGGGCATAATTTGCATTCGGTCGCTATGTGGAGAATAGCGTAAGGGGAGGGGCGGTCAAGAATGGAAGCAGGGATGTGAGAGATGAAGGTATCTTCGACGTGGCATCAGTGGAAGTGGTGAGCTAATCAAACTGACTCATGGACTGGATGTGCAGCGGGAGACAAAAAGAAATCAAGAGTACTTCCACTGTTTCTTCTTCAACAACAGGGCTAAATGGAGAATAGATTCCTTCATATGTGATGTCATTTTTATAATCATAAGAAAAGGAAAAAAAAAAAGATGATAAAGCGGTAACATAGAAGCACTGTTTTGGGGGAGAGAATGAAGAAAGGCACTTGTGCCGAAGCTAGCATTACCAAATGCTAAAAATCGTTCAATGTTTACGTTTTGTAATACACTTTCCAGTAATAAAGAATCTTCTTTTATCAAAACTCCTTGTCTCCATTAAGTTATGAAAGTAAAACTCTCCAGCCCCTAAACCTTTCTTTTCCTGCTAATGAGTAAACAATGAACATGTTTTATCACAGCAATTCAGAGCCCTGAGGTATCACATCTGTATTTGTAAAGTGATTTGGAAGTACACTTACTTTTGATTTAAAAAAGAACTCCCAGGGGCGCCTGGGTGGCGCAGTCGGTTAAGCATCCGACTTCAGCCAGGTCACGATCTCGCGGTCCGTGAGTTCGAGCCCCGAGTCGGGCTCTGGGCTGATGGCTCAGAGCCTGGAGCCTGTTTCCGATTCTGTGTCTCCCTCTCTGTCTGCCCCTCCCCCGTTCATGCTCTGTCTCTCTCTGTCCCAAAAGTAAATAAACGTTGAAAAAAAAAAAATTTAAAAAAAAAAAAAAAAAAAAAAAGAACTCCCAGTAAATACATAAACAAGCAGTTTCTTTACCTCATACTGGCCATACTGAGTATCTAATATACCAACAGCAAGGAAGGAGTCTGACCTGGCTTAATTTATATTTTAAATTTCTACACTCATCAAAAGACAACATAGATTTAGTAAATAAATTTTCTTAAGTTTTTATATTTAGTCTATAGGGAAAAATTTAAAAGAATTGTTTAGAATCAAAAGCAGTTGATCATTTTCTTAACGAATCATTTTTACCTCATAGTTATGTATTTACGTTTTAGAAGTTATTCAAATTAAACATAGTACTACTTTTAGTTACACACAGCTTAAAAATTACCTTAAAGTTATTTTCCTTTGGCTTTCTCCTCATTATGATATTGAAAGTTTCGTACACATCTTCTGCTCCATTTTGTATAGTATTGGTCATATCTTGTTGATACTGGTTTGGATCCAAAAACACTCTAAATGTCCTTGACTCTCCTCTAAGATTGGGTCTTGGCTCAGGTCCTAGACATTTTGAAAAGATTTGGTAAACGAAATACACACTTTTTAAGTATCAAAATAAGTCAGCAGTATTCCTTTTCTAGAAATGATGAGTAAACTGTCTAGAGTTAACTCCAGTCATTCCCCTGAGTAGATGCTAAGAAGCTGAAAATATTTCCTCCTTTCCTTAAATTCTTGCTATTTCTTTTCCCAGAATAGTCAAGTAATGTTTATGATGCAATGCCATGGACTGCAGTTGTCTATGTCCTCAAACAAAATAAGAGCCTTAGAAGTCAAACAACTTTGTCAGTCACTCATAGCTCCTACCACCGCTTTACTTGGCTGATCACTTTTGTCATCCACATACCATTCCTAATATCACCAGTGTGAAAGGAAATTTCCTTTCTTTTTGTCTTAGACCTCTAACTCCGGTCCTGATATGTGGCCTTATGTTTATTCCACCTTTCCCATTTTCTTTTATTCTAGTAATAAGATTAGTTTAATTATCAGTACTTTTGAGCAATGGTGCAATCTTAAAATCACAGGTGGCAGAGGTTAATTCTAGTTCTGAGAGAAGTTTAGTAAACAAATTGGAAAGTAAGCACTGGACACAGATACATATATAATCTAACAGCTGTACCAAGTCAAGACAACATAAGAAAGAATTTCAAAGAAAAATCAATGATAATCAATGAGAGAATTTCAAAGAAAAATCAATCTAAGAAATCAAAGAGCTGACTAACCCTTTGGTTAGTTTGGTAAGATGGTATTTCTAAATGGGTAATGTCTGCATCTTAGGTATGACAATTCTTTAGACAAGGCAGTTCTGTTTAGATGTTTAGCACCCCGAGCCCCCATCTGTCAAATGCCAATAGCTCACCCTCCCCAACCCTAGCCCGGTCATATGACAATATAAATAGCACCATACATTTCAAAATACAGGGTAGTATTAATCCCAACTGAGAGCCACTGCTACAATGAATCAAAAAAATAAAACTTAAAACACTAGGCAAATATGTCATAAGAGGTGTTTAGAGGTTTTAAAAAGCAATATTGCAAAGTATTACAAAAATTTTAAATAAAGGTAACTTCAAAAGATCCTGTCCTTTCCAATATCTAATAAAAAGTTTAGAAACCATACTATTATTTCTAAAACTGGGTAGTAGGTAACTTACACATATTTTATACATAATCCTTTTGTGATGACTTATTATGTAAAACAACTAAAAAATATTACTTAAGATGCAAAAAGGAAAAAAGGTGAAGAATTTTATCATTATGTACACACTCTCTTTTAAAAATATAGATCACCATACCGTCTTCAATGACACGCCCTTTATCATCTAGCATGCCCTGGATTTCACAGCCTCTGACATAAACCAGGCCAATCTGCTCAATAAAAGGTCTCCTCCGGTCAAACTTGGTACCATATGGTTTTGTGGGACGCACGGTAATTAAAAAACAGACATCATGCTTACGAAGACCTGGTAAAACATAAAGATGCTTTCACTTACTAGAATGTTCTTGTTTTCAGTCTTTTGTTGGCAAATTCTCATCCTCTTATCTTTGGAATAGAGATGTAAGAAACATTTAAAATACCAGATGCGATCGATGATTATATTTGCATTATAATATAATTACGGGTTTTTTCCTATCATCTTTAATACTCAATGTCTGACAGCAATAATTAAACGAAAATTTCTCTTTATATTAAAATTAGAAACTTTTATGCCATGAATACGTTACCGAATAAGCCCTCCAAGTCATGTCACAGCTCCAAAATTGGATGCTCGTCATCATTCTTATTTTTAACATTCTTAATAAGTAACCAAAAATATGGCTGGCATATAGTCCATCTATGTCATATTCAGCAGGTTTCTAACATCGGTTTAAACTATCCATCACTGCCATTCCAACAACAGTTTAACTGCACTACCCGAAAGAGGTCAATTCAAGAATAATTTAACAAGGCACAAAAGCATTGTTTATAGATACCATCCTGAGAACATGGTGAATATATAGTTTCGTTTGGCAAACACTTAACATTTTTAAAGGTAAATGTCAAGAAATAGGAAACTTGTGCCAAAGTCCATAGCTTCTTAATCATTACATCAAATACTAGACTCAACTGGATCCCCCGCTCTATTAAAAGTAGACACATGGGAACACAAGGGACACAAAATTAGATCTCATATCATGTAATGTCACACCACTTAATCTTCATTTCTTTCCTGATTCGTTCTGTTAGCCAATGTAGGACGTAAATGCAAACTTAAATGGTCTGCTTGCTTATAATCTTGGTAATAAGATCTACAACTAAATCAAATCAGCAATTTCAGTCAGTGCGTGGTTAACAGTACTGGGACCATTCTGGTTTGTTTTAATATGGAGTGGGGTTTACGTGTGCTAGAAACAATTCTGATTCTGATAATAACTTCATTGCTTATTTCCCAACAAATTCTATGTAAAGAAGCAGGAGAAGTGATGAGAAGGGGAACTATTCTACTATCTGAGTTGTACTGCCTTTAGGATTTCTGATCTGCACAACTCATTACAACTTCTAAGTCTTAGAGTCAAAGTGGCCCTGAGAAGTAATTAGGTCCGGGGCACCTGGGTGGCTCAGTCGGTTGAGCGTCTGACTTTGGCTCAGGTCATGATCTCATGGCTCTTGAGTTTGAGTCCGGTGTCGGGCTCTATGCTGACAGCTTGGAGCCTGGGAGCCTGCTTCGGATTCTGTGTCTCCATCTCTCTCTGCCCCTAACCCACTCGCATTCTGTCTCTGTCTCTCTCAAAAATAAACAAACATTAAAAAAAAAAAAAAAATTAAAAAACAAAAAGAAGTAATTAGGTCCCCGCCAATGTCACTTTTTGGCACCACTGATGGATGACCACCTATTCCCTGCTAAAGCAGATCATTTTACTGTGGGACATCTCATATCTACATAAAAAACAAACAAATCGGGGTGCCTGGGTGGCGCAGTCAGTTAAGCGTCCGATTTCAGCCAGGTCACGATCTCGCGGTCCGTGAGTTCGAGCCCTGCATCAGGCTCTGGGCTGATGGCTCAGAGCCTGGAGCCTGTTTCCGATTCTGTGTCTCCCTCTCTCTCTGCCCCTCCCCCGTTCATGCTCTGTCTCTCTCTGTCCCAAAAAAATAAAATAAACGTTGAAAATAAATAAATAAATAAATAAAAAACAAACAAACAAAAAACAACTTAGATAACAGCTCAACTATCTTTCTCCTTCAACCATCTGTATGTATCTACTCCGTCCTTGCTGTGCCCTCTAGAGCAGAATCCAGCATTCCTGTTTCATAATTCAGTTTCCTTAATTTTAAATGGGGTAATTAAGGGCCTGAGCTTCATACCTTTTTGAAGGAACAAGAAGAATGCTTTATATATTCAACTTAAACTCTTCAAAACTATCCTGTTCCTATAGGACAATATTCATTAGTACTTATAGAACTCCCCTCTGATTTTTTGCCTCCATTTTCTATTTAGTTAATCCATCTGTGATCAACACAGGGCCTGAATTTTGGCTCTGGCCTCCCAGGAAACACTTTTCTCCCCACCATGCCCCATAATAGGAAAATGAATATACTGTTCTATAGTACCCTACTGTTCCCTATCTTGTTCATCAAAATTGACCCATTAGATTTCTCATTCCATCAGAGGCCTGTGTTTAAAAGAATGAAAGAGAAAAAAAAAGACTATTTAACGTCCTTCTGATAGAAGCCTCCAAAGTAATAAAGGAAAGGAGTTTAGGTAACTGTGTAAAACAGTGTTTATTTTAATACCTCCTTAAGTGTCAAAGGTATTAAGTATAAAACCTTCTCCAGCAACTTAATGCCTTTCTTAAGGTTCAGCAACAATAAAGGTGTACATTATTCTAGATGTGTGATGCACTAGATTAGACTGGAACTCTTTTGAAGGATACAGGAGTCACAAAAACAATCTGTTACAACTATACCCACTACAGTGGCCATCTGTTAAGCATCTGGCCAGCTTTGCTGCTGAATTCCTTCAGAATTGCTGGATAAACATATCATATAGTCCCTAAGGTTATAAACAGCTATGTTGGGAGTAGTAATTTCTGAAAACTGATCCATTAAGGGACTATCCTTTTCCTTCTGGCATGCCAAGAAGGTGGATGGAGATGAAATCTGCCAGCTACTGTTTCTCACAACAGGACAGCAAGCAAGAGCTCTCATAGACAGCTGGGGGAAAAACATAAAAGTGCCACTTAAAAATTAGTTCACGTGCCATTTCTGGTACAGATGTTATCAATGTTTTAACTCTTTATTTGGCTTACTAACTACGAACATATTTGCCTCTACATAAAATTCACAGTGACACGGAACTCCTGTCCCTAAAATCTTGCCTAGGAAAGAGCAGGGGAAATAAGTCATTCAATTTCTCTGCATCTGTTATCTATCCTTGAATACATTTAATACCACTAATTCTTTATCTGACTTCCTCCCTTTGGTGCAAATAAACCATTATTTCTCTCTGAGTTGTTTTCCCAGATCCCCTTAGAACTGCTTTTGAGTTTGTCTAATTTTGATATTGTGTCTTTATTTTCCACCAACCATATGCATCCCTATTCTCTTCACTCTGGTTGCTTTATCTCTTAAAAATACCAATTTTCCATAATAACTCTGCATGTGTACAAGTTATACATGGGCTGTCCCCCCCCCCCCTTCTCTAGCAAACAGTAATATTTTAATTCTTTTTATACCAATCCTACAAATTCATAAATATCATCTTACTATATGTGACATTTAAAGAACTCTCATCTCAGCTTCGCAAACAGCAATTTTCAAAATACTGTGATATGCATGCTCTTTTATGCTTTTTATTAAAGTATTGAGACATTTAATGATTCTTATATGATCCTTGTTATTTTTACTACTAATGAATATAAAGACAATGTTTAGAAGGGTAATGTTTAGTACAAGTGTTTTGCCAATTTTCTAAGTGAAAATCTATAAACTAAAAAGGCAAAATGTAGCTTTACTTTTTGAAATAGAGAATTACCTTCCCATTCATCTTTGATATGATCTCTGACATTCAGATTGATGGTAACATCCGCACGAACTCGGGTTGGCCAGTTTTCACCTATGTTGGGCTTGGCAACCTCAACCACAGTGAAAGCGACAATAGGCTGGGCCATTCGTGCCCAGCCACCAAACACTACACCACCATACTCAGACTGCCTGAAAACAAAAGAAGTGCATGATTACTCAAACAAAAAAGGACTTTCCCCCAACTTTGGGACAAGTACAATTAGTAAGGAGGAATACATGTTTAGCTCCTAACTAAGCCCTGACATTAGTAACTCTTACTAATAAACTTAAAAACAAAAAAACAAAAAAAAACAAAAAACAAAAACCAAGTCCCAATATATAAGGAATATACTCAACAGTATGAATTGGCAAACATGGTCCAGTAAAGAAAGGGACAAAGGAGGAGTAGCCTACACACACCCAGGAAAAAAAGGTAACTATATACATAAGAGAAGAGCCATGTTGTCAAAGAATAATCTATTATAATAATAGAATAACCTAGATTATAATAATAATCTAGCATAGTTAGCTTTAGTTTATATTCTTATCCTCTTCCTCTTTTCATCAAGATAGTCACAACTATTTCCATTTTATGTATAGGTATTTCTATAAGCTGTTTTAGAACAAGCTAGAATTTTAAAAATTAAAACCAAACCAACAAATGATTAATATCTATGCAAATGCTTGCTTTAGGGCGTAATAGTTAAATCATTTAAAAGATGCTGCCATGAATTAGGGGTACAAATAAGCTAGTTGTAATAATCAGAATCAGTAATATTCAAATACCCATTATTTCTTCTTAGTCTAAGTAGTGCTTTAAATTTTACATTAAGTAGTATATCTGGGAAATCTGTAACAAATTCTGTAGCCACACTCCCAAACTGGAAAGCACTGCCAAAAATGACATGCTTACACAGATAAAGAAAAGCTATATTCCATTAAAGTCTTTGTGTTATAAGAAAAACCTACACATTTTGTAATATCAGAGAGTAAAACTAATTAAAAACAAATGTTCTGCATCCAGTGACTTGCTTAGTACAATTTCTAAAAGGTAATAACTATCACCTCCTCCATTTTTTACAATTTTACTACAGTATAAGTTTATACACCATAAAATTCATTCACTGTAAATGCACACATTTCAATGATTTTTGGTAAATTTGCAGGGTTGTGCATCCATCACCACAATGTAATTTGAGAACATTTCCATCCTATGTATAATAGATCCCTCTCATCTGACTACAGTCAATTCTGTTCCTATACCCAGGCAACCACTAATCTATTCTCCCCAACTTCTGCTTATAAAATCTACCTGCAACATGAAGCATTAAAGAGGACAGATTTCTGCCTGTATGTTGCTCAGTGGTTTTAGCAGCCTGAAAACATGATCATTAGAACCATGCACTGAGTAAAAATGCCTCTCTTCTCCACCTTCAGCACACACGAGCAGAGAGAAGTCTGGCCTCTTTTTAGATCTCATCTTTTTCTTTTAATGTTTATTTATTTTGAGATGGGGTGGCAAGAAAGGGGGACAGAGGATCCAAAGTGGGCTCTATACTGACAGCAGCGAGCACAATGCAGGGCTTGAACTCACAAATGCAAGAATCATGACCTGAGCGACAATCAAAAACTCAAACAAATGAGCCACCCAGGAGCCCCTAGATCTCATCATTTTTATGAAAATCTAGAAAAGTTTATTATCACAAGTTAAACTCTCAAAAATGATATTTTTCCTCCTTAGCAGAAAATAATGTAAGTTAAAAAAATTTCCTTTGTTAACAGACCAGAAGAACTCTAAGTATTTTTGGTTTATTTGACATTTAAGTAAAATATAAGTGAATTCTATTTGATAATCTGCTAATTAATAAATCCCTAGTTTGCAAAATGGCCAAAATTAGGTCCAGAATCTGAGCATATACACGCAAGGTAACCATAAACTGAAAGGAAGCTTCCGATCAAACACTCCCCCCGGGGTCCAAACAATAGGCAATAATTTCAGCAAAGCTGTGGGCAGGGATGATCAGCCAGTGAGTATACAAATCTCACAGTGCTAGCCTGCCTACTGACTCAACTGATTATTAAGTCAAAAATACTTTATGTTGTGTTTTATAGTCTCACCCAGAATAACTTTTCACATAATAATTAATTAAAAAATAGAAGTGTGTATGAAATAAAATGTGGAAGTGAAAAAAATAGATCATAATCACAGTGTCCATGTAGCTCTCTGTAATTAGTAAGGAGAGAAGCCTGGAAAATACCTGCATCAGTTCATATTCAAAAAGTGTTAAGCTTTGCATACAGAATGCAGCATAATTATATGTGCACGCATGGTATGACTATAATAAAAATTCATTTTACAGAATTAATTTTACTAGTTTATGGTCACTTGTGGTATATAACTTACCCTCATCAATTTCATACTTAGAATGAAATAATAAATGAAGGACATAAAGTCATGTCTAAAACGAAAACTAACCTCCACAAATCTCCTAATGCACAGCTGCTTCCAATAACTAGAATGAAAGTCTTTTCTTAGCTAACGGAATTCCAAACATGAGCTAGCAGGCAGGGAGTTTAAGCAGAAGACTTCATCAAATAATGAGCCCTACTCACGGGCCCCCAAATAAGTCCTGATTTAGTCTTTTCAAGGTAATCTATGGATGGAGGGCCAAGGAAGACTTCCCAACGTTCCATTCCATGTGATGCTCAGCAATGCTCCTCATCTCTTGCCAGGTCCCTTAGAGAGACTAACTGAGGTACTGGTGACAGCCACAAGAGCAGCTGGGGTAGCAGAACACCCCTTTATTATAAGCCCCCAGGACTTAAACCGTCCTGCCCTAGTATAGGCCCACTGGGTCAGCCCATACCCTCCCTCTTTACCCTTTTACTCATGTTCAACCTACTCTCCTCTACACTTCTTCCCTGTCCTGAGAATGATGACCTCTCCCCCCTTATCTTATTTCCAGTCCCCCACCCCCAAGGATCCAGATACATATTTTATATTTTAGCACTTTTGATATACTCTAATCCACATTAGAGAATTTAGAGAATTTCTCAAAGAGTAAATTTACAGAAATCAGACAATTTCTCAAAGAATAAATATCATATTTTGGAGGGCATCTACAAGCCAGGTATACTATTTCTAAACACACTTAGGAGGTTTCTGACAGAGTTATGTCACGGTTTGCATCTCTTCATTACAAATAGAACCAATTTACTAACCATGGCTTCATTCTGCTGACACTGTCCTCGATGTCCTGCCTAATTTCATAAGTTGATTCTAAGCGGAAGAGATTAAAGTTCCTTAGAAGGTAATCATGGAGAGTCAAAAATTGCAAATTCAACTTGGGAAGAGCAAGACAACCTGAAAAAGAAAACAACATCCACATCCAAATTATTCTCTTACTCAGACAGCTGTACTATGTATAAAGAAATGTACCACAAATTTGGTAGAGTCTAATTTAATGTTTAATATGCTGAAATACAGCATATTTGATAAGGTCCTATTTTTATTTTCACACAGAACTGAAAACAGGTTAAGAACTATCTATTAAGAACTGGAAAGGAAGAACAAATCTCATTAATACATATAACCACATATCAAAAATTCATACACAAACAATCTTCTAAAAAATATTTGAAGATACTTAAAATTAATATAGTCTCAAGTAGTTTAAAAATTCTTCCTTTACTAATTTTTATTTGGCAAAGCTCGAAGTAATCAATGACCATAAACTAACCCCATGACAAATTTATCGCAGAACCTAATTAGTATACTACAATGCATAAATCTATCTCCAGTGGTCATTACTTTGCTCTGAATCTCGTCTTTTGGCTAGACTTTAAGGATACGGCATTGGTTGTTATTCCTGGAGTTACTTCCATTCCCACTGTACCAAAGCAATAATGAACCTAATAGCAAAAAACATAAATAAAAAAATGGGGGGCACCTGAGTGGCTCAGTTGGTTAAGCGACCAACCTCGGCTCAGGTCATGATCTCACAGTTTGTGAGTTCGAGCCCTGCATCAGGCTCTGTGCTGACAGCTCAGAGCCTGGAGCCTGCTTTGGATTCTGTGTCTGTCCGTCTCTCTGTCTCTCTCACACTACCCCTGCTCATGCTCTCTTCCCCTGCTCATGCTCTCTCTGTCTCAAAAATAAATAAACATAAAAAAATTTTATTTATTTCACATCATTTATGTTCATAAATTCTGATTTATAATCTGACTCAGTATCTTTCAGGCCAGAGGCTAAGGGAAAGCATCTCTTTGAGAGCACAATTTTATTAAAAAAAAAGAAAAAAAGAATTAAAATGTCACCATTCTGCAACCGTCATTGAATTAACAAATCTAGCTGTTAAGGAGCAATGGCAGCTAACATCATACCCACAAAAACAACCAGACATCATATGCCTCTGATGAAAGAATACAACACTACCAAGAATCTTGCCAGAGAGAAAACCTTAAGCCTGATCAAGCTTCTGCATTCAGGTACCAATCTGTAAGAAAAATAAAGAGCAGAGGGACATACTCGGGTGTATACGGAGTAGTCACTAAAAAAAAGCTAGACTGTGGAACAAACAACTCAGGTTCTTCAAAACAAAAGGAAGGGATATGAGGTACTTGTAAAGTAAAAGACATTTAAAAAATGTGCACGATTATCATATGTGGATGCACAATTCGGTGATAAAACTATGAAGAAATATATAGTGATTACTATGGAAGTGAAGACATGGTTACTTTCAAGTGGAGGCAGAAGCAGTAACTAGGAAGGAGCTTACAGGAGGGTTCTGGGATGGCTAACAAGGTGGTTATTTCTCTTATGATACTTAGTTAAGCTCTATATTTATTCTGTGTGGCTTTCTAGATCTGTGTTTATTAAAAAGGTCCAAAAAAGGGGCCAAAGATTTTACAAGAATTTTCTTTACAATTCTTACAATATATCTATTTTTATATCTGTCCCAATTTCTTCCTCTCCCTGGGAGCTAGAAGCAGTCTGTATCATGCAGTATTAGCTTTGATCTTTGCTATTTATTATCAGCAGATGTTGAGCCCCCAAAACACAGGGACATCCATGGTCACGAAAGAACAATGGCATGATATAGTCAACTGTCTGAAAACAGCTTAATTACAGTGAAACCATTTGGCAACTAATATTGTTCTGAAATACTTTCTTTCTATAAAAGCTGAAAAGATTTAAATCCCTTTTCCTTTAAGTTCACAGGAACGAAAGAAGAACAATACTTTCTATACCTGGCAAAATGTGTTTTAT
This sequence comes from Leopardus geoffroyi, assembly GCF_018350155.1. NCBI lineage: Eukaryota > Metazoa > Chordata > Mammalia > Carnivora > Felidae > Leopardus > Leopardus geoffroyi. Next base: position 67,937,353 of record NC_059337.1, on the reverse strand, counting down.
ATGCTGACCAGTGTGACTGAGTAGCACCAAAAGGTACATGTATGACTAGGTCTATGTTTAAGAAAATATCTGTTTCTGATTCTGTGTCTCCCTCTCTCTCTGCCCCCCCCCCCCCCCCCCGTTCATGCTCTGTCTCTCTCTGTCCCAAAAATAAACGTTGGAAAAAAAAAAAAAAAAAAAAAAAAAAAAGAAAATATAAGCTATTTACTGCCAAACAAAGTATGAAGTGGTATCTGCTTTGTAGGAACTGATTAGAAAAGAGATGGCATACATCCATGGTCATAAATGCTTTTAGCATGAACAAACTGGAAAAGTGAGAAAACAATGCACTGGTCATTGTAAGAATGAAAAAAATAAAAAATGAAGACTGCCTATTCTGAAATCTAGAAAAATTTTGGTGCACTGCGTATACTAAAGTTATGGTTTTAGGACAGGACTCTGAAGTATCCATTTTAAATAAATGTACCACTGGTGAGGTCTTTAAAACAGCTAAGCTTCTCATAATGATACCATTGTTCAAAAAAGTTCCTTAACATTTTTTTTGAAATATGCCTTCAAAGTACGTCACAATATACTTCAGCATATACTCAATTTTGGCGAATTCTCATCCTTAAAGGATGAACAAAAGCATTTAGGAACAAATCTGCTGAAATAGGTAAACAAACCAGGGAATACTATTTTCAATCAGACTAGGGGTTTATTATTAATAAATGACAATTTTTGGTGGTCATTAACTGGCTTAACAAGGAATTCAGAAGAACTTCTAAAAAAGGCTTTGAAATAAAACACTACCAAACAAAACCTATTACAGTGACATAATGAAAGCTACACTTCCTATACTATTAGGTTTCTTACAGTATTTTTATTGCTTATGGTCATATTTTATAAAGGATGACATATGTACATGACATAAAATATGTATACAGGTGCACATCTGAGAACATGCACATACACACATTAGGACATGGTTAAATTTAATAAAAATCCTTAATGCTAAGCATTCAAATACTGAATAGTTTCCAGCTTTAAAATGAACTTGAAGGTACCAGAATATTATCCTAATGTATGTAACAGACAGAAGTACTTTCAGTTACCTATGATAAATTCTAAATTAAATTTCATGGCACACCTGAATCCCGTGCTTCTCTGGCTTACCTTCCCCAGAATAGTATTCAGTTGGGACAATATTTTCATCCCAAATGATTTTCTCAGTTGGATACAAAGGCATCTGGTTCAACTGCTGAATCTGAGAAATTCGACGTTCATGACGAGATACCTAGAAACAGGTTGATGTAGAAAGTCAGAAGCATCTTTTGTTAAAATGATTTATGAAGAAATTCACCATAAAGTTTGAAATGAGAAGTTTCATCTCTTTCAGTTATGGTAGTACCTAGAGGTTTTTCTTTCCTTTTTCCAATTTCTCCATAAATCAAAGATGAAAGAGGCACCCATTACAGTGAGCTTTGTAATCAGATGGATCTGAGTTCAACTCCCAGAACCTCTCTCTATGTATGAGCTACATAAAAACTGGGCAAGATACCTCAACTTCCCTGATTTTAGCAATCTTTCAGTAAAACAGATAAAATACCACCTACCTCTCAGGTTTCTTATGAAAATGAAATAGAATACTGTAAAATAGCATCAAGGTGCCTTGCACATGCCAGCACTTAGTATTCATCAATGTAAGAAAAACATGGGAGCCCTAAGTCCTCGATTAAAGTTTTTATTCTTATACTAACTAAACAATATGGAAAATTTTGTTTATTAATAACCTGGTCTCAGCCTTCCTTGTAAAATGAGAGGTGGACTTGATGGCCTCTACGTAGATTTCCATTGTTAATATTATAGTAGTCCTCTATTTCAAACATAGAAATAAGCTTGTTCCCTAATTAATATGTTAAAATAATGATATATTTGAAAAATGTGTCATGTTCTCTTCAGTAGAGATAGTATTATTTTAGGAAAGAAGACAGTGTGATATCATCTAACCAATATGCATATTTCAACTTCTTCATCATTATTCAGATATTAGAAGAATCCAAAGCCTGAGGAAATCGTTTAGGAACAAGAGGAAATGAGAGATAATGCTGTAGCACTATAAATTTTTAAATTTTTAAAACCGTTTTCTTTTTGGCATAAATTTTCAATTTTAAAAATAAAATCTTAGCTCTAAGACTGTAAAAGGCATAAAATCAAGCCTTATGTTTAAACCTGTTTTCCATTAGAAAGATTCCTAAAGAAATCCTCATTTCTTTGTATAGTAAGGATTTATTAATAATCCCCAAACCTGACTTATGAGAAACGATTTTACATTGTCAGAAAATAGGACAAGGAATTTTTAGAAAGCACTTGGCACTCGGAAATAACGAAGAAGGCAAAGATGGTGACCCGAGACATACATTTCACACAAGTAAATATATCAATAAAAAAGTATTTTCCACACATGAATTAATTTAAAACTCCAGGAATTTCTCTCCAAATGGCACTGAAGCACCTGTCACCAGGCTTAAAACATCTGCTATAATAGTTTCTGGTAACTATTCCCGAAGTAGCATATCTTCTTCTCTACAGTAAGGAATTGTATTTTATACCCTATATTAAAAGTATTAGCTTGGAATATATGTCACAAAACTGTGTGCCCATTATGGCTCTATGTTAAAAGATGTATATATACTCTTACATAGTGTATGTTTGTAAAGTTATAAAAAACATACTAAAAACTACTCAAACTATAGCAGAGGAAGGAAGTCCTTTAGGATCTTTTCAATAGCAAATAGAAAACAAAAAATTAAAACAAGCTTTTTTTTTTTTTTTTTTACTCATGACACTAGCAAAAATTGGGATGACTCATAACACCCAATGCTGGTACAATCTTAAGGAGATACACTCTAACACACTGTTGGTGGGAAATGCACCTTTTTGAGGATAATTTGGCTACATCCTATCTTTTAAATAAGCACATGTTTTAATCAAATAATTTCACTTCTAGGTACCTCTCCTAAATGTCCCCACATAGTCACAAAGAGGCATGTGCCAGGATCACATCATTATTTGTAAGTGAACATTGCAAACAACTTAAATATTCATAGTGTAGACATAATTACTCATACATTTTATGAATGATTTTACTAAAGCTAAAAGTAAGGTGTACTCCTTTCCCTCAAATTTTTCTGTGAGCCTTAAAACTGCACTTAAAAAAAAGAAAACCTTAAAAAAAAAAACCTTACCAAAAAAAGTATTAGTTTGAGAGATAAAGTCCACTACTTTCCAAAATGACTGAAAAATCCCTTAGAATTCTTAAACCACTAAGTCAGTGATAACTTATTTTCTTTAAACATTCCTGAGTTTCTAATGATAAAGGTATACATCAATATTCAAGGTACTTTAAATAACTTTTAAAATACACAGATAGACAGATATGAATACATATGTATTACCTGTGTGTGTGTATGTAACTGTGACCTCTAAAAGGCAGGAATGGTGTCAATTATCTATGCATTCCCCATTGCCTGAATCCAGAGCCTGACAAAGAAGCTGCTCATAAATGTCTGTATGCAATGAATTCATGCCAAAAAGCAGTTGTGAGAGGTAACGTCTTGAGAAAAGAAATCTAACAGATGAGAAAAGAAATCTGACAAAACCAAATGATGATGTAATTGTAAAATAGGTAGCAACGATCTACTTACCCTTTAGCCCTGGAAAAAAAGACATACCCAGGTCTTTAGGTATGATTCAAAATGGTAGGGAAAATTCAAAGAACATTAACATTTACCAGCAATTCTAGAAGAAATTCTTTATCAAAAGTTGTGTCTTCATTTTTAGGAAGAGTTGGTAACAAGCAGAGGTACGATGCCACCTGGTGGAGTGTATTTGAACTGCAGAATAAGGAATATTCAGATCAAGAGTATGCTATTAATTTAACCCTAGTTCATTTTTGAAACACCTAATTTTACAGATGGCTTAAAACATTTTACCTAGAAAATATAATCCTACGATACAGCAGAAAATTTAAAAAAAATTACCAATGAAAGTTAATCCCCTTAATGTAGGCTCTCAAATTATCGTCTGCATACCCCTATGGTCCCTGAGACCCTTCTAGGAAGTATGCAAGAAAAATACTATTTTATATTAATACTAGGACATTATTTGTCTTTTTCCACTGTCTTTACCTACACAGTGTAAAGCAATGGTGGGTAAACTGCTGACATAGGGTAAGGTGGTGGCACCAACCAGGACTGTAAGTAGCCATAGCATTCCTCACTACCTCATGCAGAGGAAAAACACATTAAGAATGCAATTAATGAAGCAGCAAAATTAATATATTAACTAAAATTAAATTAGTAATTAAAATTAATTATTAATATAATTAAATTTGGACTCTTGACTATGCTTTTAAAAAATTCTGTGTGACAGAATGGGATGCACACATTTTGCACACAATTTTTGCTTGAAAGAACTGACAAACTATGGTTATTCAGACCTGAATAAATGGCAAAAAATTTTCAAATCTGAACAAACCAGTACCTTTAAGGAAAACAACTGATAGTATTTGTTACCAAAGATAAAATTTGAACTGCCAAGTGAAAAACTGGAATTCTAGAAAACTTGCATTCACCACCGTGAGCTGAACAGCTTTCCATTACTTAAATACGTTTCATCACGCTCCCCAAATCCCCTCACATACTCTATCCCAGTCCCTGGTAACCATTAATCTGTTTTTGATCTCCACGACTTTGCTTTTTCTAGAAGGTCAAATAAGTGGAATCATACATTATGTAGCCTTTGACACTGGTTGCTTTCATTTATCATAACGCAACTAAAATGCACCCAGACTGCATGTCTGTAATCGGTTCCTTTTTATTGCTGAGTAGTATTCCATCATATGGGATGTAGCACAGCATGTGTATTCACTCACCAGTTGAAGGATATGTTTTTAAAAGACAACTATAACTAATGCCACTATATACATTTCCACACAGATTTTCGTGCAAACACAAATTTTCATTTCTCTTGGGTATATCTGTGAGAATACTAGATTGTACAGTAAGTACATGTTTAACTTTACAGGAAACTGTCAAATTTTTGCAAACTTTGAATTCCGATCAGCTATGTATGAGAATCCAGCTGCTCCACATCCTTGTCATAAGTCAATACACTGCATGTTTTTTTTAAACAATTCTAATAGACATGTAATGGTATCTCATGATTTTAATATGCATTTCTCTAATGACTAATGATACTAAGCATCTTTCTGTGGCGTTACTGAAATGCATTATCTTTGGTGAAGTATCTGTTCAAATCTTGAGCTAAATGTTTTTTTATATATTTTGAGAGAAAGAGAGTGCAAGTGGGAGAAAGAGAATCCCAAGCAGACTCCACAGCCAGCACGGAGCCTGACCAGGGCTTGATCCCACAACCCCAGGAACATGACCTGAGCTGAAAGCAAGAGTCGGACACTCAACAGACTGAGCCACCCAGGCACTCCCTGAGCTATTTTTAAATTGTTTTCTTATCACTGAATTCTGAGACAGCCCATCATCAGATACGTGTTTGGCCAATATTTTCTTCCACTTTGGGGTTGTATTTTCATTCTCTTAACAATGTCTTTTCAAATAGTAATAGTTTTAAATTTTTATAAAGTCCAACTTATCCATTTTTTTCTTTATGGACTGTGCTTTGGTGTCTATGGAAATGTTTGTACAAACCATAATCACACAGATATCCTGTATGTCCTATTAGTTCCCGTTTTGATAAATAGGTCTATGACTCACTTTGAGTTAATCTGTGTACAGAATGTGAAGTATGGGCTAAATTTCATACTATGCATAGAGATGTCCAACCGTTCCACTATTGTTGAAAAGATTATCCTTTCTCCATTGAGTTGCTTTGGCATCTTAGTCAAAAATCAACTAACCATATATGTGTGGTCTATTTCTGAATTTTATTTTGTTCCGGTGATGTCTATGTCTGTCTGTCTTTTATTCAATACCACAGGGTCTTGACTACTGTAGCAAGCAATCTTGAAATTGGGTAGTGAGGATCCTCCAACTCTGTTCTTTTTCAAAATGGTTTAGGCTGTTCTCATCTCTGCCTTTCTATATTAATTTCTGAATAAGCCTGTTAATTTCTAGAAAATATTCTGCTGGAATTTTGATTGGAACTGAATTATATCTATGGATCAGTTTGGGCAGAATTCATACCTTAATTGAGTCCTCTCATCCATAAGCAAGGCAAATATCGCCATTTCTAAAATTAATTCACTTTAATTGCACAGAGTTCCTTAATATGGCTTCAGATACCACACTAAAACTAACGTTTAAGAAACTACCACTTGTCAAGTTTTTATATTGTATCAAAGAAAAATATTCACAATTATTTGAAAAAGCTACTGAAATATATTTCCCTTTTGCATAAGGCCTGATTTTCTTCATTTACTTCAACCAAAACAATCTCACAATAAATGAAACACAGAAGCACATCTGAAAATTCAACTGTCTTTGATTAAGTCAGACATTAACGAGATTGCAAAAGTATAAAACAATGCCACTTTTCACTGTATTTTTTTTAATTTGGGAGAATATATTTTTCATTAATATGTATGCTAACATAATAGGCTTTTAATTAGTTTTTTAAATAAATTATTTAACATTTTTCCAGTTTTAATTTCTATTATAGCAAATATAATGGCTATCATCCACATTAAAAAAAAGATTTTTAACATCATCTATAATTTACAAGATTGTAAAGAAGTAATACAGGCAAAAATAAATTCCCCATATGGATTATGCAGCTACGTTTAATGTAAAAAAAAAATCTATAAAGGTGTTTTAAAAACATACTACTTTATAATCTTATGGGGAGGAAGGCCTTCTAACATAAAACATTTGCTATTGTTGTTAAGAAGACTTGACATATAATTTAAAAATTGTAAACACTGTAATAACAAAATATACCAACACAAAATCTAAAGTGAGAAACTGAGAGAAAATAATTACAACACAAACTAGACAAAATATTAGTATGCAAAATAAAGGTTCTTAAAGAAATCAATATGACAAGCAATGAAATACAAAATAGCAAAAGATAACAAGAAAGTTACAGACAAAATGCAAATGGCCAAGAAAAATAGAAAGATGCTCAATTTCCCCAACATAATCACAAAATGCAAAGTAAAACAATGACGGTTCTTTTATCTTTGGATTGGCGAAAATTAAAGACTAATTTACCTAGCTGGTAGGGAAAGAAATAAATCCTCAAATTCTGTTGGTATAACTGGTACATACTTCTGAAGGGAATTTAGCAATATATAACAAATTTTAAATACATAACCCCTTTGAGTCAGCCATTCTGCTTCTGTGAATCAGTGCCAAAAATTTTTACATAGAAATAAAAAGGATGTTGTTCATTAGTGAGTCATTAATAATGGCCAAAAATTTAGAAATTAAAGATTTGTCAACTGGAGAGTGATCACAAAACAGTATGGCAGAGTTATTCAAAGGAACTTTCTGCAGTTCATTAAGAGAATGAAATAATTCTATGTGTTATTATAAGAGTTATTATTTGGGTGCCTGAGTGGCTCGGTTGGTTAAGCGTCCGACTTTGGCTCAGGTCATGATCTCACAGTTTTTGAGTTCGAGCCCCACATTGGGCTCTGTGCTGACAGCTCAGAGCCTGGCGCCTCCTTCAGATTCTGTGCCTCTCTCTCTGTCTGCCCTTCTCCCACTCACGCTCTATATCTCTCTCTCAAAAATAAACATTAAAAAAAAAAGTTATTAAATCTTCTTAGGAAGATTCAATAATCTTCCAAGTTAATCAACTTCTAAGTTAAAGCCAAGTTTGTTTCATTTTAGAGAGCCATAATGAGCTAAACATAATTTCTCCCAAGAGTTGAGGACAATAGGGAGATAACAGAGCACAGTTAAAAGTTAGGTTTGAGGGGCGCCTGGATGGCTCAGTTGGTTAAGCGTCTGACTTTGGCTCAGGTCACAATCGCTCGGTTTGTGGGTTTGAGCCCCGTGTCGGGCTCTGTGCTGACAAGCTCGGAGCCTGGAGCCTGCTTCAGATTCTGTGTCTCCCTCTCTCTCTGCCCCTGCCCTGCTCACGGTCTGTCTCTGTCTCTCAATAATAAACGTTAAAAAAAAATTTTTTTTTAAATAAAAAAATAAAAGGCTTGAATCCTATCTCTGCTGCTTACTTGCTATTTGACCTAGACAAATGACTTAACAATTCCGTGTCTCAGTGACCTTATACCTAAAATGGTACCTACTCCTCACAAGAATGAAAGTCTTGAGGATTATTTACATACTTAGTAGAGGGCCTACCACGTAGTACAAACGTATTACTACATTTTCAAAAATGTGTATTAGCTGAGTGCCAAAGAATATTACTAATTTCATAAATTTTAAACACACAAAAAGTTTCTAACTCATACCTCTGATGTCACATATGAACATTTACTGATTTCTGTTGTATATTATGACTGATGGGATACCAGTTTTATGTTCTACTTTAAGAAAACTTTATGATCTAGGAAAAATGTTTAAGTTATGAAAAATATAAATTTTGGGACGCCTGGGTGGCTCAGTTGGTTAAGTGTCCAACTTCGGCTCAGGTCATGATTTCATGGCTCGTGAGTTCAAGCCCCATGTCCGAATCTGTGCTTCCCTCTCTCTCTCTGCCCCTCCCCCGCTCATGCTCTATCTCTCCAAAAAAAAAATAAAAACCATTAAATTAATAAATATTAATTTTGCTCCCAAAATAGATGATCAATAATTATAGCGAAGTGACTTAAAGATACTAACTGCTGGAGAGAAGCATTAGTTTTAGTTGTCAACAAAGCGAGCGGTGCAACAAGTTACATTACTTAAGGTAGTGCAAAATGATTAAAAACACAAAGAAAATTAAAATTCAGTTTTCTTTCCATGTTGACTTACCTAAGTGGTCCAAAAAACTTGACCAAAGATTCCCGAGTATCTACTTCTGCCACATTTGAGAGTGCAAAATCATAGAGTTCAGGGAAATGTGCAAAGGCAGCTCTCTAGAAAACGGGAAAAACAAAAACAAAACTCAAGAACTAATGTCTGCATATTAACAATAAACTACAATTTATGTACTATATAATAAAAATATTAAAAAATATATTAATGCACTTCTGTTTCTTATATGCTTCTCATATGTGACCTCTGCCTTATTTAGCCAGAAGCATTCAATACAATGGGGGAAAACCAGAATTATTCTAGCAGGAATGAAAAAACAAAGAGTCAATGTTCAATTTTTTATTTCTAAGTTGTATTTTGAACATACATGAAACAGCCAATAAAGCTACCTTCACTGACAGGAAGGGAGAGAAATAAAATACCTGAAGAGATAGCTTGAGGGAGAAGCCAAAAGTACAGTGTATTTGTGCTTTGTTTTACTTAGGAACTCTGGAAAGAAAGGACTTCACAGGGTTAACACCCCCAGCCGACATGGGGTAAGCCACAAGAAAACAGAAATAGTAGCACTACAGTGACCGGGTAAGAGTATATGTGATAACATCCCTAGTCTTTCTCAATGCCCGTGTGGCACAGAGAAATCCGGAAGTTTTCATGTGCCCCACAGTGGGATGACACAAAAACCTGCCAAGGTTACTGGTGAGCATGCCATAGGGTTACTACAGGCAATGGTGAAATGACCCTGCAACCCAAGCCTGAGAGTGAACTGTTGAAGCTAGGAAATGAATGGGAGTCAGCTCTCTGGAGGAGATCATCAGCATCACCAAGAGCAAGAGTGTGGCCTCGTCAGCAAGGAGATAGCCAAGCTCCTCGGGAATCATCACGCCATGCCTGTGCCACAAGAGCAGACCACAAGCCACGCCAGCTGTGGTTACTTCAAGGGCAGAAGCAGAAGGACAAAAACACCAATGCTCTGAGCAAAGCAAGAAAAGACATGTAAGCTGTGCAGGTCACTCTTCTTCCAAAACAATGAGGCTATCTCAATGCTTCCATATACCCAGATGCCATTTGGGGAAAGAAGAGGGAGAGCAGAGAGTCCCTGAGAGATAGTGGAATTGATTATGAAAGACATTTTGAACTTAAGTTTGACTCTTTCCCCAAAAAGACGGAAACAGAAAGGACTGAATTTCTCCAAAGTGACAAATAAAAGCTTCTTTCTACCACCAGAAAGGGCAAGAGCAAGAGGAAATCAAGAACAGAAAACAAAGGTACTCTGTTGACACAGCTGAGCTGTACTGGACAATTTCGGTCCCATTACGTGTGTTTATCTTTAAAATTTATAAAACGCTCACACATACTTTGTCGATACGTTGGGAATACTCTTTCATAAATAAAACTGGTAAGTATATGCACCAAATTGGCCCAGTAATTAATCAAACATTTCTGAGTGTCAAATATCAGTATCTTGATTCTCAAGATTGAAGACTATGCAGAAAGCCATTTTTACCCCATGAATCCATTAGAAATAGTAATATTTTAAAAGTAATATATAAAAAAAATTTTAAAGTAATATTTTAAAAGTAATATTTTAAAAACTTATTTAAAAAATAATTAAAATATTTAAATAATTTAAAAATAATATTTTTTAAAAAATTAAAAATTAGCATTATTTTAAGTATTTAAAAATTTTAAAAGTAATATTTTAAAAGTTCAAGATGAAACACTATTAAATTAGTAGTTTTTTATACCTGTACTACATGAAACTACATTATTTATGAACCAACTTGATGGGAGCAGAAGCACAGGCTATACTGCATTTCAGTCACCTGGAGAGAAGTGATTCTGTCATAGTGAATTGTAGTCATCTCATTCTCTGTCAGAGCGTTCCCAGTCTGGTCGTTAATCTCAAAACCAGTATAGAACTTAAGCATGTCCAAAAGCTGAAAGGATACATTTACATTAATAAACTGTGTGAACATAAGAACAAGAAACCACAAACAAAAACTACTTATTATAAAGATTAAGTAAGTCTGTATACCTTCTCCGAGGTGCTGGAAAACTCTGGAATATAAACACTGCAACAAACACTTCAGAACATATCCAAACATGTTTTATTTGTGTGAGGAAAAAGTATGTTTCTTGTGAATAAATTGTTAAGAGTCTATTTCATATACACGGTCTACTTCTACAGAGAGGAACTTAAATTGAAATCCCAGTACTGAACGGACATTAAGGATTTAATCAAAGGAAGCCAAACACTTAAATGGAAAAAAACAAAGTACACCACTGCCAATTTATGGAACTACACCACTAGAGGGAACTCTTGAGGTCCTTTACTTAGGTAGGCCACTTAATACAGAATTTTCTGAATGAGGATTTTGGAATTCATAATTGGAGATATTCTTCTCTGTGTGCTGCTACTATTAGGGAAATGCAGCAAGGTGAGGAAAGCTAAGATATTTATTCCTCTCATCAGTCTCCACAGCCATTAAGCCCTTTCTTTGGCTTAGTTCCTGCTGCTATAATGAAGGCCTGTTTTCCCCAGAGACACAGTCTACTGGCTACATTTACCCCAAATCTTCATCATTATTGATTCTAACCTATGGCAGAACAGATACTAGAATTTTAGTATGTTTTAATGTATGTGGCAAATCACTGGATAGAAATTTAGTAGGAGAATGAGAAAAAATATAGATACAAGATAAAAGAATTCTTGAAAGAATATATAAGCACACAAAAATTATATCTCCAACTATGACCTCATTGAAAGGCAAGTATGAGGAGTTTGGTAGAAGACTTTTTCCGGAAGAGGTGATGCGAAACAGGAAATGTGAAACACTATTACTTCTTTCTACTCAAGGTAGCAAATGAAGTGCACTGCCATGCTCTCAACGGTTTTGGTCACCACCGTCTTATGGAAAGACAGCCATGAGAGGAGGGCATAGTTCTCTTGAAATTAATGCTCATCATCTACTGTATTCCACAGTGGTTACTAACATAAAATATATGAGTATGTGGGACTGCACTGCCAAAATCCCAATTTAGTCCAATAATAAAATCGCGTATGATTAATCAAAGCTCTTCATTCATTTGTTTTCTATACTAAGATTTGATTTTACTTTAAAATGACTAATTGGGAATTTACATTACTTAATTCAATATTTAGTAAAATTTCCTTTATATCACCACTGGCACTCTTGGTTGCATGGCAGAAAAAGAATCAATTTAGAAATGAAAATATGTTCAGATATTATCAATGCTCACCTGGGAAAAAAGATGGCCATCCTCTTCTCTATGAACAAGATTGGAAAGATAACAGTGAACCAAAAGGTGGGAGTCATCCAGAATGGTATTAAACCAGCGCCTTGTGGGGAGGAGGGCCTAAAAAAAATAAATACCATGGCAATAAATCTGCATGTTCTCTGCAGCTAGAGGTAAACTCTACTGATCCTTCACTCAGAAGTGTCAATCATATACAAAGTACCCTCTAGTCTCCCAAAAGACACTGTGCACAAAGCAAAGGGTCTGGTCCATGTGTAAATAGGCGCAGTGGCAATGTTTATAAATAAAATACGACATTAGAAGAAATTTCACAGATAGGAAAGCCAGTAGTTTTCAAACAAAATCTTCTATGAAATCTGAATATATTTTGGGTATAGATTTAAAAATGGTGCTACTCAGAGAAAAGAGACTAGGGACTCCTATATGGAGACTTCATCCTCCATTTCCTCTTACCACATCGTCCTGTGACAGTCAGCAAGACAATGCTGAGACACTGTGATCATCAGTTTGAAAACCACTAATCTAATCAAATATCCTCATTTTATAGATGAGGTTATTGAGATCCTCAGAGGCTATAAATTAGTTACTGGCAGAATCGGAATCTGAATGAAGATCTCATGCATGGCTGCAAGTCCAATACTCTAATCCGTATGTCAAGAAACTACCTTCTCTCTCCAGATAAGAAATGAACACAAAGGATTTTCTTTCAATTTCCTGCAGTAAAGAGGGAAAGGAAATGAACTCAGCCTGAATTATACCAACTCTGCATCTGAACTCTCTGTCAAAATCTTGCACCTAGTATTATGAAATCTTCTTCAAGGATCTTAATTTAAAAAATTGACAATAGCAGCTATATCTTTCTTCACCAACAATATTAGGCACATTTAGAAAAGTGAGATTATTAAAGAGATGCCCATAAATCCACAACTTCAGCCACTATTAAAAACTCCATGATGGGGTATTAAAATATGATAGAAAATAAATTGCCACTGCTGGACCCATATTTAATAACTATACTACATGTTTTTTTCTACAAATACAGCCATCTGACATTTATTTGAAAACTTAAAAAGCCAACTGCATTTTACTTTTGTTTCTCTGTTACACATAGAAACAGGTAAAATCTAAGGCCTGTCTTAGGGAATGAAGAAATATTTCATATATTTCACAGTCATATGCTCAAACTTATCCACCATAATGATGATGTAACAGGAAAGTCACTGCAAATTTCTTACCTCCAGATCAATCATAAGTTCAATGAATCTTTCACAGTAATGAACTTTGTCCATAGTGACAGGTTCTGGACATAACAGACAGAACATGTTAAAATTTCCTTACTTAGAATCTACAAAGAACTTATCAAACTCAACACCCAAAAAACAAATAATCCAGTGAATAAATGGGCAAAAGACATGAACAGACACTTCTCCCAAGAAGACATCCAGATGGCCAACTGACACACAAAAAAAATGCTCAACATCACTCATCATCAGGGAAATACAAATCAAAACCACAATGAGATACCACCTCACACCTGTCAGAATGGCTAACATTAACAACTCATAGATGTGGAGAACAAACTGAGGGTTGCTGGAGGGATTGTGGGAGGGGGGATGGGCTAAATGGGTAAGGGGCATTAAGGAATCTTCTCCTGAAATCACTGTTTCACTATATGCTAACTAATTTAGATGTAAATTTAAAAAAAATAAAATAATAAAAATACTAATATTAAGTAAGTGACTTAGATTATCAGCATATGACAAGTTTTTCTATACACTTAGGCTGGGAGTAACATTATGCCTCAAATCAGGTATAGCTGATGTATAGCATTAGTATCCATTCTTCACTAAATTATAGGTATGATTTTCAGTTGTAAAATATTACTTGGAAGGTTGGCATTTATAAGTAATTCTGTTCTACTGTAGTGTAAACAAAGCAACAATCTCTGATGCAAAAATATAAATATGGTATATCTACAGAACTGTTCTTAGATTATACCCCATTTAGGAAATAAAGTATTAACAAATGATACACCTTACATAGTATATATACACCTTTATTAAGTAAAAAGTATTCTATGTAGAGCTTGCAAACCCAACATAATGTAATTAGCCCCTCTGGATATATAGGCATATCTCCCTCCCTCTGTCTCTGTCTCTGTCTCTGTCTCTCTCTCTCACACACACACACACACACACACACACAAATACAGTATAATCATGGCATATTTTTAAGTACATAGTCTACATAGCATATATTTGTATTTGTTTCATCAATAAATAGGGGCCACATTGGAGGGAATATCTTTCCCATTTTGCCTTATAGCTTGTTATCTCAAAAATCACTGTCTCCTGTCCAATCAGTATTTGATGCTGTCTAAAAACACTATTCAGTACCACAGGATAAATGCCATGTGGGTCTGTGACGGACTTGTTCAACATTGTACCCTAGCACCTTGTTCAGGATCTAGGTCTTGCAAGCAAACTCAAAAAATATTTGCTAAGTAAATGAATATTTCAATAACTATATAAAAAGAGAGGAGAGAGAGAGAGGCGGAGGGAGAGAAAGAGAGAATCTTAAGCAGGCTTCACATTCAGCACAGAGCCTAACGCAGAGCTCAATCCCATGGATGACCCGAACCGAAATCAAGCGTCAGACACTCAACCAACAGAGCTTACCCAGGCACCCCAAAATATGTGAATTTTTAACGCAGTCATAATACTCAGACTGGTCATATATATGAAAAGGGGAGGGCAGGTACATTGTCTTTATGATTTAAAACTGTTCTAGGAGCAGTTTTTAGATTAGAGGCTAGTCAATACTATAGGATCATCTAAACCACAACTTCACAAATAAGCTGAGAGGAAGAAGATAGTTACCAGAAGGTGGCACAGATTTCAACACAGAGATAAACTTCTGGATGAGTTGTGAAAGGAATCTTCTTTCTTGGTAGGCTCTAAAATCAGAGAACAACGTTGACCAAATTGTTTTTGAAAAATAATTATTTCAAAAGTAAAATTTAAATGCTGAACAAGCTTTTCTTACACTATTCAAATGTTCCACTTTTCTCTGAAATTAGGATCATAATTTGAACACACACCTGCTTCTTTGTATGTATACACAAGACTATGTAAAGAAAAGAAGAGCCTCATTACCGGCCTAAATGAGCCAGCAAAGAAAACACCACTCTCTCTTACCATGTTACTGTGAAGGTTTTCACTTGAGATTTAAAGGTCAAAACTTGAAAGGAGTTTTCAAAATTTCATTTACAGTCTGCCCTTAACATTCAAAATTTAATGTTTAAGTATATAGTTAAAACAAGTAATTTTATACTTTAGTATATTTTAAGTATTATATATAATAGAGTATTACAATGTCTAAAACTTAAATGCTGGTTTAAAGAACAACTTTCTACTCATTACTAATTTAAGATGCACTGTGTACCAGTCAATCAACAAACATTCACCAGGTATTGGACAGCTGTAAATGATTATGCCAGTCCTGGGGGAAATACAAAGGAGGGGAATGACTACATGACCGGAAACAAGTCATATAACATGACGATAATCAGTAACACAAACCAACATGTAATTACTAAAACTGGCTGACATTAAATGAGCACTTACTGTGTCAGGATCTGAGCTGTGTTAAGTGCTTCACTCGAATAATCTCATTAAATGCTGACAACAGTCCCATTAAACAGGTACTACGGTTCCAATAGGTTCCAACTGAAGAACCTATTCTTTCAACAACTACACATGTATTTTTTAAAAAATGTTTTAATTTTTATTTTTGAGAGAGAGAGAGAGAGAGAAAAAAAAGGAGCACAAGTGAGGGAGAGGCAGAGACAGAGGGAGACACAGAACCTGAAGCAGTCCCCAGGCTCTAAGCTGTCAGCACAGGGCCCAACATGGAGCTCAAACCCACCAACTGCGAGATCATGACCTGAATTCAGGTGACCTTAACCAACTGAGCCACCTGATGCCCCTCAACAACTACACATATTTTAACTATTATACCAACAGCTGGAGTTTCAATAAAAAACACACAGCGTGGTTTGAAGTTCAGAAGAAAGCACAGTGGCTTGAAGTAGTTGGTCCAGAAGTGTTTGGAAGGTTAGCCTTCAATAAAGTGGAGTGGAGGGGAAAGGGTACTTAGGGAAGGACTGTTGAAGAAACAATGAATACCCAGGGATTTGGGGGAGTCACAAACAAAACAGCTGGAGGTTTCTGAATGCCACTGCAAGGAGTTTAGAGCTTCTCCTCTAAGAAGGAAACCAGTGTAAGCTTGTGAATAGGCAAAGCTTGTGAATATGGGAAAACCACAAAATTTTCTATGAAGATGGCTAGTTAGGCTCATTGTTGTGGGAAAGCTGGAAGAAACATCAAATAGGAATTCATTGTAATGCTTTAGTCAAGAGGCTCTGGAGGCTTGAATTAAGATGACAGCAGTGTGAACAGGCAAAAGAGAGGAAGGACAAAAGATCAACAGGACTGGCTGACTGAATATAAATTACTGGCCAAAGGACTGGAATATTCTAAGCCCAATTTCTGAAAGAATTAAGAGAAACTGGCCAGAAAATTAAGTTTAGGAGGGAAAACAATGAGTATTACTTAAGCCAAACTGGAGTTCATGGCAAACAGAAGTACAGCTAACCCTTGAACAACACAGGTTTGAAATGTATAGGTCCACTCACATGCAGAATTTTTCAATAAATACAGCACAGTACTGGAAATATATCTTCTCTTCCTTATGATTTTCTTAATAATATTTTCTATTCTCTAAGCTTAATTTACTGCAAGAGTACAGTATATGATATACAAAATATACAAAATACGTGTTCACCAACTGTTATCAGTAAGGCTTCTGGTCAACAGAGGACTATTAACAGGTTTTTGGGAAGTCACGAGTTACATGAGACTGTATGTGACTCATATGACTGTATGAGACTGTATGTGACTCATATACTGTATGAGACTGTATGAGAGGGTGACTGTATGAGAGGGTGGCCAGTGCCCCTAATCCCTGCCCTGTTCAAGGGTCAACTGTATACAGCAAAGAATTATTCAAAGACTGGGCCAGAGAGATTTATGATTAAATCATGTTGAGGTAACAGGAAGAGTAGGTTTAAGAAAAAATAGTCAAGTAAAGCAGATGCCATGTGATTAGTCTAATCAAGAGGCTGTTGGGTGGGAAGACACCATGAATAACGAGACTAGAGTTGGAAATTAAAGAAGGAATTTTCCTACCCTGTCCCTAATATTTTCTCCTCGTGGCTCTCACTCCCACCCACCCAAACTCATTTTTCTGACATGTAGCTTTTCTTAGTTCTTCCTATTTTCAGTAACCACCAGCACAACTCCAGGTTCCATTTCTTTTTGTCCTCAACCCTCTTTTCATGGTTTATGTATCTCACTAAATAATCTCATCCATACTCATGAAATTACCAGTTACACATGTATAGAGTACTCTCCAAAGTGGATCAAACAATAAGAAAAAACCAGAAAGTCATCATAGGTCCAAGGGAAAGGAATCTTCAGCATATATACATATGCAGAAAAAAAGGAGTGAATGGAAAAGAGCAATAAAAGATGGAGACACGGGGTGCCTGGGTGGCTCAGTGGGTTAAGTGCCCAACTTTGGCTCAGGTCATGATCTCACAGCTCGTGGGTTCGAGCCCCACGTCGGACTCTGTGCTGACAGCTCAGAGCCTGGAGCCTGCTTTGGATTCTGTGTCTCCCTCTCCCTCTGCTCACTCATGCTCTGTCTCTCTCTCTCAAAAATAAACACTAAAAAAAAAAAAAAGATTTTAAAGATGGAGACAGTGCAAGGGGTATTGCTGCACTAGTCACCGAGTTAGCCTCGCAGAGAGAGAGAGAGAAAAGCCTCTTAACAGTATGTGGATCCTTCCCGTTTCCTACTAATAGCACTTTGTGTGGTGAAATAAATACTTGCTATCAGACTTCCCCAACTCATAATAAATACTACTATTAAAAGAAACCATAATCCTCACCTGCTTCTTTAATCCTTATACTTGACTTATTTTTCTCCCTAAAATGTATCACCATCTAATACACTATATAATTGATCTTTTTTTGGTGCTATCTGCCCCAACTAGAATGTAAGCTCCACAGAATAGGAACTACTTCCATTTCATTCTCTATTATGTCCCCTATACCTAGAAGAGTACATGGCAAAATGATAAACATTCACTAGTTGTTGAATGAATGAATAAATGAATGAACAAACGAATGATGGCTGGAGTGTATAAAAGTCACTATTAAGAGTAAGGGAGTGAGAAAAAGAAAGAAAAGTTGATTGATAGCTTGAAGACTGTGCAGAAAATTGAAAAACATCCATGACAGACAAACTACGGTCAAGAGGCAGGGAGAGGATCAATGATATACTTATCACTGGAGCAGAGAGAAGAGAAAGAAGAAAAACATGGTGATGTTGTGGTTCCCCCTTTAGACCTTTATGAAAAACATTCCTACGACAGTAAAAGCACTTCTTATTTATTTAGTTCAGCCTATATAAAGGAAACAACAAACCAATCAACATCATCTAGGACTTACAACCAAAATAATAAACCAATGTGGAACAAAATTTTGGCAACATACTGTTCTCTTGCTTCTGGATCCATCTTTTCATCATTCTTTTTAATCAAGTTCCAAAATTTTCTTAGCTTAGGGGTCTTTTTTAATTCTAATTCCAATCGTGCCTGAAAGAATGATGTGATATTAAATCACCAGTAACCTCAAAGTTTACAAAGGTAAATATTAGATCAACTATCAGCTAGTTTTCTAATGTGTGGATACAATATAAAGCAATGGGATAAAACCTGAAAGCAACATGACAAAACCTGAAAACTAAGAAACTAACAACTCTAATTTTATAAAAACTATTTAATTCTAACAATTGTTACTAATAATGTAAAAAAAAAAAAAAAAAAAAAGAAACTGCGTTTTCTTATGAAGGT
This sequence comes from Leopardus geoffroyi, assembly GCF_018350155.1. Classification (NCBI taxonomy): domain Eukaryota; kingdom Metazoa; phylum Chordata; class Mammalia; order Carnivora; family Felidae; genus Leopardus; species Leopardus geoffroyi. The sequence continues at coordinate 67,918,159 of NC_059337.1, read as the reverse complement.
CATAAGCTCAATAATCAATTAAGTTCCTTATTTCTAAAATGAAGGATTTAAATTTGAAAAATATGAGCATTAACACTTATTAGTAAAATCACTGAAGTTTGAAAAATGAGTCTAAAACAATGAACATAGAAACAGCTGTCATAAGCAGACAAGGAAATGTCCATATGACTACATTCTTTCTAATGGCACTTATCAGTTAACTTAGCATTAAATAATTAGCTTAGCACTAATTATTTATATATGCCTGTTTTCATCACCATCAGCCGGTACCTATGAATGAGCTTGCATATTTGGCTCTATGCAAGAACCCATATGCAGGAAATGGTATTTTGAATAAAGTACTATACTAAAATTTGACAGTTGTAACTTTACTCCCCAAGATCAGTTAATTGGGTTTTGATACAGGCACATATTATCCAATAAGGATTTGATGAAAAAAAGGAAGTCATTAAACATAATCCAGACCTTCTCCTATGGCTATATGTACATTCTAATCTAAGAAAAGAAAATATTCTAGTCTACATTTAGTCTCATCCAAAGGCACACGCAGAAATAATCACCATAGTTTGCTAAATTTATCCCCCTTCTTTATGAACTCCATAGATATTATCTTATTTTACCTTATAATACTGACATGAGGTGAAATCTACTAGCTTGCAGATACATAAAAATTTTAAAACTGAAAAAAACTGCATCCATGACAAATTAATGCATAATAAATACATTTTGTAAACAGGAAAAGGGGTTTTTGGCCACCATTTTATACCTATGTTAAAGCTACAAAGTCTAAAACCACATTTTCCACTTGTAACATACATACGCCCAAGTTTCTGAAGATACTTACCGGCTGTAAGCCCATCCACATTGGGAGGGAGATTAGCTGCTGTACTTGACTCCGTATCAAGTCTACTTCCTGTTTAAGGCACAAAGAAAACAAATTTATACACACATCAGTATTTTAACTTAAATCTTTACATAAGGAAATACTGTCTTTTTAAGTCCCAGGGTGAAAACATGCCACCAATACTTTCAAATTAATGATATTTTAATATTAAGAAGCTTAATACTTTTCAAAAAGATACAATCTTTTTCTTCATCTTCATCATTTACAGATTCTGTATTTGCGAGTTCATCTATTCACAAATATGTATTTGTAACCCCAAATTCAATACGCCTAGTGCTGTCCAAGGGCGGCACAGATCAGTGAAAAATGCTACGTTGCCCAACATGCAGTGGTTACAGACTTGAGGTTTTCAGCTGGGGGTGAACAAGGTAATGATCCGTCTTCTTGTTTCAGCTCTCATACTATAAAGAAGCATCCTTTTCTGTGTGTCTGTTCAGTGCTACCTTTCTCACATTTTTATGGTTTTTGTTGGTGATTTTGCTATTGTAAAGCACATGGTTGAAGTGCTGGTTAGTGTTCCCATGTGCAAGAAGGCTGTGATGTGTCTTATACAGAAAATAAGTGTATTACAGAAGGTTCATTCATACTTAAGTTATAGTGTTTCTGGCCATGAGTTCCATGTCAATAAAGCAACAATATATATTACATAAGGTGTCTTTAAACAGAAACACATAAAACAAGATTATGTACTGATGGAATGATGAAATGTTGTGACATTGGCTTGTAGGCACCCAACCCTTTATTCTCCCTAGGAGCAATGGTTCAATTTTAGCTAATTCAGTGTCGGCAGCTGCCCCATAGACCTAACTACCACAAATAATAAGTACTGATGGCATGTTGAAAAAAATAAAGTATTTCAATAATAAACAAGTTTTTCAGTTAACTAAACCAAGTACCAAACTACTAATACTAATTTCATCTTGTTTTTGCTTAATTTCTGATAATCATGTCTATATTTACATTGACGTTGTTTAGTTTAATCAATGTTAGAGGTAATAGTGGCATCCACTGGGGGCATAAATCTTTTTTTTAATGCCTTTACAAGATTCATTTGAGGCAGGACCTAGAACAAGCAATAACTACCCATCTATCAACATTCAGTCTTCAGGATAAGAAAGAACCCTATGCATTCTCCTGCATGGGTCTAATGCACTCTCAGCTCAGTAGTACTTATTTTTAAATAAATAGGTATAGACCTTCAGATAACCACAGCAGAGCAGTGCAAATGAAATATTAATTACTGTAAATATTTAATTCTTTAGAAGGATGAAAACTGCACCTAATCGAGTGAACTCAAATTAGAACTCTCCTTCTTGCCTGCCAGCCATGAAGCAGGACGAAAAAGCAATAAAGGTAGTTTTTGTGTGCAACTTATGGCACAGATCTCATTATGCAAAGTTCATAAAAACCAGATTCTTTGCTGCTCTATCTTTGGAGAATTTCCATTCCTACTACCATTTTTCTTAAGAAAAAAGGAGAGATCCAGTACAAATCTATTTTAAAAAGTGAATGGATCTTCTAAAATGTTTTTATTGAGAAGTGGCTAAAATTAAGCTTTTGGCATTATCCATATTCCCCACTACCATTGGATGAAGAGTTGGCTACAGAGGTAATCTCATTTATGTTCAACTTAAAAAAATAAAATAAAATAAAAAATAAAACCACCACCACCACCAAGAAAATCTGAGTTCCCCCCAAAGATAAAGTAAAATTACCAAACTATTGAAGCAATGATCAAGAAAAAGCAGTAAAACCGTCTGTTCATGGAGTGAAAATTCACCATCAGTTTCAGCTAATGCTGCTTTCAAGATACACTTAAAAAAAAATGGGAAGTGATCTGGCTTCTTCTTAAAAGTCTGAAAAGAGAAAGAATAAAAATTTAATTTGAAATGGCTTGCAAGCCCTCTCTTTTCTCCCTTAAAAAAAATTGGTCATTCTTTAGAAGTCTATTAACAAAAGCAAATAATTGCAAAAAAGACTATTTGCTTATTTATAATAAATAGTAGCAAGTCAAATACAGGTTTCTGGCAATATCATGAAAGAGTTGCAGAAAATTTCACCTAATAAAACAATGGGGTTTTTTTTTCTTGTTTTTTAAAAATATTTTTATTTTTTCATTTTTTTTTTTAAGGAATCTCCACACCAAACGTGGGGCTCGAACTCAGGACTCCAAGATTAAGAGTCACATGCTCTACTGCCTGAGTCAGCCTGGTGCCCCTAAAATAATGGCTTTAATTCCTTTATTTTTTTTCTTTTATGGATTATGTTCATATTTAGCTTTGTTTTCTAAGAATCTGAAATGTTTTAATTCTTATGACTTAAAGCAAGAAAAACAACATCTTTGGCAAAAGTTAGTTTCCCACTGATGACTCTCAACGACAGCCTCTCCTGCTTTGTATTAGCTCTTTACTTTCAACATGAAAATAATATTTTAAAAAAGTAAATTAGGTAAATACATTCAAGTTTCTCACTGAACTATGCCCCCCATCTAGTTACTTCCACATCCCTCTTCTTTCATAGAGAATTGCTCTAAATGTGTGGTATACACTAGTTGTTTTCATGTACTTTTCTACAAGCTTCCACCCCAGCACTCCCCTGAATCTTGATCGCTATCAAAGACAATGGAATCTTACCAGCCCCCTACCCTAGCCCTCTACAATGTGCTGAGGGTTCCTCTTCTCTTGCTGCGTACACAGCACTATTCTAGGGTTCTAACCCCATTCTTCTTTTCTTCCTCCCATGACTTCAAAGACCACACACTAATGATTCCAAATATATATCTTCAGTCCAGATTACTCTCATTAACCCTAAATCCCAAGATTCCTCTGCCTACTAGACAATTTCATCCAGATAACTGAAAGGCAATCTAAATTCAGGAAGTCCAAAACTCAATTCAACAATTTTGTACCCTTCAGAGTATTTCTCAACCCTTTATGATTACCTATCTTGGTAAATGGCAGAATCATCTATTATACTCAGTTGCCCAAGCCTGGAAAATTATTGAAAATAACACCCTTCCCTAATACTAATTATTCAGCTATGAAATGCAGTCAATTCTACTTTCTAGAAAATCTGTAACCTCTTTTCTTAATCTGTATTTCTCTTTTTCAAACCCTAATCACCAAAATGGTCATTTTAACATGCAAACTGATCAGGTCATTGTTTAGCTCAAAAAAAAATCTTCCTTCTCCCTTCCTATAGTAGCTTGAATAAACTTCAAGAAATACCCAAGACCTTTCAATAGTACACAAAGCACAGTTTACTTTGGGCTCTCATCTGCCCAAAGATGGCACTTATTTAATGAATATTCGAGAGAAGGGTCTATGGGTTTATCTTAAAGAATCTAACATTTTCTTAATTCAGAGACCACTGCCACAAAAAGATGATAATTACCCATGCCTTTTTTTTTTATTTAAAAGAGTTGATGAGCTGACCATTTTATGGCAGCCAAAGAAAACCTAGACTTTGGACCTCTACTGAGCAAGCCTCTATTACACTAACACAAAGAAAAAATGTCTATTAGATATTTCTAAAAGGGAAAGCAGACTCTAAATCAGGGATAAAGATAAAACTGAAATTAGAATATAAACATGTCTTTACGTTGGCAACATTACTGAACGTAAAACTACAAATATATACTCCCTGTTGTGAAAAAGGACACTGAAAAATATTATCCTATTTGAGCACTATTTGTGCTAATAATACAAACTTCATGTTAATCTCAGGCAAAAGTCTTTATAATCCATGCCATTCTTCATATCAAGCACAAAACAAAAATAATTTCACTTTCATAATTTTTCAGTTCATAGTAAATTAGTTTGAACAATGTACTGAAACCAAAAAAAAATAGCATTTTTAAATTTTTTTTTTTTTTTCAACGTTTATTTATTTTTGGGACAGAGAGAGACAGAGCATGAACGGGGGAGGGGCAGAGAGAGAGGGAGACACAGAATCAGAAACAGGCTCCAGGCTCTGAGCCATCAGCCCAGAGCCTGATGCGGGGCTCGAACTCACGGACCGCGAGATCGTGACCTGGCTGAAGTTGGACGCTAAACCGACTGCGCCACCCAGGCGCCCCAAAAAATAGCATTTTTCATATATCCATTTTTTTCTCAACGTTACTTTATTATTGGGTGAAGTTTTGTTCTAAAAGTATTATTTGGGGGCATCTGGGTGGCTCAGCAGTTAAGTGTCTGACTCTTGATTTCAGCTCTGATCATGATCTCAGGGTTCATGAGTTCGAGCCCCATGGAGGGCTTTGTGCTGATAGTGTGCAGAGACAACTGGGAATTCTCTCTCTCTCTCTGCCCTCCCCCCACTCGCTTTCTCTTTCTTTCTCAAAATAAATAAACCTAGAAAATAAATATATAAAAGCATTATTTATTATCAGTAAAAAGTTCTGCTACTCTTTAATCGCTTAAAGTGAGCACAGTATGAAAGCTACGAAGTAATTTAAATCTGTTACCTCCCATGCAGGGACATTTTCTCTGAATTTCTCATTCACCATACAGCAGATTGACATTAAGTAGGCCTTGCTGGACACCTCTGGAGAATAATTCATCCAGAGGTAATTTTCAAGATACTGGCTGTGAAGAGTAAAAAAGCACAGAATATTTCATTAGTCATCACCACTCACTATATGTCACTCGCCTGGAAAAGTGTTAATTATCTAAAACTTTCTGAAACTTTTTAAAAAACTATGTAACTTGAGAATCCTTCACAAATTTACCTATAATCTAGGTCACTACCTGCTACAAACTTATATTTAGCAATTGCAGCTTTGTAGAATGAGAGTTTACACTTTCAAGGTAGGAAGACAGCAAAGATTACTAACGTATGTAATTATCACCCTCAGAACACTGGATATTCCCTATCTAAGTCTCTTTGTGAAGTAAAAAGCCAAAATGATATAATGGGCAGGTTCAGCAGATAAATGTATCTAAGACCTTAATACTACCTCATACGAAGACCAACTGACTTCTAGAAACTAAAGAGATTTAACAATCAAAAAGAAGCTAATTTTAATACTTAATTTACTAGGTATATTCAACATAAGTCAATTTACAAGGTAACTAGCATTTTCCTCTTAAAATACCAAAATTCTTATTTTAAGACCGTGGTGAAAATATTCCTCAAGAAATTTAAGTATTTCTAATTTCTAAAATACAACTTAAGTCTTTTTTTTTTTTTTTTTTTTTTTAATCATTCAGGGTAGTTATAAACATCAATTTTTGTACAGGGGTTAAAATACCCTCAAGCACTAAAAAAAGCAAGGTGTTTTATTCCCACTTTAAATCACTCCGCATGCATGCTGCAATCACTCACATATGTGTGTACGTACGTATGCACACATGCAACCATGCACGCACACCCACCCATAGTTAAGTGTTTATACTCCTCTATAGCACTGTAATTTTTCTACTTCCTCTTATTCTTACATCAGTATTTCCACAGGTCTATCTTTAGCAATACTTAGTTTAGAAGAATCTTGAAAACGGAGTAAGTGGAATTTTACCTGAAATAATGGTCAAGAGGCTCCAAGTAAGATACCTGAGTGCTCTTTCATAAATAATATGCACAAAGTTTCATTTCATTCCTCTCTTACAAGTATAAATTCCTTTTTCCTGAATTATACCCTTCAGAACGTCTGTCAACAAGTCTGTTAGTGTTAATCTGTCTGAAATTTCTTTATTTCATGATAGTTTAGCTGGTTATACAATTGTTTCTGGGTTGTTGGTGATTTTTTTCTTGTATTAGTCTCATTCTATTCCATTCTCTATTACTACAACTGAGAAATCTACAATCTATGCGTTCTTTATGTTTTTTTTCCCCTCTAGCATACGGTAAGATCTTCATTCCATCTTTGCCACTCTTCAGTTGCTCTATTCAGAATTTACTGTACTTCCTGAATCTAAGACTCACATATTTCAACTGTAGAAAATTCTCAACCACCATCTCTTCTAAATTGCTACTCCTCTTTTCTAAATCTCTTCTGAAATTGATTGGATTTTCTAATTTTAGCCTTTGTATCTCTAAATTTCCTTTTATATTGTCATCCCTATTTCTCTTTGCTATTATCTAATTAATTTCCTATATTCCAATTCACTAATTTCCCTCTTACCTGTGTCTAATCTGCCACAGGCCTATGTTGTTTTATTGTGCGTTGCTTTATTCATTGCAGATGTCGCATTTTTCAAATTGAACGTTTGTGGCAATGCTGCACTGAGCAAGTCTATTAGCACCATTTTTTCCAACAGTATTTGTTCACTTTGTGTCTGTCACGTTTTGGTAGTAAGATTTACCAAAAAATTGGCAACAGGATATTTCAAACTTCTTCATTATTGTTGTATTTGTTATGGTAATCCATGATTAGTAATTATGACTTGTTGAAAACTCAGATGTTTAGCATTTTTTAATAATAAGGTATTTTTAAATTAAGGCATGTAAATTTTTTTAGACATAAAGGCACTGCACACTTAATAGACTACAATATAGGTACTATAAATATAACTTTCATATGCACTAGGAAACCAAAAAATACATCTGCCTTTGTTTATTGCAGTGGTCTGGAAATGCCCCTGCAATATCTCCAAGGTATGCCTGCATTTAATTTGTCCATTGAATTTTTAAATCTCAAACGTTTTTACTTCCATTTTCTCCAAATCTACCCATTTTTAGCATCTTGTTCCATGTTCACATATTCAATTTCTTCTTTTATACTTATAGTAACTTTAAACATACTATTTGATGGTATATATAAATTATTTAATTATCTCAGGTCCTGGGTGGGCAGGGTGGAGAACGAATTCTGTTGTTTCAACTTGCTTATAGTTGATTCTTATCCTAATGTGCTTTGTAATTGGGAGTTTGAACTCACCTTTACCAGGGTTTTATCTATGGGAATTTTTGTGCAATACAGTTGGAATACATAAGTGTATATTTGTTTCTGCCACATGCCTCAGAGATATCACTGGCTTGCCACAGTTTTTAACAGTAATGTCTTATTTTGGGAGTTAACTAACAGCAAACTCCAAACCCATTCTTTACATTTTCAGATGAGGAATCGAGGCTATGAGAGTAAATGATTTGCTCAAGATGATACAGGTATGTGGGTGGGAGGATGGGTGAAATAGATGATGGGGATTTAGGAGTGCACTTGTCATGATGAGCACGGAGTTGGAATTGATGAATCACTATATTGCACACCTGAATCTAATGTAACACTGTATATTAACTATAGTAGAATAATAATAATAAAAAAGGTATACTCCATCTTTAACTTCGTCTTTAAACTCACCTAAATTCCAAGAGCATTATCTTTCTGATGGCAAACCTAAAAGTGTAAAAGTAAAAATAAAAGTGTTTAAACAGAAAATACAAACATTTCAGAGTTACTGATGCAGATGCATTTTGGAATCTTGTGTTAATATTGACTCACATAGCAGAATAATCATATTTTAACATGCATTGAGAAAAGCTAAATTTGCTTTTATATTTTTTCTTTGTATTTCGTCAGGGTAGTTCATTTTATTTTTAAAACTTTTTTCTTTAATGTTTATTGCTTTTTGAGAGATAGAGACAGAGTGTGAGCAGTGGAAGGGCAGAGAGAGAGGGAGATACAGAATCCAAAGCAGGCTCCAGGCTCTGAGCTATCAGCACAGAGCCTGATGTGGGGCTCGAACCCACAAAATGTGAGATCATGACCTGCCCCGAAGTTGGAAGCTTAACTGACTAAGCCACCCAGGTGCCTCCCATTTTATTTTTAAAACCAGAAATTACTTAAGTGAAATCTTTTTTATTTTTTTTTAATGTTTGTTTAGTTTTGAGAGAGACAGAGACAGAATGTGAGTGGGTTAGGAGCAGAGAGAGACAGAGATACAGAATGTGAAGCAGGCTTCAGGCTCTGAGCTATCAGCACAGAGCCTGACGTGGGGCTCGAACTCACGAGCTGTGAGATCATGACCTGAGCCAAAGTCGGACGCTCAACTGACTGAGCCACCCAGGCGCCCCTACTTAAGTGAAATCTTATCCTACTCATATAACAAACACAACAAGCACCACAACACACTGAAATATAACATATAAGTTAAAAAGGCAAGTAATTTTTTTAAGTTTATTTTTGAGAGACAGAGCGAGCGCAAGAAGGGGAGGGACAGAGAGAGGAAGACACAGAAGCAGGCTCCAGAATAAGGCAAATAATTATAATGAAAACACAAATGTTCATCATTATTCATAACACTGGATCACAACTGCCAAAACCTAACCTATTCTTAGCATTGACCAACATTCTTTTTTTAAGCTTATGTAGAGAAAGACAGAGAGAGAGAGAGAGAGAGAGAGCATGTGCGTGCCAGAGCATGAGCAGGAGAGGGGCAGAGAGAGGGAGACAGAGAATCCCAAGCAGCCTCCACACTCAGTGGGACTCAAACCCACCAACCATGAGATCACAACCTGAGCCAAAATAGTCAGATCCTCAAACAACTGAGCCACCCAGGCATCCTACCTGAAAGTCATGCCCTCCTGAAAGTACAAGAGACACATGTATCTATATCACAAACACAGGAATCAGACTTTTCAAAGGTTTCATAAGTTTTGACATTAGGTCTACAAAATTAGAAAATTGTGGAAGGAACGACAGGTTTTGGCTAGGATGCGGAGAAAGGGAAACTCTTCTGCACTGTTGATAGGAATGCAAAGTGGTGCAGCCACTCTGGAAAACAATGTGGAGGTTCCTCAAAAAATTATAACCCAGCAAATGCACTACTAGGAATTTATCCAAAGGACACAAAAATGCTGATTTGAAGGGGCACATGCACCCCAATGTTTATAGCAGCGCTATCAACAATAGCCAAAGTATGTTAAGAGCCCAAATGTCCATCGACTGATCAATGGATAAAGATATGGTATGTATATGTGTGTGTGTGTGTGTGTGTAGCATGTGCGCGCGCGCACACACACACACACACACACACACACACAAAACGCGGAATATTACTCAGCAATGAAAAATAATGAAATTTGCCATTTGCAATAACGTGGATACAACTAGAAGGTATTATGCTAAGTGAAATAAGTCAGAGAAAGATATCGTATGATTTCACTCATATGTGGAATTTGAGAAACTCCACAGATGAACACAGGGGAAGGGAAGTGAAAAATAAGATAAAAACAGAGAGGGAGACAAACCATAGGAGACTCTTAAATACAGAGAATAAACTGAGGGTTGCTGGAGGGGATGTAAGTGGGAGGACGAGTTAAATGGGTGATGGGCATGAGGGAGGGCACTTTTCAGAATGAGCACTGGGTATCATATGTAAGAGATGAATCACTGGGTTCTACTCCTGAAGCCAACACTGTATGTTAACTAAGTTGAATTAAAAAAAAAAAAAAAGAAAAGAAAATTGTGGAAGGAATATTAGCTCTCTTTACTGTCTATTTTTAATACAAGTATTGTACTTCATGCATAAATGATGCTGTAACTACCAGGTAACTCTCTAAAGGCTGGTTCAAATGTCCACTAATCTAGTTTTATCATTTTGTATACTGGAAATAAAGCAGTCAGACCAGAACACTGCCACTAGATAATATTCTCCAGCTTAGAAAGTTAAATGTTTATGCATTATGAATTTATAATATGCCAGGAGACCATTATCCTGTCAAAATCCTGTTCCACTGACTTCTGATCTCTTAAATAGTTTCACTAAGCAAGCGGTGTCACAGAATTTTAGTGAGAATAAAATGCAGGTTTTTATTGTGCAAAAAAGCACAAAGATACAACACTGGCAAGGTACTGGCCTCTACAGCCAGCCAGGTCACTGAGTGGATATGACATCTTGTGTGTCAGACACACTAGGTCTCCTTCCAGCTGCAGACATTTCACTTTAATAGCATGCTGGAGAACAGAATTCACTCAGTGCCCACTATGCACAAAACTGCATGCTTCATTTCGTCAGCCAAATAGGACCTCATGATGAAAGAGAGAAAAAATACCAGCACATGAGACAGAACACAGTATTCTGGTCATGATTCAGTGTTACCCTGACAACATCTTTTAAACACTCTGGGACCCAGTTTCCTCATATTCAAAAGAGGCAAAGTGGCCCATTTATTTCTGGATGACTAGACAAGAAAAAAAGAAGTCATGGGTCAAGATAAAACAAAAACACTCTGAAAAACACTCAATTTCTCTTCCAGCAATTTTGGCCATACTCATTAAATTTGGAGTTTTATGCTTCTGCCAATAAGTTTTGCTATTGTAATTGCCCACTGCTTCTTCTCTTGGGATATGGTTGTGTGAAAACATGAAGTCTAAGGTTGTGGCAGCCCCCTTGCAACCATACAGGGAAAGCCAAAAAAAACCCACACCTGTGAAAAGACTGACGAAGGCCCTCACATGAACTTCTGAACTACCCATTTCAAGATTTATTATAAAGTAGATGATTAAGGGGTGCCTGGGTGGCTCCGTCGGTTAAGCATCCAACTTTGGCTCAGGTCATGATCTCACGGTCTGTGAGTTTGAGCCCCGCATGGGGCTCTGTGCTGACGGCTCGGAGCCTGGAGCCTGCTTCGGATTCTGTGTCTCCATTTATCTCTGCCCCTCCCCCGTTCATGCTCTGTCTGGCTCTGTCTCAAAAATAAATAAACATTAAAAAATAAAAATAAAAAATAAAGTAGATGATTAAAAAAACAAATAATAGTGAACAAAAGAGGTCAGCCACAAAAGAGTGTATGCCATGTGGTTCCATTTATTCAAAACAACCAAAACTACAGTGTTCATGTTTCCATACTTATATTTTACAGTGTTAAAGCAAAAGGCTATGAAAAGTCCTCTGGGATGCTGACAAATGTTGGCTTTTATTACCTTGGTGGTGGTTATGAATGATAATAATTCAGAAGGCCATACATTTCTGTTTTATGCTCTTTTCTGTGTTAAATTTCATAGTAAAGGAATTTAAGCATTTTTTAAGTCTTTTTTTTTTCTTTATTTAAGTAATCTCTGCACCATGTGGGGCTCAAACTCATAACCCCGAAATCAAGAGTTGCATGCTCTTCTGATTAAGTCAGCCAGGCCCTCTGGGGTTTAAATATTTTAAATGAAAACAAATATAAACATGGGCAAAAGTAAACTACACAATAACTCACTTTTTTCCTGCACAAAACCCACTTAGATGTATTCATAACAGAATTAACAGCCATAACCAAAGTGTACTGGTGAGGGGAGTTCTAAAAGGCAACAGACCCTGTACTACTTAAGAACATAGTACTGGAAAAGAGTCAAAGAACCAGGATTTAATACCTGGCTCTTCCTCTAACTGGGAAACATTTTGAGCTAGCTACTTAACCTCTCTCTGTACTACAGTTTACTCATCAATAAAATGAGGATAATAACAGTGAGTAGCACAGGGTTGTCGTGAGGAAAAATGAGCTACTATATATGCAAGGTGCTTAGAACAGAATCTGGCACATAGTAAGCACTCAACAAATAACAATTACGATTATTTTGAAGGCTTTAAAATTAAACAGATGAAAATATGTTAAGACACGCTTGCCAAATTTGATAATGGTAAGGATAGCAAATATGAATCAATCACATGGCTTATTGGGCAATATATTTTACTACTTTTGAGATCCTAAAAGTTATCATTTATACCATGAGAATATTAAGAACTGACTGATTTATTTCCCAGATGCCTCCTTCAGAAATAGGGTTGATATGCAAAAATGTATATTACAAGAACCTTAATGTAGAATACTGAAGAGTACCTTATGGCTGGCTATAAGTGGCCTATTTTGACAGCCTACCAACAAGTTAATAATCTTACATCAAGTCATTTCCCCAGTAATGAAGATGCTATCAGCACATAACTCAGCAAAACAGCTTCCTCAGGCACTAGTCTAAAAAATTGTCATTTAAAAATTTAAATAAACATCATTTACATTGGGATAGGGATTAAAGACTATGCTTATCATGATGAAAAACATATATACATTATAGTTTCTGTGTTATGGAAGTGCATTTAACTTTTTGAACTTTGAGATTTGGAAGCAGAATGTAATCAGCTTACTTTCATTTAAGTATTCAACAATGTATACACGATGAGAAAATGGCTATTAAGAGAGCCATAAGTCCTAATGAGTCTGGCCAACAAGTTACTTCCTTCAGCAATTAAAAATAATGTAGCCAAATATATAACTTATAAGTCACTGGCAGTGGTTATTAGTTACATAAAAACTATCTTTAAGGAAGAAATATTAATAGCTAAAGTTAAATGAAACAAACAAAAACAAGCAATTACTATCCACTGGAATAAAAGCCTGTTCCGAAAAAGACAGAAAACTAGTTGTGAAGGTCCAAGATCATTTTCAGATTGGTATATCCTTAATATGTAAGAAAAAAGAATCCTAGAATTTATCTACCCATTCATTTAAGTTTTCTCAGGCAATTTCATCCATACCCAATGCCAGACCAATAAGACATATGTTAAATTAAATACCTGCTCAAATGTTCATATATTCAGAGGATTCCCCTGATCATTCAATCTAAAAAAGCCCTTGTCACTACCCTAAACACACTTCTTTTTTTTAAGTTTACTTATTCATTTTTTGAGAGAAAGAAGGAGACAGAGTGTGAACGGGGAAGGGGTAGAGAGACAGGGAGACACAGAATCCAAAGCAGGCTCCAGGCTCTGAGCTGTCAGCACAGAGTCGGACGTGGAGCTCGAACCCATGAACTGTGATACCTGAGCTGAAGTTGGATGCTCAACTGACTGAGCCACCCACACGCCCCAGGAGAGAGAGAATCTTAAGCAGGCTCCATGCCCAACATAGAGCCCAACATAGGGCTTGATCTCACGACCCTGGGATCATAACCTGAGCCAAAATCAAGAGTTGGACACTTAACCAACTGAGCCACCCAAGAGCCCCTAAACACACTTTATTTTAATTCATAGCACTTACTACCTGCTGACATTATATACCTCTATACTTCCTATCTGTCTAGAGTAGAAATAGAACATAAGCTCGGTGAACAGAGACTGTCATGTTCACTGTTGTACCCTTAGCATTGAAATGGTGGTTGATACAATGTAGGCTCAACCTTGTCCTCTTCTGAGCTCTACACGGAGATACCCAATGGCTTATTCTACATTTCCATCTAAATGGCTCTTTAGTAGCTAGAATTCAACATTTCCAAAAGTGGACTATGATCTATGCCCAACCCCAGCCCTAATGACAATAGCAGAAGTCAGTAATGGAATCACTCACTAATCACCGGGCAACCTGAGCCAAAAACTTAGAAGTCACCCTTGATTCCCTCCTTTCCCCTAACCCACCAAGTCCAACGAGCAACCGTCTTTTCACTTCTATCTCAATTTGGCACTCTTCTCCACCTTCAAACGTCATTCAAGCCATCATTATCGTGAACCTAACTACTACAATACTCACCCTTATTTTCTGCTTCTTATCAACTCTAAATTCTTTTTTTAAAAGATCATCATCACGCTTACAACTCTTAACTGGCTTCCCATTACTCTTCAAATAAGAAACAAAATCTTTAACATGGTCTTTGGCCCTGTCTCCTTTTACATGCTCACGAATCAATCATTAAAGCAAAAACAATTAGCCTCTTATTTTGACAATAACATGGATTTACCTTCACGATATTTAGTAAAATTAACCTTCTAGCAATCAAACACATGAAAAATAACAAATCTGAGATTTTAAAGTTTTGTTACATTCATAACCTAAATGTTTTCATTTCATATTAAAACACTTAGGGGCACCTGGGTGGCTCAGTCAGTTGAGCGTCCGACTTCGGCTCAGGTCATGATCTTGCAGTTCATGGTTTCCAGCCCCGTGTAGGGCTCTGTGCTGACAGCTCAGAGCCTGGAGCCTGCTTCGGGTTCTGTGCCTCCCACTTTCTGCCCCTCCCCTACTCAAGCTGTCTCTGTCTCTCTCTCTCAAAAATAAACAAACATCAAAAAAAAAAAAAAAAAAAAAAACACATTTAGTCAACTGTTCTTCTACGATACTCACTGGGCATCCATGTCTGCAGGTGCAAATATAAAAATATGCCTCAAATACATTAGTTTAAAAAAAAAAAAAGACACGATATGGAATGGTGTGTAGAGTATAAACTTTCTGTATTTAAAAAAAAGTCAGGGAGGGGGCTAGATACAGATATATATGTAGATAAATTGAGAGTTAAAGGATAGGGAAGATTTCTTGAAACTTACCTCCTTCTTTACATTGTTCAAATATAATTTTCATTTTTTATTTTTATTATTTTATATATATGCTATACATCATTTATAAAACGTATATTTTACTACTTTGTATAAAGTATTATTATGTATGTTTTACTTTTATAATTTTTAATAATATTTTTAAAAGATTTATCAAAGAAAATTAGTATTAGTTCAATTGAAATAAAATCTCCATGTTTACTGTCCCTCACGTTTCATCAGAAACAAAATAAACCTGATGGGATTTAATCCCTCTAAACGAAGTCAAAAATTAGGAAGCAAGAAAATAATGTATGGCTCTTCAACAGCTACATATAAAGTTTTTCTAGCCACCATCTCCCTGATGACAAAATCTAACAGAAAAAAAAAAGGTCCAAGTTATGATCCCATTTAGTTTAGAAATACAGAAGGGATCCAATTTGATCCCACCTAATCCCTATGTATGAAAATTAAACTCATTCTTACCTCGATTTGACAATCTCTTTTTCATATATATCTTCAATGACCTGTTATCAAAAATATAAAAATGTTTAATATTTCAAACATTTTTTATCCTAAATTGATAGTTTTCTATCTGTTACTGAATTACTGAGATTACACAAAATAAGTTGGTTTAGGATATCAAATACTACTGAAATAATAATTAAGAGATCTTTATAATCTCATCACATTCCTCAAAATGTAAAATAACAGAAAGCAAAGTTGTAGAAGATAAATAATAAAATATGTCTACATAAAAAGATTCCTATAAACAATCATTAAACGATATATTCAAGGTGGCTCTATTGTGAATGTCTAAGATGACTTATTCATACTATTTCTAGGAGAAATAAAAATTCACAAATAAGAATATTTTAAAAAACTTAAAAGTGTATGTTATCAGACTCCATCTAAGAATCATAACAATGTACTTTCAAAAGCCAGACAGTAAACTAGAAGTGTGAAGACATAAAAGAAGCAGATTACAAGTTGGTTTTCCAAATACACACAATAAAGCCTCAGAATTTCAATTCTTTTGGGTTAGTGAGGCCAGGATGCTGTGATACTTCAGAATTCAGCATTGATGGTGGAAGCCTGGTTCAAATCACCCATTTTCATTGCAGATAGCTAGAAACCTTGCCTAGGACAGCTCTAAGGCTCACTTTCCCAGTCTACAAAAAGGATCTATACAAAGTATCCCACAGGGATGCTACACAAAGTATCTACACGAAGCAATCCCACAGGGTTGCTATAAATAAGATACCACATGTAAAGAATTTCGTGCAAATGTTGGCATACGGTGAGTCTTTAACAACAGTTACCAGCAGAAGTAACAGAAATGCTACTAATAATAGTTAAAAAAAATCCTACTGTAAAATTATGAAGTCCTTTAACATGGTCATATATTTTACTGTAGCTATAATATGTTTTAACTGCTCAAAGTTATTTGTCACGTAAATGTGGGTGATAGAGGGAGGAAGACAGTGAGGCAAACAAGTCTTATTCAATTTAGAAAAAATTTCTGTTATTGCTTTTCTTTTTATAAAAATTCAAATGAAATAAAATGAAAGGCATAATCTTTAATACCAACCTACAATAAAGTTTTTCTAAACAGATATACATAACTTCATTCAGTATTATAACTAGTGTTAACTAAAATGATCTGGATATAATCTCTGAAAATCTAAATATAGAGCTGAGCCCGGGTGGCTCAGTCAGTTAAGCATCCGACTTCAGCTCAGGTCATGACCTCACGGTTCACGGGTTTGAGTCCCGTGCTGGGCTCTGTGCTGACAGCTCAGAGCCTGGAGCCTGCTTCAGATTCTGTGTCTTCTTCTCTCTCTGCCCTTCCCCTGCTCGTGCTCTCTCTCTCTCTCAAAAATAAATAAAAACATTTTTTAAAAATTAAAAAAATAAAAATATACGAAAATCTTAACAATTAGGTTCAACTCAATCTAGTTCAATCATTAAAATATTCTTGTTATTAGTGAAAAATGACCCTAGGAACCCCCAGACAACATATACAAACACAAACACATACAAACAGCATATAAAATAAAGCAATTCTGGTAGTAATTAGAGTGATCAACACATACATGTTTATGAATACCTCCTGACGAATACAGGAATTGCAGGCAAAACAAAAATATATTTACAAATGAAACATTTAAGCTCAAATAATGTAAGAAATTTCTGGTTAAGGGGCATCTGGGTGGCTCAGTCGGTTAAGCGTCCAACTTTGGGTCAGGTCATGATGGTTAGTGAGATCAAGCTCCACACTGGGCTCTCTGTTGTCAGTGCAGAGCCCACTTTGGATCCTCTGTCCCCCTCTCTCTCTTTCTGCCCCTCCTGTCTCTCTCTCTCTCTCTCTCTCAAAAATAAAGTGTTAAAAATTAAAAAAAAAGAAAAAAAAAAAGAACTTTTCGGTTAAGTTCAGTTTTACCAAGTGTGCCTAAAGCATCACAACTCAATTTACAATGGCAGAACCTAAAGGGAGTCTTCATTAGCTGACCCTTGAACAACTGTGCCAATCCCCCACACACTCAAAAGTTCATGAGTAACTTTGGACTTTCCCCAAATTTAACTAGTAATAGTCCACTGTTGAACAAAAGACTTACAGATAACATAAACAACACATTTCATGTGCTATATATATTATATACTGTACACTTACTGTATATATTATATACTGTACTCTTACTGTATCATATACTGTATGTTATATACTATATATATATATATAGTATATACTGTATGCTTACTGCATATACTGTATTACACACTGCTAGAAAAAAGAAAACGCTACTAAGAAAACCATAAAGGGGGAGCCTGGTGGCTCAGTTGGTTAAGCATCCGACTTCGGCTGGGTCATGATCTTGCGGTTCGTGAGTTTGAGCCCTGCATCAGGCTCTGTGCTGACAGCTCTCTCTCTCAAAAATAAATAAACATTAAAAAAAAAATAAGGAAGAGAAGATACATTTACAGTACCATACTGTGTCTGTATGTATATATACATATATACACAGACCCATGTAGTTCAAACTTACGTTGATCAAGGGTCAATACTTGTTAAATGGCATGCAATGTTATCTCTGTTTCATTTAAAGATCTCTCTTTTAAGAATCTATTTCAGGGGCTCCTGGGTGGCTCAGTCAGTTACGTGTCTGACTCTTGATTTTTGGCTCAGGTCATGATCTCATGGTTGGTGAGATCAAGCCCTGCATCCAGCTCAGTGCTGACAGTACAAAGCCTGATTGGGATTCTTTCTCTCTGACCCTCCTCAGCTCCACACAAGCATGCATATGCTCTCTCTCAAAAATAAGCAAAAATAAATTAACAAAACAAACAAACAAAACATTTCAAAGAGAATGAATCCTACATTTAGGAATTTTTGTTTTCATTTATCCTAAATTGTTCCAGTTGAACCATAAATCCATTCCCTTATTTAAATATTACTGGTCTTTAGTTATCTAATCCTCTACCCTAAACAACTCCCACTGCTTCCACCATTTTTACAAATTTTTATCTCAGTTCATCAACCTAATAATTAAAAAAAATATATCTTCTATCCTACATGTACTGTCAAAAATTGTACAGAAATTCATGTATGTTTACAAAGATATTCATTACATGGTCATTATAATAATGATAAATTTAAAATAATCTCAGAATCTATAAACAGGAAAACAAATTATACACACAATTTTTGAAAAGCTTAACACAGTAAAATGACAGTAGAGGTGATCTCTGGGTAGTGATTTTTATTTTCTAATGTGTAACTTCTACATTTTCCAAATATTCTAACATGAGTAATTGTTAGTCTGATAATTAGAAAAGTGTAATTTGAACTTAAAAAGAAATCATGGAATGCTTCTGTTGAATTAGCCCTTAAAAAAAGAGATACAAAGAACGTACCTATTCAAAAAGAATGTTGTAAACCAAAAATACTTACCTTTATATCAAAAGGTGATTTTTTCTTGATATGCGGAGCCCAGTATTTACATGCTAACTGCAAAAGTAAATAGTATAAACAATAAGTCACAGGTTCATATCATTGTCGAGCACAAAGACTGAGATCATATATCAATAAGCTATTTTTTAACAAACATTACAGGCACTGGGGGACAGACTAATTCTACTTTCTAAGAGGACTATATGGGCAAGCAGGCCAGTTAGCATCCTTGGCCCCAGCCCGCTAAATGCCAGTAAGGCCCTGCACTGCACTCTGTCATTGTAATTTTAAAAAACAAAATATACTTTTCTAATCACCGCTAAAGAAACGGTAGGACCCAATTAATAGCCACAGTCAAATATCTTCAGCTAGAGATAAGAAAACCCAGGAACCTCCTAGAAAGAACAGCCTAGAACCTACAGATTAAGTGAGCTACCCAAGATTACAATTAGTTAAGAGTTGAGCCAGTATTAGAAAAACAGATTAAAAATCTTCAGTTATATGTATAAAACAATAACCTTTAAGTGATTAGTGGACACATGTAACAAAACCTAAAAAGTTATCTATAAGCGGATTATTACAAAGAATAAAAGAGCTGGTATACTTTAGCAGATTTGGTTTCACTTGGAAATTGTGAATTCTAAACACATACATTCAATATTTCCAGACATTTAGCTGTATTGCATAATATTATATTCAAGAAAAAAATGGTTTTATTAATAAATGTTTTTTAAATTTTTTTTTTCAACGTTTATTTATTTTTGGGACAGAGAGAGACAGAGCATGAACGGGGGAGGGGCAGAGAGAGAGGGAGACACAGAATCGGAAACAGGCTCCTGGCTCTGAGCCATCAGCACACAGCCCGACGTGGGGCTCGAACTCACGGACCGCGAGATCGTGACCTGAGCTGAAGCCGGACACTTAACCGACTGCACCACCCAGGTGCCCCAAAATATGTTTTTTAAAGAAACTCAACTACAATCTCTTGAAAAATGAAAACTCTAGCAAGCACAAAGACTCAATATATTCATAAAAAAGTGAAATCTGCACAGGGTCTAGTGTATTGGAGGAACTCAAATAATAGCTGATGGACTGATGTATGCATGTAGGCATGTGTGCATGGATGAATGAACAAATAAAATAAAATCTGAAATGGTTACCTCTTCTGTGAAGCTTTCCTCAACCCTACCTGATGGTGATAATTACTTCTGAACTCTACTGAATAGTCTTGTGTTTCTGTATTATTATTTGATTGCTTATCTAGCTTTCCTGCCCACTTAACTGGAACACTTATGAGATGGGACCCATGTCTTCTTTGCTTCTATAGCTAAGCACTTATCACAGTAAACACACTCAAAGGGCCTTTCAAGCAGTGAGGACACTGGTCTTGACGAAGTCTCTCCAAACCAGTAAAATAACGGCCCACTTAACGTGATACCTTACTAAACTATCAATCACCCTCCAACCTGAGAGAAAATACTTCACCCTCAGTTATTCTATACTAGTCTCATTTCCTTATTCCACTGCCTATGACATCTAGCCATCTTTTCTTTACCTCATACCATTAAGAGAACTGAATCTGCTCTGTTTTTATGATTCAGGGTCTTCCAAACAAATATGTAAATCCTATCTTCTGATCCAAAATGCTTACTGTAAATATATGATACAGCTTTTCCCTTAGGGTGTAACCTGTGACCTCTCCGACACTACCACCTCCAGGAATATACTGCCCTCCCCAACACTCTCCAGCCTCACGCAAAATAGAAACTCTTCCCAATTCCCACTTAGCATAGCCCCTCTCTCCTCTTAAAAATAAATAAATATTAAAAAAAAAATTTAAAAAAACCCAAACTACTGTATTGAAAATGAAATCCAAACTTATCTCAGCCTCCAAGTGTATATGATCTGATCCCTACATAGTCTCATTTCATACCATTCTCTTACTTTTTAAAACAATTTTTAAAGTTTATTTATTTATTTTGAGAGAGACAGAGACAGCATGAATCAGAGAGGGGAAGAGAGAGGAGAAAGAGAATCCCAAGCAGACCCTGCACTGTCAGCACAGAGCCTGAAGTGGGGCTCGAACCCACTAAACCGGGAGACCATGACCTGAGCAGAAACCAAGAGTGGGACGCTTAACTAACTGAGCCACCCAGGTGCCCCTCTCTCCTGTCTCTTATGTTTGCTATCCTGGCCTTCTTGATATTCACACCACAGGGCATTTGCACTTGCTATTCCCTGGACTGTTTTCCTGTTCTTCCCAAAACTGGCTCCTACTTTGCAGTTAGGTCTTAGCTCAAATGTCACCTCAGCTAGGACTTTCCTGACTGCCTTTCATACACCCCACCCCCATCACTGTCACAACGCCGTTTCATTTTCCTGACAGCACTTATTACTGTTTGAAACTATACTGCACCTTTGTCTGACTCATCTCTGTAAAACGCAAACTTCTTAAGATGAGGAAACTAATATACGGCTTTAACCACAAAATGCAGGTAAATGGCAAAAGGGAGATCTAATCTAGTTAAAGTTGTCAGGAAAGCTATTCCAAAGTAACGTAGATGGATGACAATGAATTAACCATATAAAGGAAGGTGGGAGAAGATGAGGATTCTGAGCAGAAGGAACACTGCTGAAAGACCAGGAGGTAAAAGCATGGCAAATTCAAACACAGGCAGTTCAGTGTGGCTGAAGCAGAGTTAGAAAGAGAGAGAAACATGGATGTAAGCACAGGCCAATACTTTGAGGGATCCTAGTCATTACCCTAAGGAGAATTAGAACTCTTTAAAGATTTTAAGAAGGTAAGCTATATGATCAGATTTGCATTTGCGTAAAATCACTGACAGCAATATGAGCAATATGAAGAATGGGCTGGAGGAGAGCAAGAGGAAAGACAAAAGATTTGGATGCCTAAGTCCAGAGAGAAAACAAGGGCGACCTGACTTAGTCTGCAGAGAAGCAGACAGATTTAAAAGATACTTAGAATAGAAACATGTAAAATGTAAAGATTAGTTATGCTGCTGAGCTAATAGATGTAAACTAATCTTTACATGTAAATGTAAAGATTAGTTATGCTGCTGAGTTAGGGCTGTTTCCCTAATTACAGCCAACCGCGGTTCACAATGCAACACAGTAAACAGGTTGTAAAAGCACGTTCTCGGAGAAAACGATTGCTCTCGTCACAGATGCATCTACTTGGAGCAGGTGTCTTGTCAGGCTCTCATCACTCCACTCAAAGCCTAGGTTATTCTACGGCTAAGAAAAACCCTATTCCGCCCTCTGTTAGCCATCATCTCTGCTACGAAACTTTGCCAGTCTCAAATAGGCTAGGGTGCTGTTTCTTCCGCGAAGAAACGAGTGAATGAAGCGACGAACGAATGCCTCCTGGGTGCTCCCAGTCCCAGGGAAAATCCCACCCCCCAGGCCTTGGGGCCTCGACATCTCCTCCCTTCACACACACCAGACTCGCCCAAGCGCACCTGGGTTACGAACTCCGCGTTGATCTGGGACACAGTAGGAGCCACGATTTTCTTGGGCTGAGCAGGGGCCGCCATGGCAGCACTCTTACTCCGCTCCAGTGGTAAGGAAAGGTCCGTAGGAGGAACGGTGAACCCGATACACTTCCCCTAACAGGCAGCCACGGCTGCCTAATTCCGCGAAGCAAGGGCCAGCCAGCCGGTAGGTCCTCAGCCTTCACAGTCCAACAAGAACCGCGTACAACAGCCCGTACATTTCCCCGGAAGCGGAACTGAACAGGGCCGGAAGTTCGTGTAGGCGTTGGGTCTGAGCTAGAGAAAGCAGGGGCTTCGGCCTCCTCCGCGTGCTCCCCCTAGCGGACAGATGAGAGAACACACCCAGCAGTCTGGACCGGGTCTCAGTGATAAATCTCAGGTAGGTGGTGTTGTGAGGGTTTTTCGTGGTAGAGTTAGTTGCAGAGGAAAGGGGGAGACTTGACGAGGGGGTTCTCTCCACCCTAAAAAAAAAAAAAAAAAAAAAGGCAAAAGCAGTAGTGAAAAAAAAAAAAAAAAAACAGCCTGGTATGCAGGGCTCAGTTTTAACTTTTTAACAGATTCATGGAGTTATAAGTTGACATACAATGAACTGCATGCAGATTTAGAGTGTAAAATTTGATCCGTTTTCAGTCATACGTCCGTGAAACCATCACCAAAATCAGGATAATACGCATATTCAACACCCCTCAAAGTTTTCTCATGACTTTTGCAATCCATCCCTGTCGCCCAGATAAAAAGGGGCTAAGAGGTTAGTGACTGAAGAGGCAATGGAGGAAGTAGGTGTAAAATGCATTTTCAGCATAAAGGAAAAAAATATAACAGTAACCCGAGAACAGATAAGACTGACGTTGTCTGTCTTAAGGGCTATCTCTTTTTATGCTAAGTGCAGTGGAAATTTTTGATTGCCTATCCTCCCTTCTTTCCAAACACAACTTCAAATTTGACCATTATCCATATCCATACTGTTTTATATTGTATATGTAAAATAGAAAACATAAAAAGATGCATTCCCTTGCTTTCCAGAAGCATGTAGTTTTGTTCAGTGATTCTCAAAGGGTAGTAGTCTCAATATAGCAATAACAGCTAACCTGCATAAGTGCAAATTCCTGGGCCCAACACCAGACATCAGAAACTCTGAGGGTGCGGTTTAGTAATCTATGCTTTTAACAAACCCTCTACATGATTCCAGTGCACACTAAAGTTTAAAAACCACTGATCAACAGTGACAAGAGAGTTATGAACGAAAAGCAGTGCGAGCATAGGGGATGGAGTGTTTAAGGCAAATCAGAAAAGCTTCCGAAGGAAGTTGTAACATTTAAGTTCAAACTCAAAGCATGAGTAGAAACTTGCCAATGTATATGCAAAATATTATGTGTTCCATATTTGTTTAATAATACAATGGCACCATTTTTCTTTTCAGTTCTTTCCCCCTCCTAATGCTAACAGAACTCCAGCAGTTAGCCCTGAAACTTAAGCTCTTCTAACCAGCAACAGAAAGCTCGACAAGATAGGAATTAAATGTTCTTTCCCTGATTGTAAAGAGCAGATATTCTGTACCATCAAACAGACCTTGGGGCGCTTGGCTGGCTCAGTAGGTGGAGCATGGATTCTTGATTTCAGAGCTTTGAGTTTGAGCTTCTGTGTTCAGTGTAGAGATTACTAAAACAAACAGTAGTCCTTGAAAATGTTATTTCTAACAAAAAATTCTCATAAGTTACCTAGACTTCGAAATTGTTGCTATGTCTTAAAACTGTAGTTCTAATAGGTTGTCTTCTGTAACATGTAAATTGAAATATTTTCAGGGTGCCTGGCTGGCTCAGCCAGAACATGTGACTCTTGATGTCAGGGTTGTGAGTTCAAGCCCCATGTTGTGATAGAGATTACTTGGAAATAAAAAATAATAATAATAAATCAGTTCATCATTTCAAAAAAAGTTTTCTGCAAGTCAGTTTTGAACTTTAGTTTTCCCCATAATTACGGAAAACCAAATAAAATCTGGCTCAACTAAATTTAATCTTTGAATAGAGTGTGAAAGTCTGTATCTAATTTAAAATAATAGTAGGTAAACCAGATGGAGACAAGAATATACATGGGAGGAACTAATTCTGTATTTCTTTAGTACAAATCTGGAAAGGAAGGGCAGAGGATAAATGGTTAAGCAGGTAGATCATGTGACATGAAATGGAGTTAACATATCCTTTTGTAGGTGATAAGAAGGCATCAGGGGCTCCTAGCTGGCTCAGTCGGTTAAGCATCCGACTTCAGCTCAGGTCATGATCTCGCGGTTCATTAGTTTGAGCCCCGCATCGGACTCTGTGTAAACAGCTGAGTCTGGAGCCTGCTTCAGATTCTGTGTCTCCTTCTCTCTCTGCCCCTCCTCTGCTCAATCTCTCTAAAATAAATAAACATTAAAAAAAAAAAAAAAGAAGGGGCGCCTGGGTGGCGCAGTCGGTTAAGCGTCCGACTTCAGCCAGGTCACGATCTCGCGGTCCGTGAGTTCCAGCCCCGTGTCGGGCTCTGGGCTGATGGCTCAGAGCCTGGAGCCTGTTTCTGATTCTGTGTCTCCCTCTCTCTCTGCCCCTCCCCCATTCATGCTCTGTCTCTCTCTGTCCCCCCAAAAATAAATAAACGTTGAAAAAAAAATTAAAAAAAAAAAGCTATCAAAGAAATGTAATAAAAAGGAAAAAATAAGTTGGGGCGCCTGGGTGGCTCAGTCAGATGAGCGTCCCACACTCCTTTTGGCTCAGGTCACGATCTTATGGTTCCGGGGTTCAAGCCCCATGCTGTTAGTGGGGAGCCTGCTTGGGGTTCTCTCTCTCTCCCTCTCTCTCAAAATAAATAAATAAACTTAAAAAAAATTAGGTAAAAATGGAAATGATTAAATATCCATGGTAGGAAATTTAGTGTAGAAGGTGGATTGGAGTGGGCCCAGGAAAGTGTTTGGCAATTGGTACCTTATGACATTATTATGTGATTTTCCCTTTTTAAAGAAAAAAAAAGTCCAAACTGTATAATTTGAAAGTTTATTTTTAAAATATTCTGAAATCTGAATTCTCCAAGACTCTTAATCACCATCTACTTTCCTTCAACACACACACATTTTGTCCTAAAATTGTTGGCCCTACTGCAGTACAAAACAAGAAACAATAATTCCACTAACTCAGCCAATCAAACTACTTCAGGAAGTAATCATGCTATAGCCTGGAATCACCGAAACAAAAAAATTTTAATAAATCTCCTTAAAGATATTTATAAAGTTTATTTTTTCAGAAAACCAAAGTGACTGATTCAACAATACCAACAGTTCTAGCATGCAGCAAATCATGTAACATCTAATGTTTAATCTTCTTATGGATGTATACAGTTTACTTTCATTCCTATAAGGTTTCCACAAGAAGCTTGCAATGATAAAGGTAAATAAGTATTTTGTTACAGGTACTTCAAATAGCACTACAGTACATCTTTGACAAAATTTGTACAATATTCCAACTTTCAATATGAAACAGCTTAAAAAGGCATGGGCCAAAAAAAAGTATAGTAGTTATCACTTAAGTAAAGAAAGTCTAATAATCATACAAGCACAACACTATTAGAACTCTCCCTGTTTGGGTTGGGAAAGGACTAAATGAGACATTTACTTCAAATAAAATTACATAAATAGTTTTGGAAAATCCCAAAATACATAACTTCAGACGAAAACCCCTTGAACCTATATTCTTGGAAAACAGGAACTAGTTATTCCTTGTTTTTATGCAATAGGTATGTTCTTGAAAAGTTTTGTGTACAGCAAATTCTGTAAACCATCATGTTGCCTGCACTGGAGGAACATATCTGAAGGAAATCTAAGATAAATTATTCCTTAAAACATGATTCTCCTGCACATTTATACATCACTGAGCATTCTCTGTACTGTTGTTTTATCTCTGTGTATTAAACCCAAGGTTCTCAAAATGCATTTGGAAAAGAAGATACCAATGTCCCCTCCTCTCTCCTGCTACACAAAGACAATTTTTAGAGTATGACACAGAGCTTACAAAGAATGTTCATTTATCCATTCTCAATAGAGGGCTTGCCACTATATTTGTGATAGGACAAAGCCACCTGTTCTTTTAGAAAGCTAATGGTTATTTTCTTTAATTACTAAGAAATCTCATTCTTAAAGATTTTACTAAAAAATGGCAAATATGAAGGACAATTTGTGATTGTGTAAGTCTTTTATAGTTTAAGATTCAATATTTCCCAAATAATGACAGTACTGTTTAGAAAAAGGATACCCTCAATTCTGCAAGCACTTTATTCCTATATGGGAATAATTACCTTACTTATCAAAACAATTTATGAATTATCAAAATAATGTTCTTTAGCATTAGACTCTTGCAAGAAACATAGACTTAAAAACTAGAACTAGACCTGGGGCATCTGGGTGGCTTAGCTGGTAAAGCCTCTGACTTTGGCTCAGGTCATGATCTCACGGTTCATAGTTTTGAGTCCTGCATTGGGCTCTGTGCTGACAGCTCAGAGCCTGGAGCCTGCTTCAGATTCTGTGTCTCCATCTCTCTCTCTGCCCCTCCCCCGCTCATGCTCTCACTCTCTCTCAAAAATAAATAAACATTGGGGCACCTGGGTGGCGCAGTCGGTTGGGCGTCCGACTTCAGCCAGGTCACGATCTCGCGGTCCGGGAGTTCGAGCCCCGCGTCGGGCTCTGGGCTGATGGCTCAGAGCCTGGAGCCTGTTTCCGATTCTGTGTCTCCCTCTCTCTCTGCCCCTCCCCCGTTCATGCTCTGTCTCTCTCTGTCCCAGAAATAAACGTTGGAAAAAAAAAAAAAAAATTTTAAAAATAAATAAACATTAAAAAAAATTAAAAAGAAAATAAACTAGAACTAGACCTAGTCATTGCCATTTGATCAAACTTAACAGATGTACTTAAGTCATATGACCACCCAATGCATGAGGCATTAAAACAAAGTTTTACTAAAGTAAATCAAAGTCTTAGGGAGATGCAGATCTAGAGGGGAGTCTTAAGACTATAGCTACTGATGTCAATCACCAAGTAAATAGATGAATTGCATTTATTCCTCTGAAAAGATAACACTGCATACAGAACATCAAAGAGATGGCACTTGGACAATATTCCTGATAAGTAAACATGGTAAATGTATACAGGGCCATACTAACTTCTCTCCTACTTTTAAATTTGGGAAAAACAGCAAGCTGGGCAAAAAACCAATTCTAATCACTTGTGGAAAAGGAGGTGAAGCTACCAGAATCCTAAGAATAGCTTGCAAAAGACCAATGAAAATAATACTGTGATTTTCTCATCCATCTTCACTTTTACTGCTTTTGTATTTTTTACTTACAAGAGAAAAAAATTTTGCAATGGAATTTGAGCCATAGGTGGACAAAATTATGCTTTCGTGTGAAATATAAAACAAGTAAAATGTAGTGGGGCTATTTGCTGCAGCTAAAAACCAATTTTTACCTCTCAGTCTTAAAGAGATGGCATGCCTTAAGGAGTAAGTCCTTTAAAAAAAAAAATGAATGAACTGAGTTATTGTACCACATCTTGGATTTATATTTTCAGTACAGCCAAAGTATATATTAAAATAAAATAAATGCTTACTGTGTGGCATCAAACCATGTTCTTCCCCCTAAATTTAATTTGGCTGTTCCTAAAACATCCTGTTAATTTTCTATGTACTGTATCTTGCTTCCTACTATGCAGAACAAGCAACTGCCTATGAAATCACCCAACCTAGTGAAGGCCTTTTGGTAAAAATACATTTAAAATGATACAGGCTTTAAGACCAAGATTATCAGAGACTACGAATGTGTTACTGGTTCTGTCAGTTACATAACTGAATTTGAGAACCACTTTCTCTTGTGGTTAGTCACTCCTTAAAGTGAGTAAGTTGATGTCTCTTCCAGTGAGGAGCCTGTCTGAATGTTTTGCCACAGACTGAGCATTCAAATGGCTTCTGCCCTGCGTGAATTAGATAGTGTCTTTCCAGTTTAGATGGAGATCTAAAACTCTTGGAACAAACGCTGCATTGGTAGAGAAGGCCATCATTCCTCTCCGCCCGCCCTGAATAACCACAACAGTGACCGTGATGGCTCTGCTCTGACTGCAAAAGTACACTGGAGAGATAGGGCTGCCTGTTCCTATAGGGGGGACTAAGAATGAAATCCTCCGATTCTGCCTTAACTTTTATTTCTGATATTTGATCTGACTCTGAGGCCTCATATTTTTGGAAACCGGGAGTCTGACATTGTTGGGAAGCATTGTAGTTAACATTATCACCTGGATGAATGAGAAGTTGGTTCAAATTTTCAAATTCTACTTGGCAAAGAGATCGTCTATAAGGAATCTTATCAATATGAGTTAATTTGTGTCTTTTTAAATGAGCTGACTGTCTAAAAGATTTCCCACAAACATTACAGCCAAAAGGCCTCTGTCCAGTATGAATTAAATAGTGTCTTTGTAGTTTGGATATAGAAGGGAACACTTTCTCACATTTGTCACAAGGACACATCTTATGTCCAGTATGTAGGTTTTCACTTGGAACTGTAAAACCACACTGAAGCACTTCACAGTTATTAAAGAATTCCTCACCTGATGAACCGTAGATAGATACGTCTTTATTATTCGCTGAATTATCTATAGTTAACATGTTTTCTGTCGTAAGGATACCTTTCAAGTTTTTACCCACATTTTGGTTCTGGAAGTGTTTTTGCCAAGAAAATGGCAAAGTCAATGTTTTCTTCTTTTTATTGCCAACTGTCTTGTATGTTCCATGCTTGCCAAGAGGGCCCATAAATGTTCTCTGGGTTTGTTCAGGGCTCTGCTCACCGGAAATAAGATCACAATTTTCCAAGAAATTGTTTTTAAATACTTTTTTCTCAGATCGAAGATTATCTAATTTCTTACCCCCAGCACGTTTAAGTTTAGCCAAGATTTTTTTAACAACGGTTTTATAGTTGTAGCTTCTTTTGAGCCTGCTTGGCATTTTGCCACCTCTGGCAGGAAAACACTTATGTCCATTGAGAATCTGCTCTGATTCAAAACACTCTTCACACTCTGGACACTGAAAAGGGACGATATAAATAGAGTGGACATCAAGTGGATTATTCTCCTCAGATTCACCTAAATCACCATTTTCCAAACTATCCTGCTTTGCATTTAATTTATTAGGCAGCGGGCATGATTCTGGACTCTTCACCTTTAATGAAAGAGTCTGAAAGGTCTTATTCCTGGTATGGATTTGTTTATGTTTCAGAAGTTTGCTTTGAATCTTAAATCCTTTTTGACAAAAACAACATTGAAAAGGTCTTTCTTCTGAATGCGTGAGTTGATGAATTTTTAAATGAGTTGACTGTCGGAAAGACTTACTGCACAGGACACACTTAAAAGGCCTCTGACCAGTATGAATAAGTGCATGCCTATCAAGTTTTGATTGTGATGGAAACATCTTGCCGCAGATCGTACATGCATGAATATTCTTTCTTTTCTTTGTAGGGCTGTATGCAGGATCAGATTTAGAGCACGGGTGTAATGCCCATCTTTCCTCTGTGGTAAAATTATGATACATCCCATATATCGGCTTTTCTTGCTTGGCCTCCAGCAATCTTCTGACCTGTTTAACATCATTCTGGTAGGTTTCATTGTGAAGTTGTTGGTGCTTCACAAACGTCTTCAGATTTTTAAAGTGGCGTTGACAAATGCTACATTTAAAAGGCAGATTATGAGTTAGTTGATGTCTCTCCAGATGAACCAGTTGTCTAAAAGTTTTATGACACACATCACATTCAAATGGCTTTTGACCAGTATGAATGAGATAATGCCTAGCTAATTTTGATGGCGTTTCAAAGTGCTTGAAGCAAATATTGCAAATATATGGCCTGTTTCTAGGTAGTTTGTTGGCTACTACACACTGTTGAATCTTTAGCATTTTTAAATTGTTTTCAGCCATCATATTCTTCAGTGATATACTCTGATGAACTCCATGTTCTTAAACTCCACAGATGTCTAAAAATTAAAAATAAAAGTGTATTAATTTAAAATTTATTCATATGAAAAGAAATA
This sequence comes from Leopardus geoffroyi, assembly GCF_018350155.1. Taxonomy (NCBI): domain Eukaryota; kingdom Metazoa; phylum Chordata; class Mammalia; order Carnivora; family Felidae; genus Leopardus; species Leopardus geoffroyi. The sequence continues at coordinate 67,887,489 of NC_059337.1, read as the reverse complement.
ATTTGTCTTTTGGCTAAAGATATTAAGGGTAGAGAGGAACCTGGACTTTTTCTATGTTTATAAGAAAGTTAACAACTATTTTAGATGAATACTTTAGAATCATAAAACTAACTTCATACATAGAAATGATGAGTCTTTAAATTAAAGAAATCTCTAGGGGCGTCTAGCTGACTCAGGAGATAGAGCATAGGACTCTTGATCTCAGGGTTGTGAGTTCAAGACCCAAGTTGGGTATAGAGTTTACTTAAAAAAAATAAAATTAGGGGCGCCCGGGTGGTTCAGTTGGTTCAGCGTCTGACTTCGACTCAGGTCATAATCTTGCAGTTCCTAAGTTTAAGCCCCACAATGGGCTTTTTGCTGTCAGCACAGAGCCCACTTTGGATCCCATCTCCCTCTCTCTGCCCCTCCTCCGCCTCACTCATGCTCTCTCTCTGTCAAAAATAAATAAACATTAAGAGAGGGAAATTAAAAAAATAAATTAAAAAATATATATCTAAAAATCAATATAAAGTTGGATTTCTAATTGAGATAGTGCATTAAAAGGGGACTGAAATGAATTTCTTAACATTAAATAGACCTTTTAATTCCAATTTTCCTAGTTCTCTAGTAAGTAGCTTTGTCAGTGTTTTGTCATTAAAAAAAATTAATCTAGACAGGTAAGAAGTGTAACAATTAAAATATAATACTAAAAATAAGATGTATTTGCATTTAATTATAGCATACCATGGGCACAATCTGAGAAGGCAATGTTTCAGATACCAAAGTTGGATTTCTTAGCCACCTCATTAACAGTATTTATATTTTTATTTTTATTTTTATATATAGAGAGTGTGAACAGGGCAAAGGGGCAGAGGGAGAGAGAGACAGAATCCCAAGTAGGCTCCATGCTCAGCTCAGAGCCTGATACAGGGCTTGATCCCATGACCCTGGGATCAATGCCTGAGCCTAAATGGAGTCAGCTGCTCAACTGACTGAGTCATCCAGGCGCCCATAACAGTATTTACTTTTAATTACTTCTTTGGACCAACAAAGACAACATGGACAGCTGGGAGAAAATGGCCCAGATAACTGGGGTTCTAGTCCTAGATTTGTCACCATATGATCTCAGTGGCAGAAAGAAAGAAATACAGATTCTTCATCTCTAAAATGGTGAAAATGCCTCCTGGCCTGCCTACCATATCAAGTTGTGAGAATCATGGAGATAATGCATCTGAATGTGCTGGAAAACTGTGAAGCAATACACAAATGTAAGGTATTACTTAGCTCAACACTAATCAAATTTTAAAGCTTTATCCTTGTCTGCATAATTTTTTAGGGTTTCTACCTAAGAAATAAATACATTAACTAAATTTGTAGTTATGTCTTCTTTGCATTTTGTTGTTCAGCTCTCAAAAGACATGTACAAAAGCAATGAGGCAAATTGGCTACTTCTATATTTATCAATGGCTAAGTAATTTGAAAGTTGAGTGTGGTTCACTTTTCAGACAATATAATAAAAGGATCATTTTGGTCTTGAAGTTAATATGAAGATAAAAATGCTTTCTCCAATATCCCCCTGTAGGACACATGCAAAAGTTTACCAGGTATTTTCACAAAAACCTATCTTCCCTTTTATCAGAAACCAATTTTCTTCTAATCCTTTTACCACCTTAAATAAGGGGATCAAAGATTTAAAAAACAAAGAAAAAAAAAAGCTCCTCTAGCTTTCTCATCTAATGTATTTTCTCCTTGAGATCAGAAAGTTGATCAATCTACCAGAAACTCCGCGTTCTTCTTTCTGTCAGCTGATCTGGCAAATATTCAACATATATGCTATTTGCTATTAACTGCCTTCTCCTAGAAGACACCTTAAACACAAAGTCACAAACACACCCACTGTGGTTCTCTTCAGCAATGTGAATTAGAAACATGGAAAAATTCATTTACTGAGCAAGTATCTTGTACCAGTTGCTTTATCTCTGTTTTTCAAAGTATACATCGCTACCCGCTAATGGATTATGAAATCAATATAGTGGGTTATGATCAGCAATTTTGTTTAATAAAAAGTAGAATATATCAGATTGTATTACAAATAGTAAAGATAAATACGGTTTTGTGAAACTTCTGTATAAAGATTAAGAAAGTTTGTGAAAGCTGTTCCTGGTATTATCTCTTCAGACAACACTGGACAGAGGAACCCACAATAAATCAATTACTTTATTCAAAGTAACCAAATAATCTATTAGGTAAGATTGGGGCCCACAGGATGAGACAGGATTACTAAGGAAAGCAACAGTATCTGATTTTCTTCACTTGGCCCATATAACCCCCCAAATTTGTCAAAACATTTAATTAGAGGCCAAATGGAATATGCCACACTAGTCTATGCAAAATAAAAGACTCTGACTACAAGCCACTATATTAATTTACAAAATGTACTATATAACGCAGATATCCACGTTAGCGACAATCAGCTGTTGGTGCTATTAATACGCATTTTCACTACACGGAGTTACTGGTGAACAACCTCCAAATCCCTAAACATGCTAACACAGCAACAGTTTTGGGTATTAAAATTAAGTCATGAATCCAGTAAATTGCCAAGAACTTGGCAATTTATTTCATTCCTGTCAAGCTATCAGGTGTCGAGGTGGTCAATTAGGACAATGAGCCAAAATGAAAGTAATAATCAAGCCTTTATTCACTTACTGCCACAGTGCAAGCAAAAGGCAAAACAAGTACTGGTTCTCCAGGGCCCATTAAACAGAACTACACTAGGTGAGGATCAGATGGATGCAGTGCACATAATCATCTCTCTGCAGAGGAGGCCAGAACAAAAAGGCTCTGCCTCCTCATGGATCTGTGAGCCAGGGGAAGACGAAGGAAGGGAAGACGAAGGAGTGGAAAGGTCCTGAGTCAAAACGGAGGAAAGTACCTCAAGCAAGTCCCTCCCCCCACCTACCCAAAGAGGTCTTGGTGGGCACGGAGGCACCTGGGAAATACTTCAGCCAAGATCTTCAGAATGGAGGTACCTGAGCCAACAATGCAATCTAGTATAAGCCTGGGTAGCAGGAGGGAAGGAGTGAGTCCTTGACTGCAACTCCCCCCAGAAACTGGCCATGCACAAGTCTGGTGTGAAGAGGGCAGTTTCCTCCAGAAGGCCAGCCAGCCAAAACCATGCAATTGTCTACAGTCGGGCCTGAAAGATCACACAAAGGATTCTGGCCTACAGCCGACCTCCTCGATTCCTACTGTATAGTTTTCCTCTTTAATAGTTTCCATGGAATACTCTTGAAAAAATCCCACACTTGCACCACATACAACAACCATCTCCGATTCTAACAGGGTTCCTATGCCAGAAAGTGTCTATGGCTGATCACCTACCACTAGCACTAAAACTGTATTCTGTTGTCACTTGCCTTCATACCATGTGGGAAAGCACTTACTGGGAGCCCTGTACTGTTGGAACCATTGGTGGCAACCAGTGATCTCATCTGCTATTTATAAGCCATAGCTTCGGGATCCCCAATGCTCCAAGTGCAGTACCCTATGTACTTACACAGGGTGCATATTAATTTGATAAAGCTCCAAATCCCACTTCAACTGATTCTCTGTGCTCTCAATTGATATTTTTGTTGTTGGTAATCCCAAAGAAGAAACAAACAAACAAACAAAACCAAGCCAACACCATGTTCTTTTTCCTATGTTAAATTGAAAATTAAAAGTAAACCTCAGAGGTTCAACCTGAAGATTATGACAACTGCAAGACAACACTCTGTTGGAAGACTGTAAAAACCGATTTAAAAGATTCCAAGACGCTTCCCGACTGAAAGCCTGTTGGTTTTTTACCCTTACCTAACACCATCAAAGCGAAATAAGGATCTCACAAAAAGCAAGTGAACAACAACAAAAAAAAAAAAAACCGGAGAGAAACTTGGATCACTTCCAGCTGGGGAATAATCTCTGGCGACATTGATCACAACCTTTCCTCCTTTGTGGCCGCTTCTGCCCCACTTCCCCTGGCCCACTCTCGTGGCCTTGAACCCTCACCTCTCGTCCCCGAGGGGCTGAAATGTACAGAGGACCCTGACATCTGGCCGTCGCCCTAATCGTTCACAACCAATAAGCACCTAGGGGGTCCAGCCGAATCCAGAAACTGCAAAATCCCACACTAGGAAAGGAAGGGTGAAAACTGCTTTGGCCGCAGCCAGGGGGAAAATGCCACAGGCGACTCGACCCACAGCAGGGGAAAAGCATCCTTTCTGCGCCTTCCTCTAGGAGACAGACTGCCGTCCCCCATGAGACGCAGTCGGGAGGCGGGGAAGTGGAAAAGGAAAGGGGGCTGAGGTCTTGGCGCCCCCGCTATGGGTCCCCGGACACCTTCGAGGGATCGAGGCAGGCCCGACCCTTCCCGAGGATCGCTCCACCTCACACACGGACTCCTCAAGTCCTCCTCACGCACCTGGAGCTGGCACGGACCGGGTAGGCGCGCATCTCAGGGCCCAGACGCCGCGAAGGCTACGGGCGCACGTCCGCAGGGCTGGCGCGGCGACGGGCTGAGCGCGCAGGCGCGGCACTCGGGAGCGCCCAGGGACGCGGTCCGGCTGGAAACCGGCTCCCCCCACCCCAGGGCCGCCCTTCCTTAGGCGTGGTCTGCCAGCTGGCTGGGTGGTGGTGGGTGGGGGCTCCAGAGGTGGGTCCCTACCCCCAGCGCCGCCCACCCCGCACTGCACTCGCGGGCGGAAGAGAATAGACAAGTGGAGAAGGGTGTTTGTTGAGATGGCTCTGACAATTCGAGGAGATGGATGTAAAGTGCTCAACATAGTGCCTAGAGCGTAGTAAGCCCTTAAATAGCTTTATCATGTATTACTTTTTATATTAAATACAACTTTATAAAGTGATAGGATCTCATTTTAAAAATGAGCAAAATGAGGCTGAGGCGATAAGAAACACACCATGTCACACAGCTGATTGATGATAGAGATGGAATTTGAACAGAGGTAGGCTAGTACTAGACCTGCACTTTTAATTCACTACTTCATCCCAAATTATAGATCATCTCTGTATTGTATGCGGACACAAGTAAGGGTTAAATGTTGTAGTTAAGTTACAGACTTGGGTGGCACATTATTATTGAATAAGATCTACCCGAAATTTTAAGTACAAAAGACATTGGAAAATTATTGTGGATTTTTGCAGGTTCAGACTGTAACTGTCTCAGCTTGAGAGTTGAGGTCATGAGGACAGGTAACAAGCACATTTTCTTTCAACTGTAAGTAACTTCCTGCATTACTTTTCAAGGACCACTGACAACAAAAATGGTTATTTCTAATGTCGATATACGTTCCTCTATTTAAAAAGGAAAAAGTTGGGCCAGTGAAAAGTAAGTGTCTATTTTCCATTTGGTAATATGAGGAAAGGGCTAATAGAAAACAAGCTTTTGCTTTTTATATAGCAACCTTGGAGGAGTCACATTTGGAAAAGGTTGAAGCCCTTACTTTCAACAGAAGCAGAGACAGAGAGAGGAGGGGAAAACCTTTAGGTGTCCTAAGTACTAACCCCAGTATGGGGACTCTGTGTGTTCCGATAACCCTTGGGGACTTGCTCCATTCTGCAGCTTCTCCTGGAAGTTCAGCTGACTAAACCATGCAAACAATTGCATCCATCACCAGCCACGTAAATCCTCAGGAAAGATATGCAGACTGTGAGAGAATATTACGTGAGATTTGGAACCAATGGAGAGTGCATTGCCTGCAAAATACATAGGCCTTTGCACCAAGAGCCTGAATTTGGAGTGTGGAACACAGATGAGACATGAATAAGCAATTCTCCAAGGCCACATACCCTACATCATAACTTTCCCCCATTCACTCTGAAAGCCATCTCAGGAGCCTTCTGGGGGAAAAGGAGAAGTTATCACAAATAGGTCATCAGAAAGATTTCACTGATTAGGTAAGATTTGATTGGGGACTCAGCAATGGGTAAAATATGGATAAACAGAAACTGTAAGGGCAGGATAGAACATTGTAGGGAGGGATGGTAGTAGTGACAAGGAAAAATGGCAAGACATACCTTTGAGTTAGTATCTTACCTCTGCAACTCACTAGTATATGTCCTCAAAAGTTACTTAACCTTGGGGCACCGGGGTGGCTCAGTTGGTTGAGCATCTGACTTTGGCTCAGGTCATGATCTCAGGGTCCGTGGGTTCGAGCCCCACGTTAGGCTCACTGCTGTCAGCACAGAGCCTACTTCAGATCCTCTGTCCCCCCCCTCTCTGCCCTTCTGCTTGCACTCTCACTCTGAAAAATAAATAAAAAAACATTTTTTTAAAAAAAGTTATTTAACCTTTCTGAATCTCAGTTCCCTCATCTGTAAAATGGGGATATAATTAATCATTCATTGGCATATGAATGAATCAATCAACCAATGACATATCCTGTACAAAATGCAAAAGATTCATTTCTTAGTATATGAAGTCCTTGACGTCAATGTAGTTTTCAGCTTGGAACAACGTACAAGGAAGAACAATGTGATAAGAGAAGATATGTAGAGGGCAGGAGGGAGGAGGAGGAATGTCTAAAGCTATCTGGGGCTTCAGGTGGAGACTGTCTTTGAGCTGAGGCTTTTTTTGTTTTTATTTATTTTTTAATGTTTATTTATTTTTGAGACAGAGAGAGAGACAGAGTGTGAGCAGGGAAGAGGCAGAGAGAGAGGGAAACACAGAATCCGAAGCAGGCTCCAGGCTCTGAGCTGTCAGCACGGAGCCCCACATGGGGCTTTCTAACTCACCCAACTGCGAGATCAAGACCTGAGCTGAAGTAGGGACACTTAACCAAATGAGCCACCCAGACTCTCCTGGATTCTATAAACTTTTAATTAATCATTGTCTACATTCCAGCTGTCATTCCTCTATTTCAGGGAATATGAAAATCCTTTTTTTTCTGCATTACCCCCAAATGTCTTTATTTCTTGTGGTACGTGACACTCACTGAGGGTCCTAAGAGGCAGTCCCCAGTTCAGATCTATGAGAGACCCTGACTCAGTGGAAGTAGCAGTTATAGAAGGAATCTTTCATCAGCCCTGTACTGAGTTGCATTGTGTCCCCCCAAAAAGATGTGTTCAAGTCCTAAGCCCAAGAACCTGAAAATGTGACTTTATTTGGAAATAGGGTCTTTGCAGATAGAATTAAGGATTTTGATAGTAAGTGATCCTTGGTTTGAGGTAAGCCCTAAATCCAATGATGATTTGCCTTATAAGAAGAGGAGGGGCACCTGGGTGGCTCAGTCGGTTGAGTGTCCAACTTCAGCTCAGGTCAGGATCTCACAGTTCATGAGTTCAAGCCCCACATCCATCTCCCTGGCGCTGTCAGCATAGAGCCTGCTTCAGATTCTCCGTCCCTCTCTGCCCATCTCCCACTTGTGCTTTCTCAAAAATAAATAAAACATTTTAAAAAAGAAAAAAGAAAAGGACACAGAGACACACACAGACACGCAGAGGAGAAGGCCATGTGAATAATGAGGTTTTGGGGTAATAGTGGGTGAGGTTTGTGGGGTCCAGAGCTGACGGCCAAGAAAGAATTCTTGAAGACGTCTTTGGTGCAAAAAGATGACTTTATTAAGGCATGGGGACAGGACCCATGGGGACAAAGAACTGCCCTGGAATCCTGTGGAGAGACTGGTTATATATTTGGGAGTTGGGGGAGGTAAAGTCCAGGGGAAGTTTCTAGTGAGATTTTCATATGCTAAAGAAGACTCCCAGGATAGCGGAGGCCTAGCTATTGTCAAGCTAAGGTGGTTTTCCATCTAGCAAAGTATTAGCAGTGAGACAGTAGGGAGTTCCTGGAGAAAGTTTTACTCTGCCAGCCTCAAGTATTTGTCAATGGGCTGCAGGTTATAAGGAAATTTAGTTCTGTCTGCCATTTCCTTCTGCCTGTGTTTCCCACATCACTATGGAGGGGTGATGTTGAGGCTCTAGGAAACTGAGCTTGATAAGACTTCCTTTTTCTTGTAATTTGCTAAGATTTTTGTAAACTGATGGAGACTCAGGTCCTTTAGTTTTTCCCCTTTCCTTTGATCTGGGGTAGCCAGGAGAACCAGAGGAATATCACACATATCCCACCTGGGGGTGGGGGTGGGGTATTGGGGGGGGGTGGTTTAAGGCCTGTCAGCTTGCCTTGTGCTCCCTTATCATGGAGACAAGAAGCTGGAGTGACACAGCAGAGGCCAAGGAGCCTCCAGGCTACTACAAGCTAGGAGAGGCAAAGAAGCATTCACCCCCAGATCCCCAGAGGGACCTTGGACCTGCCGAAACCTTGATTTCAGTCTTCTAGCTTGCAGAACATGAAAATAGATTTCTGTTGTAAACCATGCATTTTGTGGCCCTTTGTTACGGCCATATGAATGATGAGGCTTTTGGGGTGATCGTGGAGTTCATGGGGCCTGGAGCCCTGAAAACTGATGTAAGTCCAAATATTTTTATTTATTCCCTTGATATTTATTGAGCACACTTATGTGCCAGGCAGAGAAACAAGACAGGCAAAGTCCTTGCTCTTACGCACAGCCTACATTCTGATAGTGATGGTGATGGGAAAGATAGGAAATAAAGAAACAATAAATAAACAAGATAATTTCTGATGGATAAAAGGATTATTGGGACAAAGAGAAAATTGAGGTGTCTGAGTGATGAGGGAGTGTGGGGCAAGCTGAGGGCAAACTACAGGCTGGCACCCCACCCCCACCCCGGGTGGAATATGTATGATATTCCTCGGACACCCCTGGCTACCCAAGAACAAAGGAAAGGGGTTTAAGTGCTTGCCATGATGATGTGGGAAACTAAGGCAAATGGAAAGTTAAATTCCCTTACTGCCTACAGCCCATTGACAAGTCCTTGAGAATGGCAGAGTGACCTCCCTCTAGGAGCTCAGCTGCCTCGATGATGACACTTTGCTAGGGGCAAAAGAGAACCTTAGCTTAACATTATCCCAACCTTGAGGATCCTGTAAGTCTACTCCCTTTATCTCAACTGCCCCAAGATATATGCTGACACTCATACTCCATGCTTATGCCCCCCCCCCCACATATATATCTGAAGGGTCTCATGACTGAGGTTTTATTAAACACTAATAAAGGGTGTTTCCCTACCAACAGCTAGCCCCTCAACGTCCTGAAAACCTTGCTTCCAAAATACCTTAGAGACTTACTCTATCCCTGATCCCCTTCCAACCTGAGGGTATATAGTGAATTACCTGTCACAACCCCAGTGCAGCTCTTCCTGTCCCAATGCTGTAATAAAATCACCTTTTTGCACCAAAGACATCTTCAAGAATTCTTTCTTGGCCATTGGCTCCGGACTCCCCCATCACCCCAAAACTACATCATGAGGACTTCTTTAGATTAAGTAGTCAGGGAAGGTCTCTGAGGATGATGAGGGAGCCAAAGGCAAGCTGAGACCAAGGCAGAAGCTAACACCCCACAACTTCCCCTCCCCAGGTGGGATATGTGTGATATTCCTCAGGCACTCCTGGCTGCCCAAGAACAAAGGAAAGGGAAAAACAAATAACACAAATAAATTATCACAGTCATGCGGGACATGAGTCTCCATCAGTTTACAGATGTCTTAGTAAATGACAAGAAAAAGGCAATTTATTGATAGCCTAATCTCCAGAAACCTATATACTCAGTTTCCAGGAGCCCTAATATCACCCTCCCCTCCACAGAGATGTGAGGAACAAAGGCAAGAAGAAAATGATAGATAAAATTAAATTTCCTAATAACCTGCAGCTCATTGACAATTATTTGAGATAGGCAGAGTATAACACTTCTCTAGGAGCTCCCTATAATCTTAATGTTAATGCCTTACTAGAGAAAAAAATAACCTTAACTTGACTTCCAGTATCTTCTTTAACATATGAAAGTCCTTTCAGAAACTTCTCCTTTGCCTTTACTTGCCCCAACTCCATAGTATATAATCAGTCACTCCTCACAACCCCAGTGCAGCTCTTTCTGCCCATGGTCCTGTCCCCATGCTTTAATAAAACCACCTTTTTGCTCCAAAGATGTCTCAAGAATTCTTTCTTGGCCATCGGCTCTAGAGCCCCACCACCACTCCAAAATTGCATCAAAGAGATGACATCAAGCTGAAACCTGAATAATAAGAAAGAGCTAGTGATATGAAGATCCATCAATGGGAAGGGTGTTGCAAGCAATTGATCCAGCTGGTGCAAAGGTCCTCAGACAGGCATGATCTCGCTGTGATTCAGGAACTGGTAGGAGGCCAGGGGCTCTGAAATGACATTCAAGGAGGAAGTGTTACAAAATTAAATGAGCTCAGAGAACAGAGGAGTCAGATCTTGTGTAGCCTTGTAGACCATGGTAAAGGGTTTGGGTTTTATTCCAGATGCAAGGGAAAGCACTTGGAAGGGTTTAAGAAGGTCTGATTTGAATTTTTAAATGATACCTACAGCAAGTTGAGTTAATTGAAGGAGTATGGAGAGATTGCATTGTGTCAATTTAGCTAAGCTGGAATTAAGTTTCCCAGAATTCCCTTCCCTGCATGGCTCAGAGTTGTCAAGCCTCACAAAAAGATTTTTTTGTTTGCTTTTTGTTTTTAATTTACATTCAAGTTAGTTAGCATATAGTGCAACAATGATTTCAGGAGTAGATTCCTTAATGCCCCTTACCCATTTAGCCCATCCCCCCTCCCACAACCTCTCCAGTAACCCTCTGTTTGTTCTCCTTATTTAAGAATCTTTTGTTTTGTTTGCCTCCCTGTTTTTATATTATTTTTGCTTCCCTTCCCTTACGTTCATCTGTTTTGTATCTTAAAGTTCTCATGTGAATGAAGTCATATGATATCTGTCTTTCTCTGACTATTTTTGGTTAGCATAATACCCTCTAGTTCTATCCATGTAGTTGCAAATGGCAAGATTTCATTCTTTTTGATTGCCGAGTAATGCTCCGTTGTATATATGTGTGTGTGTGTGTGTGTGTGTGTACCACATCTTCTTTACCCATTCATCCATCGATGGACATTTGGGGTCTTTCCATACTTTGTCTGTTGTTGATAGCACTACTATAAACATTGGGGTGCTTGTGCCCCTTCGAAACAGCATACTTGTATCTTTTGGATAAATACCTCATAGTGCAATTGCTGGGTTGTAGGGTAGTTCTATTTTTAATTTTTTGAGGAACTTCCGTACTGTTTTCCAGAGCGGCTGCACCAGTTTGCATTCCCACCAGCAGTACAAAAGAGATCCTCTTTCTCTTCATCCTTGCCAACATCTGTTGTTGCCTGAGTTTTTTTTTTTTTTTTTTTTAATGTTTATTTTTGAGACAGAGAGCATTAGTGGGGGAGTGGCAGAGAGAGAGGAGAGAGACAGAATCAAAGTAGTCTGCACATTGTCAGCCCAGAGCCCGATGGCAGGGCTTGAACCAATGAGTTGTGAGATCACGACCTGAGCTGAAACCAAGTCTGATGCTTCACCGGCTGAACCACCCAGGCAGCCGCAAGTACAATTCTGTACACTATTTGGAAGGTAGAAAGAAGCAGTAGCCTGTTGTTTTTACACTTGGAAGATGGGAGCAGAGCACAGGCACTCTTGCAGTAGATTTACATTGTTGTAATCTGCTGACTCACCCTCCTGGCCTGGGGCAACATCTGGCCCACAGCTCCTTCAGCTCCTGCCAAATTTTATCCTTCAGCTTCTCGAAGTCCTGGGCCAAGAGCATATTCAGTCCCATGACTAAGGGCATCAGCTTCTCCTGTGGGACACATGCCCTCATCCAAGTTGGAGGATTGGAAGTGATGAGAGACTGACAGTCTTTCCGATTCCAGTCCATCCTTGTAGCTGTGTAGAAGCTTACCCTCCAGATTCCAGTTGATTCTCACATCTCCTTCTCCTCCTTCATATTCATTGTCCCTTTTAAGTGCCAGAGCCTGGGGGGGTGTGGGGCACATACACTGTTTTATCAGCTTCTATAGTTGTGTGAGGCCAAAGCCCTATAACAAACTCATGTATATATAATATATACATATATATAGGAATTTATGTATATACTTTATATTTATTATATGTCTATATGTAAATATTTATATAGTTATATAATGTGTATATATTTTAATATATTTATATAAATACATTTTATGTATTTAATATGTGATATATATTTTGTATAAATTATATTTTATATTGAAATATGTGTTATTTTATATAAATATTTATTATATATATGTATATTTTTTAAAGAACAGAACTTTATTAGGTTTGTTTAGCACACAGTAAGCTCATAAATTTGAAAACCATCTGTATGCCCGAGATTCTCACATCTGAAGCTCTACTCCCAATTCTTTCTCTGTCCCACATAGCCTACTCTGTATTTGGTAACTCCTCCTGGCTATCCCACTGAAACTTCACAATCAACATGAACCAAAATTCATTTATTATTGATTATGTCCCCTGAATATCCTTTAAATTCATTCACATGTTTCACATTAAAATATGATCATCATTTTCTCTCTCTGTGTCCTGGATTTTTCCAACAAAGTCTCATTTGGAATTTGCCAAATCCAAATTTTTTTCTCTTCCCTCCATGTTTTACTCAGAAACTAGAGTGGTCTTACTACACCCCAATTAAATCGTGTCAATCCTCTATTTAAAAATATCTCGAGTTACCCATTTTTTTGTGGAAGAAAACTCAAATGTCCTAATTTTTCTTCAAAGCCTTTGCTTTTTTAATTCCAGTATAGTTAACACACAGTGTTATGTTAGTTTCAGGTATGCAGTATAGTGATTCATCAATTCTATACATTACTCAGTGCTCATCAAGGTAAGTGTACCCTTAATCCCCTTTACCTAGTTCACTCATTCCCCCCACACCCCTCTGGTAATCACCATTTCTTCTCTGTGTTTAAGAGTCTGATTTTTTGTCTCTCATTTTTAAAAAAATATTTATTTATTTTTGAAAGAAAGAGCATGAGTGGGAGAGGGGCAGAGAGAGAGAGGGAGACACAGAATCCGAAGCAGGCTCCAGGCTCTGAGCTGTCAGCACAGAGCCCCATGTGGGGCTCGAACCCATGAACCGTGAAATCATGACCTGAGCCAAAGTCGGACGCCTAACTGACTGAGCCACCCACAATGCCCTGTTTGTCTCTTTTGTTTGTTTGTTCATTTATTTTGTTTCTTAAAATTCCATATATGAGTTAAATGATATGGTATTTGTCTTTCTCTGACTGACTTATTGCACTTGGCATTATACCCTATAGATCCCTTCATATTGTTGCAAATGGCAAGATCTCATTCTTCTTTATGGCTGAGTAATATTCCATATTTTTACATATACCACAACTTCTTTATTCATCTATTGATGGACACTTGGGTTGCTTCCATATCTTGGCTATTGTAAATAATGCTGTAGTAAATATAAGGGTGCATATACCTTTTTGAGTTAGTATTTTTATTTTCTTTGGGTAAATACCTAGTAGTGGAATTACTAGATCATATAATTCTATTTTAATTTTTTTATGCTATAAATTCTGTATTAAGAAAAAAGTTCAAATAAACATTACACCACAAGAAACTAGAAAAAGAAGAAACTTATCTGAAATTTAGTAGAGGAAGGAAATTACAAAGAAAAATCAGAAATAAATAAAATAGAAACCAGGATAAACAATAACCTAACATTGAAAAAAAGAAATGACTGTTTTTTTCCAAAAAATAAACAAAATTGGCAATACTTTAACTACATTAACTAAGACAAAACAAGAAGACTCAAAAACTAAAATACAAAATAGAAAACAATACAATAGATACCACAAAAATACATAGTGTGATAATAAATTACTATAAAGTTATGTACTAACAAATCAGATAACTTAGGGAAAAAATCCAGATAATTGCTAAAGTCATATAAGTTACCAAGATTGAATCATGAATTTTGAATCCAAGAAATAGGGAATCTTCTTAGACCAATAACAAGAATGAAAGTTGAATTAGGAATAAAAAATCTCCCAGCACAGCAAAGCCCGAGACTACATGATTTCAGTGGTGAATTCCACCAAACATTTCAAAAAATAATTAGTGATAATATTCATCAAAATTTTACAAATAATATAATAGAGGGAGCACATTCAAAATCATTCTATGAAGCCAGTACTACCCTGAAACCAAATCATGATAAAAAAACAATACAAGAACGAAAAAGTCTAGTTTGTCCCATATGAGTATTGCTACTCTGGCTTTCTTTTGACATCCATTTGCATCATAAATGTTTCTCCACCCTTCACTTTCAATCTGTAGGTGTCTTTAGGTCTACAGTCTTTTGTAGATAGCATTTAGATGGGTCTTGTTTTTTCTATGCATTCTGACACCCTATGTCTTTTGATTGGAGCAGTTAGTACATTTACATTCCAAGTAATTATTGATAGATATGTATTTAGTGCCATTTTTATTACTTGTTTTGTCATTGTTTCTGGAGATTTTCTCTGATCCTTTCTTGTCTTTGTCACTTTTGGTCTCTCCTTTGCACTCAAAGAGCCCCCTTTAATATTTCTTGCAGGGCTGGGGTGCCTGGGTGGCTCAGTCAGTTAAGTGTCAGTTCATAATCTCACAAATCATGGGTTTGAGTCCCACGTTGGACTCTGTGCTGACAGTTCAGAGCCTGGTGCCTGCTTTGGATTCTATGTCTCCCCTCTTTCTCTTCCCTCCCCTGCTCCCACTCTGTCTCTCTCTAAAATAAGTAAACATCAAGAAAAATTAAAAAAAAAAATATTTCTTGCAGGGCTGGTGTAGTGGTCATGAACTCCTTTAGTTTGTGTTTGTCTGGGACACTCTTTATCTCTCCTTCTATTCTGAATGATAGCCTTGCTATCATTGGGTAGAGTATTTTTGGCTGCAGATTTTTCCCATTTAGCACTTTGAATATATAATGCCACTGTCTTCTAGCTTGACAAATTTCTGTTCAGAGATCTCTAGCTAGCTTTATGGATTTTCCCTTGTAGGTTAAGGACTTCTTTTGTTTTGCTGCTTTTAAGATTTTTTCTTGTTTTTGTCTTGGTGTTGGCCTGTTGTGTTATTTTGATGGTAGTTCTCTGTGTCTCCTAGGGAAATTTTCAGCTATTATTTCTTGAAAGAAATTTTCTGCCTTCTTTTCTCTCTCTTCTTTTTGGACTCCTATAATACAAACATTATTACATTTGATGGAGTGACTGAGGTCTCTAAGTCTATTCTCATGTTGCATAATTCTTCTTTCTCTCTTTTGTTCTTTATTATTTTCCATTATTTTGTCTTCTAGGTTTTGTCTTCTAGGTTACTAATTCATTCCTCTGCTTCTTCCAGCCTGCTATTCATTGCATCAAGCCTGTTTCCAATCTCATTTATTGTACTCTTCATCTCTGATTGATTCTTCTTTAAGTCTTTTATCTCTGTGGTAAGGGTCTCACTGATGTCTTCTATTCTTTTCTCAAACCCAGTAAGTATCCTTGTGATTCCTTTCTAATTTCTTAATCTTCTCAAGAACTTTGAAAGGAAATATTTTTGTCCCTATTTATGCATTAGGAAACATAAAGACTTAGAGTTTAGTTGACTTGTCAAAGTCATGCAGCTAGTGAGTGTGGGAGTAGGTTTCAAATCCAGATTTGTCTTGACTCCAAAACCTATATTTTTTCTATTGTGCCATAATATAAAATATGTAATACAATGTCTACAGTATATTTGGTGCTCAATATATTGTACTTTTTGTTCTTACTTTTTTCACTTGGAGTCAAATGCTTATGTATTTTAATATATTTATATAAATACATTTTATATATTTAAATATATTTTAAATATATTTTCATGTGTATTATATATGTATTGTGTGTGTGTGTGTGTGTGTGTATCCTTCCTTGTGGTTCTGCTTCCCTGATTGAACACCACTGAAGCAGGGACAAAAGTGAAAGCTGGTACACTTGTTAAGAGACCAATACCATTTAGTCCAGGACCAAAGATATAGGATGTATGGAGATGGAGAGAAGTTTACCAATTAAGAAATGTTTTGAGGGCACCTGGGTGGCTCACAGAACTCAGGGAAATGCTTACATACATTTACCGGTTTATTAGTGGATATGATAAATGAGAAAATGAACAATCAGATCAAGAGCTATCTGGGGCAAAGTCTGGGAGGTCCCTTAGTGAAGAAGCTTCTGTCCTCATGGAGCTGGAGTATGTAACCCTCCCAATATGGATGTGTACACCCACTTGGCAGCTCTCTAAACCCCATACTTCTCGGATTTTAGAGAGGCTTTATCACGTTGGCATGACTGATCAATCATTAATTCTACTTTCAGCCCTTTTGCCTCTCAGCCCTCAGTACTAGGGCTGAAAATCCCAAGCTTCTAATCATGACTTGGTCTTTCCAGTAACCAGTCTTCATCCAAGAGCCATCCAGAAACACACTCAGAGTCACCTCATTAGAACAAAAGATGCTTGTAGTACTCCTATCTCTTAGGAATTTATATGAGTTTTGGGAGCTGTGTGCCGGGAACTGGAGACAGAGACCAATATACATTTTTTTATATTATCTCATGATAGATATATATTGGGTGCCTTCATGTGTAGTTGTATCAAGCCCCCACCCTTGGAAGGACTCCACAGTTGGTTTAATGCTCTGCTGTTGCTGTCTTGAAATTCTTGATAATTTTTCAATGTGGGTCCCTGCAAATTTATTTTTTATTGGGCTCCACATAATGTGTAGCAAATCCTGATCGTCTATGAAAAGTGAAGGAAAAAGAAGCTCAAGGCTTAAACAATACTATGGATGGTAGTGCATCTGGAGGTGGAATTTGGGAGAGAAATCAAGAATTTTGATTTGACTTAGATCTGCCTTTTAGACATTGTGATAAGCTATTTATTGGTTACTTCCCCAGCATTCATTTCCCTCTTTCTGATTCCTGGCTAGACCCTGTTTCCTGGCCTTGTGGTTAGGGTTTGATTCGCTCTAGTTTCAGCCATCCACATGCTGTCCTAGCATGGCAGGCTCTGCCATGTAGGGGCAAAGTAATCAACTAAGCTGAGTTGACTAGAGGTCTTTGTAATTCCCTTTAACCACAGATTAAAGAACAAGGAGAAGTCTGACTAGTGAGAAGGAGAGGCAAAGGCTGCAGAAATGGAGCTTAAAGTGTTTTTTTTATTATTGTTATTATTTTTTATTTTTATCCAAGGCCATGGATACTTGTGGGAGAAACCGCTTGTTTTCCTAGTATCTATCCTTGCCATCTTCCCATGTAACAGACCTTCCACTGTTTAGCTGAGTACATGGTTTCCTGGTCTAAAGATTACATTTCCCAACCTTCCATGGAGCTAATTACAGTCATATGATTATATTCTGTTTAATAGCCTATAAGGGGATGTAGTGTATGCAATTTGCTGGACATATCCTTAAAGAGAGGGGGCATGCAATGTCTCCTCCCTTCTACTTTCAGATTTCTAGAATTTGAATGCATCGACAGAAACACCAGTAGTAAGCAACAATAGGCATCCTGGTCCTTTGTCATCATGGAGCCATGCTGGTTCTGGACTATCTACCTCTTTTACAAGAGAGCTAAATACTATCTTAGTTGAGATAAGACCATTATTCCCCACTATTTTGGATTTCTGTCACATGCAGATAGCATTAATCCTCAATGATACAATATCCATATAATCAATTCCTTTTCTTTTGAGGTCACCTAAATAGTGAACTGTTGCAAAAAAAGTCTCTACTAACATTTTTTTCTCATTCAGGCCATGTGCAATTTAGTCTACACACACACTGAAAAACCTCTATTCAACCCATATTTTGCTTTGTCTTTTAAGTCCTCAAAAAAATATATAGACACTTTACTAGAATCTATTATTAAAAACACCACTACTTTCTCTAGGGAAGCAGCAAAAATTAATCCACATTTTTCTGGCACCAGCTCACATTTCATAAACCCTTGTTTAAAATTAACCCAAACCATTAAAGAATGCAGAAAAAACTCTTTTTGAATTACACAGTAAGAGCTGCCTTCTGAGAAACTGAAATAGGTGAGTTTACACGTAGTCTCAGATAAGGTGACCAAATATCTAAAATTGGCTAAGACAGTCCCAACTCCCGGATGGCCGGCTGTTCTGGTTTCTGTCTCAGCACACGTCCTGTGGTTTTGACCTGATGTCATCCTACTTTCAGACAGGAATTTCTGCCCCTACTTGGGCAAATAAGTTACTGAAAATGGAGAGAAACAACATGAAAGTGGAAATGGCCAAAAAACTAACTAAACTTTGGGTGCAATTTTGGTTAACATTTTGATTCTTTGTTTGACGATGTTTGCAAGCATTTGTCAACAAATATTGTTCAGTTTGGGGTCTTTCAAACTATGTATAAGATGATACATTTCTAGGGTTTGATCAGTATTTTTAAAAAGTGGTATTGACTACAATAAGCTACACAATGCCAGAATACATTTCACATATTAAAGATGAGTATTTTTCAAAAATTTTTGTTTATGTTTCGTCTGTGAGTCTTTGGTGCAAGAGGGTGATCAAAAGAGGTTTAAAGCCCACCAAATTTTAGTCATGTAGGAGTACACTCACCCATTGTCTCTTGAATCATGCAGCAATATTAAGAAATTTTAAACATTTCATTCAACATATATTTGACATATGTAACATTAAGCATACTTGTGACTCCATCACTTCCCCAGATAGGGCTTCCCTTAAGCCCCATTCTTACCCAAGTCTTCCAAGGCTGTTCCAGGGACTTTATGGCTGTCCAGGTCTGTGGGATGGGGACTGTCAACAGGGGATTGGTCAGTGGACACTTCAACCTTGAAGTTCACTGGACAGATGGTATTTAAAGACTAAATTGAAGTTAGCCAGTTGGACAGGGAGAAAAGGGAATTCCAGATAGAAGGAGCAGTATATGTTAAACAGAAAAAAGAAAAATTAAAAAAAAAAAAAAAAGAAAAAAGAAACAGTAGAGTGTATGAGTCACAATCTCTTAGATGTAATTCTGAATTCCAAAAAGTTCTAAGAGCTGAAAGCATTGGGCAAGAAAACCAGATTCAGTCTGAACTCATTGGTGTGCTGCATTTGTCAAATGAGTTCAGATTGTTTTTTTCATACTACACTGACATCCTATCAGTCTAAAATATGGTTATAGTTCACATAATGTGTATTTGAGTTCTAAAAGAAAAAATCATAAAAGACCAGTGAATTAACTATTTATTTATCAGTCTTTCAGAAACTATTATTTTTTTTCTTAAGTTTTGATAAAAATAAAACCTCAAAATTCATAGCATTAGCAAAATAAGAGTCTAGTAAAGATAACACAGTAATTTATGCATAATTATGGAAGGACTAGTGCCTAAAGTGGTTATATGACATATCTCAGGAGGCAGTTTGTTAAATTGATACACAGCTTATTTATAATTGACTATTTCTTTTTTTTTTTTTTAATTTTTTTTTTCAACGTTTATTTATTTTTGGGACAGAGAGAGACAGAGCATGAACGGGGGAGGGGCAGAGAGAGAGGGAGACACAGAATCGGAAACAGGCTCCAGGCTCTGAGCCATCAGCCCAGAGCCTGACGCGGGCTCGAACTCACGGACCGCGAGATCGTGACCTGGCTGAAGTCGGGCGCTTAACCGACTGCGCCACCCAGGCGCCCCAACTGACTATTTCTTAATCTTTCTCCAGTTGGTGAATGGTTTCCTTATGCTTGCTTGTGCTTTAACTCATGTGCATTTGGCGAATCTTACCTACCACAAGCAAGTAGAATTCTATAAAGTAAAAAAGATTATCTCCTTTTCACCACTATCCCTTCTGCACATATTCCAGAGGTAACCATTTATTTTTATTAAAGTGTATTTATTTTGAGAGAGAGAAAGACAGCGAGAGGAGTGAGTGGGGAGGGGCAGAGAGAGATGGGGAGAGAGAGAATGGCAAGCAGGCTCCGGGTCATCAGTGTGGAGCCCAACACCAGGCTTGAACTCACGAAACTGTGAGATCATGACCTGAGCCAAAACTGAGTCTGACACTTAACTGACTGAGCCACCCAGGCACCCCCAGAGGTAACCACTTTTGAGAGGTTCGTATGTATTCTTTCAGACCATTTCTATTTGTATGCAGACATGCCTTAGGTCACAGATATTCAAGAACAAATATTGTTTCTTGTGTCATTCTCTCACAAAAATGGCATGATACTGTGAAAGCATTCTGCAGTTTGCCCTCTTCACTTAATGGGTTACACATATCTTTTCATGGAAATATGTATAGATCAACCTGATTATTTTTAGTGATTGCCTCATGTTCTATTGCATATGGATGTTCTTTAATTTTTCTACGTTTATTTATTAATTATTATTATTATTATTTTTATTTTTAAGAAAGGCAGACTGCCACGTGCAGTGCCTCATTTGGATATGTCTGGAGTCTTGGAAGCTTGACTACCCTATGTTCTCCTACAAATGGACCTTGAGAACTTCTTTGGAGGTTCTGGCAGGGGAGTGCAGCTACTTGTATACCCTTGACCGAAGAACGGTCTTCCTCTATTGGGGAAGGTCATCCTCTTCCACCGAGCACGCAGCTTTGGGAGGGACACACATGGAGCAGTGAGGAAGGAAGGGGACACCTGCCTAGCCAGCCAGATCACCGGAATCAACCCTGGCGATCAATGGGGTGACAGATGTTGCAGCCAGATCGCCTTCACATCCTAAGTTTATTTATTGAGAGAGAGAGAGAGAGAGAGGGAGAGAGAGAGAGAGAGAATGAGCAGGGCAGTGGCAGAGAGAGAAAGGGAGAAAGAGAATCCCAAGCAGGCTCCCAGCCGAGCCTGACGTGGAGCTCCATCTCATGACCAGGAGATCATGACCAGGAGATCATGACCTGAGCCAAGATCAAGAGTCAGCCCCTTAACCAAATGAGCTAGCCACCTAGGCACCCCTGGATGTTCTTTAATTTAACCATTCTCCTATTGATGGGTAGATAGGTTCTTTTTATGTTTTTATTAAATAATCTTTCAGATGAACATCCCTGTACTACTTCTTAATCATACTTAAAGGGCCTTGCTCTCCAGTGTCCTTGGCCAAAGTATATATTTTGTAGGAATTGATACCTTCTTTTCTCTTAAACCAAAGAGAAATCATTCATGTTAACCTGTAAATACAGCAACAAAAAGCATTTTGTTGATTTTTTTATGAGAATTATAAAGGTGACTAAGAGGGCCATTAATATCTTGTTATTGACCCCTTTAGTTCACCAATCTCATCTTCTTAAGCAAGATCATTCTGGAGATTACTCTTAAAATTTTTTCCTTGGTGTTCGCTTCATCATATCTTTTATTGTAGGACCATCTAAGAAGCACAGATCTGAGAAAAACCATCCAGGTTAAAGAGGTGGAAGTTGCTAGAATTTAAAAGCAGTGTTTCCACACTAGAGAAGTGACCTGCTACACGGCCATGGCACCAGGACATTTTCTAATTCTTTGCCTCCACCTCTCCCTCGAATAATGACCTACTCTGGAAAGAGGAGGGTGTGTTAGCTGGTACCATGGGCTCTGAAGTCATACTCCCCAGGTTCTGCCTCTTATTAGCTCTGGGGCTTGAGCAAATTCTCCGTGCCTCAGTTTCTTCATCTGTTAAAATAGGGACAGAGATAGTGATGATGATATCACCTACTCTGTAGAGTTGCTATAAAAAAATCAAAGATTCGTATTTGTAAAGCACTTACAGGGCCTGGCACATAATAAGCTCTATATAGGTATTTGTTGAATAAGAATGGCACAGTGTTAAAGGCACTCTGGTTGTTTTTAGTTTCCTAAAGAAGCAGCTCATGAAACTTTCCCAAAGCTCAAATATAGCTGAAGTTGCCCAAAATATGGTATGAAAAATCTTCCTTCTCCTATTCATCAGCCCCTTCACGGTAGAGGTTTCTCTTTCTCTATTTAGTGCTCACAAAAGTCCTGTATTTCAGTGGTCTGTTCTGGATGTCCAAACCTCTAATGAGAAATGATACCTTTTTTAGGTTAAAAAGAAGATGGGCTGATATTGGGTGTCTGCTTTCTAGACAGTTGTTAGAGTATTCTTTGTGTTCAAACAAAAAATTCTTATAAGAAGAGGAGCTTTGCAAAAACACATCATAGAAGAAATTGAGTTAGATTTCAGAAACATAAATACAGTGAAAATTGTCTGGATTCACAGGAAATCTGTGACTGTCTGAACGTAAGAAATTTATATGAAATTCACTGACAATAAATATTTATACCTCACATTTTCAGATTTTAATATGACAACTATCAGAGATACGTTCGATTTTTATTTCTATAAGAGCTAGATTAGCCAAATCTGACATTTTACAAGTTTTTTGTTACTGTTTCCTTCCCATCCCAAACCTGCCATTTTCTGCATTTTGATCAATTACAAAGCATGTAAAGTCAGGTGTGAAATTCGTTTCCCTTAATATAATTAGTTATATATACAGGAGGAAAGGGCCACACCTTCTGGGGAGCTTCCGTATTCTCTGCAGTAGTTTGTAGCTTTGGGTTGAACACTGTGACCAAGCAGTTTCATATTTTTGTCTGCTGTATCATGATTTGGTTTCCCAACAAATTGAATGTCTTACTTCCTCATATTATCACTAGCAGGATTCGGGGGCTTGGTGCCAGCTTTAAACCCCAGCTTCAGCACAGCATTATACTTGTAGGACTGTGGGTGGGATTTCTAATACTGAAAGAGGGAGGGACAATTTGCATGCTGTGGGTAGTCCCTGAAGTACCGGTGGAGATTTGGCAATCAAGCTTTCAGACTTTGATGAAAACACTAGGGAGGAAGCTGTAGCAGATACAGCTGTAATCAGCTTATAATTGGGTATCTATGTGTTTGGTTTTTGTATACCTCACCTTGTTCCCAGAAGTCAAACAGTGCTCCTGTGATTCCTCTTCCAGGACAGCATTAAGAAAAGATGGAGTTCTCATTCTTTTCTTTCTCCATGGCCAGCTCAGGCCTGTGCTTAACTCTGTGATAATTTCTTTTCAGACTCAAGTTGCTCAGGCAACTACACTTTTTGCTCTCTAACTTGACCCCATTTCCTGATGAATGGGCTTTTCATTTTTTCCCTGAGTCCTACAGGTTTTCACATTCCGCAATTTTCTCTGCTAAATAGCTCTAGGCGTAACTGCTTAGAAAATCATAGGCAATCATAAAACCTTAGAGTTTTAAGGAAATTTAGAGATCATTTAATCCAACCTCTTCATTTTACAGTTAAAGAAATTGAGTCCCCAAGAGGGTGAATAACTTGTTCGATGTCATCCAGTTAATTTTTAAACTGGGTAGAATTTTCCTGAAGCTAACTTTTTGAATTGGGTAGAACTACAACTAAAACCATTTTAAAGGGGGCATTTTAAAGGGCATTTTAAACCATTTTAAACCATTTTACTTTTCCATCTTGATCCTTCTCAGCTGTCATATGAATATAATTTATAGAACCAAATTTACAAAATCATGACTCCTAATCCTAACAAAACACTGTGATGTGAGAAATAGTGAAATGAAGTTTGGAATTACCATGTTTCTTAATAGATCATTTATTATAACTATGGTGTCAGATGTGGTAGTTACTTGAGGGGTTGACTAGGCTCAAGGAGATTGTTTTGCTTTACCTAAGATTTTTTTTTTAACGTTTATTTATTTTTGAGACAGAGAGAGACAGAGCATGAACAGGGGAGGGGCAGAGAAAGAGAGGGAGACACAGAATCTGAAACAGGCTCCAGGCTCTGAGCTGTCAGCACAGGGCCCAATGCGGGGCTTGAACTCACGGACCGTGAGATCATGACCTGAACTGAAGTCGGACACTCAACCGACTGAGCCACCCAGGCACCCCTCTTTTTTTTTTATTTTTTTTTTAACGTTTAGCTTTACCTAAGATTTTATTTTGGGGGGTATAGGTGGCTCAGTCGGTTGAGTGTCCAACTTTGGCTCAGGTCATAATCTCTTGGTTTGTGGGTTCAAGCCCTGCATCAGGCTTGCTGCTCTTAGCACAGAGCCCACCTCGATCCTCTGTTCCCCTCTGTCTCTGCCCATCCCCCATTTGTGCTCACTCGCTCTGTCAAAAAATAAAAATAAACATTTATAAAAGATTTTATTTTGGTGGGGAGGGAGTTGAGGGTAAATGGACCAACACATGTAGAGAGGAAATAATGTCAACATGGGCATCAGTTTAGGCTCAATAATCTATTGTCATTACTGTCAATAAAATATCACACATTATGCCTGTAAGAGCATAACTCTAGTTTGGCAATACGAAGACCAGACAAGAGATTTTAAATTATCTTTGTGTCTAAAACTTGCATCTAGCTAGAGCCAAAGAAGAAAAGTCTGAGGCTTCTCCATGCTCTTTCTATTGTCCACTCATTCCAGTTAGTGAGTTCTCCAGTATGGCCACAAGTAACTCATAGAGTCTTTGAAGAGCCACTCTTCTTTGCTCCACTATCCTACTCTGTGCAAGACAGCGTATCTCACAAGCTGGCCCATCCTTAACATTTGTGAGTCTGAGGCAAATGTGCAAATGGTTGGTTGTTTCCAACATTCCCCTTATCTAAATGGGCCACATACCCTTCCATTCATTCTGACCTCAAAGAAACTTGTGTATAAGTGTGTAGACTTCACCCTATGTATCCAAGCTCTGTCTGCAAGTCCAAAAACAAATTGCACAAATAGTCACCTCTTGGCCTTACTTTGGATAACACAGCCTGCCATTAAGAAGACAGATAGGTGGGGCACCTGAGTGACTCAGTCGGTTAAGTGTTGGACTTCAGCTCAGGTCATGATCTCATAGCTCATGGGTTCGAGCCCCATATCGGGCTCTGTGCTGATAGCTCAGAGCCTGGAGCCTGCTTTGGATTCTGTCTCTTCTCTCTGCCTCTCCCCACTCATGCTCTCTCTCTCTCTCAAATATAAACAAAAATTTTTTAGAAATTAAAAAAAAAAAAAAAGGACAGAGAAGAGCAGAATCCCAAGGAAGTACCAGAAGGAGGCTCAGGGCTTCATGAGCAAGGAATTTAAGGTTTCCTGGGTGGGAGAGCTTGGTCTAGAAGAAGGAGAGCAGGTTCCAGGAGGGCAAATCCTGACAAACCTGTCACCTTGTGGGGAGGAGGAAGGCAGAGGAGGGCTAGAATAGGACCTAAAGCATAGAACCCAGGAAAGAAGCCTTGGTTAATTAGATCAAGAGCAGTACTACCAATAAGAAAATAAAACTCTTGGGCAGAACCCTTATACAGGCATTGTCTCTTGTGTAGGACCTATACAAGAAATGGAAGCAAAGATGTTTAATAGCCAGAAGGAAGTCACTTCAAACAAGTTATTTTTTAAACAGGCAAGTTTCAAGAGATGTTCGAAAAGAACCACACTGTTCCAAAGTATGTCATGTCAAACTGGAAGAAATCTTCAAGATCATCTAATAAAGATGGAATAGACACCACAGAGACAAGTAACTTGCCCAAGGTTAGACCACAAGTTATAATGGAGCTGAGCTGAACACTTGTGACTTGTGCTTCCACGTTCTCAGGACTGGATTTTTTCCATGACCTGGTGCTGAACACCATTAAAGTATAACTCGAAGCAACGTGGAAGAAGAATGGACACAGAATAGCTCTTCTACTGTAAGTATATCTTTAATGATGTGACAAAACAGCAAATAGCAGTGGTTTCTACAGAAACCAAAGACTAGTTAGACTTTGAAAGAGAGAGAGAGGGAGAGAGAGAGAGAGAGAGAGAGAGAGAGAGAAAGAGAGGCAACTGAACTGGGAAATCAGGTGAAGAAAGACGGGAAGTATGTAAGGGCTGATGTCTTGGTAGTGATGCTGAGTAGCAGAGAAACTTTATCTTTTCTTATGAATCAAAACCAGAAAGTGAAGTTATCCCTACTGGGTGATCCATTTGGGGAAGTTGGTGTAATGAGGAAAGGTAGAAACAAAGAAGGGGGCTGTAGGGACTCTGAATTACCCCTTCACCCTCATTAACCCCCACTTTGGGACTATATATATAATTCAATTCATACCCTCCTAAATTGTCAGTAATATTTACTTTAAATATGAAGACCAGTAAATAAAATGTATTGAAGTGCCAAGTATGATCTAAGTATTGATTAATAGTTTTAAGACAAATTAAAGTTTGGTCCATGAAAAAGAGAATTAGGCTGGAGTCCAGAATTTATATTCCAGTCCTAGCCTTGAAGCAAACCATTTAACCTCTACAGTTTTGTTTTCCACAAGGTATACAGAAAATAGGAAGTCTAGCTCTTAATATTTATGGCAACCAAAAATAGGGGGAGAAAACCCAAGTGTCCAGTAACAGGGAAATAGATTATGGAATATTTATATACTACAGTACTATCAATATTAGAAATTACAGTTTTGAAAATGATTAGCAATATACTAACAAGTTACAATATAAGGTTAAGGGAAAAAGTATGATTCAGAAACTATATCTACTGAATTATGCCAATTTTATAAAATATATGATTATAAACTACTTGAGACAAGTACATCAACATGTTAATTTTCTTATCTCTAGGTGGTTATTAGAGACGAGTTTTTAATTTTCTTTATGTGGTATTTTCACTATTTTCCAAATTGTGTCTAATGAACATATAGTATAGTAATTTTTTTTAAGTTTTTATTTTAATTCCAGTTAACAAGCAGTGTTATATTAGTTTCAGGTGATTTAGCACTCCCCATACAGTGCCCAGTGCTCATCACAAGTGCATTTCTTAATCCCCATCACCTATTTAACCCATCACTCTACTCCTCTCCCTTTGGTAACCATCAGTTTGTTCCCTATAGTTAAGAGTCTGTTTCTTGGTTTGTACAGTATATTAATTTTGCCATTAGGAAAAGATGTTTTTCATAGAAACAATGTACTCTAGCCTAATTCATAAGGATGTTGTAAGGAAAATGGAAATAAGTTTAAAACTGAATCCTGACAAATGTGCTAAACAATCTAAGTATTTATGTGAAAGGAAAAAATTGATATATGTCTCCATGTGCAACTTTTTTCTTAATAATACACAGATATGCCTGTAAATAATTAAAAGTCACTTTCAGAAGAGCCATGTCCTTTCTCCCTGGCTCCTATGGATTTTCCTAATGAGAGGATGTGTCTTATTTGGTGTTGAGCAAAACCTAGGAACTTCATCTAGCTGTCCTGCATTAACCTGTGAGCAGCTTTGAACTTGAGAAAAAAAACTGCATAGAAATTTTGAGATATTTAAATATCATTCAGACCACTTTGCTTCATTGTAATCAAATACTTGGTCTTGTCAAAAGGATTCTAATAAAATGCTTTAGAGCAAAAAAAAAAAAAAAGTCACTTTCAGTCATTAAAAGAGCACAGTATATATGCCACTACCACTTCAGAACTCTTTGTATATGCTAACCCCGATGTGTAAGAAAAAGTCAAATCGACCTCGATCCAGTCATCAGGAGGGATGGCCAGTGTTTTGGGAAAGTCTTTGTGCCGGAGGTGGGGCCTCAAGTAGGGGTGGAGGGGTGTATAGACAGACTCCTTTTTCTAGAGCTTTAATTTCAGCCCCTTTCTCGTGGGCAATGACCACTCTCTTGTCATTCCCCATGCAAGTTGCTAGTAAGTTAGGGGAGGGTTAAGATAGGTTCTTGGGAAATAAAAAGGCAGTAAGTAGGGCTGCAGATGGGGCTTGTAGCGGAATGAGAGTGGCATTCCCAGTAAGGTAAAACCAGGTAAGATAGGTGACTACTTTCATCTACAGACTATTGTGTCCAGTACTTGCTAGTCATGCTCTCATTTAATCCTCTAATAATATGAGATAAGTAATGTTATTTCTTTCTTCTCCTCTTCCTCCTCCACCGCCTCCTCCTTCCTCTTTTTTTTTTTTTTTAAACCTGAGAAACTGAAGCTCAGAGAGAGAGGGAAAAAAAAAAAAACTCTCAATCTAAGATCACACAGCTAATAAATTCTGGGGCTACAGTTTGAATTTAGGTTTTACTGGCTCTGAAATTTCTGCTTTTTTACCATAAAGTCCAATGAGTCCCAGAATTTTTTAACATCAGACTCACTCAAGAAGAATGTTGAAAATACAAATTCCTAAATTCCATCCCTGGAAATTCTGATTTAGTAGCTTAGGAATAGGACCAAGGCACCTGTATTTTTAAAAAGCCTTGTTGATTTGCTGTTGGGGTGGTTCCAGGGCCTCTGCTTCATCCCCTAGTGCCTCTCCTAAATCAACAGTGAGGCTGGACACGTTCTGGTGCAGGGGCCTGGAGACGCTGGAGGACCTACCTGTGACTTCACAGTCTGCACAAAATGCCCCCCATCTTGGCCCCTGTAGATTCTCCAGGCTCATCTGCCTCTCTCACGTGGTGGCAAAGCTGGCCAACTGGGAAGGGTGCTAAAGCAAAACATGTGAATGTACCAAGGTAGAGGGAACTGTTTTCAGCAAGAATTGGACTGGCTTTATAGTTGAAAAGAAGGAGACTTTGGGGTAGTGAATGGGAAGGAGGACACGAACCTCCCCCTACCCTGATCCTCAGGAGTATAGATCAGTAATAAAGATAGTCATTAAACTGGTTCTAAGGAGCAGATCCTGCTAAGTGCAGACCTTTTATTAGGCTGAGAGACTTTGAAGTTTAGGGGCCAAAGGACATCCCTGTTTAGGACTACAGAGGAGTAACTGAGGGGCCACCAGTGTCCTCTCTGCCGATTTTTCTCCAGATGAATCAACTTCTCCTCTAAGTAAATATTTAGCAGATATATTAAGTATACTTGTTTAAAGAGGCACAAATCATTGACCTGCTTCATGCATCCCCATGTTTTGGGTCTGCCCTATCTCTCGCACCATGCCCACATCACCTTTCTTCTCCTCTAAATCTTTGCACATGTAATCCCATTGCTTGGAATACTCTTCTGCTCTCTCTGATCCTCTTTCCCCTCACCTATCTTATTAGTCTTGCAGGTCTTAGCTTAAGCATTCCTTTCTTGGGAGGCTTCCCCAACATAGAGGTTACAGACTCTTAGTGCATGTCCTGACAGTTCTCTGTTGTAGCACTCATCACATTTTATTGTTACTACCTATCTATTCGCCTGTTTCCCCCTAAAGTGTGAGCTCAAGGAAGACAAGGACCTTTTCTTTTTTTTTTTTTTTAATTTTTTTTTCAACGTTTATTTGTTTTTGGGACAGAGAGAGACAGAGCATGAACAGGGGAGGGGCAGAGAGAGAGGGAGACACAGAATCGGAAACAGGCTCCAGGCTCCGAGCCATCAGCCCAGAGCCTGACGCGGGGCTCAAACTCACGGACCGCGAGATCACGACCTGGCTGAAGTCGGACGCTTAACCGACTGCGCCACCCAGGCGCCCCAACAAGGACCTTTTCTGTCTTGTCCCTTACTGTTTCCTTACAGGAATCCAAGGTTTGTTAAATATGTATGGGGATTAGGGCACCTGGGTGGCTCTGTCGGTTGTGTGTCCAACTCTTGATTTCTGCTCAGGTCATGATCTCATGGTTGTGAGATGGAGCCCCGTGTTGGGCTCTGCACCGACAGCGTGGATCCTCCTTGGGATTTTGTCTCGCTCCCTCTCTCTCTGACCCTACTCTGCTCACACGCTCCCCCCCCCCCCCCGCCTCAAAATAAATAAATAAATAAACATTTAAAAATATATATGTATGAGATCGAAAGAGCTGAGGATGTGAGGTTGTGTGCATAGTGAGCCCCTCACTTAGAACAATCAAAGGTTGGGACTGGAACTGTGATCAGTTCACAGGAAATCCAGTGGATAGAATCCCTAACTTTACCAAAGCCCAGCTTACTTTACGCAGATGATGATGCCAAGAATCCCGAGACGAGAATCAAGAGTACAAGGTGTGTGACTTTTGGCCAGTTGCTTGATGCCTATCTATCTCTCAGAGCTTTTCTGAGTAGCAAAGGAAAGTGTAGGAAAGTACTTTAAAAACAATGTGAGGGGCGCCTGGGTGGCGCAGTCGGTTGGGCGTCCGACTTCAGCCAGGTCACGATCTCGCAGTCCGTGGGTTCGTGCCCCGCGTCGGGCTCTGGGCTGATGGCTCAGAGTCTGGAGCCTGTTTCCGATTCTGTGTCTCCCTCTCTCTCTGCCCCTCCCCCGTTCATGCTCTGTCTCTCTCTGTCCCAAAAATAAATAAAAAAAAAACGTTGAAAAAGAAAAAAAAGAAAAAAAAACAATGTGAGTGCACAGTTGTGGAGACATAGAATGTATGGGGTCATCTCTACAGGGCTTTGGTTGGGACTAAGAGGACAAATTCTGTTTCCTATTTTTCCCACCTCAAGCCATATGTCTGGTCAAGTCAGCACAGTCAGTACAGTGGAGCCCTCATCAACCCCCACTCACCACCACCATTATCTGGTTGATTAATACTGTTGGTGTGTTATTGCAAGGGAAAGGGGAGGAGGAGAGAGAACAAAGTAGCAGCGTTTGCTGGGGTAAGAATGTGGTGGATCTGTCAAAAACACTTTCCAGATTCCTCATTCTCTAGGGGATAATTTTTTTTGCTGGTATTTTGAGATCTCAAAATTAAATACCTGTACCAGGACTGCCATCTCCAAGGTGACAGTGCTAGAAATCTCCACTGGCTTCTTAACAGGAGAAGTTTTAAATAATAGTTGCCTTAACGAAGCACCATATGGATAACATTTTAGCACAGGTAGTCAAATGGTGGAAGAAAAAAAAAATCAACTTAAAAAAACAAGCGAAAGCATTTCACAATACATACATGTACCAAATCATCACATTGTACACCTTAAACTTACTCAAAGTTATATGTCGATTACATCTCAATAAAACTGGGAAAAAAAGTAAAGAATTAGGATTGCCAGATATAGCAAATAAAATTATTTGGGACATATATTAAGAAATTATTTATTATTTATATCTGAAATACAAATTTAACTTGGTGTCCTATATGTTATCAGGCAACTTTTAATAGAAAGCATCTCCTTTTTCCCTAAGTTCTGTTCTAATTATTCCAGAGTGAAAAATTAAATGTTCTTAAAAATATTCGTTCTGTAGTATCATTGATTATGTGAGTTGAATGCTATCATTTTGTGTCTTTAGAATTACATTTTCCTTCAAAATAGCCATTCTTTTTTACTCATAATTTCATACAGGAGATTAAGATTTAACATATCTATTCAATTATTTCATGTATTTTTTTGGGCTCTCTGTGTCTTAACCTTAAATCAATAAGCATTTTGATCAGTTTGGTCATTTTATTGTATTATATAGTTCAGTACCGTTTATTAGTATGTTTTATTTGAAGGCAAATAAATTGCAAGTTTACATAGTGGAAAATCATGAGCATTGCATTTCATTCATTCTGCTCTGCGTTCAGTGCGATTGTTTTTTATATTATCATTATTTTGAGAGAGAGAGAGCGTGCAAGTAGGGGAGAGGGGCAGAGGGGGAGAGAGAATCTTAAGCAGGTTCAACGATCGGCACAGAGTCCAATGCGGGGCTTGATCCCACAACCCTGG
Organism: Leopardus geoffroyi; assembly: GCF_018350155.1. NCBI lineage: Eukaryota > Metazoa > Chordata > Mammalia > Carnivora > Felidae > Leopardus > Leopardus geoffroyi. Next base: position 67,855,989 of record NC_059337.1, on the reverse strand, counting down.
GATCATGACCTGAGCCAAAATCAAGAGTCGGACACTCAACTGACTGAACCACCAGGTGCCCCTATATTATTTTATTTTTTATTGAAAGTTTCAACTGTATACAAAAAATAGGAGTATTTTTATGAACTTCCATGTATCATCAGTGAGCTTCAACAGTTATCATCTCATGGCCAGTATTATTTTATCTGCACCTTTACCCATTCTGCCTCACCTCCACTTCTTCAATGATTTTAGAGCAAATCTCAGACATCAAAACATTTCATTGGTAAATATTTTGGTATATATCTGTAAAAAGATAAAGATCCAGAAAATGTATGTGCAATACTATAATTATACCTAAAACAATTAATAGCATCTCTTTAATATTATTAACTATCTAATAAGGGTTCAGATTTCTCTGATTGTCTCATGGTTTTTTTATATGTGTGTATTGTTTTGGATCAGACACTAGGTAGGATATTGATAGGTTTCTCCCTCCCTTATTTATTGAGGAAATTTGGTTATCTGGTTGAGGCTTCTACATTCCAGATTTTAAAAATTGTATCCCTATAGGGGCGCCTGGGTGGCTCAGTCGGTTAAGCATCCGACTTCGGCTCAGGTCACCATCTCACGGTCCGTGAGTTCCAGCCCCGCGTCGGGCTCTGGGCTGATGGCTCAGAGCCTGGAGCCTGCTTCCGATTCTGTGTCTCCTTCTCTCTCTGCCCCTCTCCCATTCATGCTCTGTCTCTGTCTCAAAAATAAATAAAAACGTTAAAAAAAAATTAAAAAAAAAAATTGTATCCCTATAGTATTATTTAACATGGCTTTCTGTCCCTGTACTTATAAACTGGTAGTTGGATATGGAGATGTAATCTAATTCAGGTTAAATTTTTTTTGCAAGAGTTCTTCGTAGATGGTGGTGGGTAATATGTGGTATATAATATCCAGTTGTCTCTCTTTTTGTGATACCAGATGATCATTGCTTAGATCCATTATTTAATTTAAAAAAAAATTTTTAAGTTTACTTATTTATTTTGAGAGAGAGAGAGAGAGAGAGAGCATGCATGCATGCACAAACAGGGGAGAGGCAGAGAGAAGGACAGACAGAATCCCAAGCAGGCTCCACACTATCAGTGCAGAGCCTGATGTGGGACTCGAACGCACAATCTGTGAGATCATGACCTGAGCCGAGATCACGCCTAACTGAATGTGCCACCCAGGCTCCCCTACCTACATCCATTATTTAATTAGAAGTCTGCAAAATGGTGTTCGTTTTACTACATTATTCTTTTTCTATTTATTATTGAGAAATAATCATCAATTCTTTTGTTTCCTTGAGGTATATTTCATAAGGCTAAGTCAGTATCATAGGTCAGTCCCCTGGAAACAGACTTTGAGGTGGAGATGGCCTGTCAGAGGTGGGTGCTACATGATGAAATTTTTGGGGTGACAGTGGGGTCCTCAGGGTCCGGAGCCAATGGCCAAGAAAGAATTCTTGAGCCATCTTTGGTGCCAAAAGGTGATTTTATTAAAGCACGAGGACAGGCCTCATGGGCAGAAAGAGCTACCCCAGGACCATGGCTTCCTAGAGAAAGACTTTTCTTACCTTTTGATTATTTGGGCTGCAGATTTCCCTATTCTGTTTTCTCTTTTAGTTTTTATCCTGCTTTTCTGTCTAATAGTTCTTGCAACTTTCTGGTCTGATACTAGCTCCTTTTCTTGTTGTCTGGCTATATTAATAATTATGAATTTTTAATTAATTATTAATTATTTAATTATGGTATTAAGAGGATGGTTTCAAAATGGCAGCTTGAGCACATGCATCTACCTCCATTTCTTCCCAATGTCATTAAAATTCATATTTATTAATATACACTGAAAAAATATTGTTTTTCAGTAAAAAAATAAAATCTAAAAAAAAAAACCCCAAAACTTGACAGTTTGTTTTTGGTTATATTTTACTCATACATCTACTTGTATTCAATTTTGCATTTACTTAGGAACTCCAAAGTGCCATTGATGGGGTTTTGGAGTGATGGGGGTTAGGAGCTGATGGCCAAGAAAGAATTCTTGAAGACATCTTTGGTGCAAAAAAGGTGATTTTATTAAAGAATGGGGACAGGACCTGCAGAAAGATCTGCAGTGGGGTTTTGAAGAGTAAATGGTTATATACTATGGAATTGGGTGAGGTAAAGACAAAAGGGAGGTCTTCAGAAGGAGCTGATATGCTAAAAAGGATTCAGTAGATACCTGACGCCTTGCTATTGTCAAGCTAAAGTTGTTTTTCTTCTAGTAAGTCATTAATATTATGACAGTAGGGGGTTCCTGGAGAAATATTATACTCTGTATTTGCCTTAAGTATTTGTCAACGGGGTGCAGGTTATAAGGAAATTTAATTTTACCTGCCATTTCTTTCTTGCCTTTGTTCCCCCACATCACTAGTGAGCGGAGAGTGATATTAGGACTCCAGGAAACTGAGTGTATAGGTTTTTGGAGATTAGGCTATTGATAAGATTGCCTTTTTCTTGTAATTTACTAAGACATATGTACACTGATGAAGACTCATGTCCTGCATTACTATGATCTCTATCAGTTAACCATTTGTTTTCTTTCCTTTCCTTTGTTCTTGGGCACCCGGGAGTGCCTGAGGAATATCACACATGTCCCACCTGGGGAGGAGTGCTAGCTTGTGCTTTGCCCTCAGCTTGCCTTATGGTCAGGCAACACCATGAACTGTGCTCTTTTCATCTGTTGCTGGCCTTCTGCTTGAGTTCTGATTCTTGGCCAGATAGCTTAACTCACTCACTATTGGAAGTAATAATAGAGATGTATCTGACCTCAGATACACTTTTTTTGATTAATGCTTATTTGACCGGTGGATATTTTAGAAGGTTAGAGAAGGCATAGTTGGATTGCAAAGCTCAAGTGATGATTCCTGCATTTTCAGAATCAGAGTGTATAGGATATTCTTAATTTAATCTCATATTAGAAGACAGTAACCTTATAGGATAGAAGACAATAATCCTTATAGGATAAGTGGATGTTATTCAGATGAAGCTGTGCTATCGATGTGGTTTGAAGTGTTAGGGTTCTGAGCTAATGGCCAAGGAAGAATTCTTGAGACATTTTTGATGTGAAAATGGTGTTTATTAAAGCACACAACAGGACCCTGCACTGGGATTGTGAAGAGCAACTGATTATACACTTGGGAGTTGGGGGAGGTAAAGATGGGGAAGTTTCTAAAAGGACTTTCATATGTTAAAGAAGACTTACAGGATCCTGGAGGCCTAGCTATGGTCAAGCTAAGGTTGTTTTTCCCTCTAGCAAAGCATTAACATTAAGACAGTTGGGAGTTCCTGGAGGAATGTGCTTGTCTCCAGTATTTGTCAGTGGGCTGCAGGTTATAAGGAAATTTAATTTTATCTACATTTCTTTTGCCTTTCTTCTTCACATCACCATTGGTACTGGGAAATACAGGTTTGGGATGAAGGAGAGAATTCAAAGAAATGCTGCATGGGTCAGAAGCCTCACCAGCTGTTTTCATACCATCAAATGAGAGAACAAATGCACATGTACTTATGCTGACGCCAGAACACCTTGAAAAGAATTTCTTGGAAGAGTGAGGATCTTAATGTAGAAGATGGTTTAATAGCTTTCTCTAGATTTCGGAAAGGTTCGCATCTATACGCGCCATAGATTCTTATCCAGGAGATGGGTTCAATAGCTAATAGCTTCTCCCAGTACTTTCTAGCCCCAGGAGTCAGTAATTTAGTGTACTTAAGTAGGGATCTCCTTGACATTTTTGCATTGAATCTCAGAATAAATAGGTAATAGCGTATCTATATAACTTGCTAACATGTCATTTAGGCCGCCTGAGGGCTGTAGTAAATTGCTCTGCCACCTTTTTAAGTGAATATACAAATGCTAAGCATCAGTGATGAGATCATCCTGTATTTTATTTTATTATTCCTCCCCTATGGTGCTGGGAAATGAATTGCTTATGAGAGAGAGGGAAGGATTGGCTTAATAACTTGTAATCAGATATGCCACACGGCACATGTGAACTTCCTTTTCCCCTATTTTAGCCACCTTTTATCTCAAGAAGAACAATTGATTCTCAAAGATGGGAAGGGTGGAAGTAATCCTTGAATGTAAACTGCCCACAGAAATTAGACACAAGTGAGAATAAAACCTGGGAATAAACTTGTGATGGGTGACTATCTGTCCATTCTTTCCGAAGGGCACCAAGGGACAACTAATAATGACATGAACACACATCTTACTGTTCTAAATATTTTACTACTAATAACTTATGCTTATAGCAACTCCATGAGGTAGACATTGGTATTATCTCCATTTTATGGATGAAGGGGCTGAAACACAGGGGTTAAGTGATTAGCCCTCGGTCACACAGAGAGTACAAGATAGTATGCTAAACTGCCTCTAATTTAATACTGATTTCCTGGCTGTATTTGAGTTTGTTCAATACTATGTTTCTAGGGAAGACTTAATCGGTTTTTGAGAAAACATGGCATTCGGTCCAATTTCAAATTAGGAAGACTCTTTGGCTCAATCTTTTAGTCTCTAAGAGTCCCTCAGAGCCTTTACTTGGATAATTAGTTGCGAACAATATCAATTATATCTAAGTGGACAAATTTAATTACTACAGAAGACCAATTGATTTTTTTAATTATCATTGATTGCTCAGTGGTTATCTCAATGTAAAGATTGGTACTTTCTGAATCTTTCATTTAATTGGTTTATTAAGTAGTTCAAAGTTTGACATTAAAGTAAGAGAGGTGAATTTTCCTCCTGCTCCCTTTTTATCTCTATGAAGGATAAACACAGAAGCCTAAGACATTCAACAACAAAATAATAACAACAATTAATATTAAATTTCCTGTGGGTTTTTGGGGATATTTTCATTTTCTGTTTTAGTAGATTTTTTTGGAGGCAGTGATACCCTAGTTTTTCTAATGGTGAAGATGGAACCTGCCATGTTAGCTGGGGTACCATGATGCCGATATTTTTATCCTTAAGTCAAATTCACAGCGAAGCCAGCTAAGATCATAAGGATTATTCGAAATTGATGTGGATTTAGAGAGAACTGGATTCTACACTTTACTCTACCCTTACCCCTACTCCTCACCTCAGTAATAGCTGGCTGTGTGATTTCATTTTCCTGTCTAATTGTCTTATCTTTAAAATTGGGATAATCACATTTGTCCTCTTTATTACACAAGCAAGACTGTGACAGTGCACTAAAAATATCACAAATGTATGTAAATTCAAGAATCATTAATATTTAGAGATAACCATATTTGCATTATTTTGCTATAGAAATATTGTCTGACACTAATTGTATCAGTTATCTATTGCTGCATAAGAAATCACCTCAAACCCATTGGCTTAAAACAGCCATTTATTATTTGCCATAAGCCTTACCGATCAGCGGGGTGGATTGTGCTGGTCTGTGCCAGGCTCAGCTCTTCTTGGTCTTGCTTATGCATCTGTGCTAAACTGGTGGGTTAGGATGTCTCCAGTGGGGACGATTTGGCTCTTTTTCACAGGGTCTCTCATTCTTCAGCAGGCTAGCTCAGAGTTATTCTCAGGGCAAAGGAACAGGAACAAGAGAGTAAGTGAGGGTGCATAATGTCTCTTGAGGCCTCCGTTAACTGTGACACCCCCTCATATCAACCACACTCTAGAGGTCAAGTTGCAGGACAGTTTAGTTCAAGAGGTGGGACAAATAAATGCCACATCATGATGGGAAGAGATGTACAGACATGTAGTAAGAAGGGGGAAAATAGGAGTCATTTTTGTAATTGATCTATCCTACTAACTGAGTCACTTATATTCAATTTAAACACTTAATTATTTTTATTTCTTTTACTAGGACAGCGATTTTTGACCTTTTTGATTTTTATGTCACCATGTTATATATCTCTTATATAAATGCATATATTCATTTCCATGGCTTGTTGCCCATGCATAAATATAACATAAGGCATTTGAATATATTAGCAATTATTGTGACCAGCAGGTAAGAACCTGGATAATTTATTAGATATACTATTATTTACTAACTCTTATTTGTTATATTAGCATTTGCATAAGGAAATAAAACAGAAGATCTGATTAAAATAATTGTCAGAGTTCTGAAGCCCAGTGTTTTGCTCTACTGGATTCTCTATTACACTGAAATGATTAGTACGCTTCATTACTGGTCCTATAAATAGTCAGATTAAATGAAGAATTGAGACAATATGAATTGAAAATTCAGATTTCTAGCCCTGCCCTCAAGAAATTTTGTTTTGGCTTTGTTTTATTTTGTTTGAGCTAAAACGAGCCTCACTGGATGTCTCCAGTGATTCAATTCCCTAAGTGTGTGTTTAACTCATGATTTCACTTGGATTTAGGTATTTGGCTATATGATGCCAAACATCTGGATGTTTTTTCTCAGCAGTGCCAAATATTCATCTATGGGGAGGAATGATCTGACTTTAGCATTTAGTTGGCATCTTTACATATACTTTTCAATCAGATGCACTATCTCACCAGGGCAACTCCAGAAGTTTGGTTCAAAAGGATGTACTCCTGATTAAGTTTAATTCTATTAACTGTAAATATAAAGCTATCTGAATTACACACAGGCACTTGGCAATATTCTGGAGATTCTAACATTCCCTTTCTTTATGTTGGCATCATGTTCAGGAACATTTAAAATATATTGCCATAACATTTTCTAAATGACTGTATTGTAATTTAATGTTATATTTGGCAAACACAACCGAAAATACAGCAGCTAATCGTGTAAGCTCATTTTATTTGCATACCATTGTTAACCACTTTCATGTAGTACTTACCAAATGTGTCAGATTATTATGATCTATTTAATGACTTAATGGATGAGGTACATTGTTCTTAAATTCAATTATACCCTTTGCACCTCTAGAATTAAGGTCACGTCAGCATTTCTATTATATAAGTGACTGGGTTTAGCAGTTTTTAACTGAGCTATAAAAATTGGCTTCCAAATCAAATCTTAGTAATAAAGGTCACTGCCTGGGGGAATTCTCCCCCCCCCCCAACCCCCAATTTAGAATACATAAATTTTAAGGTGCATCTCCTGCTTTTTAAGACAATCTTTTAGGAAAAATTCCATTATGGTCTTCATATGGCAGAAGGAAAAGTGCTTAATTTCCTGTTTGCTTTATAAGACTAGGTTTTTCTTACTTGCTGAGTAACAATCATCTCTTAGACCATTTGGCTTTTAATATACTCTCTACTACTTCTTGCCTGTATGACCTTGAGCTCTCGCTTAGCTACTTTGTGCCTCAATTTGCTTACCTGGAAAATGGATTATTAATGTTACTTGCCTCATAGAGTTGTAGTGAGGATTGAATGACATAATATACACATATGTTTGGGACAGTACATATTAATTGCTCAACAAGGGTTAACTTTTATTATCAGATAAGAGGTTTAATATGAGTCCATTCAGCATTAGAGAAACTTCTGAAAAGAACAGGCCACTGAGGTGAGATTTGGCATTTACTGAGAAGTCCAGAAGAGGCTATTGCTATTAGGTAATGGTCACTCCATGTCAATAGATTTTTTCTTTTAGAAATAGGTGAGATCCCACTAAGGGATGAGTGAGATCTCCTCGGGGGAAGAATGCAAAGAGGGAGGTTGAAGGAGCCAGGACCAAGCTCTGAGGAAGAAATGAGGCTGAAGGGTCTGTGGGAGGAAGAGTGAACAGGAAGTGAAGGTGTATCAGTACTGCAGAGCAAGAATTGTGGATCTTATGCAAACGATTATCAAAATCAGTTGGAGGGCTTATAAAACTCAGAAGGGCCTGGAGTTTCTTACTCAGCAGGACTAGGATAGTGCCTGGGAATTTGCGTTTCTTTTTCTTTAATTTTTTTTTTTTTTTTTTTCAGAGACCGAGAACGCATGAGTGAGTGGGCCAGGGGCAGAGAGACAGAGGGAGAGAGAAAATCCCAAGCAGGCTCCACACTGCCAGCACCGAGCCTGGCGCAGGATTCAAACCCACGAACGATAAGATCATGACACTTTCAGTATGCTAGGTTATAAATGGTCATCATTCATCATTCCAGAGAACTAGAGCAGAGTAGGAATAAAGGAGGATTTCTAAAGACTGAAATGAAAATAAAAATCATTATTGTTATTCATCCCCAGATTTGCTTAGGAAGAGAATAAGAGTGTACTAGGTGAATTATTGCCCCTGCAGGGGACAACATGTTGCTAATGAAACACTCTAGGCAATTCCCTGCAACTGCATATAAATTACAAGAAGATGGACATATTTTCCTGAATGCAGGAAAGTGGCTGCTCTTTTCAAGTCTTAAAAAAATAATTCATTGATATTTTTGGTTTTGCATTGACCAAGGCTCAGTTTGTTCCTGAATAATTTACAGAGAAGTTCTCCACTAAAAATTGGAAAAAGGCTGATCCACTGATGGAAAAATCTGCTTTCCTCTATCTGTGTTCAGGGCAAAATCACTGGTTTCTTAGTTGCCGTGACCTCCTGTTTTGTCAGGGGGCAGGTCAATATGTGAGAAACCCCACACAGAAATATTATAGTGGGGAGATCACACATGACTCTGTGCAGACACCTCAGCACAGATGTGCCATATTGCAAAAGATTCCAAAAAATAAAACAAACCTGATGGGATTCAAAAGCCCTTGGGAATGGGGGGCGCCTGGGTGGCTCAGTCAGTTAAACGTCTGATAGGCTCAGGTCATGATCTTACAATTCATGGGTTTGAGCCCCACTTTGGGCTCTGTCCTGACAGCTCAGAGCCGGGATCCTGTTTCAGATTCTGTGTCTCCCTCCCTCTCTCTCTTCCTCCCCTGCTTATGCTCTGTCTCCTTCTGTCTCTTAAAAATAATAAATAAACGTTTAAAAAAAAAGCCCTTGGGAAGGTACTAATTAATATTTTTTAGAAAATTTAATTTCAGTATGTGTTATCTAACCACTGAAAAATAATATGTAACCAATTCAATTAATTGGCTAAGTTTTCACCTCTATTAAAATTTTTTGGACTGTTCTATTTGATCTGATTCAGGACGAAGTTGTTTTTCTCTTTGACATAACACAGATGACATTCATACAATTACAATCTGTTGTTTTCACTCTGCCATTATACACACGGAATCCTAGAGCTGGAAAGTCCTGCAGAACTCATTCTTATGAGCAAATATTTAATGTGCAAACCACTCTGTTTAAGTGAATTTCCTTTTCTTCAAAAAGTACACAGCCTCTGATGGGCTAAAATCTAAATCAAGGAGAATGCTATTGTTTAGAGTCCTTGCTAGGCAGACAGATCAAAGTTAAAGGAATCTAATGGGGTAGAGGAGATCCAATATAAAACTCTGGAAGAAACATGAAGTAAGATTGTAGAGGAGAACCATCTAACTATTGGTCTATTATCCATTTGTTTGAGATATGTAAAAATATCTAAGCATAGTTTAAGATAACTTGAAATATTTATTAACAAAGAACAAGCACAGTTGATGCCATTCAGGATTGTAGAGAATAGATGATTTATGCCCTGATTTACCATGAAAAAAGAAATTAGAAATATATCAAATTCCTTTTCAAAATTCAATTAATGGCTAAAGAAGAATATACAGCATAGTTGCTCAGGAATCTCAAAGCTGGTATGATTTCTGAAAAAACCTGGCATACATCAACTGACCAGAAACCATCAACATCAAGTATATAGTGGGGATTTACATTGTGCGGTGATCCATATTATATAAGTAGCATAAGAAATTAAGAAAGGTGATGATACAGTATCTTAGAAAATCATAACTACTGTTCCAGAAATTCTATTTAACCAAATTAACTGGAGCAGTAGCTATCATAAATACTAGGAAGAATTTTTTTTTCTTAAAATTCTACTGCATTGAGTATAGTTCAACTGGAAAGGAAAATGCAGTATTAAAATAGGATTGTGTACAAAGTAGAGGGAGATAAATACCATAAATCCATAAGTATGCAGAAGACTGCCTGGGGACCCCAAGGGAAGTGTTCATATAAATGGTGTCCCCTGCAGCTGGGCATCCTCACACTACCAGTGCAGTGGTAAATTAATCAAGGAGCTTCACAATTAAGCTTAATGTTTATTGATCAACAATGAATTCTACTCAATGGCAGGTGCAGTGAATGATGATAGTTTGGTGAATTTACAGAGAATGCTATGAAATCTAAAGATGTTTTTAATGTTTATTGATTTTTGAGAGGGGGGGGGCGGGGGGAAGAGAGAGACAGGGAGACAGAGGATCCAAAGCAGGCTCTGCTCTGACAGCAGAGCCTGCCAGGGGATTTGAACTCGCAAACTGCGAGATCATGACCTGAGCGAAAGTTGGACTCAACTGACTGAGCCATCCAGGTGCCCCTAAAGATGTTTGTAATGTTACAGTCAGAGTATATGATATTGTGTGATTTCATACTATAATCGAAGAAAAATATGTAATCATAAAACAAGGGACAAAATAATATACGTGCATAAACCTTCCCATCCCTTTCTTCAAGAAAAATTGTTCATCCTTTTAGTCCCAACTCTGATGATTCTTCCTTTGTGAAGCTTTCTCTTACTCATAGGAGCAAATATAATACTTCTGTGACCCCAGAGTATGTGCATATACTTATAGTATTGCACTTACTCTATTTGATTTTAATTAATAGTATGTGTTAGTTTTTCTATTTATTAATATAATGAGAGTTCCATGGAACCGTGTCTTATTTAGTTTTGTAGAACTAGGCACAGAGCAGGTCCATAATAAAGTGTATTAAAGGCATGAGGTTAGTCAATATATGAGAACAAGAAATGTTCATGATATCTATTGATACTTTTAATTCCAAAGACAAATGGGCTCAGAGGCAAAATAAATCTCACAGATCAGATTTCTGTTTACCAAAACTACCTGCTTGTTAGATTAAATTATTCAGGAATCATCAAAGACAAAACTCTAAGAAATCTTGAAAAGTTGGAGGAATCATCTATCAAAATTGAAGATGATATTGGATAGATATAAGAGCCAATAACAGCTTGTTAATCTTTGATCAGATCCTGCACCCAAAAAATAGGCGAAGAAAACGTAGGGAGCAAGGGAATATCTACATTTAAAAAAATCTATGTTTATGCTAATATTTAATTTGGAAAAATGTAACATTTCTTTTTGTATTTAATTGGATGGGAGACAGTGAAGAGAGAAACTGTTGTCTCTAAATTATTGTGGGCTCAGTTCCTCTCCCTATGACCTTGCCTGGCCACACTGATACCTGGTGATGTTGCATGTGTTCCCCTTTAGGATGATAAATATATTAGAGAGGGAGAATTTAAAAACTTAACTCAATATCCAAAAGTGCCAAAAACATGAAATAAGGGTTCAACAGTGGGGAGTATTATTCGTTATGAGTATTAGTAAAATTACTGTTTTATTGATTACTTATCCAAAGCTGTTACAGAAAGAAGGGTTTCTAAGCTAAGTCTTTTAAATGCTATTTAAAGGTTTGCTCTTTTCAGTTACAAATGACACATTTGACTTGTCAAATGAAAACACTTGATAGTTTTGCCAGCACAATAGCCTTGCAGCCATCTTGGTAGTGTATTTCACGGGAAACAGTTTAAACAAGGGGGTGCGGCCCTGGAATGATGTCTTGCTTCTGCTCTTTGCCAGCTATATCACCTTGGGCAGTTATTTGAGCTGTCTCAGAGTTCTCATATACAAAATGATGATAATCAACTACTTCATGAGGCTGTTATGTCAATGAAATTATGTGTACAAAAGCACCTGTAAACTGTAAAGTACCATATAATTGTTAATTATGATTATAGCCTCATCTACCATAATATCAGAACCATGTCATGGAATATGGAGGGCCTATTTCCTTTTTCCAAATGAGCTCCTCTGCAACACAAGTAGTGGTGATCTTTTTCATTTGCTTAGTCATTTTCTCCCCCCAATTTCTTTTTTTGTGGTAAAAGATATATAATGTAAAATTTACTAACTTAACCATTTTTAAATGTATAGTTTAATGGTATTAATGTACATTAATATTGTTGTGCAACCATTACCACCATCCATTACCAGAATTCTTTTATTTTACAAAATTGAAACTCTATAACCAATTAAACAATAATTCTGCATTCCCCACTTCCTGCTTCCTTGTTGTGTTAGTTTTTTTTTTTTTTGAGATAATTTAAAGTTCTAATGCTGCTCCCACCTTATCCCTAACACAAAATTCATTACCAATTAGAAATACAATGGTGATAATCTCAATTTTATCTACTACCTTCATTGTTTTGGTCCTGGTAAGAAAAATAGTCAGAAGATGTAGTCTACTGTAATACAGACCTTGCATGATTGGAGAAATTTACCACATGTAAAAAGGCTGGACATAGTAACTCTTCTGAAAATGTATCCTAAGGAAACAACAGGGGAGGTATACAGAGTTATCTGATAATGGGAAAAAATATAAATAGACCTTCTAAATTCTCACCAATTGCAATTTAAAAATTGATGGCATAGGGGGTTGGGTGGCTCAGTTGGTTAAGCATCTAACTCTTGATTTCTGCTCAGGTCATGATCTCATGGTTCCTTGGATCGAGCCCCGCATCGAGCTCTGTGCTGGCAGCAGGTGTCTCCCTCTCTCCCTGCCCCTCCCCTTCTCATGCTCCTCTCTCTCTCTCTCTCTCTCTCTCAAAATAAACTTAAAAAGAATTGGTGGCATATACATACAATGAATAGCATATAACCACTAAATATCTCCTTATGGAATGATACTTAAAATATGGGGGTATGGTCACACTACAGTATTAAGTTAAAACAATTTTAGTAAACAATATTATGATATTACATCAATTAAGTAATAAAAATTATATATATAATTATGTGTTTTATATATATATATATATATATATATATATATATATATATATATAAATCCTAGTAGGTATACAGAAAATGTTAATGGCAATCTCTGGGTGGCAGAATTATTAGTGATTTTAATTTCTTCTTTGCAATTTTTTATGTTTTGTAGTTTTTTCAATGACCATATATTACTTTTATAACCAGGAACAAAATGTAATTAAATCAAAACCCAAACCGAGGCCACCTCCAAAGCAAACCCAGCAGTGAACTCTGAAGTATTTCAGCTATGAACATTTTAAGTAATTGGAAATTGGGAGGACCATAAAAAGCGGTCACTGGGGGCTAGTATTTGAATGAAAAACCCAAAGAGCTTGTTTCGAATCATGTCGACTTTCACGTTACTAATATAATTAAAGCAAGTAAATCAGTTGGGCAACAAGCCACTCACCCTTCAGACACACGTCACAGCTGTCTGCATGCTCACTATCTTCACCTTGCTCAATTTTCACAGTTTTTAATATGAATATCAATTCCCTTTTTCATAAACCTAACCTATAAATGCCACAACCCCTCTGAGGGATTTCCCCAGGCTTCATTTTAGGCTCCACAAGAAAGGATGTAAAAGAGACCTTTCTTTTGTAAAGTGATTCTATAATTCTGTCCAATATCCATCATTTTCAAGGCCAAGTAATCATATTTAATAGATCCTAAATTACATTCTGTCAGGCAAGGATTCCCTTGATGATATTAACCAGAGCAGAGGACTGACAGGCAGAGGCCTGAAAGTAAGATATTGTTCTACAAAGGGCTTACGAGCTTTCCTTTGCGAGGCTTGACCTCACTAAGTTTGGGGTGGTGCAGGATCTGTGCCTTCACCGCAATCCTCAGCCTTCCCAGGGTTACTCACAAACCAACTCCTGATTTCCTGTCTTAAAGTCACTTTTAAAATTAAATTACTTGGCTCGTTTTTGACCCTTTGAGGAAATTGCCATCGTGAATTTATTTCTACAATACTTCACTAGCAAGACAGCTAGATGTACAAGCATTTACCTACTCTATCTCCATTTTATCTCCTTATCGGAAGCCTGAAAGAAAAAGGCTGAAGGAGAAAGTTGGAGAGATGCCTTCATGCCTTGTGCTGTTTAAGTGAATGTTACAAAGTAGAAGGTTGGAGATCTTTCTTGACAGGAAATATTATAAGGTCATGATGCTAGAAAAGAGTGCAAGGTCAGATTTTCCTTTGAAAAAGGGGGATATCTTGGATCAGGTTTTCATTAGGAGGGACGTTCTCAGTACTCTTTTGAACATCTCTACTGGAATAGCTTTGGTTTTGTGGATTTTACATCTCAAAGGTTTTAAAGAATAAGAAGGTTAAAAAAAAAGAATAAGCATTTCCCCAAATTAAACAAAATTTAAGTTTTAAAAAAAAGTTGATTTATAATCAAAAGTCTATTTATTTATAATCTCTACACCCACCAGGAGGCTCAAACTCATGACCCTGAGATCAAGAGTCACTGGCTGAGCCAGCCAGGCGCCCCACAGAATTTAAGTTTTTAATGCTTCAGTTATTAAAACAATTCAAGCACAAATCTTCATTCAAAATACAACTGCTGACCTCTTGCTATGTGCCTTGTCCCTGGTGGCTTTAGGAACATTAACTCATTGCATTTTTACGACTCTGTAACCTGCAGAGATATTTATCCCAGTTTTAGGGGTGATGCCTATGAGTCAGCCATTTCTAAAATCTCAGAGTGTCTGGGACTCCAACAGTTTAGACCACTCTTAATTTTTGATCATCTGTTTTCCCACATGGAATTGCTTGTTCTTGTTCTGGAAAAAATAATCCCACCCATTTGCTCCAAACTTGAAGGTATCTGGTCTTGAAATTCTTGCCTAAAGAAAACTGTGAAAACACTAAAGGTTAGAGGAGGAAGGAGGGAATGATGGTGCTTGGTGTTTAGCATTTTAGAACAGGAAGTAGAATGATGGACATAATGTAGTAGAAGGAAAACCATAGTATTAAACCATTATCAAGGTATTTGTCCTGTGATTTGGGGCAAAGGTACTTTACCAATTCTGCCTGTTTTCTGCCCCATTTTCTTTTTTCCTTCCTTTTTTATTTTTAAGTTCTCAGGTGTCTGTGTCTTTGCTCTTCATTAATTCTTTCATTTTTACTCACAACTCTCTCTTCTTATTTCTATCTTACCATCATTCTTTCCCTAGTTTTTCCCCCATGCCTAAAGAAGAGAAAAAATAAGATAAAACAAACCTTGGTGTTCTCCCTTTAAGTGCAATAAAACACAGGTGCAAAAACTGAAGGAAGGAACCGGCTGGTTTCACGACCATGTCTTCCATCTTTCATCATCATTAACTCCTCTCGCTGCTGTCTTCTTCTTTACTTCCTCCTTTCCAATAAGTCACTTCCTTCTTTTCAATAAATCACGAAGGCCAAGATTTAAAGGTACGTTACCACATTCTGATACACTACAGCGGTTTAATTTCCTTATCAGTCTAACCCAAATTGATTTCTCATCGACAGAGCTGAGCTGCCACCAACTTACCCGCTGTGTTCAACAAATGGAAACTCTCAGTAAAACCTGTATTGTCATTTATTTCCACTGTGGAAATACTAAACAAGCTGGAATGTGGTGATTTCTTTGATTTTTTAAGTCATAACACAATTATTAGGATGATGAAAATTTCACAATTTTCCAGGAAATAAACATGTAGAATCTGACCACTAGGTCTCCAGTAGACTTTGGTCCTTTTCAGTGTATTTTGTCTGGACATGTTAATATACTATCTACCTTCTTCTCAATGTTCTAATTAGTAAAGAAAAATAGTGGCATTCTTTTATCTTTTAAAGGGGTTATTTTAAATGGGTTTTTCTATTTTTAACTCCACGGAATAAACAATTATGGCTGTCTGTATGTGTGTCACATTTTATATTTTTCAGAGAACTTTCATAGAATTATCTATTTAATCCTCATTAAAACACCAAACACTTGCTGGGCACTGTGATAAGTATTGTGGTCCAGATGAAAAGATTCCACAGATCCTCTTTGAGAAGCTGGGGGAGAGATTATTGGGGCACATGTAATAATTCCAGACAGACTAATGTATTATGGATTTTAATAATTGTATATACAAGGTACTAAATGAACACTGGGCAACTATTAATTATATTGTTCTCTGATGGCATTTGTCATATTGTATTTTAATTCGATATATAGTATCAGTCAGCGTCTCCCACTAAGTTGTGATAAAGAAGATATCTTATGCACCTCTGCCTTCTCATCATCAGACACAGGGCCTTGAACATGATAACCGGTTACTCTTCAATGAATGGAGGAATAAAATGGGTGGTATCTATACATAGATATACAGCTGTATGGACATTCATTTTATATATTATAAATGTATATATAACTGTATAGATACTATACATTGATTCATATTATATAGTTATATATAAACACATACATGTATATATTATATATCACATGTATATATAATTATTATGCATCATTATATATGATATATATCTAACGTATATACGTTTAAATTAATAATTCCAGGAAAGAGGATCTTTTATGCAACATGGGAAAAGAATTGTTTTTTGGCCAAGAAAAGTACTGTCTTTGTGTTACTACAGACTCTATATTTAATAGGTTCCATATTAATATGTTTTCAAATTCTGATGATGTAACTGTGATGGTCAAGGTCAGCCTTCTAAGAAAGATCGAATTCCCAAATTTCCTTTCACTTTAAGGAGTGAGAGCCTTCCAGCCTTTCTCTCCCTCTTGCTCTTCTGTTCCAACATAACTACAATTCATGCCTCATTAAGGAGTGTATGTTGTCCTCCATCTTCAATTAGTGAATACTTCTGACTTACTGTGTGCTTCATTCCCATTTTATGTGTAGTTTCTTCAACTGCTCAGTGCTTCAACTTTAGGTGCTTGCTGACCACCATCCTAACTAGACTCGATTGTGAATTTGGGAGGGACAATGGAAGAGCTATTTGACATAAGGAAGAAAAGATGAACTCAAAAGCTTGCTTTTTCACCTGTAAGTTGCACAGAAAATACTCAGTCAAGTTTCTAACAGGGACTCACTCCTTTCTTTTGATCTTTGATCTTTGATATTTGGAGGAATGTTGGGCTTTATGTAGTGTTACTTAAACAAATGCTGATAGCAAGATGAGGATACTATTCCTTTTTGTGAAGGAGCTGCCTGAAGAGCTCTCATTGTATGGCTTTTTATCTTAGTAGAAGAATGCATTTCAACACCAGCTTTATTTATAATAAGTCAGTTGAGTTGCAATGTTTGCTTTATTTCTGTTCCTCTGTTTCTGGCCCGTGGGCACCTAACCTGCACTGATGGGCTTTCCTTATTCAGAAAGGCGGATCTAATGTGGGCCTTAATTGTGGGGTCAATAAGGACCCCCATGCCCTCTCTGAGTGGGTCTTCTTTGTTGGCTCTACTAGGATGAGCTTAGTCATTTTTCACTTGTTTTCCACGGACTGGAAAATGACATCAGCTGCTGACCCTTCTATAATGTTGACCATGTGCCTATATCCATCCCACCAGTTGCCTCTAGTAAGGATCTCTGCTGCTTGCTCCGGGCCTGCCTGCCATAATTCCTTGCTCCCCACGTCTCAGGAGTCCACTGTGTGTTCCTTGTCCTTCCTCCTTTGGGCTGGTGTTTTGTTTTAGTCCCACGTCCTAGATTCAACATCTTCTTTCATACAACAATCATCTTCTGGCCATGATGACCTCCTATGTGGAACTCTGACTCTCCACAGATCCTGAACATCTCATTTTTTTCCCCAAATGGTTCAGCCTTCTCAGTTTGTCTGGATGTCCCCACTTAGTTTTGTTTAGGACAGTAAGAGAAACTCAGATGTATTCCTCTGTTGGAAAAGAGACAGTTACCTAGCTTTCTTAGCGTCAGCAAAATGATGACTTATGCAAGAACCACTTGTACTCTGATGAGCACGAAGAAAGCTCTCTGGATCATTTCATCCAGAGATCATTAAGGCCAGGAACTTACGACCTGGGACAAAATCTCAGAAGGATTCCTTATAGCCCTTGTTTATTACCATTCTCCCTAAATGTATGCATTCTTTGGCTGATAGGTGAAAGTGGGAAAAAGGACGAGCTTTACCTCTGCATTGTCTCTAACTTACTCCCCATTGGCCTTTGTACTTTTCTGCATCACCCCAAGGAGACCCTTGATATGCTGAAGGGATCAGTCAAGGTCCCAACAAGAAACAGAAGGCATACTTGATTGGGCCTTATTCAGGGAGTTTAACCAAGAGGCTACTTACAAGGGTGTAGATAGGTTCAAGGGAAACCAACAAAGGATGGTAAAGTCTCCCCAGGGCTAGTAACAGTGGGGATCCTTACCAGCCATTGGCTTAAAGGGATAGAGAAGGGAAAAGCTACCAGAGCCCTGAGAGAGAGAGAGAGAGCTGTAGCTATAGTATAATGGGGGCTGTGTGGCCCTTTCCAGAGGGAAGGAGCTACTGCCAAGCCTTGGTCATACAGGGAGGGACCTCTGACCTCACTCTGCTTCATTCTGCTCCCATCCTCACGTCTCCTACCTACCTCTTGCTACTACCTCCCATTAGTGGAATCCAACCAGAAGGCAGGGGATGGGACCTGAGATGATGCAAAGTACAGGTCGGCCTGTCTTGGGAAGGAGCAGATCAGGAGGCTGGAAAGAGCATCTGGAGGGCTGATGCTGAAGACATCCGGCACATCTAGTAATTGATCTTCAGCTTGAGGTTGCCTCCTTAAATGATAAGGATATTTTGATGCAGTGAGTGGCACGTCTTTGAAGCCTCTTAGAAGCTTATATAGCCATGTTTTTCTATGAAAGATTTTTTTTTTTTCTAAACTAGTTCAATAATATGGTAAGTAGAGGATTCCCTACAGCCTTACTCCCTGGCTCTCTGGCTTACAGATTTGTCTCAGAGCCGTTCAGCCTCCAACATCTTGATCTTGTGGAAGCTGCTGCCATGATAGCTGCATTGATGGCAAAACTGCAGTTTTGTTTGACGCCCCATTTCAGCTGTATTCCTTTCGGTGATGGGTATCAAACCACAAACCAGACTCCTCTCCTCTCTTTCACTAGAGACTCACCTTCTTTATGAGACATGTCTGATAAGTGTTGGAAGCCATAGAGGATTTTCTCCCTCTTCTCCCACCTTAATACAAACACACACACACACACACATACACACACACACACACATACACACTTGTGGAGAATTTGAAAAAGCAGAGTCTTGATCTTTGGAGAGAGGAACAGATTCTCTGGATGGGAACTGAGACGTTGCTGAGTTGGATGGCAAGATACCCACCTAAATATAGCCTCTTCTGAGCTTGCACAGCCTTATGACTCAGCATTTCTTCTGGAGATAATTCAGTGAACTCCTATACACTAGATCCAAAATCGGCAGAGCAATGTGCTGTGAGCTCCAGAATCAGGCTCTGAAACTAATGCAAGGGTGAGGAACAAAACTGAAAGCAAAAGATGTCATGATTTTTTTAGGGCCTAAAGTTTTTTTGTTTTTTTTTTTTGTTTTAAATTTTAGAGGAGGGTGGGAGAGGGGCAGAGGGAAAGAGAGAGAGAGAGACTTCTAAGTAGGCTGCATGTTCAGTGTGGAGCCTGAGGCAGGGCCTGATCCCGTGACCCTGGGATCATGACCTGAGCTGAAATCGAGAGTCAGATGCTCAACCTACTGAGTCACCAGGCACCCCTAAAGTTCTTTAATTCTGTGTCAAGTGGGAGTTTTTAGACTTTTCTAAAGGAGAGGCTTGGAGATGGTGCCCTCTACTTTACATTATGACAGTTTCTTGCCACAGCTGTAAAGTTGCTATAGCGAAGCTGCTTGGCCCTCCTACAGACATCTGCTTCTGGGAAGGGAAACCTGAGGTGGGTGGTCACCCAGTACAGGCGGGGACACACCTACAAGTTTCGGAGAGTATGACTGAACCATAGAGGGCGAAGGGCACCAACACTGAACTCCTGACAGGGCTTTGGTGAGAAATGCTTTGTAACCCGTTCCTGTCTTCACTTGGGAAGCTGAGAGCTTTGAGAAGCTGTGTTCCCAGATCAAACAACATGTAAGGTTCTCACACCATGAAACCTTGGTGCCCTACAGCTTGTGCTAAGCAGCACATTTCCTACAGCTCTGATAGCTACCTTTCTTGCACTCTCGGCCTATGGGGGTTGGTGTTGATTTCTCTTAGACTTAGGGTGACTGACCATCTTGGTTTGCTAGAGACTTTCCCAGTTTTAGCGCTGGAAGTCTGCTGTTCCCGAAATCCCTCCACTTGTTTGCCCAGAGTGGAGTCTTGTGACTGTGAGACGTGGGGTGAGGCCTGGACTGTGGGTTTTACCTGAGAGTCAGAACCCTCAGACATCAGACCTCCTCTAGGAGTGTGGCTACAATATAACATCCTTCTTTACCAGGTTCCCAGTGACCCATAAACTGCATGTACTTACTTTTGTCCCACAGAGCACTTTGGGTGGTTGCTGGTGAGCTAAGGTCCAAGTGTAATAATGCATATTAAAGCATTTTGTAGTGTATAAAGCACTATTCAGACATAATTCTTTTGGTTATATCATGCTTTCCTCACTGACAATCCCTGACCCTGCGTACATGTGAATCTCGACTTTGGGAGAGAGAAGGAGCTAATAAATACGATTAATTTAGTATATTAAATAATAATCTAATACACTTATTAAAAATTTAATATATTAAAAATAATAAATATTAAGTACCTCCTGTTTCCACTGAACATTGTGCTAAGTACATTATATACATCATTGCTTTTAATCCGTCTAAAAATTCTGTGAAATAGTTATGCAATTTCCTTAATACAAGAGTTCATTCTCTTTTGGTGTAGACTCAGGGCTGATGAAAGCAGATAAGCCAGTATAATTTACCCGGGCTGGTCTGCTATTTTGCTTATTAACATAAATCCTGTGTGAAAACTACTAGCCGGTCAACCCTTGGATAGGGTGAGGCCCAACCCGTCCTTGGTGGCTTTGCTCAAACCTTGAGGTCTAATTTAGAGCCTAATTTAGAGCCACCTTGAGCCATTTGGCACAATCTAGCATACCAAAAGGTATAGGAATATGGGTTTCACTCTATGGTATTATGTACATTTAAAGGCTCATTTATCTTTCCTTGGTAACTAAAACAGTTTCCAGATAATGTCAGCAAAGTTGTTGTACAGACATGATAAAAAATAATTTTCTAAAATATATATTAATACACAATACATAAAATACACAACCTATCCTTTTATTATATTTCATTCAATTTTTATTTATTTACGATCAAGTTTAAATTTTTATCCCAGCATTCATTTTTATTTCCCATTGGATTAAATGTATTTTTTAAATGCAGAAATGAAGTTCATTTCTTACCAGTTCAGCCTTTAACTGTTAGGTTTATTAAAGGCCATAGATTATCCATGATGTATTTGGTATAATAATTAAATCATGATGTTAATCCTGTTTCCACCTATGAAGAGATGTTGTTTCCTCAGGGCACTTGGATCCCATGTTCAAGGCACCAGTTTGCTCATAGAAAGAATCTGAAGGAAGATCTTTTACTGCATGACAACAGCTAAGTTTGAATTATGTTATCCAAAGAAGAAATTTCTCTCCATTAAAGTGCCCACAGCTTTCAAAGAAACCAATTTTCCATATATTTAAGGACTCTTGTATATACATTTAATACCTTTCAATGAAATTTCTTACCCAGACAACGTAGTAAAAAAAATTACAATATTTCTTCCTAAATGTTGTTAAAACACCTTCTTAGACAAATGGATTATAAGTTTGGGCCAAAATTTTGTTTCACGCTGGCCACAAGGGATGAAACCTTTAAGTGTGCCGATTCAATATTCTCTTTAGGGATTCTATAAAAAAAGTGAATGGTTAATCATTGTTAAACTGGATACAAGAAAAAATCATGTCTGGTTAAAGATTATTAGGCTGGCCAGTCAGCTGGGTGGGTAACCCTGGCTTCCCAGAAGTCCTTAATCTTATTTAGGTCTATCAGAAAATTGCTCAAGCATTTTAACAGCAACACCAATTACATCCCAGAGGAGGTTGTGAATTATATCATGCAAAAAAGTTCTGCCCTAGACCAGGTTTGGGACAATTTTTATTCTCACTGTGAATATAACTTTTGTGCCAAAACATTATCATTGATTTTTTTGCTCTAAAATAATAATTTTTTTTCCTTAAAATTTGATTTAAGGTGGTAAGCCCTTTGGAATAAAGCTATTTCTTACCTTAAAAGAATGTTGTACCCTTTGAAACACATGAAAATTGGACAAGTGCAACTTATTTGGAGAAATAGTAACATTTCATAACAGAAATAGTGCTAAAGTAAGCTACAAATGTAATTTAAAAACAAGCCAGCAGTGTCTAGCTCTACCTACCAATTTCCAAGAAGTACACGAAAAACTATACCGCAAAGGCATGTTAATGTCCAGACCTTGAGAAATTCTATAAGACTCCAAATGGTTTCTTCGGTAAACACCTTGCAGGGACTAGGGGCAGAGAGAGAGAGAGAGAGAAGAAAGGGAACCTATAAAAAACACTTAGAAGACTTACCAATCAATCACAGCATGTAGACCTTATTTGCATCCTGATTCCAACACACTGCAAAATAAAATTATGACATTCAAGAAGCAGTTGAAAATTTGAACTCTTACTGGAAATATAATGATATTAAGGGATTATTGCTAATCTTTAAATTGTGACAATGGTAATGAGTTTATATAGAATCAACTATGGTGTAGAAATACACGGTGAAAAGTTTGCAGACCAAAGGATATGTCTGGGATTTGCTTCAAAATAATACAAGAGGAAGAGAAGTGGGTGAGGAGAGAAGAAATATGAAAAGCCTGAGTTGGCAATTATTGAAGCTACGTGATGGGTATACAGAAGTTTATCGTCCTCTGCCTACTTTTGGCATGTGTTACAAATGCTCTTGAAATTTTTTTTAATGTTGATTTATTTTTGAGAGAGAAAGAGAGAGAGAGAGAGTGCCTGAGTGGGGGAGGGCAGAGAGAGGGAAAGACAGAATCTGAAGCAGGTTCTAGGCTCTGAGCTGTCAGTACAGAGCTCAATGAGGGGCTTGAACCCATGAACTGAGCCGAAGTCGGATGCTTAAGTTGACTGAGCAACCCAGGTACCCCAGGCACTCTCTTTAATAGAAGATTTAAATAAAACGATGCCAACAGGATTGATTCTCTAAGCTGTTGGTGTTCTCATTGCTTGCCTGGTCAAACTGCTATTCTAGAGCCCACAGCCAGTAGAGCCCTTTGCACAAAAAAGCAGATTAGAGGGGCAGCAATGGCATTACAGTAAGCAGATAGAAGTCAGACCCTAATATGTCAGTGAAAACCTTTCCATTGGGGCACAACGTACTAGAAGAATGAAATGATGGCTAGACACACAGAAAGGCTTGTCACTGAGTGCATTGTAGCGAAGGGGTAGTGCCCATGTCTCTTTGGTATTGCCTAAATACCTATTTCCTGTTTTTTTTTTTTAATTTAAAAACTTGATGGGGTTTATTAGTTGTGAGTAAAGAGAAGAAAAACAAGTGAGAGAGAACACGGCCTGGGGACAGAAATGTTCTTACTTACTTTAAAAGGTCTTAGGCCTGTTATGGGAAGTAATTAGCATTCCTAATCAAATGCTGGACACTGCATGTGTTACTGAGTTGAGGGCCTCTTCTGGGAAGTGGGTTGGCCACCCACCTGTTGACAGTGTGGAGCAGGCCATCTTCAACCAGGATTTCGTTTATTCGCCTTCCTCTGTGTCTTCTTTCTTTTAACTTGTTCTTCCTCCTTTGAGTCCTCTTTTTCTTTCTTTTCCATACATATTTCTCCCAAGAGAGAATCCTTTGGCTTGGCTTGCAGTGAGCTTGAACAAAAACTCCAATGTTTCTTACGATTTGTCTGAGAATTTACTTTCTTCAGTTTTTTCATCACATAAAAAGAACTCAGTTGTTCATTGGCACATATAAAATACCAGGAATTTTGGAGTTTCAGGGTTCAGCAGCTCAAGGTATGTAGTTGGAACCTTGAAAGGAGTGGGTAGAGAAAAAAAATATGGAGTGGGGGGCGCCTGGGTGGTTCAGTCGGTTAAGTGTCTGGCTTCAGTTCAGGTCATGATCTCATGATGCCTGAGTTCAAGCCCCACGTTGGGCTCTGCACTGGTGGTGCGAGCCTGCTTGGGATTTTCTCTCTCCCTCTCTCGGTCTTCCCCTTCTCCACTTGTGTGCACACATTCTCTCAAAATAAATAAATAAACTAAAAAAAAAAAAAAAGAAGAAGAATATGGAGGGAGAGGAGCCCAACAGCAAGGCCAGAGGCGGAGACTCTGGAGGGACACAGCCGGGGTGAAATTCTTATGCCTAACATTCAACTTGACGTTCTTTCCTGAGCTGTGTTATTTCTACTGTCCTCCCGTCTCAGCAAATGACAGGCCCATCTTTCCTCTGGCGCAGAACAAACACCTGGGTCTCATCCTTGCTTCCTGTCATTCTTTTGCATCTGCATTTGATCCATCTGCAAACCCTGTTGGCAGACCTTCAGTATATATCTATAACCTATGTCCACTCCTTACCACCACACTGCTGGACAGTGGTTCCCGTCACCAACTCTAACATGTGCGGTTGAAATGGCCTCCAAATTCATCATCCAGCTTCTACCTTTGCCACTCTCAGTCTCCTCCCACCCCAGAAGCCAGATAGATGATCCTTTTGAAGTACAGTCAGGTTCTGGCACTCCTCTACTCCAAAGCCTGCAACTGCTTCCCAACTCACTGTGAGTGAAAGTCAGCCATCACACCGACCTACTGGCCTTCACAACACATTTGCAACCCCTCTGACCACATTTTGGCTCTTTCCTCATTTAATCCCACTGCAGCCAAACTGGCCTCAGACTGTTCCTCCTTCGGGGGCTGTGCGCTTGCTGCCCCCTCTGCCTGGGACATCCTTCCCCCACATATGGGCATGGCTTTCTCCAGCACCTCCTCTACTCAAAGCAAACGCTCCTTGCTGTAGCCTGCTTGGGTCATGCATTTGGAAAATCAACTCCCTGCCCCGCCCCGTCCCCCAACCCCAGTACTCTGCTTCCCTTTTCTCTACTTTAATTTTCTCTGTGTGTTTATTAGTACCACACACACTCTAAGTGTCCTATTTATTGTGTCTATTCTCTGAGTGTTTCCTCTGGAATATAAGCTCCACACAGGCAGAGATTTCTATCTCTTTTGTTTGCTACTGAATCCCCAGAACCTAAACAGGGTGTAGTCTATAGTAGAGGCTCAATAAATATTTGTGAATGAATGAATTCCCCAAACTAAGAAAATCTGGCATGTACAACATTCTTATGTGAGTAGAGCTTTGGGGGATGAGGCAAAGTGGCTAAGAGCAGAGGGGACAGGGCAGTGGCTTCAAGCACTGAGGTGCTGAGCTGGTATCACCAAGAGCTTAGTGGGAACAAGACATTTCAAGTGAGAGGTGACCATGGAACTTGAAGCCCTGGGAAGGACCTTTCTGACCATTCCACAATAGCCTGAACTCTTTTGTTTGGATATTTAAGTAAAGGCAGTCATGAAAATTTGGATATATTTGGAAACATCTGGTTACTTTAATAAAATGTGAAGTGACATTTTGAGAAAAGAGACATTTTCTCATACTGGACATTTATATATCTGGTATTTTTGCAGTTTGTTTCTCAGAAAAAGGTTTACATATTTGAAATCAGACATTGGGCAGCTTAAACCGGACAAAGACAATCAAAGCTCTCTATCGCAGACCTGCCAGGCACAAAACACAACCTCCAGTGTTGAAGCTGCGGGGTGGGGGTGGGGTGAGCCGGGGAGAGGCACAGCAGGTGCCTTGGCCTCTTCTCAGGGAAAAGGCTGTGGCAAGAGGGGCGGCCAGCCCTACAATAAGGCTTATTTTATGTCGGCCCAGTTGGCTTGCAGTAAGCACACTATCACAGGACTCATAGAAAGACATGGTTATTTTAGTTGGCACTAAGACAAAGATATGAATTCAAGTATAAAAGCAAAGCCACTCTAGTACATAAACAGAAACAGCACATGCCCCTGCCCTCTCTCCAGCCACTTGTTAATCTCTCCTCAAGGCAAAATCCCGAGTCTACCCTCCCAGTAATCTTTGAACCCAGACATTGCCATTTTCAAGGTCACTCTCCACTCCCCCATAAGGGGAAATTGAGGAACGGCCTGAATTCAGTCCTTCAGAGGTCTCGCCCAGATTCCATGATACCCTGAAGGTATCTGGGGGTGCCCATGTATCCAGGAAGAATACTAAGGCTGACAGCTTGCAAAGGGCTCAGTGAGGTCCCTGGCATGTCTGCGTCTATGTGTGTTAGTGTATAAATCTGGGAGGTGGGATGGGGAGAGAAGAGAAACCGCTTTTTATTTATTTATTCTTTTGATGTTTACTTATTTTTGAGACAGAGAGAGAGAGAGAGAGAGAGAGAGAGAAAGCAGGGGAGGGGCAGAGAGAGAGGGAGACACAGAATCCAAAGTAAGTTCCAGGCTCTGAGCTGACAGCACAGATTCCTATGTGGGCCTCGAACTCACAAACTGTGAGATCATGACCTAAGCTGAAGTCAGATGCTTACCCCACGGAGCCACCCAGGCACCCTGAAAAATTACCTTTTAGTTCAGGGCAGCACTGGTCTGGAGCCCAGATGAGATTTGTAGGAAGAGCTCCCCAGGTTCTCCAGCAAGACCCCCAGGAAGAGTGAAGATGAGACTGCTAGGTAGCCAGGAGGCACCACTGGGCTCTGGCCAACCTTGAAGACAAGCCAGAGGACAAGTTACAGGCAGCAGAAACAGCAGACCTTAGGAAACAGCAACTAGGTGCACAGTGACAAGGTCCTGCAGACCAGGGAGCTAGGGGATGTCATGCTTGGGACTTCTGACCCGTCCTACCATGAGGATGCAAAGTTTTGGAATGATAGCCCAACCCCATGTATATTCATGTATTCAGATGCCATCTTGGGGAGCAGCCAGGAAGTGAGGTGGAAGACGAAGGAATCACTAAGTACCTTTATCTAGAAAGGTGGAGCATTAAACCAGGGGACTCTAAATGGTTGCATTGGGCCACGGTTTAGACCAGATTGGACTTTTAGTTATTTTTCTCCTTGCTACGCAGCAGTTGAAAGTTGACCAAAGGTGTTTGTTTACAAATACCAATTTTCTTTTTACTCATCTGATAATAAAAGTGAGTAAATTACAACCTCAAAATATGATTGTCAATAACCCTCTATATAGTTAGTTATATTTGAAAACTTCTGGCCGTTTTGGGATGGTGGGAAGATGGTGGGCTGTAGCCTCACATAGATCTAGGTTTGCTCTTGGCCCTTGCATTCTGCTCCCTCCCTGTGGGAACTTGAGCAAGTCACTTAACATCTCTGAGTCACGGTTGTCTGTAAAATGGATTTAATACTGCTGACTAGAGTCTTGGTCTGAAATTAAGTGGTGTCTGAATGTAGAGTTGCCCAACGCAGGCTTGTCATGCGGTAAATGCTCGACAAATGTCAATTTTCTTTTCTTCCCACACTGAAAAATTTGCACATTGACAAACTGTTTTCTAGTGAATTGACTCCAATTAACTACCAATAAATTGACTTTAGTGTTTGATGGAATCAAACACGTTAAAATATTGACAAGTAAGATGCTATTTTTTATTTTAATCCAGTTCCAACTATGACCTGTAGATGTCTCTGTGAATCTTCCTCTGTACCCAGCTATGACTAAAGGTACAGAAGACAGCTCAGCCATTTGTGTTAATGATTATTCATAAAGCACAGAGGTTGGTGCCTGAGGAAGGAGAGCACTGGTCACTCTGTCTGTCCACTTAACTTCCTCTGTCCCCCGCTCCAGGGTGCAATGAGACTTTCCTCAAATCCCTTTGTCCTGCATCCACTCTCAGCCTTAGAGTGGGAGTGTAACTCAGAGCACAGGACTTGGGGTGGAGCAGCCAAGTTCTTGGTGCCTTTCTGATGTTCCTCCAGCTCCTGTTTAAAGCTGTCATGTGTGGCATTGACCACATGTGGGAAGCTGTTCTCTTGCAACGGACAGGATTTGACTTGCGTGTTGATTCAGGTAACACCAGCTGAGTAAGGAAGGGCTTCTGCCACGTCTCCCTATTTGGGACAAAACATTTAGCATTTGTTTCAACTCAGCCACGCAACTCACAGCACAAGAAATAACCATTGAAAGGTGAGGGAGAGAGGATTTAGGAAATCATTTGCACGATTATTTTTAAATGACATTTTGTACTCCATGAAAATAGGATTCCTTAGGACCCCATGAAATGGACATAAATACATGTTCCTGGTTTAATGGGCCTGGCCTTTCCTGGGCTGTGTTTTATGTGGCACAAGAGGCTTCTAGTGACTAACGCAATATGGGGCAGTGGTGGGTGAGCAAAGAGAGGAAGGGATGGATCTCCCATCTGCATTTTATTTCATTTTGAAGAAGACGAAATGAAGATTTGCTTTATTCTAGGGTCAGGGCCCTGTGCTTTCTTCTTGACAAATGATTGAGACAATTTGAGTGGAACTGAGTTTGGCATTTTACTTTCTGGATTTCCTCGGCCTCTTTCTGTCTTCTCTTCAGTCCCCTGGAGCGTTGGACTGCCTGGTCTTCTCAAGCAACCCTGAGGGGATTGTGAGCTGGGCTCCTTTCCTCATGGAGTCCCAGGCGTCTGCTCTGTCCTCCCTGCTGTCGGTCTCTGTGCACAGTGGTGAGTACGGAGGGATTCACAGAGGAGAGTGAGACAGAATCTGTGAGTCCACTTGCCTTCGGTGGAGGATGATCTCATCTGCTTGGAGACATGAGTGGAAGCTGTTAACCCCACAGGGTATGTTGGGGCTAAGGTACCTGAAGTCAGTCAGGGGATGAGAGGGAAAGAGACGTAATGCTTGCAAATGTGATGAGTAAGAGGATGTTAGGTCCGGTTGTAGCTCTGGAGCCAAGGGAGGGGCAGAACCTGGACTCAAGGTCACAGCCTTTGGTGGGCTTGGCTGGGGCTTGCTCTCCATAGGTGTCCTGTGTGTAGGCTACTGTCTGCTCAGAATGCTCCTGGGTTATGCCTGTTGCTCGGGGGCAGTTATCCATAGCACCCCCTTTTACTCTCAAAAGAGTCCCTATTTGGATGCTAAATTACATTGTCAGCCTGCCTGTTCACCTCCCTAGATATTGTGTCAGCATTTCTAAGAGGGTACTATGCTTGTCCGTGCAGTAAAACATAAACATAGAGCTTCGAAAGGACCAAGAAGCTGGTCTAGACAGGTCAAGAGCTTTCCGTGAGAGGAAGCGGGCTTCCTAGGTCCTACTATGCGTTCAGTTTTAATTGTATCCAAATTTCTTTTGATCCTTTTTTCTTTCCTTCTGGCTAAAAAAGGTAGTTTTGGAAATCAGTATTATACCGTAAACTGCTTTCTTACTAGACAGCATATTTAATTATTTCTCTATTAATGGAGAGTCATGATGTTTCTAGTCTATGACCACTACAAACAACGCATATGCATACACATTCTAGTTTACCGTATTTGTTGCCCCATCTGTAAATGAAGAAATCGTAGGATTGGTGGGGGGGGGGGGGGGTGGGGATTCAATGAGATAATGCTTATAAGAGCACTTAATATAGTACCTGGTACAGAGCAAATGTTCAGTAAAATTGTCTGTCATAATTATTTAAATATGGATTTCATAAATTATTTTTCCTTCTCTCAGAGAGGTTCATCCCTGGGCCTTCTGACTAGTGGAAATGGTGAACCTATGCCCTTTCAAGGTCACAGGCAGGACCATGGCATGTCTACATAAATTGCCCTCCAAAAGCTTCACTCAGAACCTCACTGAGGGTTCCTGGTGAGGCCTCCAAAGTTCATGTGGTCTAGCTCCGCCTCAGTTCCCAATTTCAAAGTGGCTCTGATGATTTATTCATTTCTGCAGGGGACAAAATACATTTGAATGTTGTCACTGAGATGTTAGACTTCTCTCTCATCTCGAAAGTATAAACTTCAAAACATCCACAGAAGTGGCTGGGAGACATGGGAGGATGGATGTGCTCCTGGCAAAGGCTCCTGAGCAGGGTGAGGCTGAAGGAGTGGGCCTGCCTCTCCTGTGACGGGAGGTTTGTTTGGAGGGACTCCTGTGGAGACGCGGGTGGCAAGTGGCAGGGTAAAGAGCTGCCTCAACTTTCATGTTTGGAACATGTTTTTCAGATGTCCTTCCCAGCCAGAAGTTATCAATATGACAAAGGGACACCTGTCTGACCTCAAAGGAAGATGACCTCCTGTCCCCTTGATATCTCTCTTACAGTCCAGGGCTTCCAAAAGAGCCATCTCTGGATGCAAACAGATTTTCTCTGTGATGCCTTTTTTTTTTTCCTTTAAGCTTTGAACAATGTGGCAAAAGATAGAAAAGGAAGCTTTTGCTCCAAATGGACAAGGTTTACTAGAAGAAAAAAAGATCTAAAAAGCTTCTCCGCCACCTGTCCTGGTAAGGTGCAGAGAGGGCTTAACATCATATGAGAAAGCTTATCAGATAAAAACTCGGTTTGTCAGAATTTTCTCCCTAGTTCCCATCCCACAGAGGCACATTCTGTAGGGTCTCTCCACTGACCGAAACCAAAATGCAACAAGGCCAACTAACTCCAAACAGGGTGGGTAGGCCTGAGAGTTTACGGAGCTATTAAAAACTAAGAGAAGATGCTGATTCTACCCAACAAAGAAACTGGAAACATTTCAGGAGTCGGGGCGGCGGGGGAAGAGGAACAATGATTTAAGACTTATTACCCATGTTCAATTCTGCCTATGTTCGGAAGACTTATGAAATTAAAAAAATGAAAATATAGAACGCATTTTAATGAAAACAAATTAGTATGTGGTTACTGTGTGCCGACTTAGTGCAAAGCCTCTATTTTTCAGGGCCACAGGAGTGACAGATGGTACTATTACAGACTGAATGTTATATCCCCCCCACCCCCCCACCCCCCCACCCCCCCCACCCCCCACCCCCCCGCAAAGATCATATGCTAACATTCTAATCCCCTATGTGATTGTATTAGGAGGTGGGGCTTCAGGGAGGTAATTAAGTCCTGAAGGTGGAACCATCATGGATGGCATTAGTGCCCTTATTTAAAATAATTTTTTTAAATGTTTATTTATTTATTTATTTATTTATTTAAAAAAATTTTTTTTCAACGTTTATTTATTTTTGGGACAGAGAGAGACAGAGCACGAACGGGGGAGGGGCAGAGAGAGAGGGAGACACAGAATCAGAAACAGGCTCCAGGCTCTGAGCCATCAGCCCAGAGCCTGACGCGGGGCTCGACCTCACGGACCGCGAGATCGTGACCTGGCTGAAGTCGGACGCTTAACCGACTGCGCCACCCAGGCGCCCCTAAATGTTTATTTATTTTTGAGAGAGAGAGACAGACTGTGAGCAGGGGAGGGGCAGAGAAAGAGGGAGACACAGAATCCGAAGCAGGCTCTGGGCTCTGAGCTGTCAGCACAGACACCGACGCGGGGCTGGAACCTACAAACTGTGAGACCATGACCTAAGCTGAAGTTGGACACTTAACCAACTGAGCCACCCAGGCGTCCCTCATTAGTGACCTTATTAAGATGAGACATGAGAGCTTGCTCCCTCTCCTCCCCACCATATGGGGGCACAACAGCAAGAAGACAAGTCACCTGCAACCCAGGACGAAGGTTCTCACCAGATACTGGATTTGCTGGCACCTGATCTTTGACTTCTAGCCTCCAGAACTGAGAAGTGTTTGCTGTTCCAGCTACCAGTCTGTAGTAATTTGTTAGAGTAGCCCAAACTAAGACGGCACAGATGAATTAAATCCACCGACACCCACAACAAACATTGAATTTTGGCTTTTAGTTTTAATTTTCTTCTCAGCCAGAGACTCTAACACAAGTAAGCCAAACCACTCTGAATTTCAGAAACTTTCTTTTCTATCTCTGTCATAGGGAGTTATGCAAATGGCTATTGAAAAATGTGAGCAAAGGGAGAGGCAACAAGACTCATCTGACCACACTGTAGATACCTGTGGAAAGCGGGGGTGACACCAGCTCAGGGTGAGAGAAAAATTGCAAATTGGGCTCTTAGCCTTACCTTTGCCTGAAGGGGGATGGGGACCGACTTGGTAGGGGCCAGGCACTGGGACAGTTGCAATATATACATTTGTACTTAATCCTCACAACAGCCCAGTGAAGTAGAAATTCGTATCTCTGTCTTACAGAAGAAATTAGAGTTCTAAGTATCACGGTCAAAGCCACACATCTAGAAGTGGTGGGACCAATATTTGAACAAAGAAGAACTGAGCTTCTTCTATTTGCTCTGTAATTTGAACTGACAGATGGTTCTGAAAGGTTCTGCAGGGTGGGAGCCAGAACTGGTGCTCGGGCAAACCAAAGCCACAGGACCTCTGGCATCATGGTGTAGGAATTAGCAAAAGAATTAGCTTTGTTAGGCAGGAACAAATCATACGCAGAGAGGAGGAGAGACCAGAGGCTGCTGAGGGAAAGGTTTACGTGCAGGATTTACAACTCCAGATGCACGAATCTCCTGCCCAGACCCACTAATGAAAATTGCCAGCAATTTTTGTAGAGCTCCCCTTGTGATTCTGTTGTGTGACAGTTGAGCGTCCTGAAGTAGCATAAAGTAGGATTCTGTTCCTTGCCATTTTACAATCCCATGCTGGCGCTTTGTGCTTTCTACTACAGTTTATTATATTTCCTAAGCATAGAAATATAGCAGTTAATTCAGGAGCAAGATAACAAAGAGAAAGGGAATGCAAAGAAGGAATCTGAGGCAATGGCTTATCTCCTCCCAGACCAAGTAAACTGACATTTTTGCAGATATTTTTGTTCAACACTATCAGAGTTTGCTGAAGGAATGTAAAATCTCTTCTCCTGGATGGTTGCAAATAGGATATATTGCCACCTGCCAGCAGGACTCTGTCTTTTTGGAACATTCTTCAGAAAATCTAAACTAATCCTTAATGCTTGGGAAATGTGAATTTGTCTTTAAAAAAATTTTTTTAAAATGCAGTCAAGTATCAAGTCTGACCTCAAGGTGGGTGCAGAGGGGCAGAGGTGTACTCAGTGTCTTGGTGGCATTCAGGCAAAACATACTTAACAGCTGTAAAGAAACCAAGAAGAGAGGGCTAGGAAGACCATAAGTGAACATAAGCTATCAGTGGTTTTGTCCTTTTCATGGCTTCTATCAATTTAAAAAATCTTTTCAGGCACAAAACCTTCTTTTCTTGGTAGGATAAAAATACAGTACTCACATTCCAAACAAGGCGCTCTAAATAAATTAAAAAATAATAATAAACATAGTGAAGCACAAACCATTAGAAAACCGTCTTTGTCCCTTGACCCATACTTTGCTTTAAATTGGATATTTTGTGATTTAGGGGACAATTAGGTGGTTTATGAATTTCCCAGATCTTTGTTGTGATGGGCTGTGGAACAGAAAATGATCTATCTAAGTTAAGGTCAGTACAGGTCTTACAGGTCTTATAGGTGAAGGATCCTTGAGCTTTAAAAGATGAGAAGTTGAGTATAGAAGAGTCTAGTCAGTTCATTCTGCCATCCATTGGGAACAGTGGCAAAATACTCATTAGTAAGAGAAGTTGAAAAATTTGAATTTTCAAATTTGAAGTATGATTTCAGGTTTTGGTGTTTTGTCAGGTACTTAGTGAATATACCAATGAGGATAAGGGAACATCCACTTATTCAAAATATTATTCATAGAACAACTCGTCCATGCCAGGCACTGTGCTCAGCACTGAAAAGGAGAGAGCCCTCGCCTTCGTGGTCTGTTTTATTCTCTCCAGGATTCATTCTTTAGGACAATAGTCAGTTGTATTTTTCAGAACAAGCCTTTTACCCTTGAGTTATGTGCTGTCACTTATGGCCTGATACAGAGCTACGAATAGCTCTGAGGGTACCCTGCCTCAACCATCTATCCAGGAATACATCTGCTTCACCAAGTATCCAAAAATATGACTGAGGCTCCTGTTCAGAGTACTAAGTCTAGGGTTCATGATGGAATTTTCAATGCTGAAGAAGAGCTTAAATCTTAATTAGGTCTCCTTTGTGGTTAAAACAAAACAAAATTAAAATCAACCTATAAAGTTATCAAAGTACTTTGATAATAGTACTATACAATATAAAATCTATATTAGTCAAATTACCGTTCTCACTCATGGCCTATGAAGTTTATATATAAATTAAAAAAAAAAGTTTCCTGCCACTTAAAGTAAAGGCATAGTAAGAAATCAAACCAAAGCATATCTGGAAAAGCCTACCTGGTGACTCTTAGGATCCACAACTGACATGGAGTCAAAGAGGTCAGTGTGATATCTCAGCCTGCTAAAAAAAAAGTCACATTAATATCTGGGAGGGGTGCCTGTGTATGGGTGGAAGCAGGGTGCGACTGAGGGTTAGGGAGAGCAGCAATTATAGTCCTTCATCAAGTCAGGGGAAACCCAATAGAATTCGGGGCCATGTTTCCAACTTAAGAGATTTGCCTCGTCAGTTTTTCAAGAACATTGTCTAAGTTGTGGCTTGTTTATTTATATCTTGGATTTATGGATCAGCTTTCCTCCAGAAGGGCTCTCTGCTAAATTTGAACATAGTTTAGATTTCTTCTTCCTGTCAAGTCTCCTACCTCAAAAGAGAGCCTTGTTGTCCTGCTGTGTGTAATGATGGCATTTGTAACCCCATTTGACACGTACATTTATTGTTGCATATTCATGCATGTTTTTTGGACGAAAATTGAGAAGAGATTGACAACAATTTTCTGGTGGACACAATGTGTTCTTTCTTGCTCTGTAATGTGTTTTTCCATTTGCTCCCTGCTCCGCCTCTTGGGGAAGATTATTTTCCTTTCTCATCACCTGTGTTTCCTTCTCGGCCTTTCTGGCTGCTCATCTGGGCTGTTTTCTACCTTGCAAACGTTTAAACAACTCACAAATTCAAACTTCTCTGGTCACAATTTTGAAATCACAAATTAAATGGGTCTGTTAGCTCAATAAACTCTCTTCACTTTAAAAAAAAAAAGTAAAAATAAAAAAGGATTAACAGGCACCTGGAAGAGAGCTTTGTATCTTGGCAAGAAAAGATTAGGCTTTTCTCAAAGGCATCATGGGATTTAGTGAAGAAAAGATGCTATAGAACTGGCCAAATATTAATAATAAGATGGCCAAAGCCATCCTAATTATTTGTATGTGTCCATGCATGTTTGTGGGCCCAGAGAGAGCTAGTAGTTAGGGGACCTTGAACTATAGTTCACAGGACTCTGCTCTGCTGTGTGGATGCAGCTGCCAGTAAGACTCTTCCTCTGTAATGATTTCCCACTCCTCTTTACAGAAGGTAAACTTCTAGGCTTTTAGACTTCTAGAATATTGGAGACTTCTAGAACATTCTGTGGTTGGGTTACCATTCTATAAGTTAAATACCATGTGTGCTCATGCTTGGGAGAGAATTGGTCGCCACCCTGCCAAATGCTTAACTTTCATTTTCTTTACTAGATTTACATGAGTTTCTGAGAACAATGGGAACCTCCAGGAGGGAGCCACTTGCCTTGTGAAAATGTCACTCCTTACTTCTACATGGGAAGCCTGGGCCATCCAGGCTCTTGCAAGCCTTTTGACACCAAGCCTTCTGTGTCCTCCTGGTAGCAGGTACATTCAAGCTGAATCTGCAAGTGGGCCAAATCAGTAGAAGAGCAAAGTCCACAGAAGCTGATTCCTCAAGAAAAGGGTTACTGAGTGGGATATGTTTTGTCTTTATATCCCTAGCGCCTAGCATAGTGCCTGGCATGGGATAGATACTTAAGAACAGTTTGCCAAATGGCTGAATGAATTTGAATGACTGCTTTCAATGGCATTGCCAATGAAGACAGTTGGCTTGACTGCCTTGTGGCAAAAAGAGGGCCTTTTGAGAGAATCCTAGGCCTCATTAATCTATCTATACAGTTAACAAATACAGGTGAGTACTTCTTATATGTCACTGAGCACTTTTTTGAAATCACCTGGTTCATTTGTACTCTCCACCTACCCAACTGGGCCTAGAATGTAAGTTTCAAGAGAGAAGGGACATTGTTTGTCCTGTCCATGGCTCTACCTTTAGCTCTTAGAATGGTGCTTACGGACAGAGAGGAGCCCTCAAAATGTGACAGAATTTTCTGCTGACTAGTATTGCCCAAGTTGCAAATGGCTCCAAATCATTCCATGTACTGAAACCAAGTGGTGGCTTGGGGAGGTGACTCTTGTGTTGGGCTTGGGATCTTCTGTCACAGGCCACATTTTCATCTGCTGATGAGCCTGGCTTCCACCCCTGTCCAGGTTCTGAGCTGACCTGCATCCCATACCAGCTCACTGGATTGGAGCAGGTATACAAATTCTGCGGGTTCTCCATATTTTCTCAAAGTTCAGTTTTTAAGATATAGAGTCTAGCATTCCTTTGTTTTAGTCACTTCTGTTCTTATCATATTTCAAAAAATCCATAAAATGCCAGAGTTCAAAGGTGCAACTTCTCTCAAGTAGAAAAATGCTTGACTAATGTCTTTGACAAAACCGTTTTCTCTGTGCCGCTGGGTTAGGATGGGTCTCATAAACCTCCCAGACTTCAGGCTCAAAAAGAATAACTTCCAGACTGCAGGCTGCCTGCAAGATTTCCCCAGGCCTCTGGAATGTCCTTTATTTTATAGTTGCTTCCTCAGTCTCAATTATGAACCTACTTTCCGTGACAGAGAGGGAGAAGCTAAGAGGGTGAAAGATATTTGCATAAAATGCCATGGTTTACAAAACTATTTCATATGTTATCTTTTAAAAATCTTTGCCATTAAACCGTGAAATATGTGTCATCCCAATTTTAGAGATGAGGAAATAGGGGCTGACCGAGGTTAAATAAGGCATTGACCATTATGTTAGATGTTATTTGAGCCCAAGTCTCTTAAATATGACCCTCCATGTCTTTCTACTCCTAAGTATGTCATAAATGAGTCTCCAAA
Organism: Leopardus geoffroyi; assembly: GCF_018350155.1. NCBI lineage: Eukaryota > Metazoa > Chordata > Mammalia > Carnivora > Felidae > Leopardus > Leopardus geoffroyi. Next base: position 67,818,974 of record NC_059337.1, on the reverse strand, counting down.
GTTTCCTAGGTTTTTTGTTTGTTTCCTGGTTACTCCCCTGTGGATATTGTGGTTCCCCAAATTTGTTAAGCTGGTTCACATCTTTAGGCCTCTATACATTGCCATGCCCTCTGCCTAGAAGAACTTGACCTCTCCTTTATTAAATTGTTTAGATAACTCCTGTTTATCGCCCCCGCCAAATCTGAGCTCAAGACATGAGAGCACAAGGCTGAGTCAGCCGTGGAATCACACTGTCTGGGTGCAAATTTTGGTGGTGCCATTTACTCGCTGTTAAACCTGGTGTGGTAGCTTAACCTCTCAGTCCTTAGTTTTTCCATCTATATGATGGGGAAATTTTTAATGTTTATCTTCAAGGGCTGGCAAATAAGGAATGTAAATACCACACTGCTTAGAGAGTATTCAGTTTGCTGCTGCTCCCTCACCCTCCAATTTTATTTATTTATTTATTTATTTATTCATTCATTCATTTATTTATTAAAGTTTATTTATTTATTTTGAGCATAAAGGCTGGGGAGGGGTAGAGAGAGAGAGAGAGAGAGACAGACAGACAGAATCCCAAGCAGGCACCATGCTGTCAGCACAGAGCCTGACTCAGTGCTCGAACTCATGAACCATGAGATCATGACCTCAGCCGAGATCAAGAGTCGGACGCTTAATCAACTGAGGCACTGAGAGGTGCCTCAAATTTAGAATCATATTACCAATCTCCCCTGCTTCTCTAAAATTGCTTCTTTTTAAAAAACATTTTTTTTCTTAATGTTTTTATTTATTTTTGAGACTGAGAGAGACAGAGCATGAGCAGGGGAGGGGCAGAGAGAGGGGGAGACACAGAATCTGAAGCAGGTGCGGGTTCTGGGCTGTCAGCACAGAGCCTGACATGGGGCTCGAACTCACAGAGTGTGAGATCATTACCTGAGCTGAAGTCTGATGCTTAACCCACTGAGCCACCCAGGCACCCCTCTCTAAAACTGCTTCTTGATCATCCTGGAGTTTCCAAAATATCACCCATCCACGGAGAGAGGGAAATGGAGAGAACTGAGGGCAGGGGGGCAGGGAAGAGAGAAGAGTATAGAGTAAATAGAGAAAAACATCAGATATGGAGAAAACTTTGCCAGCTGAAGGGAAAGAAAGAATATTAAAATAAATGTATCAGTGTAGTTCTGGGAAGGATTGGGGAAAGTAGAAGAGAAAAATAGCTAAAAATGACACCGCCTGTCCTGGCAGACATGTCCTGGCTCAGAAGCATCTGCTCTGCATCCAGGAACCAGCATAGGGGTCTGGAACCCAACACAGCAGCTCCGAGGGAAAAGGAAAATATGAGAAGAGCTGGCTTGAGATGGAAGGAGGATGACAGGAATCATCTTTGTATAAATCCAAGTGGCAGTTGAGATGTATTTATGTTTTCAGGAATTAGTGACTTTTGCGTTTTTGAAAAAAAAAAAGGACAACACGTTTTTTTATACACTTCTTTTGCTTAGCAACAAGACCCACAAAAGGCATGTGTTCAGCCAGGATGTCAGTTGCTCAGCTCATTAAAATATTAAGTGAAACATTGATGACAATTACATAGCACAAGCCTTTTTGTCTGCCAAAGTGTGCCTTTCAGTGCATAACAAAGTAGGTCAAAAGTTTGTTTTGTTATTTTATTGTTTCTTTTTATCTTAGACTTTTGATGGAGTTTCCTTTTAGTAGGTAAAATGGTTGTCAAGTTTGGTGGAGATAATTTGAGGACAGGGACACTTCAATGACTTAGATATCTACTTCTGGATGACAACGAAAGGCTCCCTGAACTTCTCTCTGAGATGTCATCTATTTAAGAAAGATTTCTTTGGGCCTCTGTATCCTAGGTCTTGTGTTGGAAATACAGTACTGAACAAGATAGATACCAACCTCATCCTCATAATGATACCTTTAGCTCCTACTCAAGTCTGTTTATCTGGGCAATACCTTATGTTCAAAGCTCTCTCCCAAACACATAAAACATACACTTCTTAAGTCTTCCTCTGCCAAATTCTGCTATGAGAATTGAGTGTTGGTAGTCACTGAGATATTGATGGGAAAGGACAGTTATGTAAGTTACCTTCCCGTTGGCATTTGTATTCGGAATATATAAAAGTATACTCCTAGAATTACACAAAGCTTTAACACACAGGACCGATTTCTTCAAGTGGGGCTTCAGGCATACATGCTTTCATTTATGTGGTACTCCCATGGGCGTACCCTTATTGTGATGCGTATAACATAGAGTTAGCATTTATGGAGTGCATACTAAGTACCAAGGAGTGTGTTAAACATTTTCAATGAACAAAATCATTTCATCTTTAAATTCTATAAGATGTGAAGAACTGCAAGGGATCTGAGATTTTGCTTTATTGGCAAACTTCTGAGGCCTGGCAGAAGACATAAGCCTCCTGAGAACGAGACAAAGGGCTTTATCACTCATGACTCAGGCTAAAGCATGAGTTTCAGCATATTTGTATAGTTCTTCTGGCCCCGCAGTTCCATGGAGATGCCAGCATACACAGTGGTCTGTGTTGTAGGAGCCCTAAGAGGAGCCCTAAGCTTAGTAAACTTAAATCTTTTATCATAGACAGTAAGTATGCCTGCCCTTTGCTTTGAGGGAGACACTATTTCTGTGTCCCAAGGCTGTTTGCTATACAAAATCCTCAAGAAGGTAGCCTAGAACAGAGGGCAGTCAGTGTCTCCATAAGATATGTAGCAATACGAGAGACTTATGGAGAACTTATGTACCAAAAATAGACACTGTGAGCATCCTCATATTACACTAATGAGTCTGAGACTTAGGGAGGGTAAGTGACTTGCTTAAGGTCATTAAATTAGTACACATGTGACTAGCATTTGAACTAAGCAGTCTGATTCCAGAACACATGCTCTGCATGAGTAGTGTTTTAGTTTACGTCTCCTGGAAGCTGAATTTGTGGGTGTGCCTAGGAGGTATTTGGGTACACACCAAAAGCTACACTTGTCTGGATGGCACCTCTTACCCGCTTATTAATTTTCACGTTTTAAACCATCATGCCACTGAATTAAATCTGATGTGTACACAGATAGGAGTTTTGTGTTACAAAAAAGGTTGACCACCTCTACCTTGGTTGAGTTTGGGTAAATTGCTTAACTTCTTTGATTCTCTATAAAATAGAAATGACAATTCTTTCCTTTCCATCAGTATTTCTACATAAAATCAAACAAAAACCTCCTTTGACCTTACATTTCTATTCTGTTATCACCCTATGTCCTACTTTTCTTTCATAGCAAAACTTCCTAAGAATTGTCTCACTGTTGTCTCTACTTTTCCATCTTCCCTTGACCCTATAACAGTGTGACTTCTATTCTTATGACTTCCATGCATATTATTTTCACTAAGGTTACCAATGAGTGCCTTCTGGATAAAACCAAAGAACATTTCTCAGTTATCTCTCAGCAAAATCCAACATTGTCAATCACTTTCTCCTTGAAACACTCTTTTCCTTTAACATTTATTCATTTTTGAGAGAGAGATGGAGTGTGAGGGGGGAGGGGCAGAGAGAGAGGGAGACACAGAATCTGAAGCAGGCTCCAGGCTCTGTGCTTTGGCACAGGGCTCAAACCCACAAATTGTCAGATCATGACCTGAGATGAAGTTGGATGCTTAACCGACTGAGCCACTCAGGTGCCCCAAACACTTTTTTCCTTTAGTTTCCAAAAATTTGCCTTCTACCTTCTTGTTGCTTCATTCTCTGTTTCCTGTGGAGCCCTTCTTCTCCTTGCCCTTTGCATGTGTTGTCCCACAAGGTTCTATTCTAGAGCCTCTCTTTCTTTGTCTACAAATCTTTTCTATATCTTATGTATTTTCATGTTTTCAAGTACCACCAACCACATATGCTGGTGAATCCTCTATGTTTATCTTTAGGCCGTACTTTTTCTGAGATTCAAATCCACATACGCAACTGTATCCCAATTATTTCCACTTGCTTATCTGACAAGCATATCCCACAACATGTCCAATAAAACTCATTATCCTTCTGCCCATATTAGTTCTTCTGTATTAATGATGGAATCTCCATCCACTCAGTAGCTCAAGCCACTCAGTAGCTCAAGCCTGGACATAATCCTTTCCCTTTCCTTTACCCTCATCTCTCATAGTCAACCAACCACGTCTTGTTGAGTATTTCTTAAATACCTTTCTTCTCCATGTCAATGGCCATTTTCTAAATTAGACCACCATCATCTCTCATCTCAATTACTACAACATTCTCCTCATCAACCTCATTGATTAGGCTTGCTGGCATTCTTCAACTACAACTGAACTGATCACATCATTTGCTTGATTATAATCTTTCAATAGGTTTACACTGTCCTCCAGCTCAAGTTCAAGCTATTTACAATGAGCCTTTGTGATGTGGAGTCTGCTCACCTCTCCAGCCTCACCCTTCCCTCTCCCTGTTGTGTCTCCCATACACTTTATGCTCCATTGAAACAGAGCTTCTTCCGGTTCCTCAGGTGGGCCATGCCCTTTCTCACCCTGGGCCCGTGTGTACTTGTGATCCTCTTAGCTGGAAAAGCGCTTCCCACACTTTTCACTCGTTTACATCTATATCTGATCTATAAAGCTCCTGCTAAGTGTACTCCCTGTATGCTCTGCTCTGTATTTACCCGATCATCACATTTGCTACATTTGCTGCACTATAACTGTCCATTTATCAGTATCTCCCACTACAATAAACTCTGTGAAAGCAGGGGCCTTGTTTGTTTCACAGGTATTCCCTGTTCTTAGCAGAGCCCGGCACATAGTAAGAACGCAATCCACATTATTTATCGAATAAGCAAATGTATGGAAATCACACATTAGCTTGTTTAATAAGTGCTTCTCTTTAGCCAGAATTAATAATAGAACATTAGAATTTTTAAAGTGTTGGGATTACCATGGGTGTGATCTACACCATTGTTTTCTGTCAGTATTTAGGAGCCCTGTAGCCCCACTGGGGGAACTTAGTGACTTTCAAAATGGAAGGAGGGGAGGGAGGGAGGACAGAATGGTGAGAGAGACTCAATGGGCAGAACTCTGGGTCCCTGCATGGATTTAACCAGGGAAGCTCAGAATTTTTTTTGTTTTATGCACTGGGGTGGCATATTATATTTTATATGGGGGGGAAGGAAGGAAAAAATGAAACAAAAACCTTGCTATAAGTAGACTATCAAAACATGTCTTATTTTAAAGATGGTTCTATAGTTACATAAGGAAACCATTAAACATTTGCTTTAAAAGATATAATAAAGGCAGGAGCGCGTGGGTGGCTCAGTCAGTTGAACATCCAACTTCGGCTTGGGTCATGATCTTATGGTTCATGAATTCGAGTCCCACATTGGGCTCACTGCTGTCAGCACAGCGCCCACTTTGGATCGTTTATCCCAGTCTCTCCCTGCCTCTCCCCTGCTCACACTCTCTTTCTGTCTCAAAAATAAATAAACATTAAAAAAATAAAAGGTATAATGAAGGCAGATATTGTGGTCACTACAGCAAAGGATATACTGGTATTACCAAGAAAGGGTATATTGTCCTCTTAAAAACTCTCCTGATATGATCGGGTTGTATATCCATGGCTTTATGTCTCTTAAATCAATTAAATTAAATCATACTACCAACTGACATCTGATTATTAACAAGACTGAGAATTTTCTTTACCATTACGTTCCTTTCTGGGTATTTCTATTGTTTTAGAAAACTGTACCTGCATACAGTAGGACTTTTTGCTGAGCAGACAAGGAGAAACCTAGACAATCAGACTTTTAAAAATTAAATTAAACCTAGTACTAGTAATTTGCAATACTAATCTGCTACTTCTGCTGATGCTTGGACAGGGGTTTTGTACATTATATTTCCCTAGTGAAATTCTGCCTATATCTTCATGTCCCACTTTCCTAACATTGGAGATGGCAACATGTTAGACAAAACTATTACTGCTGTGAGAGAAGTTTTAGGAGACAAATATTTTTCTATCATTCATTCAAAAATATTTTTTGAGTCTGCTATGTGCCAAGCACCTGCAACATTTTCTAGTGTTTGGAGATATATGAATGGAACAAAAAAATAAGGCTCCTGCTGTTATAAAGCTTATATTGTGATGGAGGAGAGAGAGACAGTAAATAAGGAAACAAATAAACAACATAATTTTGAAAAGCAATGAGCTGTATGAAGCCAGAAAAATGATAATGTGCTGGGGATTGGCATTCTGGGAGGGTGGGGGTGCAGTGGGACTGCCGGAGCCAAGTGGCCTCTGAGCTGAGCTGAGTGATGGGAAGGAACCATCCATGTGAGGAAATAAGGACAGAGCCTTCCAACTGAAGGGAGCAGTGACAGAAAATGTCCACCCGGTGCGTCTCCCAGAGGTCCTCTAGTGGCCAGAGCCTGAGGTGGAAGAGAGGTGCCAGGCCTCCCTAGGCCTCTTCAAACACCCGGGACACATGGTTTGCTGGGAAGGCCCACAATTGCCCACATATGTAGGAACATCATGGAAAAATGAGTGAAGAAACAAAGAGGAGGAGAGTTACCTGAGTTCTTTTAGAAGGAATTATGTGTTTTGGTAAAATGTCTATCTTTTCATTTTAAGACATAAAACCAAAATAATCTTAAAAATGAGGGGCGCCTGGGTGGCTCAGTCGGTGAAGCAACCGGACCCACCAACTCTTGGTTTCGGCCCAGGTCGAGATCTCCCTGGCTGGTGAGTCCCCACATCAGGCTCTGTGCTGACAGACGGGAGCCTGCTTGGGATTCTGTCTCTCTCTCTCTCTCTCTCTCTCTCTCTCTCTCTGTGCCCCTCCTGCACGTGTCCTCTCTCTCACTCAAAGTAAATAAAGAAACTTAAAACAAAAACAAAAACAAAAACAAAAACAAAAACAAAAACAAAAACAAAAACAATGAAATCCCCCAACAACAAAAAATGCCCCTAAATATTATGGGAATTTAATTGGAACCTGTGCTCATCTCACTTGGCCACTAGAGAGCAGCATTGCCCATCAAATGTATGGGAAGGAAGTCGCTTCAGACTGCCGTTTAGAGGGAGAAAATCAATCCCACAAGTACGTCTCTTCTCCCATCTCGGTTTCCCGTTTTTAACTCAATCTTCCCCATAATCCACCCTTTAACTTCCTGCCATCCCCCTCTCCAAGAACACCATCTCATTGTTTTGGCTAAGCTTTATGTTGAGAGAAAAACCTCTGACTCACAGGGAAAGATAAAAGCAGCACATTTAACATGGTTGAAGTTGTTTTGATCCTAGTTTCAGGGTAGACTCTTTCTGGGCAACAATGGGAGTCTCCAGGGCCTCTGGGCAGTGGTTGGCTCATTCTGCCCAGTTCTGAAGCATCATACCCATTGTTTGCTGGGACAGTTTAGCATTTTTAGCCTAGGGAACAAGGAGCTTTGTTCCTTCTGTGTATTGTTAGATTGGTGGTCAGCTGGTAGGTTTAGTGGCCTCCTTGGGCTTAGGGACCTTGCTCCTTTCTTTCTGAGCAGCCCCAGCTCTGGCCACCAGCTGGCAGGTTTCTTGTTCTACATTTTAGCTTTCTTTTCAAATTGGGGACTTTTATGAAAACTATGCAGGAGAATTAGATCAACAAGGGAAAAAAAGAAGAGAAAGAACTGATAACATTTTACCTGTAGCAGCACAGGCAGAGTGAACATAAGATTTTTACACATGATGTAAGAATTGTATGCAAATGAAATGTGAGAATTTATATTATGGACCGTTTCCTTCTAAAGAAGGCTTTGAGGTGCACATCACGATGCATGCAGAGTAATTTATTCCTTCAGTACATATTGAGTGCACTCCATTTATATGGAAACCAGGGGTATATAGGTGAACAAGGCAGACATGGGTCATACTGGTATGCAGCTTCTTTTGTAATTAAATAAGGTATGGATGAGATCAGAAATCATACAAGAAAGTGTGTGTGTGTGTGTGTGTGTGTGTGTGTTGGGAGGTGATGCAGAGCTGGAAGAATCTTAAAGATCACCATCTCCAATATACCATCATTTTACAGAGGAGGAAATGGTGGTTCAGAAATATTGTGACTGATTCAGAGATGAAACAATTAGCTTATTTGAGCACTAAATTTCCTCTGAGCAAACTGGGAAACACTCTGGGTTACTCAGCTGTGAGCACTTGGTGAAAGGAAAGTGAAATGTCTGGAAAGGGGCGCCGTTAATTTACGGAGGAATAATCATATGGATTCTTATAGCATGGACATGGAGGCACAATGAAACATTCTTCAAATGACTACTTAAAATTTGACATAATGTAATCTAACGACGTAGGATAGAACCAAAAGAATCTGGAGAAATGTTTGACTGTTTTAAAGTCCAGCATTGAACAACCACTCAATGAATATGATTACTCAAACTCTTCCAATGAACCCACTCCCCCCATCAGGCTGTCTGACCCAATTGGCTTATGTATGTATGTATTTATTTATTTAATTTCTACTTTTTTAACGTTTATTTATTTTTGAGAGAGAAAGACAGCGAGCGAGCACGTGAACAGGGGAGGAGCAGAGAGAGAGAGAGGGAGACACAGAATCTGAAGCAGGCTCCAGGCTCTAAGCTGTCAGCACAGAGCCCGACGTGGGGCTCAAACTCACAATCCGTGAGATCATGACCTGAGCTGGAGTGGGATGCTTAACTGACTGAGCCTCCCAGGCACCTCAGCTTTTTTTTTCTAATAGCATGTTTCTGGGCCCTAAATTATGTGTTTGGGTACCTCAGGATCCACTTATTGCTTATGGAGACTTATCTTAAAGGAAAGAAATAGAAGGGAATACTACTGGTAAGAGAAAGAAACTGGGAGGTTGGAATGTGTTGTCTTACTTTCATCAGAACATAAACTCCTAAAGCTAGAAGCGTGTTTTGGATTTTTGGTTCTGCTGGTAGTACACGGTGTCCAATAAAAATTAACCCATCAATCAACAGGACAGAAAATCCTATCCTGCCAGAAGCAATGCCTCCTGTCTGCCCCCACAGAAAGCCAATTAGAGTGTTAGGATGTTGTAATGGATACCGAAGCCAAGGAAAGTGGGGGAAAAGATGCCCTGAAACATCAAATAAGAAATAAAACCAAATGGGAAAAAAATGGATGACAGGGAAGTATTCAGGGAAAGCTACTACCCGCTTCAGTCTCTCCCCTGGATGGTCTCTGTCAGTGTATCTTCAGTGTAATTGAGGTTTGACACGGTGGCATCTTGGATGCACCATTTCCCTCCCAGGAGATGCTCCTCAGGCAGGTCTAGGAGGCACCGTCCATCTTCCTAACAGCCCACCCCCAGGGTGCTCACTGCAGTCTTGCCATTTACCACCATCACCACCCTGGCTCAGCCTCACTGGGTCAGAAAACAAAAGAACAGTTCATCTGAGAAGGGATTAACAGGAAGCTGGTGAGAGAGGGAGAGAGAGAGAGAGACAGAGAGAGAGAGAGAGAGAGGCAGAGACAGAGAGCTGTTGACTTCAGAGAAGCAAGGGAAGGGAGGAGAGTGAGACAGGTGAACTGGGAATTCTTCCTGTCATCAGCCCTCCTGAGAATTGATTAAAGCCATGAAGCCTTTCTTCAGAACACAAACATGCATATGCACACAGTTTTGCATATAATTTCAGACTCTTCCTTACACACAAATACACCTTTTGTTTGAAAAACTTCAACTCTAGAAGCTATAAATTTCCAAATAATAACCAAGAAATTTTAAAAATTCTTCAATCGTGGCAACTTTTTTCATATTAAAGAATTTTCTTTTTCTAATTGTAGGTCTGTATGTTTCAAATGCATTGTTTTAGAAGCAGTTCCTTGAATAGAAAGAGTGATCAAAATGGACAATTAATAGGATAAAAACACTTCTTTTTCCTCATGTAGCAAAGCACACCTTATTTGAGGTGTCTACATATTCGTTTACCTGAAAGTAATTTTGTTTAGAAGAAAAAAGGCTTTATTACCAAATTCTACGGGAGCTCAGATCGAGTGATATTTGACTATTCATTACCCTTTCGGAGAAATAGAAACACAAAAGAAAACAAGTCTCATCAACGTATTAGGCTCCTGCATTCTCTGTCCTAAACGGAGGGGAACATCTTCAAATCCAATGAAAGCCATGCTAAGTACAAATTGTGTGTCTTCCGCTGCATTATCAGGTGAACACAAGGCTCACTCTGATCTCTTAAAGGCAGGTCTGTCCAGGTTTTGAAACCATGCAGAGGACAGGTTTGCACCTGAGGAGGGAGCACTGAGGCAGCTGTGCCTGGATGGCATGCAGCCAAAGACACAGCAGAAAGGCTCTTCACCTGCCCCATGACCACTCCTTCGCATGAGTCAGTGAGTGGGGCAGCAGAAGGGGCAGAGGTAACAGCTGGCAAAGAGAAAATGTGGGAGGAAGTGAGGGGAAATCAATAACACAGAGATGAAAAAATAATGTGCTCTCCATGCCATAAAGGAAAATCATGACGAAGGCCCAAGTTAACTCCCATAATGCTTCCAAGGATCAGAGAAATGACATTGTCAAAATACAACATTAGTTTTCTGAAGCCTACAGGCTGAATTTTATTTATTTAAAGTTAACTCCCATTTTAATACAAAAAAAGAGCACATATTCTACATCAAAGGGAGAAAAACTTTTCCTAATGTATCCATTTCTCTTCTGAAGTACACAAGCTGTCGCCATATAATGCTTTGTGGTGTTTTCTCAACTGTGCTTGCTTTTGCTTTGCATCAGGAAATGCATGGTAAACAGACTCAAGCCCGGCTCTGCTATTTCTCAATGCCAAAATGGCAACTGTTTGATTTTGTGTGTGTTTTTAAATGCATTGTTAGTTTTAACTAAGATCTGTATATGCCCTGTGAATACTGTTTCAAAGCAGGAGAGAGAGAGAGAGAGAGAGAGGGAATTTGAATCACATATAGGTATGAAATCAGTGGTTGGTAAACTGTGTAAAAGTGTGAACTACAAGTTGCCGAGTGGATTGGGCTGGGGTAGCTTCGGGGGCATAATTCAGTTTTCTGTAGTGATCATTTCATTCCCCTTGGACGTTCAGTTGATGGTTGCTTGGGTCTGGTCAGAACTTGACCTCTTGGTGAGGATAGCACTGCCTACAAGCTTTCTGGATATGATTACCATAGCTGTGAGAAAAGACCAAAATTACCATCTTTCTGGATTGCTGGTCTTCTCACCTTTCTTCAGATGCACTTGCTCATTTCTGAGTCTGAGCCTTAGCTAGATTTCTGTGTGTAAGGAAGTCAATTTTAGTAAAATATAGTGGGTAAGACCATGAACTCTGCAATCTGATAGCCTGGGTTCAACTCCCTCGTGTGACATTTACTAGCCATGAGATAAATTTCTGTACATCTCCATGCCTTAGTTTCCTCACCTAAAAATGGGGGTAAGATTACTTTCTTCACAGGATGTTAGGAGGAATAAATAAGTAATATATGAAAGTTGTTTAGACTAGTACCCAGGGAGTAAGTTTTTAGTACTTGCTGTAAATTCTTTATCATAAGTGATGGTGATTATTATTATTTTTCTGGTGACAGCATTACAGTTTTTTTTTCTCTGGGGAGCCACCTCTCTTCCCTAATCTTGTTTTGATATGGCTCAGATGGTGCTATCCCCACTTGCTTCTGTTCCAAAGCTGGAGACATAATCCAGACCTGGCCAATCAGTTAAGCCCAGTCTCCTTGCTACCATGATTGACTCAAGGATGGGAAACTGATATAAGTGGGTCCAATCAGAGTAAATCGTAGGAGTTTGTTTGGAACTATTAGAGAAGAGAAGTGGGTAAGACCATTACCGCTCTGTACGTGTACGACAAAAAAATGAGCTCATGGAGGAAGCCACTGCGATGAGACCCAACCATTGACTTTTGTGTTGAGTGGTTAATGGACTAAACTATAAACCTGTCAGCAACTAGGTGGAGTCAATCAGTCTGAGACAAAAGCCAGTGCGGAGGAAAGCAGAGCCAAGAGGGGGAGACAAACTAATTCAAATCATAGAACCCCATGACTCCAGCCATGTGGAAGCCCCATGACCACTCCTTCTGCATGAGTCAGTTGTACTGGCCTTCTGTCCTTGGGAACTGAAAGAGCCACACCACTAATCAGGCTTCCACAAGACACCTCTGGTCTCCTCTACCTATTCCAGTTAGATCCATCCCTCAGGACAGAGTGCAAAGCTCACCTCTTCTGGAAGTTATGCCTCGTTTTCTAAGTTCCCACAGCACTTACTATCTGTGCCATCTATTTAATACTTATTACCCGCATTAGGAAGTTTACCTTTGCAAATGCATTTACTGCATCTCTCCAATTCCATGGATTGGTTTCACGTTGGACTGTTTGGTGATCTCCATAACCACTATCGCATCTGGCATTTTGCAGCAAGTTTACCAGATATATGTTGTTTGAATTCCTTTTATCCTCTTATAGCCCTCAGAAATGGATTCTATACCTAGTACACAAAGGAATGTAAGTGGAGGACAACACGAAGTGAACTGGAGACGGGGTACTGTAGGGTCGTTACATGTAGAACATTTCAAGGGAAGAGTCCAACCCCTTGTCCTGTGTGAAGAGCACAGTAGAATGTGAACTTGTTTATATGCTTCCCGCCAGTCTGTAAGCCTCTTGGAGGAAGGACTGGGTCTATATTTTAAATGCTGTTCCCAGTACTTTACACAGTACCTGACATTTATTGTAGGTGCTCAATAAATGTTTATTGAACGGATACTGCAGTGCAGTAATAGTGCAGGGGGCTCAGCTCAATTACCTAACCTTTAGGAGCATGTAAAGGAAACGAAGTAAGAAAGGAATTGCTGCTTCTGTGAAGCCAACACCTTCCTCCCATTATTCTGAGCCCTTTCTACCATCACCTCATTTCTCCAAATCACAAGAATAAATAAAGCCATTCCTTAGGATGACTGATGAGGTGTAATGACAATAGCATGTTTGGAATTTCTTGGTCTGTGAGAAAGCTGGTATGAATTCCAGACCCAACAGGGAAAGGCTTACCATCATCAGAATGAGCGAGTGGAGGGGTACGAAAGCTGAATCACAGATTTAGAAAAAGGCACTGCATTGGAATGTTCAATCTACACACAGAGAATTCTGGGTTTGGATCAGTTTTCTTTTCTTAGGTAACATTAGGTAGCATTAGTTCTATAGCTGTTTTATGCATTATAAATTGACGAAAATGCTAACCACTTTTCCTTTAAACTAGTTGATTCTCTTCCACAGAAAGTATTAATATGGTTGTCATCCTCTCTTCCAATGTGACATTTTCTATTAATTAATTAATTATTCATTCGTTCATTCATTATTCACAGGTCACAATGATCTTTCTAAAAATTATTTTCATTATCTCATACTGGTGTCAAAAATTTCACTTGCTCCTATGGCGTAAAATCCAGGCATAAACCAGGTAGCCAAGGCCTTCAATAATTTGACTCCAACCTATCTTTCCATATGTGAACTTTCCCCCTGTTCCCTCATCCAAACCTCTCTTCTATTCACCCTTGTCTACATATTGTTTCCTCACATTTAATTCTCACTCTTGTACTTTTGAATCTTTCTCTGTCTATTCAAGTATGTGTTTTCTTTGAAGCAATATTCTTTATATCCTTTAACTACTCTTACTGAAGATGAGCTTTCCCGTCTTACTTAAGGGTAGAGATCACATCTTGGACTTCTCTGCATTTTGCTTTACATGTAATATGGATTATTTCAAAGATGAGTATGGTAATAATGCAGATGATACACAGCTAGGGCATCTCACTGCTCATACCTGGGGAGGTCTTGCGCTTTTTCAGGTAGGAATGCTGATCACCATAAAGTTTTCAAATTTATAAGTATCCTTCATGAATGACATTAACTAGAATTTCTTCCCAACTTTTCTGTTTTTACAAAGACATTAATCTACCAAGAGCATTACAAAGCAAAAAGACAAACACCAAATACACACTAGGAAATTGGGAATGGGGTATGCATGAACTAATGAGACTACTAAAATATGAAAAGATGCACATATTTACTCAAAGAAGTGCAAATTACAGTGAAATTTTCTCTTTGACTTTTGATACTGCTAATGATTAAAAAGTTAAGATTGTCAGTGAATAGTGTGAGCAAGGGTGTGAGGAAATAGGAACGTACATGTATTCGGGAGTACAAATTTGGTATGACTTTTTTGAGGGGCGAGTTAGCAATATACATGAATAATTTATTTATTTATTTTTATTTAATTTTATTTAATTATTATTTTTTAATACACATGAACATTTTAAATTTACCTAACCTTAGAGTGAAGAAGTTCACTTTTAGGAATTCTCCCTACAGACATAAACATATAAATGCACAAACACATCTATTTGTTAAAAGATGTTCATTGCAGTATTATGTACAATAACAATAGGCCTCCTAATACTCTTCAGTAGGGGTTAACTCAGAGTCAAGTGCCAAGTAATGGTGGAACTGGGCCTTGAGTCCTGGCAAGCTAACTCTATGCTTATAGATGGAAGGCTTTATTACTTCAGCTGAACTTACTGAGAGCTATTCTATTAGGAGCTCAAAATCCTCTGTAGACATTTGTTCTGGTTTTTGGCCAGAGGGAAGAGTGGTTAGGAATAAGTGATAAACATACTACAGTCATTAAACAAGTCAGCAATAGAGATAAGACTAGAGTTCTTATCTTCTTGACTCTCAATCCATAAAACACTCTGCCGTTTCTCATCTCAGTTTTGAGTTGACACACATTTATTTAACTTGGTGACAGTGTCTGCAAAAAATAAAAATGTTCTAATGAATCTTTCAGGGTGTTCTGATAGTTTCTCTGTTTTGAAGTATGTCTGATGAATGCTTTATACGTTAGATTTATTAAAAACACATCCATTACTTTGGGGCCTTGGGTAGATATTTAAAGGAGGAATATGGCATATTCAACCCAGCAGTTAAAATTACCCATAAATAGCCAAGGGATGACCCATCAGGGGATGTCGAATCAAAAAGATGCTCTGAGAAGCTGAGTGGACTTGGCTTCTCTAACTACAGAAAATAGTCTTGCCTCCATTCCCTGTTGCTCAAAACTTCAATTTTTTTTTTTTTTTTTGCAAAGACAGGCAACTGATTCTTCTACTTTGTTTGACCTACCAAACTCCCATTACATGTAGGCAAAAATGCAGTTGTCAAACTAGGATACAAACACAAGTGCCAGTGTGCCCAATGAACTTAGGAAGAGAGAATGATCAAAAGTACAAAGATCTTTCACAACTAATACTGGGTAGACAGATACATAATTTCTTCTAGGAAGCCAGCTAGATAGGGCACTAGATGGGCAGAACATAAGGATTCAGTTTGCTCTCCCTGTCTGTTTTCTAATTAAATTTTAGGACATGGAAAAAATATTCTAGAGTTTGGAAGAGAACAAAGTAAAAGGGTTGCAAGAGTGCAAGATTTCAAGATTCATCTCTGAAAGCTGGGTTAATATATCAAACTGGATTAGTCTGCCAAAAATATGAAAATATAAAAACATCATAAATTAGTCAGTTGTCCATGGCTATAATCTGTTTGCCTGATGCCAGATGTACTTATGATAGGAAAAACAGGTGGCTTTAAAATAGCTGGAAAATGCTAAGCACTTATATAAGATAACAGATTTTTTTTTTTTTTTAAGTATCAAATGGGTTAGTATCTTATTAGGGTATGCAGGTTAAAAAAAGTGGCTATGATTTAACTGGGACCAATGATAAGTTTTCTCATTTTAGGATTTCAGTGTTCATTTAGGGAACTATAATACCATGTACTACAAACCCTTTATTAAATCAATGCATTCATTATGTGAAATCAAATTTTGTTCAATCACTGTATTTTGATAGACTAGACTATTGTGCACGGGTAGGAGAAAATGGATTGAAGAGAGTGTCCTTGAAGGAGAAGAGCTCCAACCTCCTTTCTTTACACATTCCCAGGAGACAGTCAGTTTCTGACTCCATCAAAACTTCAGAAATCTGCCAGGGACTGTGAGCCAGCCCTATGTGGTATAACAAATCAGTGCATGAACCAGCTAACCATATAACTGGTGTGAGGAAAGAATGAAATCATTCCTGCTTAAAATTTCTCCATGTCATCTTTTAACCTATTAAGGGCGATTGGCTTAGCTAGCTTTATGGCAACTCAGCCATGTGTATGGTAAGGACTCAGTAGAAGCCATCGTCAAAGTTAGTAAATCTGTTTCTGCTCTCTGCAAGCTTTACTCACTTAGCAGATCCATCTTTCTGTCCCACTGCCCAACAATTAGAGGAAGAACAGGGAGAGCCCTTGAGAGAGAGGGGAGAGAGGACAAGACCTAGTAGGCAGACGTACACATACACGACACAGATCTGGAGGAAAAATATTAAGAGGTATTTTCATAGCCTGATGTGCATAAGGAAGAGGGAAATCAAGGCTTATTTGAAAAATGCTCATTTTCCCATAACTGCTTACAATTTTCCTTGTGCACTGACAGGGTCTTCTAACACACCTTTGTGTTTTGGGTGCTGGAATACTCATCAGCATAGACTAATTTTGACACAATCACTAAATCCTAAATTCTTCTGGCAAGAGGGCATGGTTAATAAAGTCAAGGAAACAGAATAAAATTAGCCTACATATATTCTTAAAAATATTCTAGAAACAAAAATCAAATATATATTTGTGTATCCTAAAATCAAAACCTTGCTAGTTAAATATGGATCACCTAATGACAAAAAATTTCTTAAATTTCAAATCTTAGGGGCACCTGTGTTGCTCAGTTGGTTGAGTGTCTGACTCATTATGTGGGCTCAGGTCATGATCCCAGGGTCATGGGATCAAACCCTGTGTTGGGCTTTGCACTGAGCATGGAGCCTGCTTAAGATTCTCTCTCTCTCTCTCTCTCTCTCTCTCTCTCTCTCTCCTTCTGCCCTCTTCCCTGCTCGCCCTCTCTCTAAAATGATTTTTTAAAACATTCAAATCTTAAAGACATTCTCCTCCATACAGTGTCCTGGGTTTCTTGAAATCATAATCTGGGTATATATATTGCCACAAAGATCTCTGGGAAGTGCTTTTCGGCAGGGGATAGGGGAAATTATAATGAGAAACACTCACCAGCACAAATTGTGTAAAAAGATGGTTATGCTACTTCCCGAACATTTAATAGCTATTTGCATCTATTTACACACATAAGTCACATCACTATATGGATATAAAATGTTTCTGTTAAAAGCCTGAGGATGTGAAAGGGAGAAGAGAGGAGAGAAAAAAAGAACCAGTGACTTAGGAAGAGGAGAAACGGCAGCCTCTCACCCTCCCGAAAACATTTCAAAAACCATTTTTCTCACAGGGATGACTTCACATTTTTCTACCTTGTAAAAGGAAGGGAGGTACTTCTTGACTGGAGAGGAGTTATCTTATGACCATGTCATGAACCTCTGCATTATTTCCCCAATTTTCAGCACACGAATGAAAAGAGGACAGAGATAGTGACTCCCCTTTTGAGACAGGTAGGTCTGAGTTTGGACCAGCTCCACATCCAGGTCATGGTCAACGTCACATGCACTGTGTCTTCCACCTGGAGCTCAGATGCAGTGCTGAAATGCATTGGGCTGCACGTGACTGCTTTTTTTCTGGGCACAGTGTGAGAGTGATTTAGGAGGGAGGAGACAGAAATGGCCAAGACCTGCAAAACACGATGTCTTCGTACCGCCTAAGAATTCCCTGTTCACCCCTGACTAACATGGAAACAAGGGAAATCTGCAGAGTTCTCAAGAGGCTCTTAGTCAACACACTGTAGAACACACAATGCTCCCAACTTTAGCCTGGGATTAAGACCCCTTTGAAAAGAAGCACTTTTCTTCCTATGAAAGGAACATTCTTGTGGTGGGTGTTTCCCTGGGTCAGAAGGTAGGCTGATATAGTAGGTAGCAATCACCTGACTCCCTTCTTAGCTAGGCCAGCATTTGTTCATTGAAGTGGCTAATACATGCAACTTTAAGTCCTTTACTCAGATTTTTAGTAACTCCAAAACCCAAAGAAACGTATTACATTGTTTTCCTGTCTTCTCAGTGCTAGAAAGGAGGCAGTTTTTCTATTTTCTTCCTATACTGACATTAGCACTGGGTTTTTGACAATTTAAACTCTGTAAGAAACCCTAGAATTTCAAAGTACTGTTTTTATTCACTTATTAAGGAACAAAGGCCCTTTCCATAATAAAGAGACTTAGGGCTAGACTGGGGAAGCATCTAAGGAGTTAAGTGAGGCACAGAAGAGCTCACCATGAAAATGGTGCAGAGGGAGACATGGCTATAGCTAGTGCTGGAGGGAATAAATGAAATAATGGATATTGGTCTGGGCGAATTGTGTCCCCCACCGCCTGCCCCAATTCCCCTTTCATATGCTGAAGTCTTAACCTCTAGTACCTTAGAATTTGACTAGATTTGGAGATAGGGCCTTTAAAGAGGTAATTAAGGCAAAATGGAGTCATATGGGTGGGCCTTAATCCAGTATGACTGGTGCATTTATAAAAAAAGGAGATTAGGACCCAGACAATCCAGACTGAGGGGCCTTTATGTGAGGAGGTGAGAAGGTGGCCATCTGCAAGCCAAGGAGAGAGACCTCAGAAGAAACCTACCTGCTGACAACTTGATCTTGGATTCCTAGCCTCCAGAACTGTAAGAAAACAAATTTCTGCTATTTAAGGCACCAAGTCTGCGGTATTTAGAACACGGGTTTGAATTTGCTTGGTGATTTATGGAGTACTTTAAAAATGTTAGTTATCATCATTATTATTAAGGGGGGTATCACGGAGGAGCTGGGAAGTGGAAGCCAGCCTGGACACCCAAAAGCAACACATGTCAATAAAAATGTATTCAATGCTGACTATGCACTTGGTATAGTAAGGTGAATAAGATAGGCTTTTTGATTCCCAGCAGAGGGCAACATGATATGGCAGATAATGAAAGAGCTAGAGAAACTTAGGGAGAAGGCAATTACTTCTGCTTGTTGGGTGTGGGGAGTGGAGGTGGGGGAGAGGAAAGTTTACAATGTATTCACGAAAAGAGAGTGGCAGGGGCGCCTGGGTGGCGCAGTCGGTTAAGCGTCCGACTTCAGCCAGGTCACGATCTCGCGGTCCGTGAGTTAGAGCCCCGCGTCGGGCTCTGGGCTGATGGCTCAGAGCCTGGAGCCTGTTTCCGATTCTGTGTCTCCCTCTCTCTCTGCCCCTCCCCCGTTCATGCTCTGTCTCTCTCTGTCCCAAAAATAAATAAAAACGTGGAAAAAAAATTAAGAAAAAAAAAAAAAGAAAAGAGAGTGGCATATACAGACTCAAAAACTGAGTAAGACTTTGCCAGGCAGATGAGGTGGGGGCTGAGTAGGAAGCACATTCCAGGGCACCTACATGTGAAAGTGCTCCATGTCGCTGGGAGAAAGCCCGCGGTGAGATGGTGGGACAGAAAACACAGGTGAAGTGCTCTCAGACTTGTGGAGAAGGTTGGCATCAGCTTGTAGAGGGCCTTGAGTGCTGTGTGAAGGGATTTGGGTGCTCTCATGGAGACAATAGTGAAGGAAGATGCATTGGTTTTATTCTCTCAACATTTCTTTACTTTCCGCTCTGATCCGTTTTTCTTGCATTCATTGTGAACCTTCACCCAAACTTCAAGTCCTCCTCTCTCCCTGTCTACCAGGGTTCTGTCAGCCATATTTTTTCCTTAAAAGCCATCTTTTCTAGAGGGTTAAGTGATTTTCCACTGACACTCACCCTTGAAAGGTAAGCAGTAACCCTGATGTCCTGGACCCTGAGCAAGCTTTGCCACCAATTTGATAAATCTTATAAGGCAAGTCGTTTTTATAATTTTGTTAAGAAGTGACAATAGGGTTCACTCACAGAGATCAGCCAAATGTATTAGGGTCTCAAAAAACATTGATTGACTGGGTGAGTAGAATGTGTCTAAAAGCTCATGTATACCCCATTCTTTGGCCTGGCCATTCTCCCTTTCCCTCTCTCTTTTTTTGTATCTGAATTAAAATAACACCTACCAATTATGGAACATAGCCAAACAGTTAAAGACAAGTTATGAGATTAATTGGAAATGTATGCCATTCCTTGGAGAAATTTCAAGAGTATCCTTTATTGATTCATGCTTATATATCACAGGGAAAAAAGAAAAATCACATTCACTCTTTATTCCAAGTAGACCTTATCATATATACTCAAATAGCTGTCCAGAACCTTTTGACTATGGTGGGGAAGCTGAAGGACCCTGCAGAATATGCATCTGAACAATTAGATGGTGGAAGAATGGCCTAATGTGTAAAAAGGCAGAAATAGTCTTTTATCGCCATGTTTTCTGTTCCTACATACCAACTTGTAAATTAGAAGTAAATATACATGCCTCTGATCTCTAGCTCTATCTTTAGGACACTAATAAAAACCTTCCATTTTGATCAAGAGTTAGTTTTTAAGTTCTCAGAATTCACTCTTGTAAAAGAGTTTTAAACATTTGTTATCTAATTTTAATCATGGAAAGACAATTCTTAGAGAAGGAGGATAAATGAAGTGATTAACAATAAGAGCTCTGGTGTCAGATGACCCTGGATTAAATGCTGTTTCTTTAGTTTGTAATGACCTGTCTGAGTCATTTGAGCCTCTTTGTAACTTTGAGGATCACTGTGAGGATTGAATGAGATGGTCTGGGTGAAATGGGTGTTTAGCACAATGGTGGATAAATACAACAACCTGCTATATAGAAAAGAGCTTTCTCTGCTAAATGTGGGGCCCTAAAAGTGAGTTGATAAGGGAAGCCATATAGAATATCAGATACCATTCTCATCTACAGCTACAATTTCTCTGGTTGGTGGACAAGAAATGATGGTGCTGACATAATTGGTAAACCACAACCAGAAAAATCAGTCCATTTACATTTCAAGTAGCTCAGAAGAATCTGACTTACATAGCTGTAGCAGGGAGCTAACAGTTCAAGGCAGTTTGTGTTAATAGGAGGTATTTTTGAACCCTTGAAGCAAAACACATGTTTATACCTAGATAGAAAAGTTTACTTTGGGTCTTATTGCCTAACTGTGAACTTCGGTATTAAAATCCTTAGGCCAGCTTTGCACGGGTAAGATAAAGACATTTCAGAATAGTGCTGAGGTCTATGGCCATACCACCCTGAATGTGCCCGATCTCATCAGAATGGTGCAGAGGACAGTTAGTGTAAAAGCTTACTCTTCACGCTGAGTGGTAGAATCTTTGTTTGGCGGTCTAGGTGCTAAGCCAGCATCCTACCTGGATAATTTCTCCTCAGGGTAAATGGATCACAGGGGCCAGAACCAGTGTGGGTAACATCTTATCCATCTCTGCTTCCAGCAATGTCTTGAACTCTAAAATGCAAAAACGGAAAAATGATGCATTTTCACTGTTGACCTTGTACACAGCAGGTGCACGATCAATAGCTGTTGAATACATTTATCTACCACTGCAAAGTCAGTTTCTTGGGGGTAGGATAGGAATAAAGACTCTCGTATCTTGTACAGGTCTGACAGCCAGCAAGCATCCATTGTTTCTGGTTCTGTGGTATGTTTTGCCTGAGGAGTTCTCCATTATCATACCAAATGGAACTAATGTTAAAATATTAGGTCTCTAACTTTTCTGGTTTGTAATCTTAGCAGAAATTCTACTTGTAATATGATTGAAATGAAAATGCCTTTCCCCAGACCTGGAAGTGATGTTCGGGTTAAAGTTATTTAAAAATACAACAGGAAAGCAACCCTAAAGAAATATTTAAGACAAAATCTAATGATAATAAAAATCAGCATTGTTATTTGCTGTTAATTTGATAATGTTAATATAGAAATGAAGCATGGGATACTGTATATTATAAATATGGAATTAGAAAAAATATTAAGTATATGTTTTGATTAAGTAATATAAGCACAAGAAGAAAACAAAAATATTTTCAAGTATCATTCAACTTGTAAGTACAAAAAAAATTTCTCATATGGGAGAATTTCTTCTCTAAACTAAGAAATCCTCTTGTAACTGAAACTTGAAGTTACCACATTAGACTAATGACCTTTAGTTATAATTGGATAATTGAATTTTAAATTGTCAAGAAAACGGAACTAAGATTCATAAAACTTGCCAAGAGAATAACTCTTTGATACACATTTGACAATCTGAAAAATACCACAGCTCAAGAAAAAAAATGAACCTGCTCTTACATTATCCAAGGGCAAAGCACTTGAATATTCCTTTTAAAAGCCTTTCCCCCCCAAGATCTCAGGATTAAAAAATAGCTCAGCCACTTTTGTTGAATTTGTGGTGCATTTGCTTTAAGTCTCCTTTAGAGTAACATTTTATTAGTTAGGATTGTTACACGAATCCTGTACTTAATATAGGGATCATTTATAGCTAACTTCTTATTGTAATGACATTTCATGATATACTGAAATTGATACCCAGTCTCTAATTATTAATTAGGAGTACAGAAGAAATAAGCAAATTATTTAACTGGACAGAAAGTGTAATGCATAGGAATTAAATATTTGGAGTGTGTGTGGATTAAGAAGACTATCCATTCCTGAATTTCTTCCACACTGAAAATTGTTGACACTAGAGGCAAGTATTGACAGAAGTAGGGCTGATCAATATTGAACCTTAAGGGTCAAAGGACTTCATGTTTAGTGTAATAAGCAACTTAGTTTAGGTATTACAGTGTTTCGGTAAAGTAACAATTATTAAGGGTCAGGCAAGGTTTCTTTTATAAACTCTAATTTGGGGACGCTTGCATAGTTCCAGAGTCTCCAAAGGCGGGAGATAGTATGATTGAAGCAAGACGATGGCTTGTGCGTCATTACACTCAAAGTTGAGGAATTAGATTATCTTCACTCTCCACATTCAAATCCTATCTTTTCTTACCATCCCCATAGAACTTTTATGAAATCTCTAAACCTAGAAGCTTTAGACGAGAGGTAAATCTCTTTTAAGTTTTAAATGGAATCTTTACTTTTTTGAAAATTATCTAGCACATTCAAGTAGGCTACGAATTACAAATACTACCAAAGGGAGCTCTGTATCTATTCAGCCAGATATGGTTCAATGAAATCTCAGAAACAACCTCTACACTTTCCACTTAGTTGTGTGTAGAACATTAGTACCACATGGAAATCATTATTCTTCACTCAAACATACTCGATCATATTGGCCTACTGAATTGTTAAGGTTTGGTTTTCCAGCAAATCTGACTTTTAATGTAACTAAGAAATAGTTTTTAAGTATTTATTTCAAAATTTGTGTTGGACACATTAGGATTGAACTTGGGAAAAGGCAAACAATAAAGCAAATATATGCCAATTTTTTAATAATAACAGAACAATGATGAAATAAAAAGATAATTACATAGAAATAAATCCCTTATTGTTATTTTCTTAAGTTAATGTAAAACTTTAAAACTAACATGAAAAAGTTTAAGATTATGGGCTTGAGAGAAAGGATGGCTATCTGAACAGAGAAGAGGAGCTGAGTGCTAACTCAAGTACTTTCTCCCTCTTGAGCCCCATATAAACACAATTCTGAATCTTCAAGTCCTTCCTGGGCAGACACTAAGTGCTCTGCCCTCTGTGACCTTTCTTCTAGAATTTAGAATGTATAGATACATTCAAACAACAGAAGTGGGCATTGATCAGTCAAGGAAGAAGCCGTGCACTTTCAGTTTCCATTACATTAAACAAAATACTCATTAGTGCTTGGCATTTTCCCAAGCAGACACAATCTAGGTGTCCACTGAGGCCTCATTGTGCAGTTAAGAAGTTTAAAAAGACCTTCTAGACATCAGCTAGGGACAATTAAGGGATGGGTAAAACTACTCCAGGGTAAGAAGGCTGAAATTACTGGAAACAAACACACATAGAATATCAACTACAAATAGACAAACTAACTTTACCTTTAAGATCAGTGAGATATTTAAGGAGAGAAAAACTAAAGATACTTTTGCTTAATAATCATTATCCTCCTTAATGAAACCACAAGACACTACGGGAGTATTCAGTTATACTAAAACAAAACCATGTCTAGATATGTGGTAGAAAAAGCATAATCTCATGGAAATCTGTCATCACAACATAATTATTCTTACCGTTTACCCAACAAGGAAACTAAGTGCTACTATTATTAAGAGGTCATAATAATGTAAGTTAGCTCTGAAATCCATATCCATTAAAACTGTTGAAACATGTTTTATTGTTAAACATCACTCCCAGATCCAAGACAGCTTTTAGAAAATATTAGAGAGCAACTACTTACATGCAGGTCAGGCTGACAAACTGTTTTCCCAAGTGTTTCCTTCCCTTCTGCCTTGCTCTCTTCCATCCATCCATCCATCCATCCATCCTTTCATACAACAAATATTTATTAAATACTGTCTGTGAGGCACTGTGTCAAGTTCAGGGGCTACAATAGTGAGCCAGTCCAACAAGGCTTAGTTATACATGAAGTTACAGGCTAGCACATAATGCAAAAGATCTGATATGATCTCTGTTGCTGTTGGTATTAAAGCAACTGTATTTGAGAAATCTTCATGCAAGACCATTAAAATGAGTTAAGTTTCAAAAATCATTCACATTACCTGTTTCTCACCCTCTGGGTATGGGAATGGGAAGCAAAGCTTTTCATGACAAAATTTCTCTTATTTTAAGGAGACATTTATCTTTCCACTTAGGCTGATGCAATCTAATTTACCAGCAAATTGTAGGAACAAATTTCAATTATGGACTCTTTCTCAAAAGGATGCCTTGTTATCTATTCACAAGGAATGTCTGAAAGAATAAGAAAAAAGAAAGACCATAAGCTTAATATGGAACATGAAAACCTCTTTGAGTTTGCTACAATATACTCTCCATGCTTCTTAACTCAAAGACACCATTCTATCAGTATTAACACAGATCTTTAAATCCCAGAGCTAATAATGCTTCCCAGTTACATACAGCTGGATGCATCTGACAAGCAGCATGTAGTAGGAACCTCACAGGGGATAAGGTTCCTAACAGTCAACTAAGAGTTCAAATCCCAAAAGAGGTGCCCCTGGTGTGCAGAGCACTTAACCCTTCGACCAGTACCAACATGACTATTCACAAATTATTGATGTCCCTAAATCCCTGGCAGATTGCAGACAGTTCTCGTATCCATCGAAGCCCAAGCATATGGTCACTAATGGGATGGATTAAAAAAAACACATACACACGTTCAGTCTTTGCTACATGAATATAAAGCCACTGAAATGCTAGAAGGTGATTGAACTGGATGGAACACTGTTAAATACATGCTTAGCCTCATGTTATGGATCATTTCCATTGACATCTATCTGCGTCCTTGGTACAGTTTAATTAAAGCTGTCTGGAACAAGTCTGCCCTCTAAATGATCGTCAGTGCAATGAAAAGGTGAAACATGAGGAGGCTTGAGGCCTTTTTTTTTTTTTTTTTTTTGTAAAGCATTCAAATGGCTGTCTCTGTGGTTACGAACAGCAGTGGGGGAGAAATTCATTTTCAAAATTAGCCAGCCATTAGACTTTTTTTGCAGGAGAAAGTGGGGCTCTTTTTGATGTCATCTTGGAGTACCAGAAGCTGAGTTAGGTCATGCCAAATCTTAAGAACTCAAACTGGGCCATGTTCTGGTCTAAAACAGATACACTGTTTTTGGCCCTAAAGCAGTAAATTCTAGAGCACACTTGCATTTGTAATTTATTTGGCAAAATAGAATGCCCCGGTGGAACAGTTTTGCCTAAAATAGTCCCTTTCATAAGGCGATTGTGCACCTAGAAGGTAGGAACGTCATCTATTTAATTTGGTTTTAGAGCATATAGAATACTATCATAGCAAGGAAATAGTTTCAAACAATTAAGGTATTTATTGAATACCCTTTATATTTCCACCACTGTTACGGAGCCAGAGAAACAAAATAAACAAAATATGGATTCAGGGTATAAGAAATGTGGGACGTAGTTTAGAGGCTGAATCTTAAATTAACTAATTATACCTACTTCTTATGGCACTTCCTCCTCTTTAATATGATTTTATTTAAAGAGCTATAAATTAAATTATACATGCCCTTTAATACCAAAATTAGTTGTACTTTATAAAAGGGCCCAAAGGACTGTGCCATGTTTAAAATTTTCATTCATTGGTTCCACCACACAAATCCATCAGTCATGAGCTTATCCTTTTCATTTAATATTTATTTGGTATCTACTTCATATAGGATGTTGAGTTATACCCCATGTCTTACCCCCACCCCCAAATGCTTGTCTCTATCCATTCTATCATGTTCATCCAGACTGGTGAAAGGCAATAGTAGCACTAAACAGAAAAGCTCTCCTAAATTTAGTTAGGATGCTATTCAAGAGTGCAGACTATCTTAGCTTTGATAGAAATTAGTCAGACCTGTAAGATATTATTTTCAACAAATAAGTTATAAGTGAAAGCCAATTAATTGGGGCAACAGGTATTGAGTGCTTACTGTGCACTGACATTGTGCTGGGAACTCTGGGGACCAGGAAACAGCAGAAGCATCCTCAACAAACTACAAACTGGGAAGATGCACACATTGGAAGTCACCAAGGAATGATGGAGTTGGAGGACCAAACACTAGAGTGATATTGGAAGGCTTTCTGAGGAAGACAGAGCTTGAGCTGGCTTTGAAGAATGAGGCCAGATGTCCGAGCCTAAAGCACCGTGACAGGAACATGGAGGGTGGAAGATGAGGTAGGAAATTATCCTGCCTTGAGTGGATGCTTTGTGTTGAAGAGTGTATCTCTTGGGGTCTGATCGGGAGACTAGAAACCACTTTAGGTATTTAACATAGAAAAAATTTAAAACTAGGAACTGATTTTACAGGTGATGACCTGAGATGACCAACAGGAGACAGTGTGGCAATGAAAGATTGGCAACTTCAGGTAACTGCCAATAACACCTGGGTTGAAAGAACAAGGGAGAAGGTAGGGTCCTGGGAGCTCAG
The DNA here is from genome assembly GCF_018350155.1 of Leopardus geoffroyi. Classification (NCBI taxonomy): domain Eukaryota; kingdom Metazoa; phylum Chordata; class Mammalia; order Carnivora; family Felidae; genus Leopardus; species Leopardus geoffroyi. The sequence continues at coordinate 67,791,943 of NC_059337.1, read as the reverse complement.
AGACCAGGACCACCCAGTGGAGGATGGAACTAGAGAAGGCGTGGCCAGTGGGTGCTAGAACAATGGAGAAATACAAATGCAGTTAGTACTAGAGATCTAAATGAAGCAGAGAGAAGAGGAGAACTCTTGAAACCTGGCTTCTTTCTGCCTGCCTCTCCTCCCCATCACCTGGCAGTATCTCCCATGGGCTAAGTCCAGACAGAAGCTGACAAGAAGCCTAGGAAAAAAATTCTCTGCAGGAGTCAATCTGTATAATACAGAACAGAGTAGGTGAAGGAAGGAATATTTATAAGAGAAAACCAGCTAATATCAGCAAAGAGACTAATACAAAATAATGTTAGATTCTTATTATATAATAGATTTTTAAAACCTAAGGAGAGGAGTTTAAACCAAATAGGCAAGAGATAGTCATTTGAGGTTTTGGGGAAGGAAAGAGACTTAATGAAATTGGTATTTTAGGAATATCTGGCCAGAGTTTGGAAAAAGATTTGAGGCAAAGAAACAAGTTAGAAGGTAGGAGATTAAAGGTGGCCACAAACTCTTTGACATTCCTCTCCTTGAGAGGTGGGGTATATTTCTTTTCCCCTTGGATCTGGGCTGGCCTGTAGATGAATTGATGCTGTACCAGTTCTGGGACTAGCCTTTAAGAAAAGACTGGCAGACTGGTACCTTGGAACCCTGAATTGCAATGTAAGAAGTTCAACCACCCTACCAAAGTGGTCATGCAGAGAGGTCCTGACACCACTGAGCCCTCCAGACAAGCCAGCTGCCAGTTAAATTCCAATGAGTGACTCTAATTAGTGCCACACGAAGCAGAACAATTGCTCAGTTGAGACTTGCCCAAGTTTTTGATCCGCAGAATCATGAGATATAATACAATGGTGGTTGTTTTAAGTCATTATGTTTTGGAGTATTGTGTTATGCAGTAATATGTAACTAGAATGGAGGGTATCCAAGAATGTGAACATATCATGTTGTGTCCCCAAATAGGGACAAACATATCATGTTGTGTCCCCAACTGTGAGGAGGCCCCATTTTTGGGGGGAAATGGTCCTAAGTTCTCTTTTGTGTTTATAACAGGTAGACAATTTTTTTGTAAACCTGTAAAGGGCCAGATAGTAAATACCTTTTGCTTTGTGGGCTATATGGTCTCTGCTGCTACTATTCAACGGCATCATTGTAGGGCAAAAAAGGTCATAGACAATACGTGTAGGTGAGTTTCAATAAAACTTTATTCACAAAAAAACAAGCAGCTGGCCCAGAATTGGTTGTGGATCATAGACTGCTTGCTCCTGGTGTATAATGCTTCAGATATTAAGGAAAATTTAACTAGAGATGTGCTATATGTGGATGACACACAGGAATTGAGACTTAGATTGGAGAATAAATATTCTGAAGAGGGCCTAGGATACGGCTATTGTATCTTTTTAAAGTCGCTTCTACTTCATCATTTCTTTTAAATGACAGTAGGATAGTTGGTAAATATATTAGTGGGCTAAAGAATTATTTGAATTTATAAGGTGGGGCCCTTGAACCAGACGATTTATAATCTGGAGACATACAGAGGACAAAATCAAACAGATTTTCAGATTATGAATAGTAGTCCTGGGTCCACCGTCAATGGTTTTCAAATTTATATAATTTCAACCCAATGTATTTTATGAGTAAATTGGACTATTCTAGAGCCATTTTTCTAAGTGTGACTAACATCCATCTAATTTTTAATTTATATCATATTTATGATTTATTTGAACAATTATGAGTTTGGCAATATTTCTTGTTTGTATTTGAAAAGCACTTATAACATTAATCTCAAAGTATTTATACCCCAAACTATCCTGAAAAGTCAATGGTTATTTTCCATAATTTATGATATATTGGAGGCATTTTATCATGCTATTTACTGTTATGTCATAGGAAAAAAAGTGTGACCTTTGAAGAAATAAAACAAGCAGCAGCTTCTTAGTTCTCCTGCATATCTGTTAAGTTTATGGATATTTATTTTAGGCTTTATAAAAATTCTATCAGGCAGCTAAACAATTTAGAGTCACACAGCATGTAAATTCTATTAAACAAGGGCTTTTTACCCTTTCACCTCTTGCCCTACATGTGCTTGGTACAGTGGTACCGCTATTCAGAACAAACACTAATAGTCTGCTGGAAATCCTTAATATAACAAATGCAGGTACGCTAGAGGATACTAGTGAATATTCAGAAGTGTTTTTATCCATTTAAGGCAGAGAATGGCTTGAGCAATTCTGTTTTTGGCCTCAAAAAGAGCAACCTGGTTAAGAGGTGAAGCTTTCTTGGAGTTTCTGCATTTGATAAAGTACAGACCTTGCAGTGTTCCCTCATAGACCTGTGACCTCACGCCCTGGCCTCTTAACTTTTTTGTCCATGAAGGTAGAATGATTAGTCAGTTCCTTTTATTAGATATGTTAGCAGTTTCTGCTAAAAAGATGATTTTTTTAAAACTTTACTTATTTTGAGAGAGCGAGTGAGTGTGGGGGAGGGGCAGAGAGCGCAAGAGAGAGGATCCCCAGCACTGACAGTGCAGAGCCCTGTGTGGGGCTCGAAATCACAAACTGTGAGATCATGACCTGAGCTGAAGTCAAGAGTCAGACGCTCTACTGACTGAGTCACCCTGGCGCCCCAAAAGATGATTTAAATAACATTAAATTGCAAAGAATTATGAGGCAAGGCTTGCCCCTAGATACTAAGACAAACCCAGTTTAAGCTGATGACACAGCTCCCATGAAGGGACATCTGTTTAGCCCTAACAGCATTTTCTTTGTTTCACTTTTGTGGCTTGGCGTCAAACCCTGTCTGGGACACCTGCTCCATGTGAAATGAGACTGGCGGGTCTCAGTCCATTTGTGGCTGGCTGAAATTTCCCATCTTCCTCTCCAGGAAAATGGTCCATAAGGAAATCAAGTGAAAAGAGTTAGACGTCACACATGGCTTCACGTATAGGTGTACTGAAGGCCTAGATAATCTTCCTGTGTGAAAAGTACAATATAAATTCAACACTGGTTCATTGGTTCATCTACTTTGCCTCACAGTAGCTCTCTAACACCTGAGGTCTCCTGTATCCCGAAGATGATGCAACTTTAGGGACATCTTTTTACTATTAAGCCATGGCATAATTTGAGCTGAGATTGTAACGTGGCTTGAAATTGGCTGTGATTTGCTGCTTCATTTAAACAGGGATGGTGTATGAAAGTAGCATAAGAGGTACATGTTCTGTGCTTTTTACATTATGTAAATAGATCCGAAGTCTCCATAAATAACAATTAAAGAATATTCATAGGCTAAGAGTAAACAGATTAGATGCCTTCAGACCATACATTACCCAAGAGAGAAAGTAGAACACTGTAATTTATTATAACCCAAGGCAATATTACCTTAAAACGGTATGAATTTTGATTTCAAAAGTCAATAAGGTCTTTTCCATATAAATTTGAAGCCACCAAAAATGGCACTAGACTTACTAAATACACAATTAGTTTCTTGTTACAGATAATTTCTATTGATCCAAATCTGGTTTGTCAGCATGGATTAATCAAAATCGTCAGGGATTGAGATCTGGATGGCTCAAGGGATCAGTTCCTGGGCTATGAGCCTTTCCCCCTCAGGTCACTATTTCCAATACTTACAGGAGTTTTGAGAGGCCTATTTGACAGCTGGTGTGAAACAAACCAGTCCTTTCAACTAAATCTCTTGCATAGATTCATTGTCCCTTATGTTCAAAGACGTTATCACTTACAGTCTGAGGGTATAAGTAAGGGCAAAAGTTACTACATTATCAGCAGTCCTAGTTATTATTCATAGATAAGTCCATATTTATAATCTCCTGTGGTAAGCAATACTAATTGCTGTCTTCAAGGCCTGCTGTATCCAGTTATAGAATATTTATCTCTGTATGACATTTCCCTGCAAACCTAACCAGTGGATCTCTGATTGGTTGTCCCAAACTATTATATATATATATATATATATATATATATATATATATATATATATTTTTTTTTTTTTTTTTTTTGTAGAATAAACTGTAGAAATGTTTCTTTTCTAGAGATTATATATATATATATATACATATATATATGTATCTCCTTTCTTTGTTTGCCTTTCAGGTCTTTTCTGTAGTGCAGGTTATAACATTCTTTTATGGCATAAAAACTCCAGGTCCAGGCCCTTACCAGACAGATGGCTTCCCTGAAGAAATACTGTTCCCTACAGCTCTTGTGTTAGATGATTATCCTTCACCTGCTCATAGTCTTTAGGAAGCTTTTCATCTCAACCTGGGCATCCATAGTGATATGCTGGCTAGTACAGATGCCCTGATCTTTGGCCACCTGATCTTATCATTAGGTCTAGGAAACCCTTTGGAGATCCTCTTCGTTGCAGCTCTCAGTCTATCAGAAACTCCTGACAGCTTTCTTTATTCAAGATGAGTCAGGCAACCTTGTTATTAAGATTTTCCTAGTTATAGGGGTGCCTGGGTGGCTCAGTCAGTTAAGCATCTGACTTCGGCTCAGGTCATGATCTCGCAGTTTGTGAGTTCGAGCCCCGTGTCGGGCTCTGTGCTGACAGCTCAAAGCCTGGAGCCTGCTTCGGATTCTGTGTCTCCCTCTGCCCCTCTCCTGCTCACGCTCTGACTCTCTCTGCTTTTCAATAATAAATAAGTAAATGTTAAAACATTTTTTGAAAAAAGATTTTCCTAGTTGTAGTCCCACAGATTTTGTTGCCAGGGGCCAAACACCCTGTTTCTGTTCTGTCTGGGTAGAAAAATTAACAGACTTTAATTACAAAGATACTTGGCATTTTTGGTTAGAAGAGAAAGAACTTTGGCTACTTGGGATTAAAAAAAGGGGTTTTAGCTATCCTTGATCTTTTATAAAGTTTTGCCTTTTCTTTACTAGAGCATTTTCAATTTCTGGTTTTTCTATAAAACTATGCATCTAGGAAGCCCAAACACAGTGACTAGTATCTGTGCTATACTATGAACTCAAGTTCATGGTTCTTAATGATATAAAGAATGGGAAGTATCTAGTGCTTTCCGAGGTATTCTCAGAGGGAGCTCATGGTACTCTTTGGCTGTTGTGGAGGAAACAGTGTGGTTCTCTACTACTGGGCCATGTCCATGCAATGAAGCCAGCTTGGTGGAATGTCCTGTTGATGGAAATCATCTGTTAGGGAGTGCCAAGGGAACTGGTAGTTTTGTTACTAGTTATCTATATGTCTATGGCTACTTAATTTCAAGTCTCATTACTGTGGAGTTGGAAGTGGAGGTGTAGGAGGGTCTGATTAAACCAAGCAATGTACCTTCATGGATTCCAGAAGTCAGGGAAGTAGCCCAAGAGAGTTACCATCCACTTCCGGATTGCTGACGTGAGTGGCTCCAAATTGATCTGAGTGCTCCTGGCTCATAAAGCTGTAGGTGTGGAAGGAAGAAAGAAGAGCCTCTGATTTCAAGTAAATGGATGGAGATGATCTGGCTAAGTTAGCTTTCCTTCTTAGTCCAGGGAAGGGGAAGAAGTCACTTTTGTAAAACTTCTTAGTTGAAGATGAAGCTATTCTGGATTCTTCCTTAGAGGATCTACTATTCTCCTGGGGATAGGCTGCCCACAAGTTAAGTGAAAACATAGCATTCCTTGGACTTTATTTTTTCCCCAGTGCTGTCACAGTACTTCATATACATTTCAGTTAAAATTTCATATTGAACTGTAGTTGTTTACCTGGTTTTCCTTTCCAGTGGATAATGAAAGCAGTAACCACATGTTATTTGTCTTTATATCCTCAGACCACGGATAGACTCTGGCGCATTACCTGCACAAAACAAATGTATGACAAATGAGTGAACAGTAGAAACCAGAGGAAAACCAGGTCTGCTACACTTCCTTGTAATCCTACTCTTTCCCTTTGGTGATAGTGACCTAGAGATTGAATCATTCCATGTTGGTATAGTATAGTTGGTAAGCACATGAATGCCATGTGCTTCATTTGAATCATGATTCTGATACTTTTTAGCTATGTGATTTTTTAAATTTTTTTTTTTCCAACGTTTATTTATTTTTGGGACAGAGAGAGACAGAGCATGAACAGGGGAGGGGCAGAGAGAGAGAGGGAGACACAGAATCGGAAACAGGCTCCAGGCTCCGAGCCATCAGCCCAGAGCCTGACGCGGGGCTCGAACTCACGGACCGCGAGATCGTGACCTGGCTGAAGTCGGACGCTTAACCGACTGCGCCACCCAGGCGCCCCTTAGCTATGTGATTTTGAGTAAGACTTAAGTGTCTTCCTCTATAGAATTAGAATAATACTTATTTCTTTTAAAAAAAAATTTAAAATGTTTTTATTTATTTTTGATAGATAGACAGACATAGCATGAACTGGGGAGGGGCAAAGAGAGAGGGAGACACAGAATCTGCCGCAGGCTCCAGGCTCTGAGCTGTCAGCACAGAGCCTGACGTGGGGCATGAACTCGTGAACCACAAGATCATGACCTGGGCTGAAGTTGGATGCTCAACCTACTGACCCACCCAGGCGCCCCAGAATAATACTTATTTAATTTGGGATGTGAGGATTAAATAAATTAACATGAAGTACCTGGCAAATACAGGTTATCTTATTATTATTATTATTATCATTATCATTATCATCATCATCATTATCATTATTATCATCACCACCCTCAAAGTGAGAATATGGCCAGTTTGCTGCTGCTGAATTTAGGTGAGAGAGACAACATCTGTAGCAGCAGGCAAGAGTGCCAGAATTACTGTTATGAAAAACAGTAATGGATCAGTTAACCTGCAGTTATCGTGCATCCTCTGTGTGGTTTGATTTACCAGGTGGAAATATGTGGCTTCCTTGTTTTAATTTCCTTTAGAGAAATAAAATCTGATTATTTAGTCAAGGGGATCCCTTTTTGCTTCCAGGAGGCCAAGAGGGGTGTGTGTGTGTGTGTGTGTGTGTGTGTGCGTGTGTGTGACTGATTTGAGCTATGTTTCAATATCCAGCAATTGTTTAGGCAGAGAGGGAATGTGTGAGTGCAGAGGCATGGAATGCCACCATCCTGACCAAGCCAGAGAATACTTCTAGATTCTCTGGGGCCTAGAAATAAATGGGGCCTAGAAATGCAAAGGAAAGCAGGCAGGGTGGACAAAAAGTTTTGGAAGTCTGGCATTGGAAGGGCAGACCTAAGAGACCTATGGAGGAATACTGAAGAAGAGAAAACCTCTTAGCCTACTACCTTTCATACATAGCAACAGAATAGTGTAATATGCTAGAAAGTAGATGTACTGATTGCCCATAAAAACCAGTACAAAGTAAGAAAATTCTAGAAAGACTAGACAATGTCTAGAGTCTATATTGCTCTGAAGGAATGTATTCATTTAGTATTTAGGTTTCTTTCAGTTAGCATCTTTTAATCTTAAGTCTCTCTATATTACCTTTTTCCTCACTTTGTTTGCCCCTATAACTCTGTTAAAATAAATTGGTGACCTGGAAGTGTACAAGTTCTGTTTTTCTCTCGCCATCAACAGTTCTAAACAATGAACAAATAAAAGAACGCTACATGCCCAAACATTGATTTGAAGGATATCCTGGAGATTTACAATATGCTAAACTAGGGAAAAACTTGGGAATAATCCACACAATACATGTTGCTCTCCATTATAATCAGTTTTTCAGGCTCTGTGTCGATACAACTTTTTCTCCTTTTTCACAATGGTTTACAACTTAAATAATTTAATACAACAGTTGTTATATTTTTATTGCAAGCTTATAAAACTGGAACCATAAGTCTTTTCTATGCAATATATTATCAAAAAGTGACACTGGAGAAGGGAAGCTGATGATTACCGAAACTGTAATTCAATCTTCAAGTTCTGAAGATGTCATAAAAACGTCTCCTTCTTTACTTGCATACGGCAGATACCATCAGGATGCCTCAAATGAACTCTCTCTGGGTATTCAATCTCTCCTCCAGCATTATTTCATATACAATCAGAACAAAAATGGGACTCCACAATGCAAATGCAACTGTGATTCAAGCCCAATAGTTCTTTTGTCAAATAGGATTTCCTTTTATGAAGTTTCATTTTAGAATTAATTTTGATATCAATGCCTGTCAAGCTGTGGAAATTGAGCTGAACCAAGGGAGTCTATTCCTATTTGAGCCGCATTGTAGAAAGTGGTAATTAGAAAAAAACGCAGAGAATTTGTACTGCTAAAGAAAATTAAGCTCGTCATGCTGCATGCTGTCATTCTGGTTAAAAGTATAGGTGTGGTAAACAGCAACATTCCATAAATGCCTATTTTTTCATATATTTAAAATTTACTACTTTCACCCTGCCATATTAGTTGTCAGGAAATAATTTCTTAATTCTGACTGATTCTTCCTGTGGTCTGAAAGCTGTGTGAATTAAATAACAGATCCCTATAGTATTTACGATTAACAGCGTCCCCCATAACTAGCATGGAAGGAAATACATTCCTTTTAGAGAAAGAGGATGGTTAGTTATTTATACGTTCTTGCCAATGATTATCATTCAGTGGACTTGTCACGCCTGTGTTGACTTCAGTCTAAGACAAAGAAGCATCAAATTCCCCAAACCTCTTCTTCATATGTCCAACATGCGGTTAATCTACTGACAGTGTTGCGAATGGAATTTAAGAACTGCTATCTTTCTATTAAAAATGTCACTTTGCCTTCTGCAGGAAGGCACTGCAGCAAGACTCTACAAAATCTTTTTGAAAACCTCCCGGGATGAGAATAAACTAGCTTCTTGAGGGAGGTGGAGGAATGGAACTTTCATAGTATGGCTACAGAGGGATCAACACAGCCAGTTGGAAAGTGAACATTTCCAATTATTCCCCCAGCCTGAGAGACTGCAGGTGGTGCCATGACAGTTTCTGCATTTTGTCTCTTGGCCAAGGCAGGCCTGGCCAGGCCCATGAGGGGTGAAGGGTCATAGACGCCATGTGAGTGGGTTTCATTCTCATCACAGCAGAGGCTGCTAATCACATTACATTCAGGTGAGTTATGGTGATTATAGCAGGCTGAACGTGGAGAGATTAAACAACAGAAACAGCACAAGCATGCTTGTGATGGCTGTGATGAAGGGTGGTGCTTTCATGGCCCTGTGGCAATAGGTTTGATTGGATTCTGGAAACCTTCGGTGAAGGACACCTTGCCCCTTCCAGGTTAGCTTTTTCTAAACCATCTTGGTAGTAAGTGGAGGGACAGAGGCCATTTTAACAGTTTTAGTAATGAAAAGGGCACAAAACTTTCTCCTCCAGCATGCCGAGGTCTCGTGAATCTATAGAGTAAAAACACATTGCAGGGTCACTGCTTTCCAGCAGGTCTCTACTTCTTACAGCTGTTAGCTGCTGCACCCTACATGAACTTTTAATCTTGTTTGGTCTCATTTTACCCTTCTACATTTGCAACCCCTGGAAGAGATTTCATTTTCCCTTAGGGACATTTGGAAGGAGAAGAGCCTATTCCTGAGTGTTTTTAAATATAAGAAAAGTTGCTTTCATGCTTTAAAATCAGAAAAAGACAGGGTCGCCTTCAGTGTCCAGCACTTGGTTTTGGCTCAGGTGATGATCTCATAGTTTGTGAGATTGAGCCCCGTGTCGGGCTGTGTGCTGCTGACAACGTGGAGCCTGCTTGGGATTCTTTATCCCTTTTTTCTCTTTCCCTCCCTGCTCATGCTCTCTCTCTTTAATCATGAATAAACTTAAAAAAAAAAAAAAACACTAAAATCAGAGAAAGTCAGGCGCTGGGTATAGCGTGAAAGGAAGAATAACTCACTTGTATAGTTAGCCCCTACCATTTAGAGAGTTTGCTTTTCACATTTTAGGGCAAGAAATGCTTAATAATAGTGTATCCATTGTCCATCAAGTTGAAATGCTATGCAACATGGGTTGTTCACCTGAACCGAGAGGCGGAGATATCTAGAAGTCAAGAAGTGCCAGGAGAAATTGAGCCACCACCAGCCATCCAAGTTTACCTTTGGGATACTGGTTTTTGAGAAACGCTCATTAACTGCACTCCTCAGAAATACAAATGAAGATATAGGGTATGTGTATGTATGTATGTATAGGTATATACTTGTGTATATATACATATGGAGAGAGAAAGAGAGGGAAGGTGGGAGGGTGGGAGGGAGGGAAAGAGGGAGAGGGAAGCTTCAGGGATATTTATAAACTAAAGGTAGCACCCTAAATTTTACCAGGAGGTTGAAAAGTAGTCCTTGTTGACAAAATAAATGAAGTGGTACATATATTCTGTGCAAATAATGCTGTAAAGCAAATAGTCTCATATGCTCCAGCTAAGGTATCTGGATAGTTTTTAAAGGTGTTTTTTTATTCTTAAAATATGATGCAATGATCCAACACGGAGGAAATGAAGGTGGCAAAAATCTATGACAAAATCTGAATCATGAAGAAAAAGTTCAAAACTCGCTGGCATAGTTCAAGAGAAGCAACACCAAGTGCTTTTTAAAATACGACGTTGTCAAGTCCAACCACCATGAAGTGGAAGGATTCCAAACTTGGGTGTAGGCGATTGATCTTGAAGAGTTGTACCCCATCTATTCTGGATGGTTTGATGTTAGCTTCGTGAGTGAGTTTTGGGCTAAAAAGTGCCAGGGCATTAAGTTCCTGTTAATCTTTCAGCTGATATGAAAATATTTACATTGAAAATTTGCATAACTACTGAGGTAAATGGATAATGAAATGCATGCATCTTATTTGAGTCCTGAACCCCAAGAAGTAATGATGACAATAACCATAATAGTGACTGAAACTAATATTATTTACTATGTACAGGCATTGTGTTGGATGCATTCCGTGCGTTGTCTCATTTACTCCCCACAACATCCAGAGGCTGCCTTTTGTTATCCCCTCTATTTTACAGATGAGAAAATGGAGGCTTAGGGAAGTTAAATAACCAGGCTTTCTGAACTCGGTGAAAATTTGGGCTCTACTGAGTTTCAGAAACGTTCTGGGATAACAAATTGAATCATCCTGCTCTTCTGTGATTATTGGCTCTTAGCACTGCAGTTTTAGGAATCAATATAGTGCACGGGTTCTGTAAATGTGCCTCTTAATAAGTTAATAAAACAGAGATATTCTCATTGCCTCTCCATCAAAGTTTCAGGGAAAAAATGAGAATATTAAATGCAGTAGGATAGGGAAGATCTGCTCCATTTGCTCTGCAATGATAATCTTTTACAAAAGAGGATTTTTATTATTAATTCTTTGCCTTCTGGGGATATTATAATTTTCTAGAATATAGAACTGCCTTAAGCACAGTAATTTGCTGAGCTAGACTGAATCTCAAAATGTTTCAAATGAGCTGATAAACAAGTGCATAATTAGCCATTATTAGATCAAGTCTGTATGTTACTGATATCCAGATGAACAAACCAATGGATAGGCAAATTGTAGATATAGTTTAAAAAACTAAGAGCCTGTGTTATATTTTTGCATGCTTTGTAACTTGTCCTTTAAAGAATTAAAAACCACATTTCATTTGCCTTTTTAAAAAAAGAAATTTAGATTATTCTATCAAATAAATCCTTGGAGACTTAATCATTAAACACATACGTCCATGTATGAATAATGAAGGATTTGTGTGTTAAATGCAGCTCATGCTTTAAAAATGAATAGATGGTGGGATTTTTTTTTTTCAATTAAAACTTGCCTCAAATCTATTGGTTGCATGGGTAATGCTCTTTCATACCCCTTTTGAGTTCTGGTTCAAGTCCAGAGTACAAAATACATTTGGCCCTGATTATGAAAATAAAAGGTTTTGCATGCTCAAATCAGAAAAGGAAAATACAGTCAGCTTTTATGCTTAAACACACACACCTTTTTCAATTGGTTAACATCCAGTCCAAAATGTATCCATGTTACCGTTAAACCCTCTTTCCCCTCATTTTTCATTTTTCAGGAACTTGACACTGGATCATAAAATGTTGCTCTGGGCTGGAATTCGTCATGCAGGTTTACAGCCTAGGAGTAAGGTTTTTATTTTTAATATTAAAATCAGCTCAACAGTTTTGAGGATCAAATAAAGAAAAGAGACATCTGCAGAACGAAAACAAATTCTAAGCTGGCGTAATTTAAACAAAACGGTAGTTTACGCTATGAATTTAGGGGCCACAAAGCAAAACAGGTAAACGTGTTGGGTCATCTTTGAATAAAAAGTGCTGCAGCAGCAATTTTCCTGAGGATTTCTAAAATTAGAAAGTTGATATTTTGTCTTTAATGGTTTATGTGTGTGTTGGGAGGGCAGACCAGATAATTTCTTGAGGCTTTTTGAAGATCAATGATTCTGTGATTTATATCTATCCGTATTTCAGATGCCAACAATAAAGTGTGAACTGACAGTCTGCAACTGTGCAATGGGTACAAGGCCATATGTGAACGAGCCTAGTTGGAAAATGAATTTGTCACTAGACAAAAACAAGTATTTTGACCTTTGACGATTTTAACAGCTTCCAAAATTTTATGCCATTCTTATGCTTCCCATTATCACCAGTCCTCCATTTGATGCCAACTAATAGCCTTAGGTAAAATTTTATTGTCGTTGGGTTCAAGTTCCGCTTTTATTACAATGATTATATATATCCACGGTCTGAATTTTTTTTTGTTGTTTGTTTCAGCCTTAATTTATTACAGATCTTGGGTCCTGTTAATGTTCTTATATTTACATATCTTCAACTAGCCCTTTCATTTGGTAAATTGGCATGCATTCTCTTTGCATATTTACATGGTTCCTGAAATAGACCATTTATATCCTCAGAGTTAAAGCCGTAAGGCCATCTGGGCTACAAATCTAAGGAGTGCCAGTTTTTCTTTCCATAGGTGTGTCCCCTGTACCCAAGTCACAATGAGAAAATAAGACCTTTGGTTCATAAGATATCAGCATAATTGCTTTGATGTTTTCCAAAGGCATTAGAGAAGTGTTCAACTTTTTTAGAATGTTCCGATTTTGTCAGGGACATTTTGCCATTGTGTATTTGATAGGAAATCTGATCTTTACACTTTATAACCTTTCTGTACTAAACTCATAAAAATGACATGAGTATTCTCCAAAGTCCAAGATGCCTCATTAGGATTTTATTAATGAGCCTTTTAAAGATACTCTCTCCCTAAATGGGAAATTATATTTGGTTCAGAATAAATGAAGCTACACACTTACAAGATCTGAGTTGATTTAAGGCTCTGAAGCAAAGAAACTTAAGCAGATTTCAAATTTGGAGCAATATACTGTCATAGTCCCAGAATAAGAATAGTATATCTAATTTGATTATACTATCACAACATGTAATGCTACACATATTTTCAGAGTTAAGTAAATATTATTACAGAAATCTGGGTCATTACTGGGCTGCAGTGTAATGCATAAATAAAATAAGGTAGGGAAAAAGTTTCACTAAATTTTATTTCAATTCCTTGCTTTCCCTGAATACTTCATCGCTGGCATTATTGTATTAAAGCAAACCACAGTTTTGCTGTTGATGAGAGACACACAAAACAGCTTGTCTGGCATTTGATTCCTCTACAAATTTTAAGGTCAAAAGTTATTTCTCACAAATGTGTGCCTTCAGTTAATATTGAATATTTGAGCTAGGCTTTTGCTCTGAAAGGATTCTGAATGACCCCTTTAATGGACAATGTTTGTATTGTTACATTAAAACCCAGGAAACGAACTGAAGATACAACTGCTGTTGCTATAAACAAAGGAGGAAGAAAGACCCCCAATCATCTTAAATAAGTTGTTTCCTTACAGATGTGAACAGAAAAACATTGCAAAATAACTACAAAATCATACCTGTCATTTGTTTCTGAGTTGTATGAGGAAGTAAGTAAAAACTACCTTGGGGCAAAAGAAAATATGAACCTAAATCCTTTATTTTAACTTTTTTTTAATGTTTATTTATTTATTTTAGAGACAGTGAGAGAGAGAGAGAGAGAGAGAGAGAGAGAACGTGAGCAGGGTAGGAACAGAAAGTCAGCACAAAGCCCAATGCCGCGCTTGAACTCACGAGTTGTGAGATCATGACCTGAGCTGAAACCAAGAGTCCAACGTTTAACCTACTGAGTCACCTAGGTGCCCCATATTTTTCACTTTTTATTTATTTTTCTGGTTTTATTGAGAAATAATTGACATACATGTCTGTATAAATTTAAGATCTATAACATGATGGTTTGAGTTACATATGCTGTGAAATGATTATCACGAGTTCAGCTACCATCTATCATCTCATATACATACAATATAAAGAAAAGAAAGAAGAAAAAAATGTTCTTGTGATGAGAACTCTTAGGATTTACACTCATAACAATTTTCCTCCATATCTTACAACAACATCAACTACTGTCTTCATGCTTTACATTACATCCCAGTACTTCTTTATCTTATACCTGGAAGTTTATACCTTTTGACCATCTTCCTCCAATTCCTTCTCCTCCTAGTCCCCTGCTTTTGATAACCACAGATCTGGTTTCTTTTTCTATGAGTTTGTTTGTTTTTGTTTTGTTTTATTTTTAGTTTCCACATATAAATGAGATCATACAGTGTTTTTCTTTCTCTGACTTATTTCACTTAGTATAATGCCTTCAAGTTCCATCCATGTTGTCACAAATGGTAGATTTCCTTATTTTTTATGGCTAACTAATATTCCATTGTGTATATATATATATATATATATATATACACACACACACATATATATACACACACATATATAGAGATATATACATATATATGAATAAAGAAGTGATATATATATCACAACTTAAAGAAGTTTATATATAAGTGTATATATATACATATATCACAGTTATATATAAGTATATATATATCACAACTTCTTTATTCATCCATTGATCATCACTTAGGTTGTATCCGTGTCTAGATTCTTATAAATAATGCTGCTATGTTTGTGAGGGGTACAGACATATTTCTGAGTTAGTGTTTTTGTTTCCTTCAGACATATTTCCAGAAGTGGAATTGCTGTATCATATGGTAGTTCTGCTTTGAATTTTTTGAGGACCCCTCTTACTGTTTTCCATAGTGGCGGCACCAATTTACAATCTCACCCACAGTGCACAGGGTAAACCTAAGTTCTGATGAACAAATTTCACAGTAGATAATTCTTCTGTTTTTGGGTTTCTGCCATCAAAACACAATCGATAATTAAGAATCAGAGGCCATGAATCACCAAGAAACATCAACAGACAGCTTCCAGGGAAACAGAAGCTGCAGACGTAGCTATAGACATCCTGGACTAGAAACAGTGGAATGTGTGCAAGATGTTTGCACCAGCAAATGAGAGCTATTAAAGGGGGAGTGTGATTTTTGTTTTAATTGTTTGACTGAAACCAGCAGTGAGGATAATTATTGCTTGAAATGAAGCTTTGATACCATTCTACTATATTAGTTCTATTAAAAATATTTGTATGACAGCCCCTCAAAAAGTTAAACATACAAGTGCCATCGATCCAACAATTCCACTTCAGGGTATGTGCCCTAAATAATGGAAAGGGGGGACTCAAACAGATATTTGGACACCAATGTTTGCAGCAGCATTATTCACAACAGCCAAAATGTGGAAACAATTCAGATGTTCATTAGCAGATTATTGGATAAACAGAATACATATGACGACAGTGG
Organism: Leopardus geoffroyi; assembly: GCF_018350155.1. Taxonomy (NCBI): domain Eukaryota; kingdom Metazoa; phylum Chordata; class Mammalia; order Carnivora; family Felidae; genus Leopardus; species Leopardus geoffroyi. Next base: position 67,776,240 of record NC_059337.1, on the reverse strand, counting down.
TATATACACACTTTTGTTAAAATGGTAAATTTTATTTTACCAAAATGGTAAAATTATATTTTACCAAAATAAAAAAAAATATTCACATGGAGTAACACAAATTATGTCGTATTTAAGCATCTTAAACAGTGTGGTAGACCCCTGATATTTACAATAGATTTGGAGACTTTTGTGAATCTCTAATTTTATATGTATGGAATGTTCTGGTTTTCTTCCCAGTTACTTTTCCATTGATAGTTCTTTCTGGTACATCTCCTAACACCAAGGAAAGAAATTCAACTTTTACTCATTTCTTCCCCATGTCTGCAATTTTGCATTGCTGAGACATGAATCTTCTCCCTGAAATGGTTTTCTTTTGCTTTGCTTAGAAGGTTCTGGGAATTCTTTCATGTTATACCTCTAATCTACTATCAAATTCAGTATTCTGCCACTGAAGCTATTGAAAACCTCTATTTTTTTTTTTTTTTGGCTAAGAAACATTATTTTTCCAAATTATTTTGTTTCTTGTTTATTTCTGTCAACAGCCCCTAGTAGTTAGCCTTCTTTTTTGAGTCATTTCCCCCCCCCTAAATCTTCATGACAATTACTGTTGAAAGCAAGTAAAAAAGCAAAGCTGAATAGTAGCGAGGGTGCTAGATGGTAAGATATAAATACTAGGCAGTCATGTAGGTTCATTCACTGGTTTAGTGATGCTTCTTATAGGTACCTGTGATTCCACTTCTTGCTTCAGAAAAACTACAGGGGTGCCTGGGTGGCTCAGTTAGTTAAGCAGCTGACTTCCCTCAGGTCATGATCTCAGTTTGTGAGTTTGAGCCCCGCGTCGGGCTCTGTGCTGACAGCCCGGGAGCCTGGCGCCTGCTTCCGATTCTGTGTCTCCCTTGCTCTCTGCCCCCCCACCCCCCAACTTGTGCTCTGCCTCTGTCTCTCTCTCTCTCAAAAATAAATAAACATTAAAAAATAACTAAATAAAAAGAAAAAATACAAATCACTACTTAAATGGGTTCATATTTACAAAGTCATAAAAACAGTCTCTGACATGTAGCAAACATGATGTAATTTTTAAATTAAGAAATACACACTACGGGCCATTGGCACATCAAAATCGATATATAAAAATCAGAAAAATTAGAGCTGAAAATGCCAATGCTCAGTCTTTTGCTGGACAGGAAAGGGGGAACACCTCACAATGTTGTGAGGGTTTAGGGCTCTTTCCCAAAGTTCCTGGAGCACTGCACCTAAAGTTCTTGTGTCATCCTGCAGCATACAGAAATTTCATTGCGTGTTGATACTCCTCAGCATTCATTCAGCGCCCTTAGTTAGTGCCTGTCTAGAGTAGACACTCAGTAAGTACCAGTTGAATGAATAAGCCTAGAAATGAATAAATTGCCAAGAGAGACAGGGCTGATCTTCCTTCCCTTTACTCAGGTCTAAGCCGCAGGTGCTGACCTCTTTGTTCTTCTCCATCGGCACCAAGAAACCGTATTGTTTCTTCTAGGTCATGAGGCCAATTTCATAGAATGAGTTTTCTCTAATTAGACAAGCCACAAAATGTAAACTGATTTGAACTGGAGACTTAGGAGAAAAGACTACTAAACGTTGAAATGATTAAAGAAATAAGTTTGTCAGGAAAGGTAAGGTATGTCTTATAGAACGAAGGCTTCCATGGGAATGGAAAAGGAATACACTGTTTTGCCCACCTTTCATGCCTGAAGGATAGATTAAAAAAAATCATTCTTAGGGAAGTGAGTTAAACTGTAGAGATGAAAACATTGTACTTCATTAATTTAATTTAAAAATGTTAAGAGAGTGAAGTAAGACATTATTTCCCCATTAATGAATGTTTCCATTTTAAGCTTGGGGAAATGGCAGGTTGGTCTTGCCACACGGTAAGTGATTCTTACAGTTATAGCCATTAGAAATTCCCCCATCATTTCTGAGTGGGTAATTATTACTTGAAATAGCTCTTTCAGAGTGATTATTATGAAATGTACCTATCTTCTGTTGATCTACTGCTTTATTTATCTCATGTTAAAAGATCTTTAGAAACCTTTCTATCATTAATGGACAAATTCCATTTTACAGATACATCCATTAGTTGCCAAGAATAATTCTGATCTGATTAAAGGATAACCATTTAAGGCCAGTAATTCACATATTAAATGCTCAGAGTGGTACATTGTTAAAAAGACCTTACATGTCCAGACCCATTATCCTTTCTCTCTTGGTAGGAGACAATAAATGAGAACCTCAAATAGTGGATGGATCTTCTTTCATCTAGACTAGAGTAAAAGAGGGCTACAAAAATAAGTATACAGTTTGAGGAGTCCTTCCAGAAGGATGTTCAAGGGTCGGTTATGAAATAACAAAACACCACAAATCTCTTTGAGATGGTGGGAAGCTCATCAACAAGGAAAATATTCTTGGATGATTATGATCTCAAATGAGTATTTAAGGAAACAAACATGACAAAATATTTCCAATATCTATGAGGTGTTTCTCAGAAGGATAAAAGTTAATTTATTATTCTCATAAGAGCTGTTTTCCATGTGATTAAGATCATAAATAGAATTTATCTGTTTTCATGAGGGGCAATGAAGACTGGAGAGGCAGAAACAGAAATATGCCGATTTTTAACAAAAGTTACGGGTACACTGTAAACTCCTAGAAGGCAGGCTCCTATCCTTCGAGCCTGATGTTCATCCTGACAAATGTTAATCAATAAAAAGTTGCTGAATGAATACCTCAAATTAGTACGTATCTGTTTCCTAACCTCAGTAGAAAATCCACAACCTACAAATATGTTAAGTTCCAGAAGAATTTTGAGGCAGATTGTTTGCAACTTAAAATACATTTCCCCACAGAAGAAACTATCACGGATGGTAGGGGAGTGGGCGGGGCAGCCCTTGAATGTCACTTAATCTACAATGTAGCAGAGATATTATACATTTGGGATTAACTAGGAGCAGGAAAAAAAAATATTGCAGCAATAAAACCAAAGAGAGAAATAATAAAGTTGAATAAAAACTTAAAATTTTCTTGTCTGTTAGTGCTCGAAGAGAAGCAGATTTAAGTATGAAGAGATGTATGGAGATTGTCACAGAGAGGCTTAGAAGCTCAAGGAATTTAGAAGCTGATAGCTTTTTAAAAATTATGTAGAATCCCCCTTCAAAACAGAATTCTACTTATCCATGATCAGTCTTTGAATAATTATTTTAACTCTTATCAGCCAAGATTAAAGTGTTTTTTAAAATTCAAAAATGGAATGGTAAAAGGGGGAAAAGAGAGAAACAAGTGAGGAAAAATCAGGTGAACCAAACAATAGCCAAGATGAAAATACTATAATCCATATCAATCTAGGCCCTCCCCTGTTCCAGGCTCTAAGAGTATAAAAATCGATAGGACATAATGTCTGCCCTCAAGAAACTGCAAGCGTAGTCAGGTGAGTCAAACTCATAAACAAGTAAAGTGATAAGGAGCATGACAAAGGTAACTGGGCATAATGGGGCCAGAGAGAGGCTGGTGGCCAGAGCCTCCTGAGGGGGTTGGTGAAGGCTCGTGGTGAATCTTGAAGAAGGAACAGGTGCTTCGCAGGCAGATGGGGAGAGAGGGAGAGAGAGCCAGAGAGAAAGAGAGAGAGAACCATCCAGGCTTGGGGAACAGTGTGAGCACATCAACGTGTGCAGAGTACAGAGGCTGACTGGGAGAGAAGAAATGTACTGGGAGATGGGAATGGAGTGGCAAGCTAGGGCCTGGCTGGAGGGAGGAAGGGCTTCCGTGGTCCCCTTGTGGAGCGGATTGACTCACCGTGCAGATGACTGGAAATGTGAGGGTTTTAAACAGGGAAATAACACGATCAAACAGGCATTTTCGAAAGATCACTCTGGCAGCATGATGGAGGATGGATCGGAGGTGTGAAATACTGGTGGCAGAGAAACTGGTTAGAAAGCTGCAAGAGAATGAAAGCTGGGAGTAAATAGCAGGCTAATTATAGAGGCAGCCAGGAGAGCCATTTGGTCTGTTCTCATCTTCATGAAGGGCCTCAGATTTAGACTCCTGATGTTGTCTCCTAATGAGGCTATCCACACTGTCACTGAGATTCATTGTCAGGACTGAACTTTTAAAATATGCTACAAATTCTTTAACCTCATTTTATTGCATCTTTAATGTTTAGTGTACTGAGAGCCTCAAAAAATGGAAGGGATCTGAGTCCTCCCCAATCTCAGAGAAGCCTGTTAACTGTCTCTGTGTAATTTGTGCATAATCTTCTTGAAGACTAAAAAGGGAGGCATAGGGAAGAGATAAGAGGTAGAGGGTTTCCATAACTGGCACAGATTAGCTTTGTTGCAGTGAAGGGAAGAAAATGTGCATCTCTTTACTCATGAGTTTTTGATGTTTGCAAATGGGTGTGCTCACAGCTTGGGAGCACCTGAACGGTTGTTACGTAATTCTTTCTTTACCTACTTCTACTACAGATGGAGGCCTTGGATTGGCAATATTTTAGGAAAGGGTATTATGTATCTCTAAATGACTCTCAGTTTTCCTGACATAGAAGATGGACTTTGACAAATGACCCAGAGTTAATAATTTTAAACCAAATTATTGGAAGCGACTTATTTCTTTAGGTTTATGTTTCTGGTGTTATGCTTTTTAATGCCTGATAAAAAGCATTATAATCTGCAAAAAAAAAAAGCATTTTGTCATTGTTGACTACAGAGGATGAAATTTACTTTTACTTTTTGCTTTCTAAACATATCTAATTAGCTAGTGTTGAAAGGAGGACCAGACATGAGGCAACGTTAGTTAGGGGCTGTTTGTTTCCGGGTAATTGCAGCATAATCACCTGATGAATAAAGGTAAATAGTAATACAGTGTGTTTGAAGAGTTGAATTTTGAGGTTTTTTTTAAAAAACATTTATTCACTAAATGAAATTATTAGCACTTTGCTAAGTGATTAAAATACACTTAAACTTAACACTATTATCTATCCTTCACAAAAGGTTTATAAATCTAGTATATACAAAAATAAAAATACACCTTCAGAACAAAGTGACATGGTTTTAAGGCCAACCTTGAGTGAAATAAAATGTCACAATTTAGTCTTGTATAAATTCAGACTCTAAATAAATCTAATTTATGCCTTCTGAGCTCAGTTGTCCTTGACACATAGAAAACTACAAAAACATATCTCTGCAGAAAGAAAACACTTTTTCCTTGTAGTGATGACTAGATCTTTATCCATATTGGAGAAAGTGATAAAAATGATAGAAGTATTACAGTATTAAGATGAAGAAAGAGGGTCTTCATATTTTTAAAGTTAGCTGTTTCACAACAAGCCAAGGACACAGAAGGGCTCTTTCTCTTTTGGAACATTTGACTTCACATTTATCAAAGCTCTGAGCCTCAGATAAAGATCACTTCTTTCTTCTTCCTCTGCTTCTGCATTGGACATGCCCTACCTAGATGGCTTGGGCGCTAAGGACCAAGCCAAAGAAGAGGCTGGCTGTATGCTAATTAGTGTTCTGAGGCTTGAGACTGGGGATCTTTGAGAGGCTTTGCTTTGCTTCTTTCTTGTTGCTGGATCAAGATGAGCATTGTTCTGACAGTTGGTATTGAAACATTATATCTTGCAGATATGAAGTTGTACATAAATATTTATTAACTGAAAATGCATAAACAACTTCAAGACCTTTCAGTATTTGAATTGGGATTGTTCAGTAATAATTATTAGTACGTTTTAAAAAGTTAAAAGTATTTCCCTCATCGGGTGTTGATTTCTTCACCTAGGATTCCTACATGAAGATGCCCCGGGAACGGTCATATATGAAGCAAAGAACTTTATGAAGCAAATTATGATCCTCTTTCATGTTTAAATATGTTCTCTTCATTGAAGTATTGATTTCACCAGACATTTTTGGGGGGTGGTGGTGAGGAAATTGTTACTGTCAGGTATACTGCCTTAATTAGCTTTTGGCTTTTTTTCTTTTTTGTAAGTCATGCTCCCCTTGACAGGAACAGTGGAGTGATGTATCCCCCACCTCAATAATGTGTGACCCAAATTTTGCGGCATAAATTTTCAACCAGTAGTGGTTTTCTTTCTGCTTTTTTTTTTTTTTAACTGGCGTCAACATTACTTCTTATTCAGCTTAGAGAAAAAACAGGAAGGTTTTGTCTGCAGAAGAATTCACATGGAATCTCCCAATGTATTTCTTTACTTTTGTAACAAACTCAAAAAATCAGAGCTCCTAAGATGTTGCATTGAAGCAAGCAGTCTCATGGGTATAGCTGTGGGCATGTTCCAATACTCATTTCTATCACGGATCTTCCTAACTTCCCTTCTCCCATGTGATAATGATTAACTGGAAACTGACAAGAGGAACTTGGGTTTTTATGATGACTAGTCTACACGTTTATATTAAACATTTATCCATCATGCTGGGAAAGGCTGATTTACCTTTGCGTATTTAACTCACAGAGTATTCTAAATGTCAGGTTTCTCATAACACAAAAATATAGAGGCTATCAGGTCCCCAAAGTAGTTCCATGTTTTAAGATTTCTTCTCATGAGTAGCATCCACTGGCCTCAATCCATCTGTACATCAAAAAAAAAAAATCTAATTCTAAGTATGGATTCTAGATTCTAAAGCCTAAGAATAATGAATAAAATCTGAACTATGGAAAACTGAACAACTTCCTAAATGTTACTATTTGCTGGAGACATTTGCATTCAGATCTTCCCTCAAATTAGATCTCTGGCATTCCTTCCTTGCTTTCTAGCATTGCTCCAATGTTATATCTGTTCATGGCTGGGAGGGAGCCAATTTCAAGGATTTATTGCACAAAGAGCTATTTACTGAGACATATGCAATGCTTTCACTATGAAATAAACAGGAGTAGCATGCCTTTAATATAGGTTTTGACAAGAAGAAACAAAACTTATCTGTCTTAAGCACTCTCACACTGTGGGATGCAGGGGAAATACCTTTGCTATTTATTACAGTGTAGTACCTTCCATGGTTTTGGGAATATAGAATTTCACAACTTAGTCTCACATTTTACCTTACACATGACTTTATATTGTTTCCTAAAAGGTGAAAAGCTATCACCTTACGTGTTTTTAAAATGAGGAGGCCTTTTCATACTGATGGACAAGTCCTGTATTCTGCCATGATGGTGTCATTCTCTCTGCCTGCAAGGTTGGAATCAGTCATATGGATTCTTTCCTACACTTTGCAAAATTCAGGCAACTTGTCCTCATTCACTATTTCCCTCAAATGTAGATCCTGCTTTGAGGCCTCTCCTCATCTTACCCCTTCTGAGGCAGTCATTCAAACTTTAGTGTGCATATAAGAATAAAGGAAACTCACAACAATCAGATTCTTTTTTTTTTTTTAACAGTCAATTCTTGATTCCAATATCAGGTGATTCAGTGGTCTTAGGAAAAGCACAGGAAACTGAAATTTAGTAACTCACTTAAATATAATCCCTTGTCCAGATTTTAAAAAATTCTATAGTCTTCTTATCTCTGCTGGGTCTTTTAAACTATCTCCAAACAAAGAATCCTAAACATTATATCATGTTCATTCATTCATTCATTCATTCAGGCCTTCAACTATTTATTGAGTACCCATGTTTTCTAGACATTGGGTTTATAGTAGTGACAAAAGCAAATATCATTGACTCCATGGAATTCACGATCTGTGTTTACCCAGGTTTAAGAAGGTGCCTCTATTACTTATCAGATTTGATCCAAACTTTCTTAGTTTGATGTTGAAGATCTTCATTGACCCTGTCTCTTAACTATCATTCAACAAAGATTCTCCCCTGTAGGCAAGTCATTGTCTCTTACTGTTCCTTAGCTTTTCTTGTCTCCATACCAACTCAATCTACATCTGGTCATTGGTCCTAACATTCCTCCTCAGAAATACTGTCCAGTGTTGTAGACAGGGCAAAGAAATGGGAAAGTAAGTTTCATCCATCCATTAAGCACATTTATTGAGACTCAAGCATTGTTGTAGATATGGGAGAATTCAGTAGTGGACAAGACAGAAAATAAACATATAAACAAAAAAAAATATCAGATAAATGCTATGCAGGGTGTGGTGACCATGTCTTAGTGGCTACTTTATACTGGGTATAGGAAGCTGGGAGCTAAATGTCAAAGATAGTGGCCATGCAAAGTTTGGGTGGGCATTATTGGCAGAAGGAAAAAGCTAGTGAAGACTCTCAGTGAAAATGTATGAAAGAAGAATATAAGGAAGGCCAGTGTGGCTGTTGCATAGTGGGAGATGATAACATGGTAAAGGCTGGGGTCAAACAGGTCCATATGAGCCAGATGACATAGGGGCAGAAATATGGATTTTATTCTAGGTAGAATGAAATATCATTGGAGGATTTTAAGCAGGGTTGTGATGTGATCTGATTTATGCTTTAATGTAGCTGTCTTCAGATGTTGTATGGAAACTGGATTGTAGAGAGACCAAAATGAGACCAGCTAGGAAGTACGGTAGTAACCCAACTCAATGATAATAGTTGTTCAGATAGGTAGTAATTCAAATGGACAGATTGGGCATATATTATGGAAGTAGTGTCAAGGGGATTGGTGGTGGATTGAATGTGGGTGGTGCAAGAGAAGATTCAAAGATAATTCCTAAGTTTTTTACTTGAGTAACTTGCTGGCTGGTCATATTCTTTATTGATCTAGAGAAGGTTTGGCTAAGGGAGGTGGCAATCCAGTGTCCAAATGGTGGGTGACATGGCTGAAAAGATAGGCTGCCATTGTCAGACTGCAAAAGATTTATAATAAGAGATGAAGAAACTCAAACTTCTTCTGAATTGTGACTTAGGAGACATACATTGATGTGTAGGATAAGTTGGAAGGGGTAGAAATTGCATACCTGCAGTAGGATTTTGGGAGTAAGAATGGTGCTGGATATGGGACAAAGAGAGTCAAAAGTCACAAGAATAATTATACAAGAGCCAAAAAAGATTTAGATAAGAGGTCATACAAAATATAAACAGAAAACATGTTTACTTGAAGATATAAACAGAGCAAGAGTGCAGTATGTTTAGTCATAGATAGCTTCTTGATTGGTAGTTTTGAGAAGAGGAAATGCAGAGAATAGAAAGGAGAGAGCACAGCCAGCTCCTGGGAGAAGGGCTAAGTCTGCTTCAGAGGGAGGAATTCCTCAGTCATGGTTACGTCCCACAAACACACTGATGTGGGAAAGAACCTGGGCTGAAGGAAGAGAGTAGACCCTTAATCTACATATGGTCATTCCTTCACTGGTGGCAAGAGAATTAGAGTGTGTGTGTGTGTGTGTGTGTGTGTGTGTGTGTGTGTGTGTGTGAATAGCAACTCCATCTACATGTTAATTACCACATATCTTTTTACTATAAAAAATTTGGGCAATATTGGGATCTTCTAACAGGTTATCTGATAAAACTTACATATTGTAGCATTTCCAGAGCTTGAAATATTGGTTCATAAAATGGAAAACTTTTCCTCACCTTTATGAGTTCTATTGCCAATGAACAGTATCTCCAAGGCAGGATGTTTATAAGGAAGATCTTTGTCATGTCAAGGGAGAAAAGCTATTGCTCTTTATGAGAAAATGTTTCTAGTTTACAATTAATTTTATTTTTCTGACTGAGTTTTCTTTCTCTGATATAACAGGCTAGATCAATAAGAACTCTGCATCTATAAGTTAGGAAATCTAGACAGGGAAAATCATCAAAGAGAAAGCAGATGATGAAGAAAATCAATATGCTTACCTTCTTGGTATTCCCTTATCCTTCATTTTCCACTTTCCACTCTTGTCTTCACCAAAACCTCACCACTGAAGCTAAATGAATCACTGGAATGAATTTTTTTCTAAAGAAACAAATTTTGGCTCATTTGTGTCAATTGCAAAAGCAGCTGCTTCTTTCCTATATGAGCCATTTTCTGAATAAGTGATTTTTTTTGGTTGGCAAGCTGAGGAATTTTGCCTTAGTCAATAGTTGGCATTATCATCAAATAGGAGCCAAATTAGTCACTGCAAATGAATTAATATCTTCCAGAACCAGAGTTATTTATGCCCTGAGTGATAAACTTGGGAACTGTTAATCAGCGCACTGACAGAATTTGTAAATGAGATCAATGCATCACTGTTGGGGATCTTCCAGGAATGATGGAGGACAGGATGGCTGCCAGAGGACTGGATTCATTTGTTTGCTTGCTCCTTTCTTCCTCTCCTTATTTTCTCTCTTCCCTTCTTTCTTCCCTTCTTCACCTTCCCTTTTCCTCTCTTTCCTTCTCCTTCTCCATTTCCTCCTTTCTTCTTCCCTCCCTCCCTCCATTCTTTTCTTCCTTCTTTCCCCTATATTGATGATCTATTCTGTGCTAAGTGTCAGGGATATCCTTAAGGACATTATGTCCTCCACCTTTAAGAATCTAGTGGGGATGTGGCATCTGGGTGGCTCAGTCAGTTGTGCATCTGACTCTTGATCTCGGCTCAGGTCATGATCTCACTGTTTGTAGGAATTGAGTCCCATGTTGGGCTCTGTGCTGACCATGCGGAGCCCACTTGAGATTGTCTCTCTTCCTCTTTCTCTGCCCCTTCCCTCACTCATGCACGTGCTCTCTCTCTCTCTCTCAAAATAAATAATTAAACTTAAAAAAAAATCTAGTGGGGCATCTGGGTGGCTCAGTCAGTTGAGTGGCTGACTTCAGCTCAGGTCATGATCTCACAGTTCATGGGTTCGAGCCCTGCATCAGGCTCTGTGCCGACAACTCAGAGCCTGGAGCCTGCTTCTGATTCTGTGTCTCCCTCTCTCTGCCCCTCCCCCATTCACATTCCATCTCTCAAAAATAAATAAAACATTAAAAAAATTTAAAAAAATCTTGTGAGGAAAAGAACTACATGAAGACATCAGACACCATTAGAGTATAATGCATTAAACACAAGTATAAAGGTCTATGAAAATGTTTTATCATACAGATAAGGAAGAGCCTACCTTACCCTAGAGGTGTTAGAAAGGGCCTCACTGAGAAAAATAAACATGAATTTTCCAGGTGGAAAAAGCAGTATTTTAGGCAGAAAATAAAGATATGTGTAAATCCATGGATTTGGGGGAAAACATGATCGTCACTACCAGAGCAATCACAATAACAACTAACATTTACTGCATACTTACCCTGTGTCAGATAACATGTTATGAACTTTTCATAAATTAATGCTTTGAATTCTTACAAACCACACTATAAAATAGGGTATTATTCCTATTTTCCTGATAAGAATATGAGGTCCCAAATGGTAAAGAAATGTGTCCCAAAGAGGAACTGATATGTTTTTGGAGTTGTAACGACTTCAGTGTATTGGTGTGTGTGTGTGTGTGTGTGTGTGTGTGTGTGTGTGTGTGTGAGAGAGAGAGAGAGAGAGAGAGAGAGAGAGAGAGACAGCAGGTAGTAGAAAAAGCCAAGAGATGAGACTGTAAAAATCGTCAGGAGCATGTGTTAATAAACACTAAGATGCACTATAGGAAAGGGTTCAGGTTCATTCTTAAGAAGGACAAATTTGTCCATCTATCCCTCTGTCTGTCCATCTACTCATTTATTAAATATGGAATTTTAAGCAGTATACAGAGAATGAGTAAAAATGAAAGTGGAAGAAGAGAAAAGATGAGGGAAAGGATGTAATGAAAATAGGAATAGGCATCACTGAATCTTGGCAAATATCTTTCTGTGTTTGCTACATCTTTGGGTGGAAGTTAAAGAACCAATTGAGGAAAGAATGCCACCCTAGCTCGAGTGAGCTGAAGCAGTACCCACTGCAAAGCCCAGAATTTTTCAAAATGATGATTTTTGAAGTCATTTATTCTGATTGACATATGGGTGAAAGATGTCCTGATATCCTCATTCTTATAGCATTGTCATAAGATTTTCACTTGAAAATAATTTTTAAAGGAGGTATAACCAAATTCTTCCTTCATCAAAACACAGTCTTACTAACGCGCTTGTGGAATGTCTGTCTTTAATAATTCTATTGCCCAAATATTTGCTAAGATGACTTATTCATGACATTTATGTCAATCCAAATACATAAGTTAACTTGTTGTTTGGCTTGTTATTTTTAAACCAAGTAAAAGATGTATACATCTAACAAATACACTAACTTTGGTTTTAGAATGGTTGACATGTCGCTCTTCCTTTTGACAGTGATTAGTCAGCAGGAGGAATTGCCTGTTTGGGCTATTCAGAGCTTGCAAGACCCAACTGGCATCAGCCAAATAGTCTCTAAGATGAGGGGGCTTTAGTTGAGTATATCCAGACCTGCTTCTAAGATTATTTAGAGGCAAGTTCAAAAGAAGAAGGGACAGAACACAAATGATGAAAAAATTAACTGCTGTGTTAAAAGATCATCCTGGCCCAAGCCAATTCTAGTGTCAGTCAGCTGACTATATTTTTGTGTAAACATTAGAGAGATAGGATGAAAGGAGTCTATGTTGAGCTTGTGTTTCTTGGCCCATAACTGACTTCTGTTCTCAGAGGCAAACTTTCATAAAAGCTGCACATAATCTGAAAGCACTCCTGGAAGATATGGCCGTGAAATGGTAAAACACATGACAGTATAGTGACAGTTTGTAGCATGATAGGCTATGTCTAAGGGCCACCAGTTCCTCATGATGTCCTGAGTAACTAAGTAATTGGTCAGGTATGTGGGTTGATGTATGATTCAAGTGAACAGTCAAGTGGTCTTGTAAGTCTACGATTTGGGGGAACAGAGGTGGTCCTTTCTGAAAATGGGATAAACGATGGATTCCCACCAGGAGCTACTAGGCCCAGAGTCAACAAAAGTGTAAAAAAAATCCATTGACAGGAGAAAAGCTCAGTTCAGAAAAGTCACTGAATAGCTTTGGGGGCAAAGTATCTTAACCAGGGCCTTTACTGATTTATATTTTCAATCAGCCGTACAGTTGAAGCCCTGCTCGACAGAAGTTGAGGTAGTTAACTGTGTTGTAAGGCGGTGAGAAATGAGCCCCCTAAGTCTGTTGGACAACTTCCCCACGCATTTCATATCTATGGTAATTCTGTCTAGAATTTATCCTTTTTGTCTAATGAAATCTAATGGCATGACTCTGGTCCTCCTTTACATCTTATTAGAACAAAGTTGTCCTGAGGTAACAAAATGTGTTAAATAAACCTGAAAAGCTTTAAATTTTATGGAGCCATGGCCTCCTGTTTAACTGTGTTACTTTCAGCTTTGTAGCCAATCTTGGCAAACTAGGTACCAGAAAAATGAAAAGTGGAACATACATTTTTTTGTGAAATTTTGTTTTTCAGGTAAAATTGGTTTTAAAATCTGCTAATAAGTAGGAAGAGATCAGCTTCTCTCAAGTTACAGATTCAACTATCCTTATACAATGCAAGGTCTTCAGTGCAGGTTGAAGGTTCACTTGTACCACTTAATGCTTTTCTGCTCTCTCTAATCCAGTCATCTATGCTCCCAGCTCATAAGTGTGCAGTTATGTCTAGAACTATCCCAGGACAAAAATGGTTATTTACCACCAAGATGAAAAATCCTGTCTACAGAAGGTAAGAATCCCAGAAAATCTGTGAGGCTGGCTTTTGGAGTAGGGCCGTGGATAAAATCTTCTCTGGATTTTCCCAATGCATTATGATTCAATATATCAGATAAATGAGTTGTTAGAGAATTTACTCTTAATGTAACAAATTTACCACCAATAAAATATTCCATAGGGACACAGTCTTCATGCCCTTTTTTAAAAAGTTTTTTCATTTATTTACTTTGAGAGAGAGAGAGAGAGGGAGGGAGAGAGAGAGAGTGCACAAGAGCAGGGGAGGGGCAGAGGGAGGGGGAGAGAGAGAGAGGGAGAGAGAGAGAATTCCAAGCAGGCTCTGCACTGTCAGTGAGGTGCCCAATGTGGGGCTCAAACTCATGAAGTGTGAGATCATGACCTGAGCCGAAACCAAGAGCCGGGAGGCTTAACTGACTGAGCCACCCAGGTGCCCCACAGTCTTCCTCTAGCAATTTTGGGTTGCCATGGATGTCCAGAGAAACTAAAGGTATTTAGCCTTGGGGTGACATCTGGGCTACTTTCTGTTTCTAGACTGTTATGTAGAAGTAGTATTATACTTAGAATACTACTATGCTATAGTATAACTATAACAACTATAAGTAAACAACTATATAGTTAGTAGAATAACTCCATAGCTGCATTGGTGGAATGAAATCTTAATAATCATGGTTGTCCAAAGATGAAATAAACTAATTCAGGGGATGTGACCTCCTATCCCTCACCCCCGGATATGTTCAATAAACATGTGGATGATCATTTGGCAGGAAGTTTTGTGTCAGAGAGTACTTGGACCAGATTATATGAAAGAACTCTCCAAACCTAAAAGTTCTAAGAATCTGTAATGAGTATTTTTAAAAATTATTTTAAACCATTTTTTTTTTTTGGCGGTGCTGGGTATGGGGGGATTAAACCTGAGGAAGGGTTGTTTGCTGGAAGCAAAATGTATTCCTATATTTTTATACTTTTAAGCTTGAAAACTGTTGCATTATTTTATCTTTTTTTCAGATAGCTCACTAGAAATAAATATGGAAATTTCCTAAGAGGCTGAATACTAATGAGGTTGTAACTGAATCTGGAATTCTCTTCTAGACGCAATTCCTTGGATGATATAAGGTCCTAAATTTATATATGTTTTACCTTTTTGTTTTCAAAGTTAAAACCTATAAAAATTGATAGATTGGAATAACGAACCCTTATGTGCCCATCACCCAGTTTCAAGAATTATTAACTCACAGGGTAGAATAATGACCCCCGCAAAGATGTCCATATCCTAAAGCCTGGAACTTGTGAATCTGTTAGGTTACCTAGTAAGTAGGAATTATGGTTGCAGATGGAATTTAAGTCGCTAATCAACTGACCTCAGGATAAGGAGATGTGTGTGATTAGATTGGTCCCACCTGGAGTATCATATTAGCAATTTAAATATCTATTTAACTTTGGTGGTATATATTCAAATCTCTTTTTATAGGTATGCAGACTGGTATCCATCCCCACTACAGTCAAAGTACACAAATAAGAGCATTGTCTGCCTTTGCTAAGTTGGCAAATACTTGTTTTACTTGAAAATACAAAGAAATTTCTCGATTCACCCTTAAGGATGATTTTATCCTCTTCATACTGTAACAACAGTCTCTTTTTTTTTTCTTTTTCAGAAATTTCTTTATAGCTGCTATAAAAAATTACCACAAACTTTGTGGCTTACAACAGAAAACATTTATTATTTGGTAGCTCTCATAGGTGCAAGAGAGTGCAAGAGGGAGGCAGAGGAGAGAGACCCAGATAGATGCCCACGTGGGAAGGTCTGGGCCTGAGGTTGTAGCTGGGCTGAGATGGAGGGAGGGGCCCTGAGCCGAGCATGTGGGTGGGGTGGTCTCTGGAAGCTGGAAAGGATGAGGGATCAGATTCTCATCCAGAGCCTCCCAAAGGAATGGAGGCTTATTGATACCTTGACGTTAGCCTTGTGAGACCCATTTCAGATCTCACCTACAAGAACGATGGTATTTATTATCCAATTTCCATACAAAGGTGAATATTGAAGAGGAAAAATGCATTATTTTATAGAGGCCAGTGACATTGTTTATCCTTATCAAGATATTAAGACTTTCAACAAAATCAGCTAAAGTCTATTGTCATTTTCTTCAAAACCGTTATCTAAATTCCCATTTATATTCTTAGGTACTCTTTTTCGTAGTCTTGATAAATACAGTATTTGAGTTCAAAAATCAACCAATCACTCAACCAGCTGAATGACACACTCTGCAAACACAAACATGAGCAAAAACCAAAAATAAAATGAACCCAAACCAAAGCATTTAAAGATTATAAGCAGTCACTTTTAACAATAGATGCAAATGGCCCGAATGAAATTTCTAATAGATTATTTTATCTTGTTAGTATTAAAATGAAGGACAAAAGATCAATGCCTAGGCTACTGGAGTCATATATCCTAATGGGTCATTTATTTCTTATGTTTAAGTCCTTCCCCTTCAAAGATACTGGACGTATTATCCATAGTCTGCAGTGGGATTCTTTACGTGTTATCATTAGAGGTATGTTCAACTGTAGTGTTTGAGACGTACAGATTATATTCTTTTGGAAGGTTGCATTAGAAATGCTATGGCAGCATACACTTGTCTTGCAAGTGTAAGTTAGAAACACACACCAGAAATACTGAGCATATGGCACAAACTTACACACACACACACACACACACACACCCAGAGGCACACGACACTCCAAAATCTGAAAAACACATATACTATTTAACATTTTCCTTAATATTTAACATATATCATACTTTAGACACTATGAGAAACTAAAATGTATAAAAGTTAAGGGTAGTCGCTAAAGCTGCTGTGATGTGTAAACTTGGTTAGCTGTAGTGCCTAAATTACTTAGTCAAACACCAGTCTAGATGCTGTTATAAAAGTAATTTTTGGATGTGATCAACATTTCCAATCAGTAGACTTTGAATAAAGCAGAGTACCCTCCATAATGTGGGTAGGCCTCATGTCATTAATTAAAGGCTTTAAGAGCAAAGTCTAAGGTTTCCTGACGAAAAAGCAAGTCTGTCTCAATACTGCAACATGGAAACATTGCCTGAGTTTCCCACCTGTTGGCCTACATTGCAGATATGGGACTCAAGACCACAACATCAACTCTTACTTGAGTTTCTAGCCTGCTGGCCTCCCCTCTGGATTTGACTTTCTAGCCCCCACAATTGTGTAAGTCAGTTTCTTAAAACCTCTCTATCTGTAGATGGATGGATGGATGGCTAGCTAGCTATATCTCCTATTGGCTCCATTCCACGGGAGAACCTTTCATTAATATACCTATTATTGCCCAAACAGCTTTCAAATAAGACAATACCTTGATTAATTCTGACATAATTTGATAGTCTCATTTTGGCCACCTATCACTTGCTTTATTTATTTTTTTTCAACTTTTTTTTTTTTTATTTATTTTTGGGACAGAGAGAGACACAGCATGAACGGGGGAGGGGCAGAGAAAGAGGGAGACACAGAATCGGAAACAGGCTCCAGGCTCTGAGCCATCAGCCCAGAGCCTGACGCGGGGCTCGAACTCCCGGACCGCGAGATCGTGACCTGGCTGAAGTCGGACGCTTAACCGACTGCGCCACCCAGGCGCCCCAATCACTTGCTTTATTTAAATTGAGCCAAAATTTAAGTTTTATTAGTCAAACTTGATAATGAAAACTTAAAAAAATTTTTTTTTCAACGTTTATTTATTTTTGGGACAGAGAGAGACAGAGCATGAACAGGGGAGGGGCAGAGAGAGAGGGAGACAGAATCGGAAACAGGCTCCAGGCTCTGAGCCATCAGCCCAGAGCCTGACGCAGGGCTCGAACTCAGGGACCGCGAGATCGTGACCTGGCTGAAGTCGGACACTTAACCGACTGCGCCACCCAGGCGCCCCTGATAAAGAAAACTTTAAAAGCTCAACGGGGCACCTGGGTGGCTCAGTCGGTTAGGCGTCTGACTTCAGCTCAGGTCATGCTCTTATGGTTTGTGAGTTCAAGCCTACGTTGGGCTCTGTGCTGACAGCTCAGAGCCTGGAGCCTGCTTCGGATTCTGTGTCTTCTTCTCTCTCTGCCCCTCCCCCACTTGTGCTCTGTTTCTCTCTATCAAAAATAAATAAATGTAAAAAAAAATTTAAAATAAAAAAAAACTTACTCTTTCTACCAGTATTGCTTGCTGTTTCCTGTGTTTCTTTCTCCACCTTAAGCCAGCCCCCAACAACTTTCTTATTCAGCCCATGAATCATCCCTAACACACACTTCATTTTTCTAAAATACGAGATCAATGAAGAGCTCTATAGACACTTTGTTGTAGTTTGGGGGTTTATTGGCTTTTTTGGTTCAAATCTCTTTTCATTGACTATCACTACTGTGTTTCTAATCTCCCTGGTGACTATTTTCTATCAATTTATGTTTAGCCAACAGTTCAAGTAATGTGTGTTGAGTTACTAGCAGAAATAAGCTCAAAAACTCTAGATCAATTACCATAGGCTATCATAAGAAGACTTGCTTTGCCTGCCTTAAAACAAAACCCTTTACTAGGGTTTAAGACAAAGTTGTGTCTTCATTTTCTTCTTTAGATTCAGAGTAACTAATTTGACCAAAACTCTAAAAAGAATTGGAAATAGTTAATTACAGCAATGCAGTCCATGATCGAGAGGCCTGAGTTCCTTTCTAAGTTGATAACATACTTCAAAATGCATAATTATATAGGACTTTTTTCAAAGCAAAGATATGAAGTTCAAAATAACAAAACTACTCCTCTGCTGTTGCTTAAGAGGGATTTACCCACTAGGCAATTTATAACTCAGATTATGTTCTTAAACAAATGTTACCCAAATAAACCTTCCTTGAAATCAATGGTACTGGTGTTCAAACATTTCCCTTTATATGGATTTAAATGTGTCCTCTATCATCTGACTGAACCAACTAAAGCCATTTCTCTTAAAGACATCAACAGCTCAAGGGGGAAAAAAAAGTTTTCTCTCCAGGGCTGGGGGAGGACTTTTGCTTTGCACTTTAAAATGTTTGCTCTGTTCCAAGAAGATATTAGGATCAGTTGACTGACAACAGGAAAAATTTTCCTGGCAGAGAAGGAAGCCAGAGGAGATTCATATGCAGACAAAATTTTAACTATCAGGCTGTTTGTATCCCCATGTCTATTCTAATATGCCAAGCTGGGATAAATCAAATGGGCTCTAAAAATGGTAGATAAAAATGTGATTTCGTAATAATTCTGGAGTTTTGCAGAATATCCATCTTGAGCATTTCTTTTTTTCCAAGGAGTTATTTATTACTGGGTGAAGCTATACAGCTATTTCAATATATGTACTACTCTAAGAAAAAAAAAATCCTTGAAAACTTTACATTTTAAAGAGTGTTATAAAGATATGATGGTTTTGTTGAAGGGCTAGTGTGAGTTTAAACAGACTGGGGCCCAGGCAGAGATGCCTGAAATCTGAAGGGAGGAGGGAAACCAGGTCAGATGATATGGTGTAGTTGGATGTGTCCACCTTTCCGCTGGCCATCCCTCCTCAGGGGAGGCCTGGACAGAAGGGTCCTGCTTCAGGGTATGTGTTACGTGTGTACACAACCTGTCTTTATTAGGAGACCCTAGGACTGGCAATCTCTTATTGATGTGGGAATTGGATTCATGGCATAAAATCAAAGAGGACTAAGAACACATGAAAGCGATGTTGGGTAAATTCATGAAGCAAACACTTCAG
Organism: Leopardus geoffroyi; assembly: GCF_018350155.1. Classification (NCBI taxonomy): domain Eukaryota; kingdom Metazoa; phylum Chordata; class Mammalia; order Carnivora; family Felidae; genus Leopardus; species Leopardus geoffroyi. The sequence goes on along the minus strand of NC_059337.1, from coordinate 67,756,899 downwards.
AGACCTCAGGGTGGACTTTTCTAGTCAGCGTTTCATAGCAACTTTATAATCATTCACTTTTTCTTGGTTTCTCAAAGAAAATGTGGTCCTTGTAAGGATTAGAAGAGTATCAGTTTAATCCAGGCCATAATTTATACTCTTTAGAGTATCAATCTATATAAAATTCTATAAAAATAGGATTTTTAAATCCCTCAAGGAGTAGAAGAAATTCTACTTTCTGAGATTAAGGGGAACAAACAACAGATAGACCTGTTTACCGTCACTTTTATTGCCTTCAGGGATTTCAGCTGCCCCCTGGCATGAGACCTCCAAATTGGGTCTTCTAGCCTTACTCTCCTCCCTTTGTTGGTATGAGCCTTGGGCTGTTTTTCTTACTGTGACATTTCATAGGGCGTATAAAATGAAAATTCAAAATGAAGACACCCAGGGTTGATTCATGGCCTGCTAGACCTATCTGCATTCAACTTTAAATGAACTAAGACTTAAAATATACCTGGTCTAAATATACATCTCATCACAGGAATGCTAGGAGAAGGTGATTAAGTCTTACCCTCATTCTTTCCTGAAGAAGGCACATTGTGAGAACCACTGAAGAAATAATGTAACTTAAATTTGATATAAACTGGACCAAACAACTAAACAAAAGGCAACGATAATAAAAAAACAACATAAAAAAGAAAAGCCCCCCAACACAGATAATTCTAAGACTTAATTTAGTTGGAAATTATGTACTGTAAACAGCATATATGATTCTATTCAAAAAGTGTAAACTATTCAGAAAGACTGAAATTTATTTTATTAATGATAAGTTTATAAAGCTGTTAACTTTCTAATGATGTTTCAGGTTAGAAGTTGCCTTCGAGGGGCATGTGGGTGGCTCAGTCTGTTGAGCATCCAACTTTGGCTCAGGTCATCATCTCACACTGGTCTGTGAGTTCAAGCTCCAGGCCGGGCTCCCTGCTGTCAGTGCAGAGCCAGCTAAGATCCTATGTTGCGCTTTCTCTGCCCCTCCTCTGCTTGCATTCTCAAAAATAAATAAAATATTAAGAAAAAAGAAGTTGCCTTAGAGTTCTTTATTTTTTTAATTTTAATTTTAAAATATTAATTTAATTATTCTTTATTCTAGGGGCCATTCCTCAAAAACCCTAACTTTCTATCACTTCCTAAATGCATAGTATTTATCAGAAAGCTATTTTTGGTTGGATATCTCTTTCATATACCCTGGGAATTAGACTCTTCTTCTCTGTCTCCTTTCTCTGAAAAATCCAACTCAGTTTATTTCAAAGCAATGCCAGTAAATAGGAATTTTTCACAATTGTTAACCTGGGCTAACTGAACCATACTGGTAAACCAAGAACTTTAGGAATTGAGTTATCAGCCTACTTGGAACCTGACAAATGTTAACATAAATAAAACAAAAACACTGAAAAAAGGTTTTTCTATAATGAAACTATATTGTCTTCAGTGAATTTTTGTCCTTTCTTTTTTCTTTTCTTGGTAAGAACTTTGAATTTTAAGGATTGTGAGGCAAAGACTTTTGTTGAGATCTAATTATAGGGAAATAACCCTAACCTTATGGTTAATTTTTACCTTAATCTTCTTTCTTCTCTAGTGTATTCATTAAAATAATTATTATTCTGTTTTCTTACAATATGTTCTTTCTGCAATATCAGAAATTTATAATAAATATGTAAAAGGACCCAGGTTCACACCCAGAGAGTTGTGACACCGAGGCTTTTCTTTCCAGGAAGCAACTTTATTTGTGCTGGCACTGGCTCAGTGGGTTTGTACCCAAAAAACTGAGTCCCCAGCACAGTGAGGTGTAGACTTTTATAAGTTTCCGACTTCTTTATCTCCCATACATGGTAATACAGACATATGGTCTGATTGGGCGGTCTCATGTGACAGGGTCATGAGGGATATCACATTCACACACACAACCAGGTTGCCTTCCCTTATCTTGAGGTTTTTTTTTCTCACCACATTCCTTAGGGAGGGGACTCTACCACAGAGAAAACCCAAATCATCGTAAACCTAAACCTACGTTTATGTAGAGATAACCTCTTTTAACATTTTGGTAAATTTCCTTTCAGGTGGCTCAGACATTCAAGCCACCAACTCTTGATTTCAGCTTGGGTCATGATCTCACAGTTCATGAGTGTGAGCCCTGCATCAGGCTCTGCGCTGATAGCATGGAGCCTGCTTGGGCTTTTCTCTCCCTCCTTCTCTCTCTGCCCCTCCCTTGCTCACATTCTCTCTCCCTCCCTCCCTCCCTTCCTCCCTCCCTCCCTCCCTCTCTCTCTCTCTCTCTCTCTCAAAATAAATAAATAAACTTAAAAAAAAACCTATAAAAAATAAATTTCCTTTCAGCCTTTTGGGTACACACACATGCATTTCCTGGTGACTAATTTTAGATTTCATAGCAAGGACGTGCTATGTTTTGTATGTTTGGCATTCACAGTGAGTTAGTTTTTGCTTTCCTGGTGTCCTTTAACTAAAGTTCCTTTATATGTAAATCATACTGGCCTGAAATCAGGAATACCAGCAATTGGCATCTACTGTCCATTAGAGTAGTTAGAAGGTGAACATACTTTTTGGGAGCTCTTTCCATGTTCTCTAAGCTGGTGGCCTCCCGAGAAGTTCAGAAAGCCCTTGCTCAGAAATACACAACCCCTGTTCTTGTCTGCATGTGGCAGATCCCTTCGGTTTGTCAAAATTCTTCTGCCATTTCTCCCTTTGCTGCAATGTAGGCCTGAATACTTAATGAACAATGATTGACTTCACTGGAACTCACAGGGATGAAAATATTTCCAAGTTCTAAAGTAGTGACCCTAGCCAGCAGTCAAAGAATAATTTTTTTTTACGCATCATGAAAAGGATGGCTGGAGATATTTCTGTCTATATAACCATTTAGCTATCTTGAGGCACAAAAACACTTCACCTAAATACCTTCATTTTAAAAATAAGGAATGATAAAAAAGTAAATAGCATAATGAAACATTTAAACCCCCTTTGCAACAGTATTTGTGTAATATTTAATTGATGTGTAACTAAATAAAAACAAATTAAAAAAACCCCAAACACTGAAAGGCAAACACCATAATGTATATAAAATTTAGATGAATGTACTGGGCTTATAGTGTTTTTGTATGTAACTACGAGCATGCATGTAAACACGCACGTGTACCCACATGCCTGAGTACTCATTCAAAGTTTTACTCATTGAATATATATTACTTTTGTGGTAGACAAAACAAAGAAGATTCATGAGAAATAATTTTAAAAGTTTCCACTGCAATCATCTTCCATTTATGGTTCTTAAAAAATATATTTGACCACGGGATGTTTTAGAAACTGTGGTATCAAAACCCAAGACGGTCAAGACTATCTATTTGCTTAGATGTTATAGATGCCTCACGTCTATTCCAATATTTTCTTTTCTCACGTCTAATTTCTCCTTATTTTCTTCTTGAACAGTCTCACATTTATATCTTTAAGCATTATCTCTTCTTTTGGATGTTATGGGGAGTGGGAGAAGAAAACATACTTTGTTTTTACTTATGGGTTACTTTAGTGTGATCTCATACAGTGCTTTGTACCATTCTTTGCCTTCTATATCTTCCGTCTCTTCTCTTCCCAACCCCTTCCCTCTCTTTCCTAGAATAATCACACTGATCTGCCATATTCCAGAACTACCACTAGCCGTGCTGCTGAAGGTGGGCTTGAAAGACTTTACCGTGTTTGTCTTCATAGTGTCTTCACACTGCTTTGGTCTGCACATTAATAGTATATTAAGCCTCTACATTGGTTAGGTTCCTTTGTTTAAAATGGTATTCATTTGGTAAATGCCCACCATTAATTTACAATCCAACATGTCACCAAGTAACTAATCAGACTGTCCTGACAATCTAGCATTAATGTTAGTCTGCTCATAGATGTCTTGGGGGCGGTTGCAGCTAATTCTAGAAAAGTAAAAGTGTAGAAGATGTTCCTAATTTTTTTTTTTTGGAGGAAACACAGGTTAATGTATATTACATATAGCAGTGCCACATTATTGCATAAATTAAGCTTTAAAGGGCTAAATAGATGTCATTATCATTGTCAAGCAAACATTTATATGGTACTTTCTATATGGCAAGAATTTGATTTAAATTCTTGACATATATTAACCTGTTTCTTTCTCTAACAATACAGTGAATAGGTACAATATTATCCTTGTTTACCAGTTGAGAAAATGGAGGAGCAGGGAGGTTAGAGTACTTGTCCAAAGTCATGGAGCTCCTAGGGAGAAGAGCTGGCATTTCAAGCCAGGCAGCTTACTTCCAGAGGCTCTTAACCTTAATTATAGTATCAGTAAACATTTGATCATATTTGAAAAAATTTTCAGAGTATTATGTTATGTACAGGGAATGTTTAAGAAAAAGGTATGAGGAACTCCTGGGTGACTCAACTGGTTAAACATGTGACTCTTGGTGTTGGCTTGGGTCATGATGTCATGGTTCATGGGATGAAGCCCTGAGTCAGGCTCTGGCAGACACGTGGGAACCTGATTGGGAGTCTCTGTCTCTTCCTCCCTCTCGGGCCCACCCCCTCCCCCCTGCAAAATAAATACACATTAAAAAAGAAAAAGGTGCAAGACAGTTTGTGCCTTTACAGGTCTTCAATCTAGTTAGAAAGACAGGGTAAACAATATAAAACTTCAGAGAATACCAGGAAGCAGAAGCTGTGATAAAGGAGCCATTCAGAAGAGCTCTCTAGGGTTGTGAAGGTGGCCAGGTCACTAAAGGCAAGGGAAATCTGCAAAGACCTCATATTTATGGAGCTCTGAGACATTTGGACCAAGATCAAGATGCTTTTTCTGCTCCTTATTGAAAGTTATCCAAAATATGAATAGCTTAAAAATGCGTCTGAAAATCCCTAAGACAGATGGTCTGAAAGTAACTGGAATCATCTGTAGATAGAGCGAGAACTTGATTAAACCCCAGCAGGTGAGTGGGAATTACAAACACAAAACAAAGGAATTTAAAACACCATTATTGTAGCATTAATATAGAAGAATTAGTGATCAGATAATTCAGAAGATGCTTGTCTTGATGCCTTTAAAAGTGGGACATGCACTGCCTTGGGCTCCGAACAATTAGTCCTGCGTGTCACAGAAGCTTGGGAGTGACAAGACCCTTTGACAGCTCTGAACGATGAACCCATACCCAGGAGAACAGCAATCTAGAAACTAACTTGATTTGATACTTCTTTTTGTTCAAAGCAACAAACATTTCAGTGATCTATAGTACTCCAGGGTTGTATTTATCTACTCTTACTGTAATGCAATTGTTTCAGAAGAAATAATGGGTGAGTTAAATAACAAGGCCACTGGTATCGCAGGATAAATAAGAGTATAGGAAAATTTAAATTGTTAAAAATCCTCTCTATCTACTCCTGCTGTTTCTTTTAAGTTCACAGTAAGATTATACTTTCTTCCACTTATCTGACTTGCTATTAAACTGTACTGTGGTTTGGCTTCCCATTATAGTTCATGATAACTTATTCTAAACATTCCATATTTTCAGTGAACATTGTGTATCAGTTTCTTAATATTAATGTCTTTTGTAGAATGTGTTTAATTCACATATAGATTGAATATATACACTCTCTCAATATATCTAATAATCCATTATTACTACTTCCTCTCCAGTATTTCTACCATCTATCCAGTTATTTAAAATTAGAAACTTGGGAGTCATACTTAATTTCTTCCTCTCCCTTCCCACTTCATAGCTAGTCAACATGGGTTCTTGATTATATCTCTTAAATATCTTATAAATGGGTCCAATTCATAAAGGCTAATTATGTCTATGGACCCAGAGGCATAGATTGTCCTGCTGAGACTAGAACCTGGGTCTTCTAATTCCTGGTTCAGCCATCTCTCTGACCTATGTGATGGTTTTAGAGAAAGGGCTTTGTTTTATTTATTTATTTATTTATTTATTTATTTATTTATTTATTTAATATATGAAATTTATTGTCAAGTTGGTTTCCATACAACACCTAGTGCTCATCCCAAAAGGTGCCCTCCTCAATACCCATCACCCACCCTCCCCTCCCTCCCACCCCCCATCAACCCTCAGTTTGTTCTCAGTTTTTAAGAGTCTCTTATGCTTTGGCTCTCTCCCACTCTAACATCTTTTTTTTTTTTTTCTTCCCATCCCCCATGGGTTTCTGTTAAGTTTCTCAGGATCCACATAAGAGTGAACACATATGGTATCTGTCTTTCTCTGTATGGCTTATTTACTTAGCATCACACTCTCCAGTTCCATCCACGTTGCTACAAAAGGCCATATTTCATTCTCTCTCATTGCCACATAGTATTCCATTGTGTACATAAACCACAATTTCTTTATCCATTCATTAGTTGATGGACATTTAGGCTTTTCCCACAATTTGGCTATTGTTGAGAGTGCTGCTATAAACATTGGGGTACAAGTGCTCCTGTGCATCAGTACTCCTGTATCCCTTGGGTAAATTCCTAGCAGTGCTACTGCTGGGTCATAGGGTAGATCTATTTTTAATTTTTTGAGGAACCCCCACACTATTTTCCAGAGTGGCTGCACCAGTTTGCATTCCCACCAACAGTGCAGCACATCCTCTCCAGCATCTATAGTCTCCTGATTTGTTCATTTTGGCCACTCTGGCATGAGGTGATATCTGAGTATGGTTTTGATTTGTATTTCCCTGATGAGGAGCGATGTTGAGCATCTTTTCATGTGCCTGTTGGCCATCTGGATGTCTTCTTTAGAGAAGTGTCTATTCATGTTTTCTGCCCATTTCTTCACTGGATTATTTGTTTTTTGGGTGTGGAGTTTGGTGAGCTCTTTATAGATTTTGGATACCAGCCGAAAGGGCTTTGTTTTAATTCTAATCTGTCTCAACAAAATATTAATATATATTAATATAATATAATATCATAAAGTTCCTCATACTCATTTGAAAAAACACAAAGCTAGTATTTGAATACATAAAAGACTGTTACTATTACCTATGATACCTAGCTCTGGATTTGTCATTTTTATGCTTTACGTAAGGTCTTCTTGTTGAAAGTTCACCATGTTTCCCTCTTTTTCTTCCTGTCTCAATAGAAACCTTGGCCTTCCTTCTGTTCAGGTGGATTTCTCCACCTGTGCTATGGATCTTAATTGCTTTGGCCTTCTCAGGAGTCTTGCTTCAAGAATCTTACCATCTCGGGGCATCTGGGTAGCTCAGACAGTTAAGCCTCCAACTCTTGGTTTTGGCTCAGGTCATGATCCAACAGTTTGTGAGTTCAAGCCCCGTGTTGGGTTCTGCACTGACAGTGCAGAGCCTGCTTGGGATTTCTCTCTCACTCTCTCTCTGCCCCTCCCCGGTCTTCTCTCTTTCTCAAAAAAAATTGAATAAACATAAAAAAAAATCTTACCATCTCCAGATGCCTCACTGGCTCAGTTGGTAGAGCATGCGACTCTTGATCTTGGGGTTGTGAGTTCAAGCCCCACACCGTGCGTACAGCTTACTTAAAAAAATAATAAAATAAACAACAATTAAAAAAAGATCTTACCCTTTCTCTCCAGTATGTAACATTCCCCTACTCCACTTGCTCATTCCCATCAGCCTATAAATATCCTTAGGTGTCTTCCAGTTTAAGAAGCGAAACAAAGCAAACAAACAAAAACAAAACCAACAAAAAACCTAAACTAAGAAAATTTCCTTGCCTTTCCTCCCTTTCTAAACACCAGTAAGTATCTCATCTTTACTCAAGTTACTTGCAGAAAAGACCAGTGCATGGGCTGTCTTTACTGTCTGACCACCTTGCACTTCTCAACCCATTCCAGCTTTTGCCCTTCTGTCACCATGATTACCATCACCATCATCGTTGTTTTGACAAAGCAAATGAATATGTTTCCATGATTTAGCTTGGCCTTTTATGGAATTTGACACAGTTGACCATTCATTTATTTGTTGAATAGTTATTCAGTTCTTTCTATGGGCCAAACATTGTTCTAGGTGCAAAGGAGACACAATGGTGGGGAAAATGTAAAGAAATGGATTTCAGTGACACTATAGTTTCCTGGTTTTCTTTCTATATGTTTGGTCTTTCCCCCCTTTCCCTTTGTAGACTCTTATGCTTACCCTTACAATACTGTTTTAACACATAATAAATGTAACACAAATAAATACATAGGTATTATGTAGTCTTACTGGTGGCCTCACTCATATGAGTGAATATGCACATTTTACATGTGCAATGAATAGACAGAAGCTTTACCCAGATCAACTTCCAGGAAGGGCTGAAGACCCAGCGTGGTGAGTATAGTCATATTAGAGCCTCCAACTGCCCATTCTGCAGATTCAGCCTGAACTGCGTTGCCTTGCCAAGGTCTTGCATTTTTTTTAGGGCAAAATCTAATGGTTGAGTGGGGGTGAGTATAAAGACCTGTCTGTTCTGGCCTGAGACAGTAAGTTGTGCAAGATGAAACCAGAAACCTTGACCCATGAGAAAGCAGGGACACCATCAAAGACCCTGATGCCAAGCTAAAAGACTTTTAGTGGCCAAAATATGGGGCAAGTTGAGTATCAATAAGAATACTCATGGCAATGACTAAAACACATCAAATCAAAAATCCATGCATTCATAGAAATACTGAAGGAAAGCCACAAAATCTTATTGATTTTCTTTGGAGAATTCTGGGAAACTAACTTATTATTCTCAAAAATAGTACATGGAGCATTTGACCTGCCTTATCAGTATAAGCTAGACCTCAGTATAACCGAATAGTTGATGAAGAGAAATTTCTCCTTGTAGATATACTCCATCTAATAACAAATAGAATTAATCATTGGTATATAAGTTATAGAATTATAATATCATTGTTTTGCTAATCCTTTACAGAATAATGGATCTAGGCAAAGATTGTGCAGAACAAATATCTATAGAATGAGCTCACTCATAAATATTACTATAAAAAATAATAAAATATTAGCAAACAGAATCTAACTGTTATAGAATCATGCATGTCTATGGAAAATTTATGTCAGAAATGTAAGAATGGTTCAATATTAGGAATATAGGTTATATTATCTGAAAATACGTTAGTGTTATTCATCATATTATAAACTACTGTGAAAAATAATGATCCCCTCCACAGACTCTGAAAAGACAGTTGACAAAGTTAAACACCTATTCTTTTAAAAACACTTAATACAGGGGTGCCTGCAGGGCTCAGTCCATTGAGCATCCACCTTCAGCTCAGGTCATGACTCATGGTTCGTGGGCCTGAGTCCCATGTTTGGCTTTGTGCTGACAGCGTGGAACCTGCTTGGGATTCTCTGTCTCCCTGTCTGTCTCTGCCCCTTCCACGCTCATGCTCTCTCTCTCTCTCTCTCTCTCTCTCTCTCTCTCAAAAATAAACATTAAAAAAACACTTAATACAAAAGAAATCAATAGACGCTTGATTAACTTAATAACATAAATATATCTTAGCCCAAGTCTAACGTCTAACTTACTGGGGAAATCTGGAGATATTTCCTAAAGTCGGATGCAAGACAAAGATGCCCACTATCATACTCAATGACCTGGGATATTAAGCAACACAATTACATAAAAGAAAGTGATCATATAAAATTATTGTTATTATATATTATGTAAGAAGTTACCTAATTGAATTGTATAACACAAAGGCATAGGATTGTATAAGATGTAGGCATAAAAATTTTATGGAGAATGCAGAGCTATATTATTTGCAGATGGTGTGATTATATGCCTGGAAAACCTGAGAAATTCAGCTGAAAAGCTACAATATACAATAAGATAGTTTAGGAAGATGGCTGATGTCAAATTACTTCGCCAAAAAAGAAAAACAGTATTCATGTATATAGATACCCAGTTAGAAGATATAATTGAAGAAAAGACTTATTAAAATCAAAACAAAAAAGTAAAATATTTAGGAATAAACTCAATAGGAAAATGTGAGACCCATGTGAGGAAATACTCCTGCTACACAGAAAAGTACACTTGGAACAAATGTAAAAATAAACGTGTGCTCAGGAAAGTTCAAGAACAGATAGTTGTTTGTAATTTTAATAACATCTTCACCCCCTAAAAAATATCACTAGGTTTTGTTGTTCTTTCCCACTCCCTCAAATTACAAACCTAAGTCTAAAGTTCACTTAGGAGAATAAATAAGCAACAATCACCAAAGGAGATCAGTGAGGGGGAGATAGTGAAACAAACTTTAAAGCTTTAAGACGTTTGTCATTCTGGCATATGAAAGAGACTCAAAATACCTATACAGAAATTTAGTATGCGATCAAAATTACATCTCAAATCAATGGGAGAGGCTTAATAAATGTAATTATTAATTATATTAATTAGTTAATTCAAGAATAAATGATAGTAAGACTTAATAAATGACGTGGCCATGGGGAGAATTAGAAAGTTGTATATTTTACCCTGCTTATCAGAATAAAACACCAGATGGATCAAATATTAAAAAAAAAAAAAACCAAACCACGAAACTTCTAGAAGAAAATACAAATTTCTTTACAAATGTGAAGTGTGAAAGGCCTGCTAAATCTTACAAATAATGATGATGTTAGCCGCTGGTACTTTGACAGCATGTACTATGTGTGTGAGACACTGTTCTAAGAGTCTCACATATATTTACTGATATAATCTTCATAACAACCGTGTGACGTAGGTACTATTATTACCTCCATGTGAACATAAGCACAGGACGAGGCAGAACAGCATCATATGTGCCCTAAAGGAAACACAACATACTTCAGAGATTCAAAAGAGGAAGAATTACCAGCTTGGGGAAATAAGAAATGATTTACTAGAAACAGCAGAACTGAGGCGGATCCAGAAAGATGGAAGGTGGGCAGTAGTAGGGTGAAAGTATTGTATAAACCCTCATTCAATCGACATGGATCACATGTTAACCCGTTGAGAATTTGAGGTCTAATTCAGTTTTGTTACCTTATACGTAAGGTGCCTGAATGAGATAGCTAGATATTGACTATTTTGGAATGACCACATATCATGCAGAGGTTTCAGTTTTATAGGAAACTTAGGCTGACATATTGGAGCAGAAGAATTTTGTACCAGCGGAAATCCTTGAACATCAGGGAACGTACTCAACAAGCGTCCCGTTCGTATTCTGCAATAGACCACGACTAGGGCTGACTGTTCACAGGCTATCATTGCATCAGAGTTGTGTAAAAGAATTATTGCTGGAGTTAGGGTCTTTTCAGTGCCACCACAGCACAGTAAGTGCAGAATATTTTTATCACGTATATCCATCCCTGTTAACTACATTTGTGGCCCAGATGCTTGTTCTGCTCCATGGCCCACACATCTCTTTAATGCAGACTACTCTCGATGGCTTTCTCGGAGGAGAATGAGGATCTGGTCCACTGGGAGTCTTATGACTTTTTAATCTTATACGATGAAGTGTTTTACAAAAGGGATCAGGAAATTGGAAATTGGAAAGATTTTTTTTACAAATAGAGATAATGTGAATGTTATTTTCAATCGTGCCTCATGTACACCTTTTAAAATCAGATCATTCTTTCTGAAGTATCAGAGGGCATGATAGATTCAGAATCATAACTGGAGAATAAAATCAGGAACATATATATTTTTTTTATCATGTGCTGCAACTCAATAACAGTTAAAAACAAAAGGTAGGATTGAGAAGAGCAATAGAGATAAGTCCCTTAGCTATCCGAACTAGTGGTAAGCAATGAAAATTTATATGAACCCATTTAAGAATTTCATTTGGTTTCTAGACAGCATCTGACATTAGTGAGTACAGAACACCTTCACAGTTGTTATTCCTAATAAGCACTTACAAACTTAAGAAAACCATTGCTCATGGATCATGGTAGTTTTAAACTAACACATGTCTGGAAGGCAGAGTATGTACTGTAAATTTTATACAACACCCTTAAAAATCTTCTTACAGTAAACAGGAGTCAAATTTAGCTGTTATTCCTACCTAAATACACAAGCTTGTGGTGAAGAATATGTCCTGGGGGGCTTTTACCTGGGACATCATCGTATTTACTCAAAGTAACAAAAATAATAACAAAGGTTCAGCTGCTCCTTGAGAAAACGGATTTATTAAAAGATGGGGATTATGAAGATTAGTGGTTCTATTGAGGATCGGAAACAAAAAGAGATGGTTTTTTTCTAGTTCACATTTTTGGCTCCAAAACGATAATCTCTTTTTTAAGGCTTTGAAGACATTCAGAACATTGAGTTAATGACTATATCTTTTGTAAGTTTATTTTTTAATTGCCTTGTCTCTCTCCTGCTCTCCCAAACCCACAAAAACAAAAGAAAAATAAAATGAAACACCAGCATGTAATGAGAAAAAGAGAAGGAAAAAAATATAGGCAACTAGCCTGAGTTACTCAACTTTAACCCATGGAAATGGATTTTACTTCCTACTAACCAAGATTTCTAGTAATTCATATTATGATTTAGCTTCTGGATCTATGATATTCCTTTAGCTTAAGTTACAGGATTATTTACAAAACTATGGTCTGTAGCACTGTTTTAAAATTTTAATGTGCACTTTAAACACCTGGGGATTATATCAAACTGAAGATTCTGATTCAGTAGTCCTGGGGTGTGGCCTGAGTCTGTCTGTCTGTCTTTATTTATTTATTTATTTAAACATTTTTTTAATGTTTATTTATTTTTGAGAGAGAGACAGAGCCTGAGCAGGGGAGGGGCAGAGAGAGAGGGAGACACAGAAACTCAATCGGGCTCCAGGCTCTGAACTGTCAGCACAGGGCCAAACGTGGGGCTCAAACTTGTGAAACATGAGATCATGACCTGAGCCGAAGTCAGACACTTAACTGACTGAGACACCCAGGCTCCCCTCTGAGTTTTTATTTTTAACAACTTCCCAGGTACAGCTGATGTTGCTGGTCTGTGGACCATATTGTGAGTAGCAGGCATCTAGATTGGAGAATCATTGAGCATTCATGATTACCTTAATTTTTCAAATGTGAGTGCCAACATCCTTCTAAGTAGTCTATACTGCTGGTGAAATGGAAGACCTGTGGCATTATGGGATTTGTGCTGAAGTCTGATCCAGGAATAGGAAGAGCAGAAGAGCTCTCTGTGAAAGGAAGAAAAATTTGGGCAATCCTGGAGAGAGGAGGGGAGAGAGACAGACAGACAGAGAAAGAATATGAATGAGTGGAAGATTATGAGGTTTGGAATGTGAACCCTTCAGAGGGGTCTTCAAAACCTTCAAAAAAAGTCTGCAGATGACATGAATGTTTGGTGCAGGGGATGAAAACCTGGAAAGAATGAGGTTTCCAGTTGGGGCTAGGCATAGCCGGAATCCAAGAGACAAAGAGAGATGGAGGGGTTAGTGGAAAAATTTGAGAAGGCCGGGGGTTGCAAAATGTGCATAACTGAGTGGTTCAAGACCATGTTACCTAGCTCTCCAGAGGAAGGAAGGTGTGACTGACATCTCACTTGTATAATCGATAAGTATTTGTTGAATGGTGAGCTTGTACAAGCTACTTCACTTTGCTCAGTCTCATTTTTTCAACTGGTAAATGGGGACAAGGATACTTACTTTTAAGGGCTTTGTGGAGCATAAACGAAATAATTTATATAGAGTTTATAGCCCTGTACCTGGCACATAGTAGGGTCTCAATCAACGGCTGATATTATTGCTACCATTACTCTTATTTCATCATTCTCGGCCCACTCTTGAGCACCCAGTAGGTGCTCACACAGTATTTGTTGCACATAAAATAGAAATATTTTCCCTCCCTCCCTGCTGTGAAACAAGCTATACCTTTTAAAAAGTGCTGTGCTTTTACATTTTGATTATGACTGAAAGGAACACCAATAGGACAAATTGCCTGAACTGTTATGAAATTTGGATTATTACAGTAGTAAGTTCCTTTTACTTACAGTAGCCTTAACATGATCAAACCTATGAGGCCCTGGAGACACATTGGCCCTACACTGTTGTGAGATATCGTGCAGAAATATCACAGACCATTGATGATTATAATCAGACACTCACAGGTTTGATTGAGACAGAGAGGCAAAGAAGATAGAAAAAAAATCTATTCATTTTAGAAAAATGTGAATAAGGGAGCCACACGAGGAAAATGTTCTTTCTTCCTCAGAGTATTTCAGGAAACTGAATATTCTACAACTGGCTACTTCTTCCCTTTCCATTCGAAGGCACACCAAGATCAGAAAGGAAAATGGACCTTTAGCTCTGGCCTCTCTATGACCTTCAGCAGAGGTTGATTGAGATGGAAAAGAAAAAGTACCAGATCTTCTCTTGCATGATTATAGTGCACAATCCCATTCCTTTTTGCATCATTATAAAGTATTAGAGCTAACCATAAAAAAGGGCTGGATTTATGGAACTCCTCATAATTCAAACAAGAGCCAGAGAACTATAAAATTTGAATCCAGATTTTCTTTTACCATGTATGCGTGTAGTGCAGTTTTTGAAGCATGTTCACTTACATTATCTCATTTGGTTCTCATAACAACTTCACCAGGCAAGCAGGCGTAATTACCCTCCATTTTATAGAAAAGCATATTGAAACGCAGAGAGATTTAGGGTTTCATCCACTTTTGCCCGGTCAGTAAGGGGCAGAGATGGGACTAGGTCTTTCAATTCTCAGTCCCCTGCTCTTGCTATATACAACACTGCACTACCTTGGTCCATGTGTCCCCAGGGTAAAGGGCAAAGGGAGATCATGCATCTCCGGGCCTTCCATGGTGTTAGCCAAGGGCTTGGCCATCCTTATGTGAAACACATGCCAAGATGACATTTATCATGTTTGAATGTGTGTGTAAAAGTGACACTCAGCTGGAGGAGAGTAGGTCACATTCATGAAAAAGGTAACCACACATGAAGTTCAATCTTGTTTGAATCACGCATTCTTCCATGGGAAAGGTGCTATTTTATGAGGCATTACTATTATTACTTTAAATCATATCATATTTGTTTCACCAAAGATAAATTAGACCTGTACCAATTTTTGAAATGTTTATATTTTATGGGCATAGGTTGAAATATCTTAAATAAAATACATCTTGAAAGTTATTATATTACAGAATCACCTGTCTTTTTTAAAGGTCCCCTCCACCAGTAACACTTCAATGACTTTGTCTTCCTTCACCTCTGATGGCATTCACATTTGAGAAATTAAGGTAATCCTGAATGTTTAGTGATTCTTGCATTCTCTCTTATGGAAACCCAGGCCAGATTTAAGGAAACCATAATTTTTTTTCATATTAAATATGAAATGTACTTAAGATTTCTTTAAAAACATACAATTAAACACACACACATAAAACCTGATTTGTGGGGCCGAAGTTTTAGACCTGTTTCTGTCATATGTTGAACAAAAGGAAGCAGAACATATGAATGGCTAAATTGAAATAATTTGGGGAAGCTATTTTTAGAGGATAAGAAACATTTGAAAAAAAGCCCAAATGTTTCCTTTTTTAAACATCTGGAATTTTATCATTTAAATCCTCTTATTTGAGGGGCGCCTGGGTGGCGCAGTCGGTTAAGCGTCCGACTTCAGCCAGGTCACGATCTCGCGGTCCGTGAGTTCGAGCCCCGCGTCAGGCTCTGGGCTGATGGCTCAGAGCCTGGAGCCTGTTTCCGATTCTGTGTCTCCCTCTCTCTCTGCCCCTCCCCTGTTCATGCTCTGTCTCTCTCTGTCCCAAAAATAAATAAACGTTGAAAAAAAAAATTTAAATCCTCTTATTTGAAGTAGTATGATATATGGAAAGAGTTGTAATAATATTGTCTTTTGTGGGGCGTCTGGGTGGCTCAGTCGGTTGAGCGTCTGACTTCGGCTCAGGTTATGATCTCACGGTTTGTGAGCTGGAGCCCCGCGTCGGGCTCCGTGCTGACAGCTCAGAGCCTGGAGCATGCTTCCGATTCTGTGTCTCCTCTCTCTGCCACTCCCTCACTCTCACTCTGTCTCTCTCTCTCTCTCAAAAATAAATAAATATTTAAAAAATTAAAAAAAAATCGTCTTTTGTAGTTTAATGTTAAAGCACCACCATTGAACTTTCAGTCTCTGTGTGTGTGTGAGTAGCTGGGGGATACACTCACTTGAGTGGGATAGAGAGGAGGAAATAAAGACTAGGGAATGCAGATTCATTCAAAGTGTTTGAGAAACACTCTTCTTTTTACTTTTGTTTTGATTTGGAGACATGGATTATCTGTCTCGATCTGGTTATGCTTTTTCCCCTTGGCCCTATTTAAAATCTGATGCACAGGAAAGCCCCAGTGGGTCGTAAATAAAGAAATACAGTTTTGTAGGTGCTCTGTGTTTGTGTTTGTGGAAAATGGGTGTTCATCTAAACATATATAAGAGAGATGTCTGTCACAGAGTTACGGCTTTCTGAGCATCATAGCTTAGAATTAATGCCCAGGTGACAGAACACTGGAGAAAAGACTTCTTTTAACTATATCTTGGAGATTTCAAAATATTATCTTCTTAAATATTTGACAGACACCC
Organism: Leopardus geoffroyi; assembly: GCF_018350155.1. Taxonomy (NCBI): domain Eukaryota; kingdom Metazoa; phylum Chordata; class Mammalia; order Carnivora; family Felidae; genus Leopardus; species Leopardus geoffroyi. Next base: position 67,740,333 of record NC_059337.1, on the reverse strand, counting down.
TGTAATTTTGAGTTTGTTACCCAAAATGAGATCTTGATTAACCAGAATCATTGCACAATCTGTTTTAGAAAAAAAGATTCTAGACAGCATGATATGGGACTGAGGCAAGAAGGGTGAGGCCTTAAACATATTGGCCTTAAACATATTTGGGAATATTTCTGATGGTATTTGATTACCATACTATTAACTTTTGAAATAGTGGTGCTTCTAATTTTTCTGTTTCAGCATGTAAATCGTTCAAACAAATGAAGAGAATCAAAATGATTTACAAAAAACATTTGTCCAAGACACCATTACACTCCAACATCAAGGTTGGAACTTCATACCACAAATAACTTATTGGCTGCCGACATTTTTAACATTTATAGTGCAGTGATTGTTATCTTGGGTGCATGAACTTTCTATTCTTTTATGTGTGTGTGTTTGTTTACCATAGCTTTCATTAGATTCTCAAAGAAATCCATAACCACTCCTACCTCTTAAAGTTAAGAACCACTGATAATAAATAAGCCCTACAACCCAGCAATTGCACTACTGGGTATTTATCCAAAGGATACAAAAGTACTGATTCAAAGGGGCACATGGACCCCAATGTTTAAAGTAGCAGCACTATCAACAATAGGCAAATTATGGAAAGAGCCCAAATGCCCATCGGCTGATAAATGGATAAAGATGTATTTATACACAATGGAATATTACTCAGCCATCAAAAAGAATGACCTCTTGCCATTTGCAACAACATGGATGGAGTAGAGTGTATTCTGCTAAGTGAAATAAGTCAGAGAAAGACAAATACCATATAATTTCAAACTCATATGTGGAATTTAAGAAACAAAACAGATGAACATAGGGGAAGGGGAAAAAAAGAGGGAGGGAGGCACATCATAAAAGACTCTAACTATAGAGAACAAACAGGGTTGATGGAGGGAAGTGGGTGGGGGGATGGGGAAAATGGGTGATGGGCATTAAGGAGGGCACTTGTATTGAGTTCTGGGTGTTACACGTAAGTGATGAATCACTAAATTCTACTGCTGAAACCAATATTACACTATATTTTAACTAATTGGAATTTAAATAAAAACAAAACAAACAAACAAACAAGCAGACAAATTATATGAACTTAGAAGGTCTTAGAGACCACGATTTAGTAGTCCTTTTCCTTACTGCCTGCCTCTTCTTTCAATCCTGTCCAGTATGCCTAGTGTTGAGGTTCATTCTTAGTCTTAGACTCCTATGCATGCACAATCAAGTTAATAATTAGAGACATGCAGAACAGATGCTTCTATTTCTTAATTCTGAATAAGGTATCTATCTTGAATCTTAGTTGCCATTCCTGCTCCTGTGAACCAGCTGGATAATGAAGAGAGATATCGAAAAGTTTTCTCCTTCACTGTCCTTTTTATGCTGAGAACCTAAGGCAAGCCAGTTTCCTAAATTTTAGACTTCGACAGGGAGTTTAGCAGTCAGAACTCAAAGGCACCTCCTGAGCAGGACTCCACATCTATCCAGTGAATAACCCCTTATCAGATCTTCTGAATTTATAATTTCTTTGCCTTTCTGATTAAAACAAAACAAAACAACTTTCATTTTATGTTTTAGGATCCCTAGGTAATACATAAATACCACCATATTCCAACCAGGCAGGAAGAAAAGAGGGTATGTGACATTGCCTAGGCTCCAGTAGTGATACCCTCTTGTTTTCTGTATTTCTACAGTATTCAATTATTGGTTTATATGTTCCCAGTTTGCATCTGGACTCCTCTCTACAGGACACAGAAGGGCAGAAATTTTTAAAAAAGGGAGCAGACCAAAAGTCTACATTTCAAATGGACTAAGATCTCTGCTTTTTATATATTGATTGAACTTTTTCTTGGGTTTGTTTGATCGGTATTTGAATTGCTACCTTTACCATGACTCTCAATAAAACTAAATTTACTTGTGGTTTTCATAGAATTATGGAGTTCTAGGCATGCACTAAATATAATCTGAATCATTTAAAATAAACCTCCTTGTGTGAATAGCATATTTTTCTAAACATTCTTACAAGTTGTTTTGAACCTCAAAAGTACCAATGCTAATAACATCCATAATTATTTCTCTACAACTTATGCTATTACATATTATATAAGAAAAATTGGTAAAAGGAATGTAAAAAATAGAGTCCTCAAGCTGAATTAAGTAAGTGAGAGATAGAAGAAATTATAGTACTTATGCTGGGAAAGCTACTCTTCAGATGTTGAGTTTTTAGTTTTGGCATGACAAATTAAAAAATTGAACGCCTACACACCAGCATACACAATGGGTTTGAGTTAGGGAAATTGGTTTTAGCTCAAGACGACTGGAAATGATGTTTTAAAAATCCTTTCTCCCTGCTTCTATCTTATTCACCAAGCAAAACCCTAATCCTCTTAAAGTCCAACTCCACCTACTTGCTGCCCACACCAAACAGTACAGGTGGCTGGGAAAAAGTGCTGGCTGACACTTCTTACACTCGCACTCTTTCCTTTGTCCTCCAACTTCTAACACTTCTCCCTCCTCTTCACTCCCAGCTAATGATCCTGCCTCTTATTTATTTATTTTTTTAAATATTTTTTTTTCAACGTTATATTTATTTTTGGGACAGAGAGAGACAGAGCATGAACGGGGGAGGGGCAGAGAGAGAGGGAGACACAGAATCGGAAACAGGCTCCAGGCTCCGAGCCATCAGCCCAGAGCCCGACGCGGGCTCGAACTCACGGACCGCGAGATCGTGACCTGGCTGAAGTCGGACGCTTAACCGACTGCGCCACCCAGGCGCCCGGATCCTGCCTCTTAAATTCAAACTTGAGAAGGCAGAAGAGGATTGCTTCATCTTCCCACTAAAAAATCTGCCTCTGCCTTCTCTTCCTTTACACTGGGGAGCCTGGTCCCAGGGAAGGTTGACCTCTTTACTTGCACAAGGATCCCATTTCCTCTGGACCATTCCAGGACTTCACTTCTACAATGATCCTACCTTTATCTTATATCTTAAGATTCTACTTTTCTACTGGATCATTCCAATCAGCATAAATACAGACTGTAGTATCTCTAATTAATAAAATACTTCTCTCTAGACCATACATCCCCTCTACCCATCGTACCATTTCTTTGTTTTTGTTTGCAGTAAAATCTTCAAAAGCCTTCTGTGTCTATACTTTCCATATCCACCTCTTTCACTTCTTTTTATCCCAAACCCACTCCATTCAGGCTGTTTTCTCCATTGCTCCACAGAAGCCACTCTTGTTGGGATCCCCAGAATTCTCCATCCAGCTAAATCCAATGGTGACTTCTTCGTTTTCATCTTATTTGACTAACAAACAGAATTTGACACAGTTAAGCTGTCTACCTTTCTTGAAACATGTTCTTTCTTTGGTTTCTGAGATAGCATATTCTGGTTAGTATTGCTGTTAACTCAGAGACCTCTACTTTTTAGTCTCTGTTGCTGAAACCAACAACATTTTCATTTCTAAACAGAGTCCTAGTCCTTAATCTTTTTTCTTTGCCTCCAACTCTCTTAGGCATTTTCATTTCTTTTGTGGTTTAGAATCAAAATGCTGGAGGCCTTCCCAATTTTTATCTGTCTTCAAACACTCCCCAAGATCTACACTCATGTGTCTGTCTGCTCATCTTCACTCGAATGATGGATAGATTCCTCTACATCTGCAGTAAAGAAAAGCAGGAAAATGACCAAAACCATACCTCCCTTTTAGGGACTGAATGTTTGTGTCCCTCCCCATGAAATTAATACATTGAACTCCTATATCCCCATCTGATAATGTTTGGAAAAGGGGTGTTTGGAGGTAATTATAGTTAGATGACATCATGAGGGCGGGGCCCTGGTCTAATGGAATTAGTGCCCTTTTAAGAGACACTAGAATGCTTATTTTCTCTTCCTACCATGTGAAGACACAACGAGAAGGCAGCCAGCCATCTGTGAGCCAGGAAGAGGGCTCTCTCCAGAAATGGAATCAGCTGGCACTTTGATCTTAGACTTCCCAGCCTGTAGAACTTTGAGAAATACGTTTCTATCGTTTAAGCCCCGTCTATAGTATTTTGTTATGGCAGCCTGAGCTGATTAATACAGCTTTGCCTTCCAACCTGCTCCTCCCCAGGCTACGCCATTTGATAAGTGACACAAGTATGTATCCACTTGCTCAGACCAAGAGCCAGGGGCATCCTTGACTCTCTCCTGCATTCCTCATCCAAATTCACCAACAAATCCTGTCAGGTCTTTCTTTTTCAAAATATATCCTGAATCTTGGATTCAGCAACATTGCCCGAGACACTTATATTTCTAGTTTATACTTTTGCAACATTTTCTAGTGGGTCTTCTTGTTTCCACTCTTCCGTATCCTCATCCCTGCCTTCAACCCAATATCTTCCACACAGCAGCCAGAGATAGCTTTTAGAAGGAAAAGTCAGAAAATGTTACTTCCTCTGCCTACAAATTTTGTGGTACCCCAAGGCATTCAGAATGAAATCCAATGACCTGACTGTAACCTCAAGGTCCTTTAAAATAGAGGCACTGTTTGTATCTCCACCCTATTTCCCTCCCAATTTTTTTGTTTATTTGCTTTGGTCTGGCTATATTTGTTGCTTCTAAATGTGCCAGTCTTCCTCTTGCCTTGGGGCCTTTGCAACAGTTGTTCCTTCTGAAACACTCTTCTCCCAGAGTTCACTCCCTCACTTCATCTAGGTCTTTGTTCAAAGGGCACCTCTTCACAAAGGTTTCTCTTGAGCATTGTGTCTAAAATAGTCACCATCCTGCTTTCTTTCTTGTCCTGATCTATTTATCACTATTGCATTTACAATAATTTATTTCTTTTATCAACTTTCTCTTCCACCAGAATGTAAGCTCCAAGTTTTTGTCTTGTTTACCACCGGATCCCCAATGCCTAGAAGAACCCCCACTAAAGACCAGATACTCAACATATGTGTGTTGAATGAATGAAGTTTTTAGATATTTTTCCAAAGGTACAGAAATTGCTATTTATACATTTTAAGGTCTGAAATCTGTTATCAAAAAATGTGTTCTTCGAAGGGGGAAAAACCCCTGAACAGATGGCACAAGAGCCAGGGCCAGTTCTTTGTAAATCAAGAGGATTTGAAAGTGGCAAAGTGGGAGGTGTCAGCACAGCTTACAACCATGCTTACAGCAATGATGATGAAGTACAGAAAGCAGAGCACAGAAAATTACATGTGCTTTTCGGATCCTTGAGTGAGCAGCAGACTGAAAGAGAAGTTGGTTCTACTGTGCCACCCATAATCTTCTCACCCCTATACCATCAGAACTATAGTTACCACATCTTATTTGGACTGTGTTGAGGCTGCTAATGACTCCAGCAGAGAAGACCAGTTTGCTCCCTTTCTCTTGGCTTTTAGCTTTGCGTAGGACCCCAGCTTTACTGCCATTTATTTCCTTCCATCCCAAATTCCAAGACTGACATCACCCCTCAGTAAGATCATGCACCAATCCCAAATTGTAATATCTCATCATATTTCTTCACTGGCCTTTATATTTTAAAATGAATTTCATAACGTCCCTGAAATAAAATAAGATATGCTTAAAATATTAATTTTAAGAAACAACCAGGACTTTTCACTCAGGTGTGAAAATATACTGAGGTAAATGGAATAAACTAAATAAAACATATTTGATTTAATAAGCAGGGGATCTAAAAGTTATGCTAAGTAGTTTATCCAATCACAGTCTTAAATACATCTCTGGGCACTGGCTGGATATAATTGGGAATAAGAATAAGGAGCAAGCTCCAAAATATTAAATCTAAATTAGTCAGCCGTTCAAATGAGCAAACCCTTTGTGGACTGTATTGGTCATGAAACTGCACATCGCCACCCGCCAATGACATTCTAGGACAAATGCTCAGAACGACTCATTTTTTTCCATGGTTGCTAGGTTGGCCTTGAGCAGCAAAAGGCAACTGGATTTATTTTGTTCTGGCAGCAGCTCAGTGGGAACATAAACTAGCAATGCTAGGGAACAGAAGGTCTACACAGAAAAGGAAGCTCCACTCGTATACTATACTAAACCCTCAAATGCCAGCTACGCTTAAACCAGAAGCCATGTAAGTGGTAAACACTAACATTTTTAAAGAACTGTCTAATATTCATGGCAGAATCTATAAAAGGTGACTTTGAATAATCCCTTCCCAGCAAACCTGTAAAAGTTTTATAAAATATGCTGCAAAAGTGACTCACAGTAGATGTAATTACTGTGCAACCTTGGAAACTGATGTAAAAAATTCAGCTGCCAGCATGTTAACAGCCACCTAATATATGGGTTGTTTGATTGGACTCTTTGGGCAAAACTGCAAAATTCCTAACCCATTGCTGCTATATATTTTATCAGGGCCAAATTTAGCTACTTTCATTTTTTAAAATGCCATTTTAGACATCACAGTGAATCAAGTCAGTGTTGCTTAATTGCTTGCATACATTACAATCTAATTCATTTCCCCAAACACTAATTTAACTAGTTATTATTTATTTTTATTTTTTGGAACAGCAGTGGAGTTCTGATGCCTGAACTATGAAACTTGGCAAAATCATTGCTTTCTTAACAAAAAACTGTAAGAATCAGCAGTGAAATTTCCTCCTCTATGCAGTCAGCAACTGTTTCCCAGTTTTTTTTTTTTTTTTAACGTATTCATCTTAAATTAACAGTTTGGTATAAAAATGGTTCATTGCCCATATTCTGTTTTCAATCATAATGTAGTATTTTTGTGGGCAGGGAGAAAAGCCAAATTATAGGAGGGTCATATGCCATATTTTCACCCCGTGCCTCATATCCATCCTTTGGCTTTGGCTGAGGTGATCAAGTGTATTGTCAATTTAACAGCTAATAACGCCAACCAAATAAGTGAACCTTTGAAAGATGTCCTCTTACTACAAAACGTTCACTCCGTAGCCGTTGCCATTCTAGGCTTTGGTCTTATGTGCTATTACTTTTGGAAAATTGAATTAAATTGAATTGTTGCAAAATTAATTCTATGCTAGTGCCCCTATATGCATTTGCTATTTAAATGACCTTAACAATGAAACTTTTAGAAAAGAGCCCGACCCCTCTATTTTATAGTGGAATAAGTCTATCCCTTCCCCCAAATTCACCCATTTGCTGAGTTTACTACATACATATGATTTTCTCCTAAGTGGTGTCTATCCCAACTGTAGGTAAAAGAATGGGTGATAAAGAAATGCTCTATAGGCTCTTTTCTAGATTAACATTTAGGATTGTTAGGATCACCCAAATAAAGCCACACAAACTGTCTTGAGCCCTCAGTCTAACCCCTTCATTACCAATGCCCTCTTTATTCTAAGACATATTGTTAGTGAGCAGAGATTTTGTCTTATTAATCTTTGCGTCCCAATAGATATTAATAAAATTGAATTCCTATGTTGGTATATGGTCACTCTGGCAGAAAACATCCTTTGATTTACTTGTAGGAAACTAAAATTAATTTTACGAAGAAAAATTAAACAAACACAAAATTTTGCCAAGGTGGGGAGGATCAGTGGAGAAGCCTTCAAGCATAGCAGTAACAATAGAGACTTTCTGATTTCTATCATTTCAAGTTTCATAACTACAGATATTGAAATTGAAGTTATTCCACATGATTAAATTCAGTTCTGTATAAAAATATACTTGTAGATTCTGTATGAAATTGAATTTGCCAGCACTCAACTTCATGTGTTTTGAGGATTAGAGTCTTTGGCTCCTAGAATGGTGAAACAGAGCAAATGTGGAGCCCAGGAGTTGTTTTAGCAGACAGTGCTAAAACCTTTAATTCACTTAAACAGGTTTAGTTAAGTCATGATCAGTAATTCGAAGATGCACATCTGCTCAGCCAGCTGATCTTAGCTTATAATTCTGTTCAACCTAAAGTTCAGAACTTCAAGTTCACTTCACAACTCTGTAGAGTACACAAGGTTTAGAGATCTGTGAATTTTCCAGAAACTCCCACAGATCAGTACAATTCTGTGTCTACAAAGTTCAACTATTATACATCTCCTCTCAAATAATTTGGGGTCTTATGGTAACAAAACAATCAAATTATTGTCAAACCATCATTATGAGAACATCTATATGCTGGGTCTCTTAATATACATGCTAAAATTGGTAACAAGGCACAGCATTCTTTTGCTTTGGAAACCAATAATTAAGAATGATCTTTCTGGTTCAAAACCATTCGTCTCAGAATTACAACATCGCACCTGTGCCTCCATTGACATTTTATAGAGTTAAAAACATGACAATGGTTTATTCCTGGGAGTTGGTACAAAAAACCCTCAACCGACCACAACAACACACACACACACACAATATGATAATGATGCAGCAGTGCAACAAGAAGAATGCAAAAAGAAACCCCATCCATGCTTTGTTCACAGTTCTTAAAAAAAATAAAAAAAGTACTGCTTAGACTTGGATGCTAAGAATCACCACAAAAAGAATTTTGAAAAGTGTCAAAACGTAGAACTCTTTTCCCAAAGGGGACCCTATCACAAGTCTGCCAGCTGGGGGGAGGGACTGGTCAGTGTGTTCTGTTAAGGGAGGGGGCAGGACGTCCTGGAAGTTGAAAATCCTGTCAGTCAAGCAGCAGGAAGAAGGAACTCGAGGGAAATAAGCATTTTGCAAAAGGCAAACGAAAGAAGATTCTGATCAAGGAAGGAAATATTTTCTGTTTTTTTAGAAGTACTGAGGAGGTAGATGAGTTAAGAGTGTCCATAGAAGTGGATTCTCTTCCTATTTTAGTATATGCCTGCCTTAGGGAAATCTATTTATAAAGATCTACAATAAAACTAGACATATCTTTAAACTTGGCTTTTAAATTTCGGAGCGAACAAAAGCCAATTTATTACAGGACGTGACAGAGATGAAACCTTGATTATACCCTTTTTAAAGCCACTAGGTATCTCGGCAAACACAAGAGCAACACTGCGCATTGGTACAATACTTAAAAGCACTTTCACTTACACTGTCTCAGTTGATCACCAAGCAGCACCCTACATGTGGACAAGGCTAATTAGCATTACCTTTTTGCAGAGAAGGACATGAGGCTTTGGAGAAATTGCCCGTTGTTTTCAAAAAGATATGTCACTCTTGATAAAGAGCAGTCTGACCACATTAAAAAACAGAACAAAACAAAACAAAACCAAAACACCGCATTCATAGAATTGGAAAATTTGTCAACAGTAGTTGACAAATATAACCAAAGTTACATTTTACACTGTATGGTACTCCTTTTGTTCCATAATGGGATTTTATGTCTGTTGGTGGTGGTTTTGTTTTTGTTTTTACAAAGCAGAAAGTTCCAATGACTGCTTCAAAATCAGAAATCCCACAGCTCCTAAGCTCAGAGAGTTTAAGAAAATGGATCATTTGTAGCAATGATCTCTAACAGCCTTGTGCCAAATTCTGAACACTTTGCGTTCACCTACAATGTTTCCACAGAGACTCCGACATCTCTTCCTGATGACTCCTGAACTGCATCACCTGTCCAAATTGTGAGGGAACTGTGGGCAAGGGAAGGAGATGGCCACTGCCAGGTGTAACGACCCTTTGGATTGGTTACAGGTACCACCTCTCCCATACTTCTAGATGCCACCCGGTATTCCCAGATGAGTGGAACTTGGCCTTGCGAATCTAGTTCTAATTCTGTTCTCGAGGTTGTGCAGAGAAGATAAAGCCCATGCTGTGTTCACTGAGTGACTATGGGATATGTAGAGTACCTCTGAGACAGGATTTCAGAGGGTTTAGTTCAAAACCTTTCTCACTGATAGTTTTTCATCCACTCACTGGACAGTCTATATTACATGCAAGGAACTGTAAGGTAAGAGAAATGCTTGAAATTAAGTTCTGATCCTGATCATTCTTAAATTTTTTATTTTATTTTTTTATTAAAAAAAATTTTTTTTTAACATTTATTTATTTTTGAGACAGAGAGAGACAAAGCATGAAGGGGGGAGGGTCAGAGAGAGAGGGAGACACAGAATCCGAAACAGGCTCCAGGCTCTGAGCAGTCAGCACAGAGCCCAACGCGGGGCTCGAACTCATGGACTGCGAGATCATGACCTGAGCCGAAGTCGGACGCCAAACTGACTAAGCCACCCAGGCGCCCCCAATTTTTTTTTTAAATAATTTAGTACCTTCTTATGACTGATGCCTTTGACTTCCAATGTTTAACAATGGTTGAGTGAGAACTGGCCTATACTTTATTTTCTCCTGAGCCAAATGATGTTGCCTTGTAAAGGAGAAGAGAACATCTCAGTCACAAACTTCATAAAGAAGATCGTCTGACTGGTGATTATAAACTTTCAGCATCTTGTGTCTAGGAATATGCGTGCGATACTATTTCAGGTCCTTTTTACTGATCATTTAATGCTGCCTCTAAATTTAATGCCTATTGCCTTTTCTCCAGAAAGCAGTTTTTGCTGATGATAATGATGATGGTCATTAGGGCCTTGGAGACTTTTAAAAGGATCTAAGGATGAATGAATAAATAAAATCCATGATGACTCATTCTGCACCCAGTGCCATTAGCTGAACACACATGGGCCTAGTTCCTCCCTCACAAAACTGCACTATTTAAATACATGTTAAATTTCTTTTTCAAACAGAATGAATATAATTTATTCAAAGAACATCATGAGATTGTGGACTGTCAGCCATCAAATAGGCATGTTGCAGAAAGGAAATACATTTTACCAGGTTGATTTTTTTTTTTTCTTTAAAACTAGTCCTTGTAGAAAAACCACCAGATTCTGTCAGGCTCTATGCTTATTCCTTCCCTCGTAAATGAAAGGAGCTTATTCTTTGCTACATTTTCATTGCCTTCTTTAGTTTATGTTTTAAATGTGTTAAAGAATGTCAAGTTGAATTTCCTTCTAGTATTGCTTTAGGTTAAGTGGGGAAAAAAATAGGATACTGAGATCTTAGAGCATCATCTTTTACATTATTAAATTATTACAGATGAACTAATATTTTATATTCATATTCATAAAAAATGTGAATGCACAGACTCTGACCCTTAATACTAGCATACAGGTACAAAGAGATATTCCAGAATTATTTTTATAAAGACATATGTAGTATTTCCCTAAAAGTAAAGTTGTCACAAGGTGGTATGGTATGGCCATGATGGTGCCTTTTATTTCACAAAAGATTAAATGATAGAAAATCCCAAGGCTGCAAAAAGATTTGGTGATGCTCATTAGGCACTGAGTTTATTAGTAGAGTTTCTGTTTTTCCCTTTAGGAGCCAGTTTCAAAGCCACTGACAGGCTTCCCAGTGACATGGGAAAGTATTTCTTTATCTAGTTCCCATATACCTGTTCTTCTCTTCTTGCAGCAGTCAGTGGAGCAGTGAAAAGGACATTGAACCTGAACTCAGATAACACGGATTCTATGCATAACTATCCACTCAAGGGTCAGGTGACTGATCACTGGATGGTGGCCAGAGTCACCTGTGGCTTGCTCTCTTCCTCATAATATAAAGAAAAGAGCACCACAGGGTCAGTATGACACAATTGTCATAATTCTGTTTAGTCTGCAAAAAAAAAAAAAAAAAAAAAAAAAAAAAAAATCACCAACAGCCCCAAAGAGAAGTAAGCTATAGAAAGGTTCTGGCTTTAGACAGATTCAGTATATTAAAATTTGTATTTAAATTAAAAGATAGGGGAGCCTGGGTGGCTCCGTCAGTTAAGCGCCAGACTCTCGGTTTCAGCTCAGGTCACGATCTCAGGGTTTTGTGGGTTGGAGCTTCATGTCAGGCTCCGTGCTGAGAGAGTGGAGCCTGCTTGGGATTCTCTGTCTCCCTTGGTCTCTGCCTCTCCCCCACTCACGCTGTCTCAGTCTCTCTCAAAATAAATAAATAAATTTAAAAAAAAATAAACTAAAAGATAGATGAGGAGGTATTCACTTTACTTTAGAAATATCTGATACAAGAAATGATGCACTTTAAAAGCTCACTTCCATAAAATGTTCAAAGCACAATTCAATTTGCAAATATTGAATTAAAATGCACCTATGGCAAGGCCTGAGGCACAACTGCATTTTAAAACCCACTGAGGGGCTTTGTACACCATTTAGGCTAATACGATAAGGAAGAGTACTTCAGATCGGGATTGATTGTTCTGAATCAAATTCTGTCTGTCCTATTTTCATGAGGCTGGCCCAATGAAAACCAAAACTTTCATCTGCCTGTGAAGGGCGAGAACTCCCCATGGCTGTTCGGGCTGGAAAGGAGCCAGTTGCCAGGCTTTGAGTTTGGACTCTTGAGCACGACTTGCTGCATGAAAATGAAATGTGCCTTTTGGTTCATTTGGCACATTTGCCAAACCCCTTGCTTTGGTAGCCAGCCACAAGGTGATAGATACTAAGTGCACATTGGTGCATTTCTCTTTCGGGAGGATGAACCAAAGCCCTTTTGGTAAAATGCTTTTGGAACATGAGCGGCAGAGCTCCCCTTTGAGTCAGAGCTGGTTTGGGGAGTGAGGCTTTGACTCTCGCTTATGTGTGTGTGTACCGTGGAGTCAGATTTACACTGGGTGGGTCTGAGCACCGCAGGGCATCTCTGAAGCGTGGTGTTTATGGTACTGTGTACACAAAACCTATTCACAATATGTATGTATAAATGTCTAATGCGTGCAACACGGCTTAGAATATAATAAAGAGGGTTATACGGTTGAAAAAAATAAATTTCTTTAAAAAACTTTTTTTAAGTTTGTTTATTTATTTTGAGAGAGGTGGGGGGAGAGAGAATCCCAAGCAGGCTCTGTGCTGTCATCAAAGAGCCCGATGTGGGGCTCGATCTCACAAACCTTGAGACCATGACCTGAGCCAAGATCAAGAGCTGGACGATTAACCCACTTAGCCATCCAAGTGCCCCCCCCCCCCCAATAAATTTCTTTAAACACTTTCAATCACTCATAGGGTAGTGAAGGGTTCACACAAAGGGTAAGACAAGCGAGGTGAGCAGCAGAAATGGTGGACTCCTGTCTCCCACTCTCTCGCCGACTGGATGGGGGCAAAGCCTCCTGCACTGCTCAGGTTGTTCTACCTCTCTCTCTGACAGGCACAGATGATGTGATTCCACAGTCTGTACTTCCTGTCAGCTTTCTAATAGCCACCTTACCTGCATGTAGTACTTTGGCATGAATGCTGTCTTTTCTATAGAATCTTCAAAAACACAGCGGTGCGGTTTGGCTGTCTTCAGAGACTTCTTGCTTCTAGAAGCATAGCCATAAGGTCTTCTAGTGTCCTGTTTAAATCAGGTGCGGAAATAGACAGTGACGTCCATCTTGAAGGAAATGGCAATTGAGGTACTTGATGCAGAACTGGATGCCACCGCTTCACACTCAATTTGAAAACCCTCAGTATTGTCTTCAAAGCAAAATACTTCCTTCTAAATGGTTCGTCCACCACTGCAATGATGTGCCACTCAATTGCAGCATCTCTGGGGAGACGGGGAACTGCCGCTACCACCAGGATATGACCTGTGTCATTGGAATTGCCGTGACACTTGTGTTCTTCCCAGAATAAAAGAACACAAGCAGGATGTAATGTCAGAATGGATCTTCTAGGATTTCAGAAACTTTATTAGGTTTACGTATGCATACTTCAGTAAATTTTTAGCAAATTAAATAATTATGTAATTAATGGAAATTGGTTGAAATACAGGGGATATATGAGGTGTTTCAGTTTACCAGCTCGTTAATTAATTAATAGGCATTGCCCATAATTACCAATATAAGTTATGAACTTTTTTTTAAAAAAAATTTTTAACGTTTATTAATTCTTGAGAGACAGAGAGACAGAGCATGAATGTGGGAGATGCAGAGTGAGAAAGGGAGACACAGAATCCAAAGCAGGCTCCAGGCTCCGAGCTGTCAGCACAGAACCTGACGCGGGGCTCGAACTCATGAACTGTGAGATCATGACTTGAGCCAAAGTCGGATGCTTAACTGACTGAGCCACCGAGGTGCCCCAAGTTATGAACATTTTAATGTACTTGTGCGATCTGAATAGTTTTTGTAACTTCACTTTAATGTCTTCAGTAGAACAAGAGAGAAAAGGTAAGAAAAAAATTATGCTTAGAAACATATGTGAGCATATATATTCAATCCAACTTGTTACTTCAGTATGTCACCCAACGTGAATGCGAACATATTGAAGTGTATTTATCTATGTAGATACATATAACTCAAAAAAGTACAGCACATCATCTGTGCTGACTTAGTTGGTGGTGTCATGCTTTTCACTGACTATACCAGTTCAGGGTCATGACAATAATTCAACTCTTAGAAACAAGTGCTTTTTGTATACCTTTACATTTCAAAAAGACTCTTATGAGGAAAGAAGAATATTTTTATATTGAACAATGAGATTTGTTTTGTATGTAAGGAAAGTATGCTCATAATTACTATGTAGGTATTTAGATTTGTTTCATCCATTTGTAATGGATTTGTGTACATCTAGTCTGAGACTACAGGGAGGAGTCCAAAAATAAACTTACCACTTTCCCTACCAAACACATCTTCCTCATCTTAGGAAATGGCATTTATCCACTTGGTTTCCCCAGGCTGGAGAACTGCACCTCATCCTTGTCTCTGTGTCTTCCTTAGGAACTTCTCCCAATGTCATTCCAAGTAGCCACTAAGTCTTGTCATCTCTAACCCCTTAAAATCACTTAAATAGGCCCATTCTTTCTGCCTCTTTACGTTTACCTTAATTTAGGCCACTGTCATTTATGTTGCTTAGATTTCTGTGAAGCCTCCTAATGGTTCTCCTTACTCATTTTCAGTCTTCTTCTTCAATCCATTTGCCACACTTCAGCTAATGTCATTTCTTTCTAAAATATATCTGCCTTTTTTTTTTTAAGACTCTGCATGATTAATATTATTACTTAGTGGCTTTTGATCTAACATTTAAGTTCCTTAGTGTGGCCTACAAAGCCCTTCAGGATCTGGCCTTATTTATCTCAATCAACTATGCATGCCCCACCCCTCATTCCTGGGACCATCTACAATTAACAGCTGTTCATCCAACTCTGTATTCCGACTTAATCTTTGGAATTCTCTGCTCCCTTGATACAGAAGGCCTTGCTACAACTCTGCCAGGCTTAATCATTCCAGGATGTTAGACCTCTCTTTCACTGGGAAAGTCTTTGCTGAATTTCCCACAGTCTCTTAAATGCACTGCATGAGGCCCAATCATAACTCTTCAACACCCAACATATATCTGTTAGGTGTCTGCTGTGTGCCCAGTAATAGTTTGGGAGGTGGGTGAGGTTGCTGATCAGAAGCAGAAAAAGATCCTTGCCTCCACGAGCTTTCATTCTTCCAGCGTTAGCATGGCAACCTATCTCACTATCTTCCTGACTCTCTTGCTTACTAGATGGAGGGCTCTCCTGAAGTTTTTGTATTATTCTGATTAGCACAGTGTCCAATCAGTAAATGTTTAAAGACATGAATAGACTAGCAAGCGTGAAACAAAGAAATGTCAATATATTTCCTTTATCTAGGTCATTATAATTATTCTGAAGCCAAAATAATAGTTCAGAAGTAAAAGAACCTGACTTTTTACATGACATGGGAATTTCATGAATAGACACAGAAACATGTCTTCAAACTTATATGTAACCTTTTCTTTCCCTTAACTTGGTTTTAATCGAGCCCATCTATTACCTCTTTTAATGTCTAGGCCAATCTGCTCATTTTCTGACCAACAGAGTCTATAACAGAGTCTCTAAGAATCTGTCTGAAAGACAAAAACACCGACTAGTCTTCTGAAACAGAAGAATAAACTGAACAATAGTATTAAATATCTGCTTTCAATGGGCCTGAGATTACTTGAGGGAAAGATATTTTTCTTGCAAACCTAAAACAGCCACAATAAACTCTTAAGCCATCCTTCAGAATTAGAAATAAACATCTAGAAGACAAGAAAAGGGTTTTTGATGTTTTGAAGTCTCATTGATTTTCTTTTTCTATAGCGAAAAGGAAGACCACAGCAGTATTTTGCTTTTGATAAGAATACATCAGATGGACTTGAAAAATCAGAAGCTAATTACTTTTAAGATGATCTTAGGCATGAAAAAATTTAAGGTGACATGTAGAGTTGGCATATCTAACATTTAGCATTCAAGTCCCATAATTCTTTTGCAAAACAAATATGATCAAAACATGATTTTTAAAAATGGTCAGGAACATGTATATTTCTTATCTGCCTACTAAAAATATGCACCTTTATTTAAACAGGTTTATATTTTCTGCTTCCTAGGTGCTTTAGACTTCTATGCCTATGCTATTCTTTTTCCAAACACTGTTGGTGTGTTTTGTTTTTGTAGAGATCACAAGTCCACTTGATATTAGTGACTTATACTTTCCTCTGCTTTGTGAGTGTGGGTAATAGCCTTTTTGTATACCAATTTGCTTACACTGCAGTCTATGCTGGTAATACTGTACCTTGCCTGACCTCTGAATGGAAAAATAATAACAAGTTAAAACAGTCATTTTACCTGAAGTCGATAAGGCCATAACACTCAACCTGCTTTCAATTCACATACTCAATTTTCATCCACTCACTCTCGACTTTGAGAGGAAGGAATAATGACAGGTTACAGGCACTTTATTTCAAAATTCACTCACAAAGTTATTGACAAGCATTTTTCACAGAAACAGCTCTTCTCTCTGACCCTCGTGAGCTGTTTACATGAAAAATGCTCTTCCTTGTAGATTAATGAGAGAGTGGAACCTAATTCCATACCAAACATGTAGCAATTGCTTTAGCATCTCTGTTTTTGATATGGGAACAAAAATAGGGATAATTTGCCTCAAATTGCAGTCACTTCAGTCATAATAAAATCTCAGAGAGTACTGTTTGCTTTCAACTTTCATTAGGTGAGCTGGGGCTGTTATTAAGGCACCAACACATAAATGTTATATTAGCACTTAACAGAAGCATAGCATTCTCCTCTAGGAGATAAATTCTACCCTTGTCAATATAATTCCTTACTGAGTGCAGTAAAAGAGTTTGAAAAGATGAAATAGTGAAGCTTTGAACTAGAGGAAAAAAAATACCCTGTTCATTCAAGCTTAAAGGCCATTTTGCTGGCCCAAGGTGCTAGGGTACTGTTTAGAAAATAAGTCTCAGAGAGACTCTCTTAGGTCAAGTCAAACATTGAGACAAACTTTCAGACATGTTCTCTTTGTCTGAGGTTGTTAAGTCAGTTACTTTAAATTTCGGAATGCTTTCAGCTGGCATTTCAACTCTGTGTAGAAATATAAAAATTTAGGGCCAAGATGGAGTTCATTTCCAGAGAGTAAATGATAATCCTTATGTGTAAGCCACTGTGTATACACAGCACCCACACTTTGGGTGTTTTGTTTTGTTTTTGTTTTTGTTTGGTAAGCCTTTTCAAAATGTAAGATATTGTGTATAATCGTTGTGATATAGCTGTTGAAATGAAATCTGTGTTTATCCATACTCTTACTACTATGTGTTGTAGGTATTTTTAAAATAACTATCTCCAATTTAGGCCTAAGAAAAGTGTTGTCACCCTTAGTGAAGTGAGGAGCACGTATTCATCTAAAATTGGAAATAAAGGAAAAGGAGGGGCATCTAAAAGCTTGGTTATTGCGTTTCGTTTCCATAGTCTGTCTTTCCCAACTTTTCAGAATTCCTTATCATATAATATTCGGCAATTTTAAGGTCTTTTAAGGAGTCTGTTGTCATTTGGATTATTTAGAAGCCTGATTGCATACAATAGACTATTTTAACTACCAAGTTGAAGCCATAGTGTTCTTCATGTGACATGTGAAATACAGAAGTGGCTACTGTCCCTCTGCATTTGTAAGACACATGATTACAGACAACAACATACAGTACACGATTATGCCTAAAAATGGCGTTGATGACTATTTGGCTTAAAGTTCTATTCATAAGGTCAAATGTATTTGTATTTGCCAATTTATGTTGCTATTCTGCAAATCTGGGAAGTCACTGTCATTCAGCCATTCCCAGAAGGTTAATGCATTTCTGTCTATCCTCCCTCATGTCCTTTGCATTCTGGTAATCCTGAGAACGGCCTGTAAATGTCCGTGGTGGCCAGCCATAAGGAGAAAAGAGGTGGTAAGTAAATTTCTGCTGAGACTTCAAAGCCACGGGTTTAATAGATGTTCATTTGTAATCAAGTTTTGAAACGGTAGTTTTGATACATAACATTTATATCAACAAGTTTCCTCTTCAAGACCAAATTAAAATAACTTTCAATTCATAAATATGAAGCAATTATCTTTTCCTTATTAAACACATTTTGGGGGTAAAATGATAACTATTGAATATACCCACAATTTAATATGAAGACAAATATTTTACGTGGAAGTTTTTGGTTGGCTTCAAAACTTAGAAAGGCTTTTTTGGGCAATATATAGTTAAAAAATAAATTTAGGTCCAAGCCAGGAACTTCTCAATCATACCACCAATAGAAATTCAAATACACTTTTTAGGGAAAGTAGCAGAGGCCTACCATCTAATTGAAGCAAACGGCTAACTGCAAGCTTTTTGATATGTTACATATTTTTGAATCCTCAGCAGGTAGCATGGTGCCTGGTACCCAGAAGGTGCTCAATCAAGCTTTCATGCTAAAGGGCAATGTATATCAAATTCCAAAACGTTCATTCAATTTGACCCTGAAATCCTAAATTCAGAAATTTTGTCTAAGAAAATAATTAGAGATGTCCGCAAAGAAAACATCTGGAGTTATACAGGGTTTTTATCATAGTGTTATATGTAATAGCAAAAACTGCTAGCAATCAAAATATCCAATAATAGAGTATTAGCCAAACACATTAGGGTCTATCCTGTAATGAAATTATGCAACTACGAAACTGTGTTTTGAACATTTGATGGAAAACAAAATATGTGGGAGGAAAAGAGTTCCAAGTCTAGTAGGTATGATATTAATAAAATGCATATGTAACATGTGTGTGCAGGTTTATATACACACATATATATACACATGCATACATATCTGAATGAGACAGGACAAAATTATCTAAGAAGAAACTCCACGGGTTTTTTGCAAGCCCTTGCTAGCCTATAAAGGTAGAGGATGCTAAAATGGACCCTTTATTTACTGCGTGAAACACAGAAAGAAGAGAGGCCAGAGCCGCGGACAGGGCCAGCTCTGTGCAGCAGGGCTAGTGATGGACAAGGAATTAAGGCAGCTGGCAATTAATAGGGAGAAGAACCCAGATGTCTAATGGGGATTTTTAATTCAGTTTTTCTGTGCAATATGCATTGTAGACTTCTCCTTTGCCTCCTCCTGAAAACTTCAGCAAAATTTTCATTTTTCTCTTACACTTTGTTAAGGTAGGTAGGTTTGCTTTGAGGGGAAGTGACAGAGTGTTGACTCCTGCTCAGGGGCAAAATGCAAGGCTGCCTAAGGGGCCCAACCACATCTGGGATATCTTTAAAAAGAAATGAACCAAAATATTAGCTTTGGGTAGACAGAAAAGAGGGATTTTTATTCCCTGCTGTGCATGGTAATGGATTTTCCAAATTTATTTAATGAATATGCATTACTATTATAATCAGAAAAAAGTTATTTAAAAAAATAAATTGATGTCGGATGAATGAATAAATAAGTTAATAAATGAATGAATTTAAAAAGTGGTAGTCTCGAGAAAGACTTTCTAATATATTCAAAAGCAAACTCCTCTAATTTACAATTAATTTAAGAAACCTCAGAGGCTCCTTTCATCTTTGGTTACCCTCTGAAATAGGACATTTGCTTTCAGCATACACAGATACACATAGCATATATATATATATATATATATGTATGTATGTATATATTTATATTTCTCAATGACTTTTATAATGCCTGATTAGCCAAATAATAAATTTACCAATTTTTTTCTTGAAAAAAATTAATTTTACCCTTTCAAATCAATATTTTAGTAATACATTTTAATATATATATTACTTGTGCCTATAATAAAGTAGGCAATGAACGTAATTTTAAAAATTCCATTCCTGGGGCACCAGGGGGGCTCAGTCAGTTCAACGTCTGACTCTTGATCTCAGCTCAGGTCATGATGTCAAGGGTTCATGAGTTCAAGCCCCACATTGGGCTCCTTGCACTGACAGTGTGGAGCCTGCTTCCAGTTCTCTCTCGCTCCCTCTCTCTCTGCCCCTCCTCTACACACTCTCTCTCACAATAAATAAACTTAAAAAAAGAAAAAAAATCCATTCCTCTATATTTTCCATTGCCTATCTAGCAAAATAGGCATGTGCATTTAAGTGACTAATGAATGTAGTTGTGTGGACGTTACTGTTCTCTCAATTGTCACTGCCAATGATCAAGATCACTGATACTAGCCAGACAACAGGTGCTTGACTCTTGGCTGCACCACTTACTGGCCGTGTGATCTCAGGGCAGGCATTTCACTTTCCCGTTTCCTATTCTGTAAAATGGGATAACACTAATTCCTGTCCCACGGTCATCATGAGAATAATAGAAAGCATTTTTAGATTTGTTTAGATGATCATCTTTTATGTGGCATTGCCACACATATTTATGGCCTTGTTTACATTGTGTTGATGCCAGCAATCATGTAAAGCACCTAACGGTTAAAGTATTCATTTGGCACCAACTTATGCAAACACGGACCCTACATCCTGCAGTTCTTGCATTCATTATTACTGCCCTCACAGTCTTTCGTCAGCTATGACTGAACTTGGCTTTGTAGTAAAAATTCACCATTAAAGATATTTTAATAGAGTAAGATTTTAGTTTCTTAACTTATGTAATAAATTGAGATTATGATTTGACATCAGGAAATTATACTGCAGTGGAGTAATGTACTACTTTAACTGTCTTACACTAACAGGGAAAGAACCTAGATGGACTAATATATAAATGATGCCCTTGTGCCAAGTAGAGGCCAAGTGATATGACATTCTGCTCAGAAGAAGGTTTTACAGTGGTTCATATTGAGAAAAATAGTGGGAGAAATGAGTCACTACATGTCATGTGGTATAGCTACACTAGCCATGAAAGGGCTTATACCATAGGAGTCAGCATTTATTTGATCAGGAGATCCATTACGTGAGTCCTACTTTTCAAATATTTTTTTTGCAGCAGCTCATTAGCAGTGCGGAGAAGTAAATATACAATAAGCTCTACAATTTCTTTGTTTAACAATATTTCTGTATTAATCAGTGTTAGGATCATTAAAGTGATTATCCTTCTAAATAAAGATGTATATACTTGTGACTAAAATCACAGTAATGTCACAATAATGTGATGCTTTCAATTACAGTTGTGTCGGCCTTGTAGGTTGATTTTTCTTTCACCTTTACATTTGTTTTGGTTGTATGAGTGATAAGAGCTGTAGTTAAAGGAGTTCATAGACTGTTTCGTAATTTTATGTGTACAAGTAATGTTATACTAAAAATAATACAGACCCAAACTGGACATTTGCAAACATTTTTTCCCTTATTTTCAAGAGTAAAAAGTTTGAGAAACACTGTAGTAGAGCAACCTGCTTTTCTTTGCAGAATGTTTCAAACCATATCATTACCAAAAGTAACGTGCAATTTTGGCTGAAAATCCAATACATTTGGCTTCTATTTAAGAAGCAGATAGCTTTGTGGGCTTATTATACTGACAAAGTCGACAATGAGAGTGGTTGAGGATGATTCTGCAAATCTAAAGATGAGGATCCCAGTCCCCATCAATAGTATGTGCACAGATTTATGCTGACCCATGGACAATTTTCATCTGGTTATGATAAATGACATGCATTTGCAGGTTTCCATTCTTACATCTATAAAACGGACAATACCTGTATGATTATCTTTGAAGTTTAAGGTAAGGAACAAAGGAATGTGTGAAAGCAATTTAAATAGCAAATTAAATAGTCTATGGCTACCCAAATGACATCATTATTATTTCATTAAGAATAGTCTCAGGCCTATTTACCCTTTGAGTTCTTGTTCTTCCTGTTTAAGTGATCAGGAATAGGTTACATGCAGTTAGGAACAGGTAGCAGTTAGTTCTTGGGCATAATAAAATGTGGTTGCTGAAACCTGATTGTTTTCAGACGTTACACATCACTAAAACTTTGGCACCTTTTAGAGAACCAAGGAAGCTTTCAAAGCAAAAACTACCATTCCATCTCTTTGATGAATATAGAGATATATATATTAAAACACCAATATAAATATATATAAACAATAAATATATATAAATTATATATATATATATACACATATATATGTATATATATATATATAACACCAATATAAATATATTGGTGTAGATGCCCCATGCAAAACAGCCACTGTGCCTCCTGGAGGCTGTAGCCCACGTTACAGAAAGAATGGAAGCTGAGAAACAACTCCAGTCTTACCACCTGAGCGTCTGCCCTTGAATTGATATTAAGTAACCATATCACTCATTATAGCCTTTAATGTCCCTTGCTGATACCTTTTAATTTTTAAACAGCCCTACTTTACAAATCATATCCTCTTTCATGTGTTCTCCCAGCTAAAGAATTAATTTTGCAAGCAAAATATCTAAACAGTAAGCATAATAAGAATGAAACAGGTTAAAGCTCATTAGCAGCAGGGAGCAGATGTAGTAAAACTCTGCCAGTTCCCGTACATTTCCTTCTCAGCGGGGACTGGGCACCAAGCTGTGAGTTAGTTCCACTGCACAATGCTTCGCTGCAGTTTCAGCAAGTGCACCTCTATTGCTTCAAGTATAAAACTAAGAATTCACTTTGAGTTTTGATTTTTCTTTGCAATAATAATGTCTAAAAGGACCCTGCAGAGCTAAAATGTAAAGTTAAGCACCAAGTGCCAGCTAATCAGGAGACTATAAAAAATGTAATTGATAGGAAAATAATTATAGATTATAAAGTCATTTTATCCTTTTAAAAATATTACCTTCTTGACAAACAGAGGCCCCAAAATTACTGCATGAAATCAGTAATTGCTCAAGTTAAACTTCCTTGAAATATCATGCCATATCTAACATTCATTAAAGTATTTGTTGCATAACTGATAAAAGAAAGCTGCATATGGATCGAAGCAATACACTGATCATGATATAAACTAAATGCAAATGAGTTCTGTTGGGAAAAACACCATCTCAAATTATTAAAATAGGAATTCTTCCTCATAGAGCAGTGTTAAAATAGATCCATCTTTTAGGAAACAGCATTATCTACCAAATTGAGGAGCCTACAGATGTGAATATTAGCAAGGTTTTACTTAAAAAATACTCTCCTAGAAAATAGAATACATTCCTGGGACTATAAGTAGTGCCTAGATGTGTCAAAAACACTGTCGGAGAGACAAATCATTAATATGAAATCACCAGCTAAGTTCTGGATGTCTAGGATAGATTGTTAGGACATATATTTTTTTTTCCAGAAAAGTGAAGATACATTGTAGAATCCAATTCATGGAATTTCCAATAAATAAAACTGCAACAGATCTGCATGTAACAATCAATAAATTTATCTGCATAGTCTTACAACTCTATAAATTACTCTAAAAACTGATGCCGTGTGTTTGTTTGCTGTGTTAGTGTAGATTTAGTTTCTGCAATGGATTCATTCAGCCAAGTCTGATAGACAAGATGCTTTTAAAAGAATGACATTAACAGTGTTCCAGGAAAGCTACTCTAAATCTTTCAGAGAAAGAAAAAGAAACTTAGAAGTGTAATTACTGGGAGAGAGGGAACGCACATTCTGAGTCTTCGAAGCTGCTAAAATAAACTCCTAATCTTTCCTCTGAAAAGTAATAGCATTGGCTTCAAAGCCTGAAGCAGAGCTAAACCTGCCCATTTCATGAAAATTCAAATGGTAAGGTCAAGAGGATCATTAGAGTATGAAGAAGCTGACCTAAAAAAAGTCACTTATATCTTCCTTTTTCCATTGTAAAAGGATAAGTGGGTTTCCTGACATGTCTCCTTTAATGCAAACATTTTTGAGTACCTTCACACTCAACTCCCAACAGTTTATATCAATTGGATCATGCATTTCAAAATCTGGGTTAATTCTTCAAACTCAATAGATTGTAGGTAATGTTGGAAGTCATGGCAACAGTGACCCGAGACTTGTGTATACTTTCAGGTGACACAAGACTGTGGGTCACTTTGTGGTATCAGCATTTTACTGTGCAGCTTCAATAACTAAAATCAACTGAGCTCTCTTAGCAATCGCCAGCATAGATCCTATGGACAGTTTCAGTATGGAAATATGGAACTGAAAACTTCCAGAGGATTCTGCCTTTAGGTTTTATCAGAAATTGATTAAGAATAGAACTGAATTGAAAAAGAAGACACGTATGTAGAAAGTGCATCTCTAATGTGGCAGGAAAACCCACCCACAAAAAAAATTTAACTAAAAAAAATTATGCTCTCTAATATTTTACAGGCTAGAAAACATGGACAGTTGCTGACATTATATCTACCTTCTGGAATAATTTTACCTGGGTTACTTGTCATCGGACCTGAAAATCAAGTGACAAGAAAAGAGTAGTAACTATAAAGTCCTTGAGAGAAACCACACCAACGGGACTGAAGGGATGCTCATCAAAACACAATTTCTGCCTACTGGTCATGTATGAGGAAGAGACAACAGCAGGGTACTGAGCACACTGGAGTAGAGTGTTCTGAAGTGTGATATTTCCAAACAGGAAGGCAGAGAAATGCTTTAAATCACTACTGAAGCAGAGCCTAGAGCAATATGGAATTAACTGTGGATGACTATGACATTAGGTGACAGAGCAGCCTAGTATGCAGTTACAAGAAATAGAATTGTTTTTAGTAAAAAAAAAAAAAAAAAACAAAACCACTTCAGGCTGATTACTGCCTAGAAGGTAGAAGGTAGAGTTGCAAATAGTGACGAACCTTTTCAGGTAGTAGCTCCTGCCATATAAATGACAGTTTTCACATGAAAATGTCTGAGTGGAGAAAATATTAAAGATCACGGAATTATAGGGGCGCCTGGGTGGTTGAGCGACTGAGTCTGACTCTTCATTTCAGCTCAGGTCATGGTCCCAGGGTCATGGGATCCCACGTTCAGCATGGAGCCTTCTTAGGATTCTCTCTCTCCCTCAGTCCCTCTCCCCTGCTCATACTCAATTTCTCTCTAAAATTAAAAACAAAACAAAAAAAAAGCATCATGGAATTTATAAAACTGTAAGATGGGGCAGAGCCATAGTCCTCATCTGTTCAATCTTCTCAAGTCCTCTTTGCTCACCAGTTAGAGAGTTAGCACTTGAATCCACGTCTCTGGATGTCTGGTCTAGCCACCCACCCTACTTACAGTGCATTTTATTTTTATTTATTTATTTTTTTTGAAGAATGTCTTATTTTATTTATTTATTTATTTATTTATTTATTTATTTATTTATTTTTAATATATGAAATTTATTGTCAAATTGGTTTCCATACAACACCCAGTGCTCATCCCAAAAGGTGCCCTCCTCAATACCCATCACCCACCCTCCCCTCCCTCCCACCCCCCATCAACCCTCAGTTTGTTCTCAGTTTTTAACAGTCTCTTATGCTTTGGCTCTCTCCCACTCTAACCTCTTTTTTTTCTTTTTTCCTTCCCCTCCCCCATGGGTTTCTGTTAAGTTTCTCAGGATCCACATAAGAGTGAAACCATATGGTATCTGTCTTTCTCTGTATGGCTTATTTACTTAGCATCACACTCTCCAGTTCCATCCACGTTGCTACAAAAGGCCATATTTCATTTTTTCTCATTGCCACGTAGTATTCCATTGTGTATATAAACCACAATTTCTTTATCCATTCATCAGTTGATGGACATTTAGGCTCTTTCCATAATTTGGCTATTGTTGAGAGTGCTGCTATAAACATTGGGGTACAAGTGCCCCTATGCATCAGTACTCCTGTATCCCTTGGATAAATTCCTAGCAGTGCTATTGCTGGGTCATAGGGTAGGTCTATTTTTAATTTTCTGAGGAACCTCCACACTGCTTTCCAGAGCGGCTGCACCAATTTGCATTCCCACCAACAGTGCAAGAGGGTTCCCGTTTCTCCACATCCTCTCCAGCATCTATAGTCTCCTGATTTGTTCATTTTGGCCACTCTGACTGGTGTGAGGTGATATCTGAGTGTGGTTTTGATTTGTATTTCCCTGATGAGGAGCGACGTTGAGCATCTTTTCATGTGCCTGTTGGCCATCCGGATGTCTTCTTTAGAGAAGTGTCTATTCATGTTTTCTGCCCATTTCTTCACTGGGTTATTTGTTTTTCGGGTGTGGAGTTTGGTGAGCTCTTTATAGATTCTGGATACTAGCCCTTTGTCCGATATGTCATTTGCAAATATCTTTTCCCATTCCGTTGGTTGCCTTTTAGTTTTGTTGGTTGTTTCCTTTGCTGTGCAGAAGCTTTTTATCTTCATAAGGTCCCAGTAATTCACTTTTGCTTTTAATTCCCTTGCCTTTGGGGATGTGTCGAGTAAGAGATTGCTACGGCTGAGGTCAGAGAGGTCTTTTCCTGCTTTCTCCTCTAAGGTTTTGATGGTTTCCTGTCTCACATTCAGGTCCTTTATCCATTTTGAGTTTATTTTTGTGAATGGTGTGAGAAAGTGGTCTGGTTTCAACCTTCTGCATGTTGCTGTCCAGTTCTCCCAGCACCATTTGTTAAAGAGACGGTCTTTTTTCCATTGGATGTTCTTTCCTGCTTTGTCAAAGATGAGTTGGCCATACGTTTGTGGGTCTAGTTCTGGGGTTTCTATTCTATTCCATTGGTCTATGTGTCTGTTTTTGTGCCATACAGTGCATTTTAGAAGCATCAGCTTTAAAATAAAGGTGATACTATTCAATTAGAAGAAAGCCTGTACCAATTTCTTTATATCTTCAAAGAAAATCTGGGGAGGGGCCAGTATACAAGGTGTGAAATCTGTATACTCAAAACCTTCAAGGTATCATTAAATACCACACCTTGATGATGTCTTTGAATTTCTAATCCAGCTGTGTGATTTTTTGTCTACCACAAAGGCCTGTTTTGATCTTGAAGGTTACCTTTTCCAACCCTTTCATTTCAAGAAGTAGGAGCTTTCTTAACTCATTTCCACATAAGTAGCCCTTTCTACTCTCTCTGTAAACATATGCACTGATACTTATGGTGGGATGAATAATTTGGGCTACTAACACTTCTCCAGAGTTCCTACCACTTTGCTCCTACCAATTGAGTTGTGCATTTACAAATCATCAGTTTTTTTTTATTTCGAACTTGAGTATGCTGGTTGCAATTGCTATTGACGTTATGTACTTTCAATTAAGTATTGCATAATCCTGTGAAATACGGATGTGAAGCAAGGTAGTGTTGTTTCTATAAAGCTTAAGTTGAATAAACTTCACAAAAAATGAGCTGTTAATAAAAATATACTGTCAGTGTTGGTGAGGATATGGAGAAATTGGAGCTCTTTTTCACAGTTGGTAGAAATGTAAAATGGTATAGCTGCTATGAAGAACTATATGAAGGTACCTGAAAAAATTAAACATAGATGTACCACATGATACAGAAGTCCCACTTTTGGGTATTTATCCAAAAGAATTGAAATCAGCATCTCAAAGAGACACCTGCATTTTCATGTTTTTTTTTTCTTTAAAAAAATAATTTATTGTCAAGTTGTCTAACATACAGTAGATACAGTGTATGCATTTTCATGTTCATTGCAGCATTGTTCACAATAGCCAACAACAGGTGGAAACAACCTAAGGTCCACTGATAGATTAATGGATAAATAAAATGTGTCATATACCTACAATGGAATATTATTCAGCCACAGAAAAGAAAGAAATTCAACCACGAATTAAACCTTGAAGACATCGTGCTAAGTGAAATAAGCCAGTCACAGAAAAACAAATCCTGCATGATTCCACTTATATGAGGTGTCTACAGTGTCATATTCCTAGAAGCACAAAGTAGAAGGATGGTTGCCAAAGGCTGGGGAGAGGCAGGAAGTGGGAAGTTGCTGTTCAATGGGTATAAAGTTTCAGTCATGCAAGATAAAAAAGCTCTAGAGATCTGATGCATAAAATTATGCTGATAGTTAACGATACTACAATGCACACTTAAACATTTGTTCTGAGAGTAGATCTTGTGGTATGTGTGCGTGGTTTTTTTTTTACCACAATAAAAAAAGCTATTAATTTAGCTGCAAAAGATTAGAAAAAAAATGTTAAAATTCAGAAATGTTTTTCACTCAGATTACTTCATAAGTGTCTTTAATTTGTCGCTCCATTTTATAGAAAAAGAAAACAGAAATTTTAGGAAATGTATTATGAGTATGATTTATGCAACAGATATCCAACACATACAGCACATGCCAAGACCAGACTTAGGCCCTACACCAAAAGACTAGTGAATTAATGTACATTATTTGTTTTAATCAGAATGTTTTAGGGCATGTGTAGTTCATTTCTTAATGAATCCCGGATTTAAACAACTTTTTTAATCCATAGTTTAAGTATAGGTCCCATGTCTAAGTTATTAGTTGAGATACCCAAAATTTTCACTCATAATGCAAAAATGATGATTTGGGCCTAAACTTTAAAGGATATGTTTGATGATTTGCTCACTTCCACTATAACCCAGCTCTTTTATCAGTTCAGTAGATATTTCTTGAGTGTCTGCTTTGTGCTAGGTACCATGCCTGGCATCTTACTATGTGGTATGGAGGGCGCATGAAATTTGGACTAAAACTCAGGCTCAAGGCCTGGCTCTGTAATACCCACCTCATTAAGTTGCCTAGAAGAATAAATCGTAGGCTACCTGACTCATGGAAGGTGCTCAATAAATATCAGCCTCCCCAAATATGTCATTGCATTGAATCACAATGACAAGTGACAAATGGGTACTACCATCCTTATTTTATAATTGTACAACTAATCATTTGGAGAGCCTGTATAAAAACCCAGCCCTGTCCAAAGCCTGTGCTATTTCCACGGCAAAATGCTGTTTCATTATGGTCTAATTTTGAGTAGGATTCCATTCTGGATGATTTAGCCAGGTTGGGTTGCAAATGCACCGTCAATAGCTAAATGAATTAATGTAACTGTTGAACATGAAGTAGACAGAATGGCTTAGTGGCACCCATTTATAAACTGGGGAATAGCTGCCAGATGCAATGATTTAAATTTCATTAGTGTTTATGCCTAGCTGCTTTTTTGTTTTGGCGGGAGGGTGGGGGGCAATAATCACTCAGGTTGTCCGGATGCTTCTTGGGTCTGCTTCTTTTATTGTAGTTTGATTTATTGTATTTTATAAGTTAAGAAGTAGCCATACAAAGCAATTTAAATAGAAGTTTGAGAGAAAGGAATGGCAAGGGCACAGTCATACTTCTCACCAGAATTTTAACTGGTTTCCGTGCACTCTGATTTCAGGAGGGCTACTGCTCTGGGATTTGGAGAAGCATGAAAAGCCTGGGGTCACTAACAAAGTACTATTGTTAGTGTTGCTCTCGTTCTGCCTTTCTAGTTGAAGGAGCATCAGCATGGCTGGATAGGACAGAAACAGATTCGAAAGTGAACGCCAATGCCCTTTTCTGTCAGCTGGTAACTTCACAGTAGGCTTCCCAGGCAATGAGATGATCACTTCTTTGCTCTACTTCTTACTCTAAAAGTAGCATTTAAATGACTTGTCATGATTAGGTATCTTAGCATAGTGACCAGCTTTACTTCATGCTACATTTCAGGTTTTTTTCTATCACTGTTCTTATGCTGGTACCACAAAGGTACTAACTGGTCTTGGTGTCCCTTTCTCCATTTTTTTCTCATATTCCTTTTGCTTCAGAGAGTCTGTTTCACAATTTAAGAGCCAGGCAAACCCCAAACCTGGAATTATCTGCTAAACTTGGAATTATCTCTCCCTGTTTGACTTCTCCATTGCATTTGTTATGGCATTGATTATAATTTACAGTACATTTGCAAATCCCTTGAAGGAACTTTTGTAATTTTTTTCTCAAAAAATTGTTTGAAATTTCAATGAATTTCAAGATGTATCATCAATCACTTTATAATGAAGCAAATAACAAGCAAAAATATAAATTCAGTGTAATGGGCCGTATTTCATTGTGCGCCAAAGGCATTTTACATCAAACTGACCCGTAGCTTGAGGTATATATACCTTTGTCATAAAATCAACCAAGCTTCCCCTAGAGACAATGTTTTTCTTTTTGTGTTGTGTTCCAACAACCAAGTTTTTCTTTAGGTAGCATACCCAGAAAGAAGAACGAAGCATGATTCTACTAAAATGGTGATTAGAGCAACCACCATTTTTGAAGGCCTTCTCTGTGTTAGGCATTGACGGTACTTGTCATTTGGAAATTCTGTGAACGCCTTCACTTTGTAAATGATAAAATTAAAAATTAGCATGGATAAGCAACTTGCATAAGATCACCAAGAAGTAGAACAGGGATATGGATCAAAGTTCATCTCAAGTCAAAGTCTGTTCTCTTCCACTATGAAGACCCTCCCTATTAGTCCCTCTCCCCGCCGCTGAGATGGGTATGACTTCTGATAAAGGTGGTGAAAATAACTTGTGTCGTTGGTTTATGCTCTGCCTTATTTTAGAAAGGATTCAAGATACAGGTGAAGCACAATCATGTTCTCTGCATAGAAGAATGGGTTTTGTGTTGTACAGCCCCAGTTTAAATCTTGGGACCCCTACTTGATAGCTGTGAGAAACCTGTTTCCTCATTAAATCTTGGGGCCCCTACTTGATAGCTGGGAGAAACCTGTTTCCTCATTAATAAAAGGGAATAAAACTGTCCAACTTCTAGCTGTGAGAAACCTGTTTCCTCATTAACAAAAGGGAATAATACTGCCCAACTCGTAGTAAGAACTACAAGAAGCAACAGTTACAGTTCCTGGCATAGTGGCTGGTGTGAGTAGAGATCATAAATATTAGTTCCCTCTTCATTCTACCCTATCTTGTGACCATGATTTCCCTCTCTTTATGTGGCAGTCCATTTGAGAGCAAAATAGTTCTGTTGTTTTCTCCCACTGACAATTACCATCAAGTTTAACCATTATTTCCCCCATGGATGAACAACTCTAGGTGCCATCCCAAGCCTTAGAAAAGGTCTTCAGTGACCACATCCGTTTTTCTCCATAAGATGGAGCCATATAACCTGCTTGGGATTAAGCTTGCGTGTCGATCTCTATGAGGTTCTTTGTTGCTTCTTGATGTACATTAAAATATAGTTAACTGGCACTATTTTGTAAGACTGTTGAATTTGTACACTTATAGCAACCCTACACAATTTGTGTGCATCTGCAACATCAATATCATTCATTTATTTATTTACAGAGCATTTTTGAAGTATTTGCCAGGCACCATGCCAAGAACGTATGTGTTGATAAGAAATGAACATAAGGCAGGCAAGGTTGTTGCTTTCTAGAAACTGCCAATCTTGAAGGGGGAAGAGACAGAGGTGTAAGTTAATGCTGGGAACTCAAACTGACACATGCTATATTGAATTATATTAAAAGATCTAATAGATCAAAGAGAAGACTTCACACCTTTGTAACGCTAAATTCTTATCTTCTATCTCAAAAATAATATTAATATAACAAAGATAAAGATAATGTATGTGTTGAGAAAATAAATTTACAATATCTATGAGTAATATCTGAATAGCAAACTATTTTCATTAAATAGTATCATTGAAATATATTTTTTTCAGGGGCTCCTGTGTGGCTCAGTTGGTTAAGCGTCCAACTCTGGATTTCAGCTCAGGTCATGATCTCATGGTTTGTGAGACTGAGCCCTGTATTGGGCTCTGCACTGACAGTGTGGAGTCTGCTTGGGATGCTTTCTCTTCCTCTCTGTCTGCTCCTTCCCTGCTCACACACGTGTGTACACGCTCTCCTTCTCTCTCTCAAAATAAATAAATAAACATTAAAAAAAACTTTTTCAAACCTTTACCCTTTGTAAGAATGATGCAAACACAGAGAAATTCGGACACTCACTAAATCTGGCTTCGCTAAATGATCCTAACTTAATGAAAAAAAGAACTTTTCATTTAACATTGAAAAGGGATTTTTCATTTAACAAAGGAAATCATACCAACAGACATGCAAACCAAAGATGAATTAACAATATTTGAGTACTGTTTAACTCTTGCAGTTATTGCTTAATATTTTCTCAGATATATATTCAGCTTTACATTTTTCTTCTCCTTTTACTTTTGGCTTTCGCTTATTAATCTAGATGGTCATGGAAATGTTCATTGGAAGTAGTGAAGGTAGTTGCATGAAATGAACAGGAGGGAAGTGTTTTAAATAAGACTCCTTCAAAGACTGTAAAGACAATATAGTGTTCAAACTAAGAAATTGTAGAGTTAGAATAATACAAACAGTTTTGGTTTAGAAATCACAACTAGAGAATTAGATGGGAGTTTCCGAAATGCATCTGAGGCATTTTTTTCCCACCTCATGCATGATGGACAAAACATCAAGAAAGGTTCAGTAATTAATCAGTGCCAAACCAATATGTGACTGGGACAATGACACCCACTTGTGAATAAGACTTTCAAGAAGTAAAGTCAGAACACACACAAAACAACAGCATATCATGAATAAGATAAAACACCAAGAGGGAAGAGGAAACAAATAAACATAGCTCAAAGAAGTTCTCAGCAAATGGTGTGGCACGGTGCTTCCTTCCCATTCTCATTTTGATGTTTAGTCTTCATCAGGAGTGCCGATTATAATTGACATTTGCTCAGAGCACCTAAGATGACATGGTTCAAATGAAGACTCTGATGCCAGTCAAAGAGGATGACAAGAAAACCTTGTTAAGAATACTCATTTACTTGTTAACAGAGTTTTTCTACACACTTTTTTTATGCTGCCCTCTAGGATTCATTTTTATTTATTTCCTCCTATGATTCCATATCTTTTATGACAGTCTTCTCAGTCATGTTGCCCAGAAATGAAAGAGCCTGGGGTTTCCTGACATTAATGCTTTTAAGATATGCTCTATTCCCGGGTTTTGAGCAAAAGTCAAAGGAAAAGATAATATATGAGTACAGGGTGACCTGAAGCTTGACAAAGGATCTCCCTCTTTCTAGAGAGCGAGAATACCTCTTCCTCATTAGGAATAAAAGCCCAGAAGCCACGAGCTGACATCAGCCCCTGCAACCCCAGGCTTCCTCAGGTTGTCAAAGTACACAATAGCCCTGTAGTGTCTGAAAGCGTGACAACTTCTCATACCCAGTAATAACCTATTTTTCTGGTCACCTTTGTTCTAACACGATGCACAGTATGTGTTCATGGAGTCAGATGTACCGATCAGCACCCACATATAGGATTATAAGATCTATTAATTGCAGGTCCTGTGAAAAGGGGATGATAGCCAGCGCTATTTCGGGCACTGCACCAGGGTTGCACTTGTATGTTTTCATTTAAACTTCACAGTAACAGTATGTTGAAATACTATTAATATAAACCATTTTACAGAAGAGGAAACTAAGGCTTAGGGAGGAGAAAGTCAAAAGTTTGGGTAAACAAATACCAAAGTCTTGCAGGCACTGAATCCACTTTCAAAGCAAGAGAGGTGGATTCAAGTATGGGAGATAAGGAAACATTTAGACAGCAGGCTAAAATGCCCTTTTATCCACACACGACTGTCTTAAGTCTATAGATCCAGTTTTTTATAATGGGCTGTGAGCAGGTCTGATACTCAGTCAGTATTTACAGGTAAGGCTTCACAGATTATTAAAATATTTTAAATTAAGAAAAATTAATGTTTATTTATTTTGGGGAGACAGAGAGAGAGCATGAGCAGGGAATTATTAAAATATTTTAAAACTCCCCAAAAGGTTGGTAAAAGTGTCTGCCATGCTGGCTTCTCACCTAAGATGTCCTTGGTATAGCAAGTAAAGAGTTAATGCCCTGGTTTGCAGAAATCTGCTCTAACTCTGACTAGATGATGCCTGTGCCAGTCAGTCTCTCAAAGCCTTCCCTCCTGGGTACGGCCAGTGTCTCCTACAGGGATGCCTACAGATAGACTGGCCCTTGTCCCTTCTGTAGCTCTGGGAACTTAAGTCTCCATGGGAATTTGGCTCTGACGGAGCCAAGGAGAGAAAAAGAACCCAGAAGTGTGGGTTGGTTGGTGGGCCACGAGTGGGTGCTACAGTAGATGTTAAATATTTTACTGCCATCTCTGAATTGAAGAGTAGGAGAGAAATTCAAGTATTGATAAAATGAGCTATCCTTTATTTAATAGAATAGGGCTCTTAATCACATTTTAATGGAATCCACAGGGAAAAAATAAAAACTTCTTTCCAAATGCAAACACGAAATCTAAGGTAAGACAGTGTAAACATTTCTCAAAAAGAATAACAAGAATATTGGGCTATGCTAAAGAGATCATGAAATAAATTCACCACAGGTGAAAATAGATTATGGTGTCAGAAACTCCGCCACTTCTGGTAAAGAGACAAAAATCCCTCTGCTTTGGCAATTAGTTATTTTTGTGGATCAATATTAATCATGTACCTGATTGGGTAGAATCTTTGGTAGAGATTTTAAGCTTATTAAAAAGGTGAAGTTCTTAAATCCAGTAAGGTTCTAATTATTCATTAGCCAGAAAAGCTTTATAGTGTATTGCCCTATCCATTTGGTGGGGGGGGGGGGGTAGCTGTGTGGCAGGGTACTTATGCTGAGGAAGGAGAAATGGCAATGAGTTGAGAACAAGATATTAGCACAATATCTTTCTGGGTAGCTGATCTATAGAATAAGCTTGTAACAATTTATGCATTCTTTGACTCTGAAACTTGGTGGTGGCTTTCTGCCATATTTGAGCTTGCTTTGTAAGGCACTTGACAATGTGTTGAAAAGAGGTTTGCTGAGTTATTTGTGTCCTTGCCTTTTTTTCCACACCACCAGTAAGTAAGCTCTTAAGGGTTGAGATAGCATTGACGCTTAAGTGTCCATTGGAAGGATCTGAATTTATAGCATCATTTCTAAGAAAACTGCATTTTGAGTTCAGGCAACTAACTTGTAAGCAAAGTCCGGGAAACACATTCAGGTAAATTGGTTACCACTTGAAAGTATTACCATCTTCAACTAAGTCAACTTTAAATCAAACATCTCTTTGGGATTCTCGAATGAATTCCCTATTGTTTTTGTACTTTTAAATTTTTTTGCAATTATACAAGGAACTCATAACTTGGTTAGTACTAAAGATTAAATTGCACTGGACTTTACTCTTCAAAGGCACACACAAACAATTGCTGGACTCAGTCACATTAATTCTTGTGAACACAGTCCTCTAAAATACAAGAAATGTTAATACTATAATTCACAGTAGAGCCCTGCAATCTTTAATGTAATAAAATGCAACCCAAAACTCATAGGACTGGAAGAATATTGCTGTCTGGTGTTGAAATGCATCATTTAAAAAATTGGAACTAAGTGCTGAACAGGGAAATCCACAATAAAAATGGCAGCAGTAAAGGGAAAAAGCAGCTTTCATAAAGAATGTCAACATTTCCTTTCATATGGATGCTTCTGCTAAAATATGTTAATCTGATCATTTTGACTTACTGGTTTTGTTTAATATTTACAAAAGGCCAATCATGTAGAATTTTACATCTTATACTACACATTCCATGGACTTTTACTATAATATCCACCCCTCAAAAAAGAGGAAAAAGTACTGATGAATGGTTGTGGCCCTGGATATGAGTACTATAAAAATGAGATAAGATGGTAACACACTCCTTTTGTAAAGCCCAACTAGAACTTTAAAAGGTGGCAAAGAATCTTATTTTACACATGGAAAATGGATACGTGCCTGAAGTATACGCAATCGTCCTATCTCTAGGGTTTCTAGGCATTTCAGAATATTTTTTGAATTAAGGCACATTACCATAGCAAGCAATTGTGTGTTATCCCCATAAAAGCAGTTTTCCTTGACCACTGACCTGAGAAATAGCTAACTGAAGTTCTCTGATGTTTACTGTAAAGATAGTGAAGAGCCAAGTGACCTCCTAAAAATGCAAATGGAAGAAATTTTTCTCAGCTTTCAGCATCATTCATTCATTCTGGAAATAGTTATTAAATCTCTAGAAATAGCGGGGCTTCACCTGAGTGGCCAGTTTGTTTTTATCTCATTGACATTATGGATTCTTTCACTGACTGCATTCCCTTTTTTGCATAGACTGCTAGAAAGCTCAGAGCCAAATCTGACAAGGACATAAAACTTTATGGCACATATTTTTATTAAAAAAAAACAAACCTAAACTCAACCCCTGCTGGTTTCATTTTATCATAAGAAACAAACATTTAGTGAGCACGATAAATGAACCAGGTACTCTACTTGGGTTTTCTTTTTCTAATTTCTATATTTAATAAAGACAATTTTTTTCATATTTTATATACTTTTCTAAGCTATCGAATATAGAATACTAGGCTCCTAATTTTTAAGGGTACAGATTGCAGCCATAAGACCACGCTTCTCCAAACTAGAGAATTAACTTGCCTCAGTTCCTGGCAAGAAGGATGGTTTTCTATAAATTCCAATCACATCATATGGTTTGGTGCAAAATGAACTATCTATATGCATGAAGCTAATTGCTTAATAGCCCTTCTAGCATATGCTTTCTGAAAAAAAATGTACACACACATACACATACAACAAATGTACTTGGTGGAATCCTTTGCTTAAAGGTCTCTGGAATCTTAGCAGAAAGTTGTAAGCAAACCAAGAAACTTGCATGCAAAATTATTCATTTATTCTACTCTTTGAATCACGTGCAAGTCAGGAAGAGCTATTCATCTTGGAAAACTGTCTGGCTATTCTTTCTTTTAAAAGCAATTTCCTCAGGTGAGCAAATATGAAATGTGTTAAGTTCTTCTTGAAGGATACCAAAGATGTACCTTCCTATATTCTGAAAGTAACAGCAAACATAATGGGATCTGAAATCTTTATTTGAAAAGTCATCATGGAAGAAAGTTGCCTGCTCAAAATTCTTAAAAGTTAAATATAGGTAATATACCACCGTAAGTACAACTGGGAGGTGATTGTAAAAAATATAAATGCATTCCTATAAAATAACACCCCAAATAGCTTTAAATATAGAAATTAAAAAATTTTATTATTCTTTTGATAGAATGACATAACATAATTTAATGCTTTAGGTGTTCTATTTTAAATATATATACATATATGTATATATATTAATATTAATGTATATTTTAAATATATATACATATATTATTTAATATATAAATATATATATATATATATATTTATTTATAAGTAGGCTTCACACCCAGCATGGGGCCCCACATGGAGCTTGAACTCACAACTCTGAGATCAAGACCTAAGCTGAAATCAAGAGTCGGAAGCTTAACCAACTGAGCCACCCAGGTACTCCTTAATTCAAGCTCTAGTTTTAAAAGACCTTGCCTAAGAAGCTCAGTCAAAAGCCAAGATTCAACATCTTAGTTATAGTATAATCAGCTTCCTCAGAGTTTCATGCAGAAAGCAATGCAACTTGTATCATGGAGGTGAGAACTACCTCTTAATCATTTCTGTTCTAATTCATTTATAAATGAATACCTGACACAGTGGTGGAAAATCAGTAAACATTCAATAAATAGCATTGGTTGAATATATAAATAAGTGAAATGGTCAAAGACTGTTAGAGATGGAAGAGATATTATTTTTAAAGAAAACGGAGGTCACAGTTGGTTTAACTGCCATTCATTTTAACTTGTGGCTGAGAGAAAAACAGTAAGGACTAGAACCCAACTTTCTTGACTTCCAGATCAATTATTTTTCATGTTATTATGTTTTCAGTGTAAACTGAGGATGACAAATTGCCAAGCTTTTATGTGGAGAGTCCTGTGTCATAGAGAAGAATGGAATAACTACAACATCGGCTGAATACAATTCAGCGAAATGCTGAGCATAAATGACCCTGAGGGGAAGAAGATCCTCTCTCAACAGAACAGGACCATGCTCAGTGGGTGGCAGGAGGGGTATGGGTATATAATAGAAGAAAGAGAAAAAAAATACACTTCTTAAAACGAAGGCACCAAGACTTGAAGAAGGGTAAGGGTCCGACATTGTGACACCATTACAACGTAGACTCCAGGGAGCTGTTTTAATGAAAAATGATTCCCTGAGAATTAAATGTTGAGTCATTCAAAGGAGAGGTGGAGGAGAATGGTTTCTGTTTCTCCACTGGAGAAGTTTTGGGCTCCTCAAAAGAAATAAGATTCCAAGCAAGGGAGAACTTGTAAGCCAAATGCCCAGAGATGCTCTGGAAAACAAAGAAAGAATAGAAGAGAGAGGTTTTGAATAGGTGGCATGGTGCTATAGTTTAAGGGGGGGGGGGTTAAATTTCCAAAACCAGAAAGTCCCCTAGGAAGATTACAGGGCTAGCATGGCAAAAGGGAAGAAGTAAGACACTACTCTGGTGTTTTCAGTTCTTGCCTTGTGTACTATCCTACATCTTCCTAGGTTAAATTAAAAGAGGATTGTTTTTGGTTTTTTTTGAGAGAGAGAGAGAGAGAGAGAGAGAGAGAGAGCATGTGTGTCTGTGAGTTGGGGAGTGGGGCAGAAGGAGAGGGAGAAAGAATCTCCTTGATCTCATGTGGGACTTGATCTTATGACCCTGAGATCATGATCTGAGCTGAAATCAATAGTTGGGCACCAACTGACTGAGCCACCCAGGCACCCACAAAAGATGAGTGAGATATTTTTAATTGGTTCAAATTAGATACTAGATAATCCAAGAATTGGCATTCCTTAATTAGCTTGTCCCCTTAAAAAATGACTAACATGGAAAGAAAAAGATTATTTGAAAGGACCAATTCATTAATATTTTTGCAAATAGATGAGTTTTGAATTGATTAGTTATTTCTTTAGTCAAATATTTATTGCATACCTACTACGTATTACACATTATGCCAGGGTGCCTGGCTGGCTCAGTCGGAAGAATGTGTGACTCTTGATCTCAGGGTTGTGAGTTTAAGCCCCACATTCGGTGTAGAGATTACTTTAAAAAAAAAAAAAAGAGAGAGAAACCATTATGCTAAGTGCTGGAAATATAATGGTGAGCATTGCTGTATGCCCTCTGCTTATAGAGGTTATTCTAATTGTACATTACAAAAGGAAAAGGAAAACAACAACAAAACTGTATCTTACTTAAATTTTTTTTTTCTAATGTTCATTTATTTGAGAGAGACAGAGTGCGAGTGGGAGAGGGGCAGAAAGAGAGAGGGAGACGCAGAATCCAAAGCAGGCTCCAGGCTCTGAGCTGTCAGCACAGAGCCTGATGGCAGGCTCATACTCACAGACTAGGAGATCATGACCTGAGCTAAGTCGGATGCTTAACTGACTGAGCGACCCAGGCGCCCTGAAAATTGTATCTTGAGGCAAGTCTGGAATTATTTTATGCTAATAAATTTGATGCTAATAAACAAATTTTATAATATTTGTTATGTGCAGGGATAACATGATGGCTACTTTAAAATCCAAGGACAAAAACTTTTGCTTTTCTGATTATATAATATACTATAATTGAAGAAAGAAACTGGAAATTACAAAAACTATAAAGAAGAAAATTAAAATCATCTGTAATCAGATCAACATTCCCTGCCCCTGCCCTGCCCCCCCCCCTTTTTTTTTTTTTTTACCATTTTTATCATTCTGGTATAATTCCTACCAGTTTATATGTATGTATGTGTGTGTGTATGTATATACATATATATACATATGTATATACATACACACACACATACACAGGCATGTACATACACGCACATGTTTTTTACCTGACTAAACTCATATTGCATAAATATTTTCAATTTTTTCTATTTTATGAGCATTTCTATGCAATTAAAACTCCTTAAAAATTATGTTTAATGTCTGATTTCTATTGTATCATTCTTTTTTTTCTTTCCAAATTTCCAGCCAAATCTTTTACTATCATTCACTGAATAGCCCATCCTGTCTACATTATTAGGAGTTTCTGTCGTATTTGGTTCATAGAAATGTAGAGTTAATTTTATGTTTATCTTTCACATTTTACTAATCTGGCTGCAGCTGTACCAAGCCATCCTAAACATGGTAGTGTTAGAAAAATATTTTCATATTTAATACATCATATCTCTTCTTATTAATACTTTTTAAATTGTCCTTTGCCATTTTGATTCCTAAACAGTTTATTTTTTTTAAAAAATTTTTATACATTTATTTACTTTTGAGAGAGAGACCGAGACAGAGAGCGAGTCGGGGAGGGGCAGAGAAAGAGGGAGACACAGAATCTGAAGCAGGCTCCAGGCTCTGAGCTGTCAGCACAGAGCCCGACGCAGGGCTTGAACCCACAAACCCTGAGATCATGACCTGAGCCGAAGTCGGACGCTCAATTCTGAGCCACCGACTGAGCCACCCAGGCATCCTGACTCCTAAACACTTTAAAACAGCTTTTTCATGTTTTTAAAATAATCCCATTAGAATTCTGACTGATGTGTTACAGTTATGTCTGTACGTTGAATGCCGTCTTACAATAGTCCTATTAAGAAGCATAACTCTTGACGCTTATCTGTCTTCCTGTATGTTACACAGGAAAGTATTGTAATTCTGTCCAGACAGGGGTCTTGTGTAATTTTTAAGAATGTTACCAGTTATTTAATAGTTGTGATTATTATATGATCTTATTTTCCCTCTTCCCCACCCACAAATCAAGTTATTATTGGAGGATGAAAAATTTAAAAATATATTCTTTATTTGTATCATGCCATCTTAATTAATTTTCTTTTTAGTTCAAGAAGTTTTCCCAGTTGATTTACTTGGATTTCTCCATGTGAGAATGAGCTCAACACAAATATACATATGTGTAAGGCAGGAGTCTGCAAATGTATTAGAAAAAGTTATATCAGGCAATTCCCATTATCCCAATTTATTATAGTCTTCCGAAACAGGATGAGTAAGCCCTGGGCAATTTTAGGTATGTTTGATCTAAATTACATTGTATGTGATTATACATTTCATGATAATGACAATTTGCTCTCCTTTTTTCTAATGCATCTTAGTAGTTCAGTGCCTTACTGAATTGTCTAGAACTTCCAGAATAATCTTAAATTTTAGTGCTATTGTTAGCCGTCTTTGACTCGGTCCAGATATTAATGTGGTCTGTGCCTGTTATGTACAATATAGTAGCTGTTTTCGAGGACTTCATCAAGCATAAA
This sequence comes from Leopardus geoffroyi, assembly GCF_018350155.1. NCBI lineage: Eukaryota > Metazoa > Chordata > Mammalia > Carnivora > Felidae > Leopardus > Leopardus geoffroyi. The sequence goes on along the minus strand of NC_059337.1, from coordinate 67,699,024 downwards.
CAATGAATAGTAGCTATATTAATATATTAACTCCTACCGGTACTGGGAAGACACTTGTTTGTTTTCTAAAGTAACGTCTGGGTTTATCAGAACATTCAAACAAGCTGCTATGCTAGCATGTGCTCCACACAAATACATGTTCACTTAGAGAGAAAGTCTGTAATCTTTTAGAAAATGTTGTATTATTTTAGCCTGTTACATTGACCCAACTTATCATTTTCTTTTGAGACAGTATAATTTAGCCTCAAGCAATCACTGGGTATGTTTTAGCACTAAAACAGTTTCTGAATATCATTTAGAGCTCAATGAACTTTATCGATATTTGCACTCTTTTGTAAAGAAACTTCCTGTAAGATCACATGATATCATCCAATGTAATATAATTTTTACACTGGTTTTCAGTAACTGATCATTCAGTGACAGGCTGGTCCAGTTTAGCACTCACAACCAGCACAAAGAAATAATTTATTTCCTTTTGGCTTTAACAAAGCCAATGTCCTGAGAGAAAGAGTGAAAGAGAGGAAGAGAGAGAGAGAGAGAGAGAGAGAGAGAGAGAGAGAGAGAGGTCCTACTGTATCTGAGCACTTCAGTGAGAAAGATGGAAAATCACTTATGGGGCTCAAATAAAAAGACTGCTTCAGGGGAAAAAGGAGTCTGGAAAAATCTGCCGTGGGTACATAGCTCTGCTGAGCAATTCTTTCCCAAGTCTGTGAACAAATAAAATACAATTTTCCTCCCACTTTCCATCATGGGAATAAAAAGGAAATATCAAGATTTTTTCAAATATACATATCTCTGATTGTAAAGATTGTAAAGATTGTTAATAGTATCTCATGTGTTTCAAATGTATAATTATTTGATTCAGATGCCTTATTTTAAAAATTCATTTAAGCAATTTATGCTCTTTTCTGCCAAAGATTTCATTAGATTCACAAATAGAACAATATAGCATCGTTAAACAAGGCGTGGTAATCTTTTTCAATCTCACTGTGGAAAAATGTATAAAAAGGCAAATTATTTCTAAGCACTTCTAGGGTGCCAGTATTCTCCATTTGACCCATGTTAAATATTCTCATTACAATTACTTCAAATGAATACAAAATCTCAATTTAATCCCAACCCTAGGGAAATGAAACATACCACTCTGAGATGAAAGGCCTAATGTTACTTAGCTATTTGAATGCACTGCGTGTTCTTAGCATAGATCATAAGCAAACTCTATTTTAATAACTCAAATCATTGCACATTCACAACAATATCTAGCTACCAAATAAATGTCATAAACCTGATAATGCAGAATAAATAAACAGAAACCTGCATATTTTAACTATTGAATTTATGGTGGAGTCCCACATGGTTCATGCCGATAATTTTCAAAACTCTTAGCTTTCTCTTAGTAACACAACCAATTATATTAATTAATCGGTAGGAGTTCATTGACAATGAAATCTAGGGCATAGCTTTTTGATAATCTAACAGCACAATTTTTGTTAATGTCAGCCATCTCTTTGTATCTTTTAAAATTCTACTTTTGTGTTAATTGCCAGACTGTTGAGTAGTTTTTTGGTGGAAATTTTACATTATGTTTTCAAAAAGGAGACCTGATCTCAATTAACATTTCCTTGACAAGGTATAACAATATTGTACATCTAAATTTTTATTTATTTTGCCTTTCATTGTTGGCAATCCCTTAAGCTTGAAAACATTTTTCTTCTCTCTGATTTGACATTTGGCAAACATCAATCTTTCTTGTACTTAAATGCATCATAGTTGACAGGCTGCTTTTGTTCAAGAACTTCAGCTTATATACTGCTTTAGTACGAAACATTTATTTCTTTATTCACAGCATGATCAGTTACTATCATCCCATCTTCAAAAATTAAGTAGTAGCCTGAAAAAAACATTATATATATTTTTCGCCTGACAAAAATGATTAAATCAAAGTCCGAATGACTAGGGACTAAATTTAGAAATTTATTATAGAGAACTTTAATATTGTTTCTTCTGTAAGAACATTACATCTTAAAAAGAAGATTAGTTGGATAAATATTCCAGGGCTCTTAAAGTATTATAAAGAAAATTTGCTTCCATATAGTTCTTATTTATTTAAAACACAATTTTAATACCTTTTGTTTGCCTTTAAATAATTTTGGGCCATATGAAATACATGGAATACAAATTAAGTTCTGAGGTTTAGTCTTCATGTCTTATTTTTAGGAATGTATGGTCTTTTTTGAGTGGAGAGGATGGGCCATTCTCAAAACTATAGTTGAGAGGTTTCAAGAGAAAATTCTCTAGCAAAATACAGTGAAGAGAGTCATTCATTCACTACACATATGATCAAATATTTTTAGATATTTGCTCTGTTCTAGATAGTTTTTTCTTCTTTCCATCAGCGGGAAGACATAACAAACTGTCTCCAAATATACAAAATTGAAAATAAGAAAGGAAAAATAAAATCTTAAAACAATCACCAGATAACAACATAACTACATTGCAGTGTTGCCTGAAAAGTTTCTCATTTCATGATCCAAAGGAATGGCTGATGTGTCTTTCTGTCTTTGTTTCTGTCTCTCAATGTATGAAAGAGTACCAAAGGAGGAAGGAGAGAGGGAGAAAGACAAACATCAATAATGAGAAAATTTAGAAGGGTATTGGGGCAGGGTAAAGGCTGTGAATGTAGTTCAGAGTAAAAATTGTTCCCAAATTTTATTGGAAAGCACTTTTATTTGTGATTCCATAAAGGAAGAAAATAAAAGTCTTTACTGATAAAAAAAAAAAAAAAAAAAAAAAAAAACACCAAAAAAACAAAAAACAAAAAGCAAAAAAACAGAACAACCCATGCCTTTTATATTACTTAGATTTGATTTTTTTTAAGTTTATTTTTATTTTTGAGAAAGAGAGAGAGAGTGAGAGTGAAAGCATGGGAGGGGCGGGGGGGGGGGGGTTGGGAAGAGAGGATCCCAAGCAGGCTCTGCACTATCAGTGCTGAGCCCGACATGGGGCTTAAACTCATAAACCATAAGATCATGACCTGAGCCCAACTAAGATTCAGACGCTTAACCAACTGAGCCACTCAGGTGCCCCTGGACTTTGATTTTATCTTAAATGTTTATTTATTTACTTTAGAGAGAAAGAGAGAGAGAGAGAGAGAGAGAGAGAGAGAGAGAGAGAGGAGAGATTGGAGGGGGAGGCGGATAAGAAAGAGCAAGCATGGATGGAAGAGGGGCTGAGAGAGGGAGTGAGCGAGAATCCCAAGCAAGATCCACTCTGTTAACACAGAGCCTGATGCGGGGCTCAAACCCATGAACTGTGAAATCATGATGTGAGGCCAAATCATGAGTCAGATGCTTAACTGACTGAGCCACCTAAGTGCCCCTAAACTTTGATTTTTTTTTTAAAGGAACAGTAAATATGAGTAGAATTCCATATCACTTCAATTAGTGCTAGTCTTTTCCTTGGTTTATTATTGGTCGTAAGATTTCTATCAGGACATTGTCTATGCCATTTTAATCAGTGCTTCTGAAACTGTCCTAAAGTGTTGGAGAAATCTGGAATCGTCAGGGTGTATTTGGTTCACTTGTATTTGCTAGCGCAGTAGGAATACAAGTAGTGCTGTTTTGCTCTAAATCATATGGCAGACAGTCTATCTTTAGTGGGATATGTCTAAGTTACCTTGTCCTCTTCTTGCCTCACTGAATGCTCTTACATAGTTTTGACTAAATAAACCTTGGTCAACTTATTCTTTCAATATGACTACATAGTCTGTATCTATAGGAACTTTCTTAAAAGATTGACCTTATCACACTTTAGCTTAAAGTTTCTATTTGATTCATGGGATCACACTATAACTTTGAAAATATATATATAACTAAACTCTATGTTTCCAAATGTTTGTAGATGTACAGCGTCGTACCTTATTTATCAACCAGCAAACATCGAACTCTCGGTATGTATAAGGCAGTTAGCTAGATACTGGGAATTTAGTGATGTCAGTCAGGAGTGCAGGTAACTTGATAAATTTTTAGCTAAATATAAAAGGCTTTAGTTTTTATGTTTTTGTATTTTTTTCACAGTAATAAATTTACAAATTAAAAAAAATGCGATTGGACAATGTGTCCTGAATTTTAGTTTGAAACATAGGGACTACTCTTAAAGAATTTATATTATTTTCTCTATAAAATAGTAAGTTATCTGGAGGTACGATCAGAAACCTCCTAGCAGTGTTTAAATACATATAGACTTGCTTCAGATTCTGTGTCTCCCTCTCTCTCTGCCCCTCCCCAACTCATGCTCTGTCTCTCTCTCTCTCTCTCAAAAAGAAATAAACATTAAAAAAATAATAAATACATAGTAGACTTTCAACAGTAGGGATTGATAGCATTTTAAAAACAAAACAATGGCAATAGAAGTTTGGGAATGACTCAAACTATCATTTTTTTACTCTGCAGTTGCAAAAGTAAAGCTTGACTACATGCATTCAGTAAGCATTTAAACAATACAAAAGTATACACAGTAAAAAGTGAAGACCTCTTTCCCACTGGATTTCATCTATTTCTACTAGTGCAGGTGTGATTTTGGAATGAAGTCCAACATTTGTGAGGCCAGTGCATTAACTATACTATACCAGCAGTAACCCTTCTTAAAATGACTCAATTTTCAAATTGAGAAAATGAAATATAATTAGAACTTGAATCATACCATTCATCATTCTCTCCTTATGTTCACACTTATATTAGGACATAATTTTAGGAAATCTATTGGGGGTAGAAATTTGTGCAAGAGGCAAATGTACAGAGAGTCTTTAAGACTAGCCCTTTCCTCTCTGCCTCCCACTGGAGGTGATGTTGGGGAAGGACTGTTATGGAATCTGTACTTCATTCACTTTGGGGATCCTATCTTTAACTTACTGTCTGCTCCAAATACTGTTTTCAGCCTTAAAATCCTCAGTATTGAACTGATGGCTTGGTCAGGAATCAGATAAACACAAAGGCTTATAAAGAAAAATGTCCATCATGTAAAATAAAGTATTAACTGGAAGGTAATTAATGCTACAATTCACACAGTGATATAATTAAATGGAATACATGGTAACTGAATAAATTACTTAATTTGCCTGTTACTGTAGAAATTAAAGTATTAAAATTCAGAAGTCAGTCCCTGCGATAACATTATACAATAAATATTTGGAATATTTCCATCTATCAATAATGCCATCTGTCCTATCAATACAAATGGACTACAACCCATATGGCTCCTTTCCCCATTGATTACTCTGATGAATGAGATAGCAAAACCACTCATAAAACCATCATATTATATGACACTGTCATTAAAAAGATATGGAGAAAGGAAAAACACAAGATGATACTTAATTTGAAACTGTCAAGTCAATTTAGTAAAGTTTTAACAGCCAACACTATGATCCTAAAAAGTACCAGCATGTTGAATAATATTATGTCAGTGTGTACTCTCCTAGCACCTTCAGAAAAAACAAAAGAACCAAGAAATTTCTGGAAAGCGTATAATAGCTTATTATGATATGTTCATATTACTAATTATTCCAGTAAGAACATACTCAAATATCCTTTTAGGCATAGGTAATTAAATTAAAAACACTTTTCTTTCACTTTATAGAAAATTATAAAATGATCATTTAACTTCTGATAGCAAGTAATTTTTATTTTTATTTTTTAATTTTTATTTTATTTTTGTTTTTAGCACGTCATTTTTATTTATTTTTATTTTTTAAAAAAAATTTTAACACTTATTCATTTTTGAGAGACAGAGAGAGACAGAGCATGAGCGGGGTAGGGGCAGAGAGAGGGAGACACAGAATCTGAAATCGGTTCCAGACTCTGAGCTGTCAGCACAGAGCCTAACACGGGTCTTGAACTCAAGGACCTTGAGCTCATGACCTGAGCTGAAGTTGGACACTCAACCGACTGAGCCACCCAGGTGACCCAACAAGTCATTTTTAAAGCAAAAACTAGGTACATTCCTTTTATATCTTGGAATACTGGCCATAAGTGTCAACTCTGCAAAATAATCTTTCCCAAACTTATTTTCTTCTTCACTCTAAATGCACTCTTACAACAGCAAAATAATTACATACAATGATTCTGTAACAAAGTATTATAAGCAGTGCCCAAACTGACACTAACTAAGCAGGACACTAAATACCACTAACTGGAACACTCAAATTTTCTGTTTGATATGGTAATTTGCATTACACTTAGTTGTAAAGTGGGCACAGTTGGCATGCTTAGAAATTACCTTTATTTTTCAAGATCTATAAAGATGACCAGTATTTATTTGGCCCCTTAGCCTCACTGAAAATACTGCCCAATCTTCTCTTGGTGAAACTTTTTGAAAATTGGGACTTACATCTGTGGATAAGTGAGAAGAAATACATTATGACTAAATATTTTAATTCTATATTAAAACTGAAGTTTAGCTTATATAATTTAAATTTTTATATCATCTTATTTTTAGCTTACATTGAATACCAAATGAAGCCACTAGGGGCGGGGGGGGGGGATCTGTGAAATAGCTCAAATTCAAATGTGTCAGCCACAGCAAAAATTAAATAAAGCACAAATCCAGGAAATATTTTCCCTACCAATTGAAAGTGACTTTTATAAGAATGCTACAGACCCCCGTAGTCACGAGGAGGAGGGAGGGCTCTCAGATACTTGAGCTTTAGACCCTGCTGGGTTCGGAGAAACTTCAAGTGTAACAATCAAAGTAAGAGGCAGCTAGTACAGACTGTTGGCAAACTCCACCTTTTATCAGGTGTGGAATGAGCAGGCTCGTTCATGGAAGACAAGGCATCTCCAAAGCAAAGTTTGCTAAATCCTTAACAGGCAGCATCTAAGCAAACACTTCTACCTCTACAAATATGAAAGCATGTGATTTTAAGAGAGATTTCAAGTTTGGGATTATTATCTGTTACTGTACCAAAGCTACTTGATTTTAATTGTATCTTTCCATTATATTTTAACATCTGGCAGTGTGAGGCTTTTTTTTTTTTTTTTTTTATTCTTCCTCCTCTCCTCTTTTATATCTTTCTTTCTTCTTTTGTTTCTTTTTCTGGTAAAAATTTCCAGGCTATTTTTGCCTGCTTTGTTCTTCCAAATCTGCTTCAGAATCATTGTGTTAAGAACATTCCTTATGAGATTTGATTTTAACGAAATAACGTTTATTTTAAAAATAAAAACTATTTAAAACCATATATCTTTAAATAATTTCCATTCAGAAACATGGTGTATCTTATGAATTTTTTTAAACATTTTTTTTTAATGTTTATTCATTTCTGAGACGGAGAGAGACAGAGCACGAGTGGGAGAGGGGCAGAGAGAGCGGGAGACACAGAACCCGAAGCAGGCTCCAGGCTCTGAGCTGTCAGCACAGAGTCTAATGCGGGGCTCAAACCCACAAACTGTGAGATCATGACCTGAGCTGAAGTGGACACTTAACTGACAGTGGCTCACCTCTTATAAAGGCACCCCTCTTCTAAATTTTTTAAAGCTTCATCCTGCCATAAAGATTTACAGTTTTCTTCATAGAAGAAACCCAAAATATATTTTTAAGTTTATTTGTTTTTGAGAGAGAGAGTGTGTGTAAGTGTGGGTGAGGTACAGAAAGAGAGAGAGGGAGAGAGAGAGAGAGAGAGAGAGAGAGAGAGAGAGAGAGAATCCCAAGCAGGCTCTGTGTTCAGCGCGGAGCCCAACATGGGGCTCGATCTCATGACTATGAGATCATGACCTGAGCGGAAACCAAGAGTCAGTCACTCAACAGATTGAGCCACCCAGACACCCCTAGGTCCTAACATTTCTTATAGTTTTTGAAGACTACTGTGCATGTTGTCTTTTTTCCTCCATTATCTTTTTAAATTGGTTACTCCTGATATTTAGAAAGTAAAAGATTTTTTCATATTTCCTTATCACCGAAAAACCTTATTAAGCTCTAAACATACTAAAACTCTTACTAGCTTTACTGGTTGTTCATCCATCTCAGAGATTTACTAGGGAAATAATAATACCACTGCAAATAACAATGGCATTGCCAATGTAGCTTTAAATATTAGCAGAGAACAGATTCTTAGAAGTTCTTTCTAGAATAAATTCCAACCATCAGCTTAAACTACTACTTATTTAAAAACTTCTTATATTTATTTATTTATTTATTTATTTTGAGAGAGAGAGAGAGAGAGTGTGCACAAGCAGGGGAGGGGCAGAGAGAAGGAGAGACAGAATCCCAACCAAGCTCTGCACCATCAGAGCAGAGCCCGATGCAGGGCTCAGACTCACAAACTACCATGGACCTGAGCTGAGACCAAGAGTTGGATGCTTAATCGACTGCACCACCCAGGCACCCCTTCTATTTATTTTAAATATTCATTCCTTTCTGATGATACAATAGTATAAATAATGGTGCATTCTAAATTCAGTATATTTCAGAAATGGCTTTTGGATGTCTGTGGGATAACTAAAAGTTACCACCTTAAACCAAGATACAGCTCTTATGCTGAAAAATATCATCTCTGTTACATATTTTAGAAGAATAGATAGAAAAGGCCCTTTTCAAATGTCTCTGGAGAAATAAGATAAAACTCACCCCAAGAGAATACGATGTCAGAAAGATAAACCCCCATTTCCAGAGAGGACAGTGTGCCATATGGACAGAAGTGTTTCTAAACAGAGTAGTTTTTCAACGTTTTCTGAGAGCTCTAAGCTGCTCTTAAATGAGTCTTAACTTACTGCTTTGGAGAATTAAGATAAAGTTAGTGATGACTATAACTTCCTATTAAGCAATTTTCTTTCTCAATTGTGCACAGCCACTTACGCAGCAGAACATAACAGCTCGATCAAATCTCATTATGCCAGATTTAGTTCGAAGCGTTATGAAATGCACAGAGAATGACTTGATATTGTCTGAAGAAAACCTTTTCATGAATTGCTCCTTTGGAGACCAGAAATAGAACAGATACTGTAGGTACCTTCTTATGTGTTCTGAAGTTCTTCAGCCAGGAATCCAGAGCAGTTGCCATGAACTTGGTGCTTGTTATGTAACAGTGAGCCCTGAGAACGTGGGGAAGCCCAGTGCCTCTATGCGTGGCCTCCAGAATTTGCAGGGTATGGTGTAGGGACAAGGAAGCTTCTGCTCATGTTCCACCACTCACAAGTTTCATTGTGCAAAGTGTTAGTGCAATTTGCCCAGCAAGGCACAGGACTTCTCCAACCTAAAACAGGTAAGGAAATTAAGGTCCAAAGTAAGAAAATAGACTCTCTTCTCACTAAAGCTATTTCTGAGTTCTTACCCTACTGGGAAAAAGATAATAATAATAATAATAATAATAATAATAATACCCACTTTGGTGAGTTATTCTGCAGATTAGAAGTAGTGTATATACAAAATTTGTTTTATAGAGTTTAGGCTCAGAGCAGCAATTGATATATGCTAGCCATCGTTATTACTTCCAAATTAGGACTTCAAACCTAATAGGTGAAGCTCTCAATTACTAACTACTGTATGTGTTTTACAGGGTGAAAAAAAATATGAGGATGAAAAGTCTTATACATTGAGCAGGAAAAGAAAAAAGCTCTCTGGGTATATATGATTAACACTTTAAAAATATAATACGTGTCTTAATGCATGGGACACAGCTATCACTAGGACATTGATTTATTCTTGAGAAACAGCTGAAATAAGATTAGGAGAAAGATCTCCTTTTAATGCAGTGTGTCCCTCAGGGGTGGCCCTGTCATTCAATGGGATGAGGGGATGTGGTGTTGGGGTCTTGAAAGAGGGTTTTCAATATGTTTCTGTAAAGTTGAAAATGGATTTGCACCTTTCTGTTTCAGAGACTAAAGGCGCAGTATTTTTGGCTCCTAACAGTTGATAGATAACATTTTTTTTTTCCTGTGGATCATTTTCTATAATTGGACATGAATTATATGAGACCTTTTTACAAAGCATCTGCTTCCTTTTTCTGTTGAGACATCTACTAGATCTTGCTCCAAAAGAGCAAGGAGGATAATAAAGGCTCTTAGCTTTCTGATTTTCATAAAAATTCTGTGAATTTTTTTCACTATTGGAAAAAATAAACATATGAACTGCTCAGTATATAGAGATGCCAAATACAGAGTGGTGTTGAGTAAAAACTTTTTTTTTTCTTCCCCATTCCTGGTGTAAATTCTTTAATAGAGACTTTGCTGAACTTCCATCACAACTAAAAATTCCTCAGTATTAAAGCTCAGTGAAAAGAAATCTCAGTGCCTGGAAGACAAGGCAATCAAATCATGTGACAGTCCCATATGCAACTCCAAATCTGTCCTCATAACTGTCTGTAGAGCTCACAAAAGAGTCACACATGTAGCTATTGGAAGAATATCTTACACAATTTGGCACACAAGTTCTAAGATTAGCAGCTGAAGAGGGGGAGGAGGAAGAGAGGAACATAATAGATTAACTGACACCCATCCACTATCTTTCTAAATTGTTTGGAATGTTAAAAAATATTATTTTGATCAATCTATATATACACCCTCAAATTTGAAAGAGAAATGCAAAGCATGTTGTGGTTGAAAGAACAAATGGTTTAAAAAAAAAAACCACTATGAAATATATGTCACTGAACAAGGGAGTCCAGCCAGCTCCCAAGTGGCATGATAACATGATGAAAAGCAAATCCAGGATGCTGTGAATCAAAAAGGCATGGGTCTATTTTTAAAGAGGTCTGTGTCTCCCCACCCTCTTTGCCAAGTATAGTTTTTCTGGAGAAGTCTAACCTCCGAAGTAGGTGAGCTTCTAAATGTTCCAGGAGTTACCTACCCAATATTTGACCGCCTCCTCCCTCTATAAGGTCTCAGGCTCTACACACATCATCCATGTTAATCACTAGACAAACAGAAGAGCTGTCCAACTAGTTCACTTCCCCTATTCTTGAACAGATTGTTTGAGACATAATATGAATACTAATTAATGATAAAATATCTGTGAGTGTTTTGAAATATGGACAAAGATAGCACTTTTAAAAAGGCACCCAGATAGATCTTATGCAACAAGCCCCACTGGTCATATGAAAGGTCAGGGTACAACTCAGAGACATGAGAGCAAAACTGGCAGAGTGCTTGGCTCCAGTACAGTGGGAAACTGTGGACTACTTTTTTTTTTGTTGTTTGTTTTTGGAAGGGGGTGTTTGATTTTCTTTTTAACCTTTTCCCTCTGTTAGATTGGAAGAGTTTAAAATGAAAACTCTCTTCACAGACAAATGGAGAGAGAGCAGAGTTTTGTTAGAGGTCAACCAGAGTAGATGGAGGAACAAGGCTCCAGCATGTTTGGCCCAGGATTATGTGACTGTGCTTTTGCTCTGCAGCAAAAGAAGTACCAGCAGGTTGGGTCTGAGCCGGTGCTCAGTGCCTGAGGCTGACTCAGGCTCTCTGATGCGAGGGCTGAGGAAAGTCATCTAAAAGAATATGATCCCTCTTCAATTCTCATTTCACAAATAGTTTTCTTAGTCTCCGAGGAGGGTACCCACAGAGACAGAGGAAATATAATTTTCTGTTACAGGGAAAGCATATTATTAGATTCAATTATGAAGACGATTAAAATAATATCTTCTGTACTAAGAACCCAAACTACTGCCAAAACATATTATCTCTCCTCCTTTCCCTCTAAAACCGAGTGTTGTACTTTCTCCTAAAAACCTGTGTAATTTGCCCCATCTGGTCTCAGAAACTTTATTCTTTAACACACTAGTCTTTGTGCTCTCTCCTAATCTTGATACTTCACATGAATGCTTAAGTAGTGCTTTATAATCTTTGGACTTCACCAATGGTAATTTGTTCTCATGCCAAAGAAAAGACAAGAGGATAATCCAGAATTAAATACAACAGCAAAATAATTTATATTTGACCTTAGAGTTGTTTTTGAATTGAATTTTGCCAATGGATGTATAAAGTATTAGAGACATTCATTTGTCTCACTCAAAGAAATGACAGGGTTTCATGGAAATCTGATGTGGGAAAGAATTAAAGTTGACCACAGTCTGTATTTCATGTTCAGTCAGTCCTTATCTGTCTGAGGATTAGGTATGGACTCCTACACTTTTCTGGAATTAGATGGTATTTTCCAAGACACACTCAAGTCTTGCCATGTTCCAAACCTTCTTGGGGGCATGAGAAAGGATCAATTATTTGCATTTCAAAGGTTTTCTTTGCATTCAACTAAATCTAAAAGAGGAGAGATGTCAACAAATTTGTCATTATCAAATGAGATGCTGTTAATAGTAGCCTAAAATGACAGTAAAATCTACCCATAAAATAAAAGAAGGAGGAGGAGGAGGAGGAGGAGGAGGAGGAGGAGGAGGGAGGAGGAGGAAGACAATTTATTGTGGACATGATTTTTTTTTGATACCACACATTTTTATGCTTTTTACATTTATTCATATTTCTCTTTATATGGATTATTCTCCACACTCTCCCCCACCAACCCACTTCCCCAGTAGACCTGTTGTTAGTGTTTGAAGGGTACAACATGACCTTTCTTAAATACTGAGGAGAAAAAAAAGAGATAGGAGAATGGTGTCTGCGTTAACTAGAAAAATATACAGTGTTCTGGGGTGGGTCTTTTCCTTGTGATAGATTGTTAGGGTCAGCCTGACCCCTTACTCGAGACTAACATTTTATACTGGGCCTCAGTTCCCCAAAGCCATCTCACCTGGAACTTCTTACCTGGACCTCCCTTTACATCACACAGGGATCCGAAGCTAACTGAAACCCCTGTATTCAGGCCCTGTGCCTGAGATCCAATCCCAGACCAACTTGGATTTCTGCTTAGCCAGGTGGTAAGATAGACAGTAAGCTTAAAGAAGACAAGGACTGTGTCATCTAATTCTCTTGTGTGTTCCAAGTATCCTCATGATGATGTTATGTTATCTAGTAAGTACTAGAGGGGGTGTTATCCTTAAGTGACAGGTAGCGCACCAATTTACACAGGGATACTCTGAATTTAGCAAGAGTACTGTTGGGACTTTTGAGTTGGTTGGGTTTCTACTTTCTAAGTATCTGAAGACTAAAATATAAATTAAAACAGTTTTACAAGTAGAGTTGACATATAGAATCACTAGGAGCAGGAAGTATGTAGGGAAGGATTTTCACGTTCTTATGTTCTTCTGTTGGTTAGGCCCTAAAACTTGTAATCTTCCTTGAATCCTTTCTTCCTTTTACTGCTCACCTTCTATCTTTCAGGAAATCCTGTCAGTTATAGCTTCAAAATATATCCAGAATACAACCACTTCTTACCAAGTTCCATGTTACCATCCTGACCCAAGTCACTATCATTTTTCATATGGATTATTGGGAATTATCTTAATTGGCCCATCTGCTTCTACCCTTTGAAGAATCCATGCTCAAGCCAGGGCCTAAGAGATACTCTTAACGCGCAAGTTACATCCGGTCAGTCCTCCGCTTAAAGCCCTCTTGGTTTCCCATTTCACTCAGAGTAAAAGTCAAATTCCTTCCCCAGGTCTGTAAGGACCTTCTCCTCCCCTGGCCTTCTCCTCTCACCTCTATGGCCTTGCCTTCTATCATTATCTTGTAAATTCACTTGGCGTTTAGTGACATTAATGTCCTTGCTGCTTCTCAAACAGGACTGGAACCTTAAACAGTGACACATTATCAAATTGTCACTGGCTGTTTCTTCTGCCTAGATTGTCCTATGCTGGTAATCTGCTTGGCTAAATCCCTTGTTTCCTTCAGTTCTTCTGCTCAGATGACACCTTCTCAATGAGCCCAACTGTGACCACCCTATTTAACGTAACATCCCCTTCCCCTCTACACCCTTACCTCCATTCTTGATTTCCCTTATCCGGTCTATTTTTTTTTTTTTTGTCTCCCCCCTCTTAGCATGTAAGTTCCATGAGGGCAGCAACAGAGAACCCAGCACAAAGAGAGTGTTCAATAAATATTTGCTAAAAGAATCCATTTCAGAAGGAACACAATCAATGATAAGGTAGGGTTTTTGCCAAGAACAAATATTGAAAATCATGGGAAACACTGTAAAAACTGGAAAAAAAAAAAAGGAATATATATTTCCAATCAAATTATACAATTCCTTTGTTTAAAATAAACCAAAAGATTAAGAGAAAGACAATCCATACTTTTATGATTTATTTTAGATGAAGACAGAGCACAAAAAATAGGTAATAGCTAGGCAAGGCACTATAGTTGTTATTATAGAATAAGAAGCGTTTGATTGAAAAAAATGGTTAGAATAAATTAGTTATTAAAGGATTAACCTAGCCATGCTAAAAACAATAAAATATGAAAATTCAAGGTTACATATCAAATATTAAGTGTAAACTGTGATCATTCCAAGGATATCTGAATAAGAGCTTAACCTGATATTAATGTCTGAATTTTATTTAAAATTTCTAAATTTTATCTGAAGAGTATAAATCAGTGTTTCTTTTCTACCCTAGTTTGAGTGAAACGAGTTCTGTAAAATCAGGGACATTCTCCTCAACCTCTAGCTCAAGGTCTATGTCACACAGCAGATACTCCATGCATGCTTATTTATTAATAGATGAGTCAACATACTTTCTCGGTGTGGTGAATTTACTGGTTCCTTCTTTGTGTGACTAGAGAGTTTCCAGTAGCATCTGGGTAAAGAGGGAGAAAAGCAATAAAGTATCTCTTGTATTTGCCTGTCTCATATATAAAGTACAGGCAATAAAAGAGAAAGAATTGGCCAGCTCTTTTAAAACCTCATTATTGAGTGAAATAAACATATTTTCTTTCACCAGTAGGGTAACAGGCCCAAGATCAAGTGGGAGATGAGGCTCTCCCCACCCTTTAACCACAAGATTTCTAATCCTGGAGGTGCTAATGAAGCAGAAGAAATAATTGGTTGATCCACACCAGAGAATCTCTTTAGCTCTGAGTGAAACTCTTCATGATTCTAATACGATATAACTAAGAGTGACTCATGGAGCTTGGTGCTCAAACAGCCAAGTTCTGTGAATTCAGTTTGTGATTTATTATAACCCCAGTTTGTGTGCTAAGTCACCAAAGAAGTGAATGTCTTTTGTGCACATTTGAGATGCAGCCTGAGGGACTAGGAACAGCTCTGCACAGGATGTTCTCTGTGCTGCCCGCCCACATGATGATCATGAAAATCAAGGGAGTCCCTAACAAACTTAAACATTTGAATATCTTATCTTTAACCCGACCTGTGTCCAGATTATTCTCTAGGTGTCAGTGTAATACATGACTCTTGTGGGTGTTCTGTAATACCAGAGCACACAGATTCAACCAGGGATAAGGAAGTATATATAACCTCATTCATTTTGGTAGTAAATCTTTATTAACAGCAATAAAAACTATATTTACTGAGCTATTATGATGTGCCAGTTACTGTGCTAAGCATTTCACCTGCATAATCTCATGTGATCTTCACAAATCCACCGATAGTTACTATTATTATCTATTGTAAAGATTCGAGCACTGAAACTTGGAGATCAAGTAGCTCATTCAAGGTTATGCAGGTAGGACACAGCAGACTTGGAACTCAAGTGTAAGACTGTGTGATGCTAAAGCCCATGCAATCTTAACTACTAAGTCATATTACCTTTAATTTCTACTGTCATTTTTCTCACCTTTGTCTCTACTGATGAACCACGCTTAACCCAGCGTTGGATATGAAACAGTGCTATATAACATGTAGTGAAGTTTCAGAATAAATAGATTGTCCAAAGTTCTAGACAAGGATGAAAACGGAGAGATTAGTGTGATAGACAGAGCTTCGGCTTTGGAGACCTGGGCCATGCATCTTTGGAGAAGTTACCCTGTGAAATCAGTCTTCTTATCCACAAAATGACAAATATGATGTTTGTATTACATGGTTCTTGAGAGGATGGCAGATAATGTGTGTGGAATTCTCAGTACTTGGTAGACAATATATAAATAGTAAGTATTAATTTAATGTTGAATCATCAGAAAATCATATGATCCCACAAAGCAAATGTTTTGATAGTATATGGATTTGTTTTCTACAGGTATTTGGTAGCTTAATTACTCAAGAATTATGGTAGTAATTTTTTCCTTTGATTTGGACTCTCTGTCTTCATATTCAATGCTGTCGGTTTAGTCACATGGATAAATTACAGCTTCTTATTTCTTATAACAGTCTGAGAAAGTATTAATTAATAATTTAATACCAGTGAAAACTTTGATTTAATGAGTTCTTAAATCATAAAAAAATTACTCTTCTATCAAGGTTTACATTTATATGTAGCATAAAGTTAATTATGGTCATTTAATTATTTATTCAGTAAATTTTTACTGAATGCCTATATGTACCAAATACTAACTTTGCTGGGGATACAATGTGAAAATATATCACTCTACTCTGAAGGAATCACACTTGAGAGGGAAGACAGTTATGCCAACAGAGGTCCACTGTGAATCATTTAGAAGACCAGCAAAAAGGCATTACAACAGTTTAATCGAGAGACAAATTGCTGAACTGAGGCAGTCACAGTGAGTTGAAATGGAGGGTACTTATATTTATTGATGATATTCAGTAACTAGAATGGATGGAAAGTGATACTTAGCAGGATGCTTATTTAGGGAGGGCAAAGGAAAAAACTCTAGGCTGACTCATGGGTTCTAGTTTGATTTAGAGGCACAAGTCATAAAAGTGATGCCTTAAACAAAATTTTCTCCTTAAAATCTAACTCATGGAATTATCAGTGATATCTGAATCAATAATAGAGAATGGAAGGGATAATGGTGTTAAATTTAAGTAGAAGAAGAGAAATAGAAAGAATAAAATAAAATAAAATGCTAACAAAGGCAACTAATTACATGACCACCCTATAAGTTAGGTGTAATGATTTATGATGATAAAAATTACTGGGACTATAGGCAGAAATTTTAGATTACTCGTTCATGAATAACCTTGAATTGCCCTTCCTCTTTTGTTCTGTAACAAATATACAATATCCCATGTCAGCAGCAGTGTATTTAAAAAGAATAGTAATCTCCTCACTAAGGGGAGACTTAAATGTGGTTCTAACCCTCAACTTGGAGACTGGTACCCGAAATGCATTTCAGCATGAGTGTGCTCAACTAGTTCCAACTTGCTGCAATCATTTAGCAAGAGAAAAGTCTAGATTGCAAAGGGATATAGTCATTGGATTGGTCTGCTCTTTAAAAAGCTATTTAGAGTTTGAAGTGCAAGCTGCTAGCTGAACAAAAATCCTCAGACACAATCAACCACAGAATTTCAACCAGACCTCAAGTATTTCACAAAGAAATGATATATCATTTGTCCAAAGAGAATGAAACACCTGTTTCTAAGAGTGATTTAAGTCAATAAGTAATAAACTAAATCTTTGTTATGAATGCTTTCTGGTGTCTGAATGACTATTGCCCTTTTAGAGGGCAAAGTGCACAAAAGATTCAGTGACCTTGTGACTTGACAGTCAAATAACTACCATTATGTTCAGTCAATGTAAATAAGCATGGCTGACAATGTGCTAATTGGCTGCCTCTGGCCAGCCAAGTGTACTTTTGACCTTAATGAGAACCTAATCAATTAATACTTAAGGCAATAAAGACCTCTTGCTGATTAAGTAAGACAGAAATCATCTTTTTCCAACAGGACTAGAGCTGCAAAATGGCAAACTTTTAATTTAATATATGATAATCCTCCCTTCTTAGGACCCTCTTATTGAGCTAACATGGCGAAATTGAACTCTGAAATGTGAAATCTTTGATTCAACTGTTTATATTTAACAGCTTTCTTAAAAAACTAACGAACTGTAATTCGAATACTAAAAGGATAACTGCCAGTATGTGTTTGAATTATTTATTAATCAGCTGAATGTGGTCATGGAGCTGAAGACACACATGTAGTTTCTTAAAACTGAAAGAGTCCATATTAAAATTCTCAAGAAAAGAATGAAACTTGATAGAATTGTTACTCAATCTGGGACTTTTCTGAGAACACTGAGATGAGAGTTGCTAGCATTTCAGGGGCGTAGAGTTGCCTTTTCAACTAAAGAGAAAATGTTACTATTGACTTTCACAAAGATACTGAAATGCTCTTATAAGAAACACTTCTTTACATTACTACAGATTGTCAGTTTTAAGTCACAAAGTGGAGTCTTCTGTCACTTGATTGCTATAAAGCAGCATCTCTTTCAATTCTCTGTACATGAGGCAGTCTTTATGCTGCAATGAGGTCATAATTTGTAAGAGCATCCAGAATTACTTTCTGTTTACAATGTATAATATCTGACTTGGCAAGGGAACACATTTATCATTTTAGGTTAAGAATTTATCATTTGGATGCAATGACTAAAAATTTACAATTCCTCTCCTTTAATGTCATACTCCTCTGAGAATAAGTTTTCCTGTTTAGAGCTTTGCAACTCCTTTGGATCAGATGATACATTTGAAAATGTATGTAATTTATATAGGAGAGGGTGTACAGTTTCTTTCTAAAAATGATGAAGAAGCAACAGCTGTGTATCTGCAGTAACTTGAGGTTTTTAATACAGATAAATATGCAAATATGTCATACTATTTTTAATGCACCGTTTTTACAGTGTAGTGACTGAAAACAGCAAGCATTCTGTGTATTTAGGTTCATAATGAGAAATATGCACCATTCAAAACTGGAGTTATTGTCATATTGTAGCAAGTAATAAAAAAATTTGGTCTTAGATGGTAAATAAAACAGTGCTAAGTCATTACAAGAACACTGACAGAGTCCAGAGTTGTGTAGATCCTACCACCATGGCATCAGTATGGATTATTTATTTATTTTTTAATGTTTGCTTATTTGTTTTGAGGGAGAGAGAGAGAGACAGAGACAGAGACGGAACTTGACAGAGAGACAGGGAGACAGAGAATCCCAAGCAGGCTCTGTGCTGTCAGCCCAGAGCCTCATGTGGGGCTCCACTGCATGAACCACGAGATCATGACCTGAGCTGAGATCAAAAGTCACGCACTTAACTGACTGAGCCACGCAGGTGCCCTCATCAGTATTGTTTTAAAAAAACTACAAAGTGAGGCACCTTGGTGGCTTGGTCGGTTGAGTGTCCGACTCTTGATTTTGGGTCAGGTCTTGATCCCAGGGCCGTGGGATTGAGACCCTCACTGGGCTCCGCACTGAGTGTGTGGAACCTGCTTAAGAATCTCTTTTTTCCTCTGCCCCTCTCCGCCACTCATGTGTGCATGCTCTCTCTCTCTCTCTCTCTCTCTCTCAAATTAAAAAAAAAAAAAAAAGTTAAAAAACTTTTAAAAATAAACTACAAAAGCACTGTTCATATTCCTCTACCCATGAGATAACACAGAATATCTAGTTGTACTTCTCAAATACAATTAACTAGTTGTACTTCTCAAATAATACTAACTAGTTAATAGTTAGCTGTATTTTCCAAATAAAAAGGTACTTTAATCTAGACTCTGGGTTTTGAAGACCAGACCAATTGGGTTTCAAAATCTAGATTACTAGTTCAGGTCATTAAGTCAAATTATGTATTTTGTACAGAATCAAATGAGAAATCCATACTGTAGTTAGAATTAAATCCCACAGGCTCATATTGATCTTACTATACTAAGCTTTACCCACAATGACTTTTCCCCCACATTTATTATGAAAAATGTCCAACAGAACAAAGTACAGTTATGAAGTGAAAATCTTTATATATCACTGTTAACATTTTAATACACTCTCTGTATCATATATCTTTCCCTCTACCACCAATTTTTTCTTTTCAATTTTGATTGTCTTTTGTTTGTTTTTTTTTAAATTTTTTTTAACATTTATTTATTTTTGAGACAGAGAGAGACAGAGCATGAACGGGGGAGGGGCAGAGAGAGAGGGAGACACAGAATCGGAAGCAGGCTCCAGGCTCTGGGCCACCAGCCCAGAGCCTGACACGGGGCTCGAACTCACGGACCGCAAGATCGCGACCTGAGCCGAAGTCGGACGTTCAACCGACTGAGCCACCCAGGCGCCCCTGTTTGTTTTTTTTAAATATACTTTGTGGAGGCAGTTTTGGGTCTGTAGAAAATTTGTGCAACAAGTACAGAGTTCCTGCATCCCCCTCAAGCCCGCTTCCCTCGTTTTTGCCATTAACATTTTGGATTTGTGTAGTACACTTGTTACAACTGATGAACCAATATTGATATATTATTATTAACCAAAGCCTATAGTTTACATTAGACTTTACTCTTGGTGTGTGTTCTATGGCTTTTGACAAATGTATATTGACACCCACCATTACAGTATCTTACAGAATGGTTTCACTGACCAAGAAATCCCTTGTACTTCTCCTCTACCTCATATCGACCCTTCCCTGAGAGATAAAGGTTAATGTCTCTTTTGAAGGATACCACAGAGGTGAAGTGTCCTTCCCATTATATCACATGCTGGGGTACATGCAATGAACATAGCTTATCAGTGATGATGTTCCTTGATCATTTGAGTAAGGTAGTGTTTGCCAGATTTATTCATTCTAAAGTTACTCTTCCTCCTTTTTTCCTACTCTAATTTCTGGAAAGGTGTACTATGACCAGTGTATACTCAAGGGTCGGGAATTATTTATATCAGTATGGACTCATATATATTTATTTTATACTTAGGATTTTGTTGCTAAAATTTGTCCAGCTTTGGCCACGGTGGGGGCTTGTTTCTGATGGCTCCTCTTGTCTACTTGTCTCTATGTCTCTATCCTTTTGGTTTTGGAACAGTTTCTTACTTTCTGAGACTATGAGACACTCCAGGCTTATTTTGTATCTTCTACCTCGGCCAGAGTCAGCCATTTCTTCAAGGAGTCCTAGTTCTTTATATTGCAGAATGGCATTTAGAAACTAAGATCTAGGTGTCAGTGTGTTCATTGCCACTGGGGTGTTACCACAACGATTTTTTTTTTTTTTTAACTAAGAATGTAATAGGAGGAGGCATAATTTGAAAATTCAATTCTTCTTAACTTTAAATACCTGAGAAAAGTTAAGGAGGAAAACTACCATTAGTTGTTCTATTTCATCTAATGTCTTAGGAAAAAAATCATACTACCTTCAATAATATTTTTATTTGTGATTTTTTTCAGCCTTATTTGGACCTTTATAAAAACTGACTTATTTTAAAAAATGACAGAAACTTCAGGAATAGTCATAAATGCTCATATATCTATTCAGTTTTATGCTCTCTGAACAAGACATGTTAGATGTTATTGGTGTGGTACAGCAGTAGCTGCTTTGGCTTTTAGTTAAAATATGGTCTCCTGGTATCTTTCTCTGCACTTCTCTTCCCCTATACTTCTGAATACCTTTCCTCAGTCTTTACATACATAAGGTAACCAACAGAAATTCATTCACTAATTACCTGACATTTGGGAGTGGTAATGAAGATTCCTACATATATCTCAAAAGGTAAAGAAAAGTGTAGTATAATTATAGTTGTATGGGTAGCCCTATCGGTGCCACTCAAAATGATGTATCATCAAAATGGTCTTATGCTTAGTGGAAAGAAAACTGTCCTGGGAATCAAAAAATGTAAGATATTTCCTATTTATATATGTATGTGTATTTAACATGCTTCTGTTAAGAAGAAGAAAAGTCAAACACTGTAGCAATGCATGGTAAGGAAAATTACCTGGAATCCCAATACTCAGAGATAACCACTTTCAATCTTTCAGACCAATAGTATATATACCCTCATTGGGCAATATACTAAGATATCTTAAGTACAAACAAATGTATATGTAACTTTACATGAATGGGACTACATGATATATGCTGTTCTGCTATAAGCTTTATTTATTGGTAAGAATGAAGATCTGCCCTTATCAATAAATGTGGATATACCAACCATTTTAATTCTGGGTAATATGTCATGGTACTATTATGCTATAACTTATTTATTAACTTTCCTACTGCTGGATATTTAAATTGCATCCAGGGGCGCCTGGGTGGCGCAGTCGGTTAAGCGTCCGACTTCAGCCAGGTCACGATCTCGCGGTCTGTGAGTTCGAGCCCCGCGTCGGGCTCTGGGCTGATGGCTCAGAGCCTGGAGCCTGTTTCCGATTCTGTGTCTCCCTCTCTCTCTGCCCCTCCCCCGTTCATGCTCTGTCTCTCTCTGTCCCAAAAATAAATAAACGTTAGAAAAAAAATTAAAAAAAAAATAAATTGCATCCAAAGTATTATTGTTATAAATTATACAGAGACCAATGTCTTTGTTGTCAGATTATCATCTTAGAATAAATTCCTAGGAGTAGGATCAGAGAGTAAAAGAATATGGATATTTTAGTCATGGATAAATATTGCTAAACTGTCCTTTGGAAAGGTTGGTCAATGCATACTCTCATCAGCAGAATATTCTCTTAAGATGTTGTTATCTCTGTTTCTGAGTTTAAACACTGTATATTTAAGTGAGGATTTCTTATTTGTCCTGCATGAGGAGTCTTTCCTCGTTCTGGAACCTCCTCACTCATGATCTCTGAGCATTGATCTTTGCCTGTTCCCCCTACCTTCTTCTTCCAAAGCACAGTTGGACATATGTTAGACCCTTCTTTCTATCTTTCATGTTTTGTTTTGTTTTTTAACCTGTTTCATGTAACTCATGACTAAGTGGAAAACAAAACACATTCCCCTGGGAATTCAAACACAGGTTTTCCCTCAAACAAATTTGGAGTTGAAACTGCGTGATGGGTGTGGTCCTGGAAACCCTAAGCAGATTAATTTTATCTTTGTCTTTGTCTTGTTGGGCTGCATTCTGGAAAATCACTTTAGTTCTATATTCCAGTTTACTCATTCTCTCTCTCTCTCTTTTTAAAATCTTTCATTTATTTTTGAGAGAGACAGAGTGTGAGCAGGGGAGGGGCAGAGAGAGAGGGAGACACAGAATCTGAAGCAGGCTCCAGGCTCTGGGCTGTCAGCACAGAGCCTGATGCGGGGTTTGAACTCACAAACCATGAGATCATGACCTGAGCCAAAAGTCAGATGCTTAACTGACTGAGCCACCCAGGCACACCTCTCTCTCTCTCTCTCTCTCTCTCTCTCTCTCTCTCTCTTTTAATGTTTATTTTTGAGACAGAGAGAGACAGAGCATGAGTTGGGGAGGGGTGGAGAGAGAGACACACACAGAATCTGAAGCACAGAGAGCTGTCAGCACAAAGCCCGACGCAAGGTTTGAACTCATGAACTGTGAGATCATGACCTGAGTGGAAGTTGGAGGCTTAACTGACTGAGCCACCTAGGCGCTCCTACTCATTCTCTTTTTGAGTTGTGTCTCATCTTCTGCTTAATCCATTCCCAGAATTTTTAATCTTAATAATAATATTTTTTATGTCTAAGTTTTCAATTTTTTTCTTTTAAAAATCTGCTTACTTTTAGTAGTCTCCTGTTTTTTCAAATACTTCATATTAAGGATCCATAATTTGAACATAGAAAGTTCCTAGGGTCTAATGCTGCTATTTTCTTTTGTGTCTTTTTATTTGTTTGTTTGTTCATTTATTGTCCTAATGACTGTTGACTCTTCTCTGTAGCGGCTTGTTTCTTGATGTAATCTGTTATTTTGGATGGCGGACTAATGTTTGGCAGGAGCTCCGATGCTTGTAGAGCTCCGATAAAGCCCGGGGTCAAGGTGCATTTCTTCAGAGGAATCTGTGCTTAGTTCTGCCAGTTGCTCCACACTACCAATTTACTAATTCAGAATTACCTAAAGTTAATTTATCGGCTTAGGGTTTCTAGGACCACACTGATCATGTGGTTTCAACACCAAATTTGTTTGAAGAAAACTCTATATGTTTGCATTTCCAGGTTAACGTGTTTTGTTTTCTCCTCAGAGCCTAAGGCAAGACACACAAATTCCTTGCTGTCTCCTTTTGCTAGTGAGCCTATTTTCTTAGTCCATCCCTTTCATGCAGATTATGGCCCTTCAAAAGTGTTTTTTTTTTTTTAATGTTTATTTGTTTTTGAGGGGTGGGGGGACAGAGAGAGAGGGAGAAAGAGATCAAGGAGGCTCCATGCTATCAGTGCAAAGCCTGACATGGGGCTCAAACCCACGAACTGTGAGATCATGACCTGAGCCAAAGTTGGACACTCAACCGACTGAGCCACCTAGGTGCCCCAAGAGTGGTGTTTTAGACAGGCCTCAGGTCCAGCTCTCCACGCAGCTGCAAAGCACTGTCTTCTGTCCCCATGTGGCCAAACACAAGTGTTTTGGTCACCATAATTAGCAAATAATTCCCATGATTTCAGCTTCAGTTTATTAATTTCTCTTCCATTTGTTACCCTAGAGATTTCCTTTACTCTCTTAGGAGCTCAGTCACACAAGGTAAAGGATATATGTATTTTTTAATATGGCATTTCTAGTTATACGTTAGGGGATTTTTTTCAGACTGTCTAAGGTTGCAAGCAATTTAGGAGGCACAGTTAAGTGTGGATTTCAGAAAAACAAGGAACACTCTGTTAGTCTAAGTTTATCCCAAACATTGCCTAGACCACACACTTCTACCGAAAGATTTAAATTTGATTGGGCATTCTGTAATTTTATTTGATATATCTGACAACTCTAGAATCTAATCCATCATATTGTTGGAAATGGAAATCTTGCTTATGTTTTAAGTACAATTTTCAGAACTCAAACATGGGAGATGCATACACATTTGAGAATATATTTTCTCCAGTGGTATCAATTTGGCTTGATACACATAGTTTTAACCTGAAAATTCTAGAAATGATTCCATTGTCTTCACATGTGCAATTTGAAAAAATCTGAATCCCTAAGTCTCCTCCCTTCCCTACACTTTTTAAGTGATCTTTAAAAAAAAAAATTTTTTTTTCATCCCTGGGGTTTAATAATTTAAAATATTTATCTTGCTATTGCCCATTCTTTATAAGCATTTTCTAAAATGAACTGAATCTTTTTGATCTATAGAGTCAGGATTTTTTCTCTTCTGCAGACTTTTTTTTTTTCTTGAATTTTTGTGTGTTTTATTTATTCAGTACCCCACCTCTTACCCCTGCCAGCATATAATAACCATATGTTAACTTTCCATTTTTCTTCACATCTACTTTGGTATTTTTAAGTGCTTAACTCTTCATGACTTCTTATTTTTGTGTGACTTTTCACAACCCTGTCCTCAATCCTGTCTGGGTTTTCTACATTGCTGAGTCTCTTCTTTGCTGTTTTTAATACATTACATGTTTTTCCCTTGTGGTGTTATTTTCCTCTCAATTTCTCTCTTTCATTCTTCCACCTTCTTTTTCACCTTATTCTTTGTCTTATCCTATATTTCATCTTATTATTTCATAAAATTCAATTTTCTTGAGTGTGCAAAGCAGTTGGACATTTTGATACCATTAAAAAAATTTTTTTAATGTTTATTTTTGAGAGACAGAGAGAGAGAGAGAGTATGAGTGGGGGCGGGCAGAGAGAGAGAGAGAGAGAGAGAGAGAGATACAGAATTTGAAACAGCCTCCAGGCTCTGAGCTGTCAGCACAGAGCCTGTTGCAGGGCTCGAACTGCGGAACAGCGAGATCATGACCTGACTGAAGTCAGACGCTTAACCAGCTGAGCCACCCAGGCCCTCATGACACCATTTTTGAAGTGCATTTTCTTCCAAGTATTCCCTCTATCTGTGTTTTATATGTTCTATTCTGCTGCTTCCATTTTTCTCATTTTAGTGGGAGCAGAATTTATTTGATAGCTCTCAATTCTAAAGGGGGTCATTCTATCCAAGCCTGGCTCATTCCAAAATAGTGTGGGTGTATTTCCATTGCTTTTCTTTTCTTGAATGCCCAAGCACTCAGTAAATTTTCTGTTCAAACATATGCAGTGGACATATGCCAATGTTCAGTATTATTTGTTTTGTGTCTCAGATATCAGAGGGGATGGGAGGAAGAAATTCTGTTTTTGATAGCACTTCATTCATTCTCCTCATACATCAGTAGAATTCAGAGGTGGGTAAGTATTCTGTGCTTCATCTTGTTTTCCTATGTTAGCATAACCCAGATATTTCCAATGTGTGGTTCATATGGTTTGACAACACAGTTTCCCCCCTGCCTCCCTGGCTTTGTTGGCTGCTGCTTGCCAGTCTGGATCAAGCCCAGTTACCCATAGAGATTATTCCCCCTTTCTCTCTTCTCTCCATTTTGACCTAGAACAGAAATGACTGAGCTCAGTGGCTCTTCAAGCTAGGACCCCAGGTTACTGTATTGAAACAATAAGGGACAGGCTGTTTCCTAAAGGAAATAGTCAACATATTTTTATGTGCCTTATTTTTACTCCTAGTTTCTATCCCTCCAGATTTAGGATAAAATTGGGAGAATATCAGTGAGTTGTTTTCAACAGTTTGATTCACATATTCTCCCCTCATTACACTACTCTCTAGAAAAGGAGTTCTGTGTTGATTCTTACCATCTTATCCTAACTTGATTTAAATTATTCTGTATGTGTAATGCATTTGATTCTTTCCTAGTTTAGCATTGGTCATTTACTTTTTATTTTTGCTTCATTTGTTAAGTTTTGGTACGTTCTACGGAAAAAAATTTTTTCGTGAAACTTCCCTTATGTTGCTTGCCATCTTTCCTCTAGTTGCTCACTCAAAACACACACATACACATGTCTCCTTAGGAAAGTCATTTTACTTCTTTAGGTCTCAACTTATAAAATGAGGAGACAGCTATATGACTAATGGGGTCTTGTCCATTTCCATGAGGACATGAATAGAGTATGTTTACTATGATGTGAACATACGAAAATAATTGGAGAACAAATGGGTACACTCTTACCTTGCTTAGTTCATATGCAAAGACTAATTTACGCCATAGGCAGCATTCTAATTTATGATTTCAAGTTTCCTTGCCTCAAAATTGGCCTTTGACACATACACAGACAGTTCATTTGCAGTAACAGGAGGAAGGCAGATAGAATATTGAGTGTGTGTGTGTGTGTGGGGGGGCAGGTTGTGGAAATTTTGCTCTGATTGCTTCCATTATCTCTGAGAATTAAGGTCCTAATCGGGAGTCAAGAGGTAGGTCCGGAATTGTTGGAGGTTTAGGATGAGAGGAGACATTGTGAACTAGTTATCAAGGAGTGCCGGGGAGTGAATGGATTCAAGAATATGGTAAGATTGCTGCATTAGCACAAAGGGCTCAGTTAGGGTACATGTTCACAGATTTAAGTAGACCATCAGTATAAAAGTGTTTTTTTCCTTAGCTATGTTTAGGTGCCTAGGTGCCGGTAAATAATGTGCAGTGAACTGGATTGCACTGGGGTTGGGGTTTTGTCGGGTGAGTGTAATAGAGGGAGGGGGAGAGAAAGAGGCCAGGAAGATGAGGGTGAATGCATGGAGTGATCATAATGATGGGCCATTACATCTTTCCAGGGAAACAAAGGAAGGACAATGGGGAGCTAACTAAGAAGGGAGGACAAGAAAGGACTAAGAAGCACTAAGAGATGGTAGGATTAATGATTATACTTCCTACTGGAATCAGAGTACTACAGGGAATAAACTGGAAAGATAGGTGGTAAACAGAGGGTACGTTGCTGCAAGTGAGAATACAGAGGGCTTGTTGTTATTGGTCAAATAACAAGCCTCAGTGTATGACCAGTGAGGTTCAGTGTGGATGAAGAGTAGGTAGGTATTGGAAGGACTACCTTGTCTATCTTGAAAGGATACTGTAATCACAAAGAACTGACAAAGAAGCAGAAGTTAAAATATGTAAGGAATGAGGGGAGATAATCTGAGGGTCTGCAGATGACTAAAATAAGAACTTCTGCAACATTTTTCTTCTATGTGTTTGCAAAGATGAAAAATATTGACAGGTTCCAGTGTTGGCCAAGTGTGGGAAGAGTATGGGACAACATGTTCATAGGCAGTCTGGCAATATTTATCTGTATTCTCAAGCTTTCACTCAGCAATTTCATTATGGGGAATTTGCCCTACATAAATAGTTGCACAAGAATGTAAAGACATTTGTAAAAGAATGTTCAAGTGAAGAAATTTTTACAATAGCAAATAACTGTAAATAACCTAGATGTCCATAAATAATTGGTGAAATAAATTATTATACACTCATCAATGAAAAATCATACAACCATGAAAAGGAATGAAGAGGGTGGTACATGTACAGACATCAAACAGTGTCCCCAGTGCCTCATTAAGTGGTAGGGAGGGTGAGGAAAGATATAAAATGGTATTCACAAAGTACGTCCTTTTTGTTGTTAAAAATAATTTAAAACTTCTTGGATTTTATAAGCTTGTACACGTTCTTAAATAAAAAAAAAAAAAAGTAAAGTTATTCCAGTACAAAATCAATGAAAGGTAAAAACATTAGACTTCATCAGAGGTCTGTGGAATACTCCAATGACTTGAGAACAAAGTTGGAGAATGAAGACAGTAGGAATTTGAAGCTCATCTCCAGCTGAATACCAGCCGCCCTGAGAGACAGGCACAGAGGACTCCTATATGGATCTGGCCCTAGGTCCACTCTGACTACACCCCACCTCTCCCCTCATCACTCACCATGCTCTAGCCACTGCTTCTTTCCCCCTCTATTTTCTATGCTAATTTACTCCTACTTTTTGCCTTGGCAGTTGCTATTTCGGCTGCCTTTGAGGCTCTTAGAGATCTCTGCATGTCTGCCTTTTTCTTCTCAATCAAGTCTCAGCTCAAGCATCACCTCTTCAGATAAATGCTCCACTTAATTGACTCAAGTTCATTCTCTTTTATTTTCTGCATTGTATTTATCATCCTCTAAAGATACCTTGTTTTTTTGCCTATGTGACAATGTCTACAACTCCCCTGCTAACAGAAGGCACCCATTATGTTTTGTTCCTCACTGTACTTCTAGTATTCAGATGAGTATCAGGTATACAGCAGGTGCTTCATACTTATTGAGTGCATTAATGAAGGAATGGTTGGGAGATAGTCATATGTCCAAGTGATGAAGCTTCACTCTTCTGGTTTACTCCAGGTTGGATCTATAGGGAATTTCTGTGACATCCAGTCACAAGGCTATATTAATGGCAAAGCTGTGTCCTAACTAAGTAAGTATGGTAACAAGGCTTTTTTGTCTTTTTGTTTGCAGGGGTGGGATGATGAGGTGACAATAGTGGTGGGAGTGATAGCATGGGTGGTATGCTTTGCATACTAACACATAGATTCTGAGAACTCCTTGCTTCTCCTTCCATCCAAACCAATTCTGCTCACCCCAATTTGCCTCATAAAATGGCTGAAACATTACCACACCTGTAGTTGGAAATGAGGTTCAGAACACAGCCGATCCAGAGATGAGTTGCTCTTTATTAATTTCTTTCCTAGCGTGCACTTTCTTTTTCTTCATTTGTAATACTATTCTGAATGTCCAAATGATGAAATTTGAATAGTATTGACTCCACTCATGAATGTAAGCCAGATTTTGTAATGGGCATGCGACACAGGCATAAGCCAATGAACACACTGCATTTCTGTGGTCTTTTCCACTGAAATAAGATGGAGCATGGGATCTAAACCGGATCAAAGCAAGTAACCCAGTATTTTTGCTGTGAAAATTGCGCTATGGTATCCCTCTTTTCTATTTGTGCCTGGTGTATGGAGATGTAAATCTTGTAACCGCAACAGCGATGGGAAGAGAGACTGGAGCTGGTAGGAGGTCACAGCAGAATGGTGTAAACCGAGAGCAAGTAGAGCTGAGAGACGGAACCTGATAATACTGTGTAAATTCCAAAATAGACTACATCTGAAGTGAGATGTATTCAGTTTCCATATCCTGAAATCAAAATATTCTTAATAGATACCAAGGCAAATGTAGATCTTCAGTTGGGCTTTATTTCTGTCTCTGGTATCTGGGGTACAACCTGTTGCCGACAATGTCAGTGCTTTGCCCAGAAGTCCTTTTGCTCTTTTTGTTTTTATGCATTTACCTCCCTTTGGTGTAACAGCCACATCTTCCTGGGCCACTGGAACCACTTGGCCCACAAGTAGCAGAGAGCCTGGGAGTTTCCCAATGACTGTCTAGTCCAGGGGTAGGAGAGTGCAGTTCCCCTGCCTTGATTGGGATAATGCTATGGCATAACGTATACTCCAGTGATCCCGTGCCCGACATCTGCCTGAGGATGCCCTATGCCTGGCTTCCTCTGTTTCCTATCCTACACTTCCCTCATGAATCACTTGCACACGGACCTTCATTTCAGGGTCTGATTCTAAGACAGTGTCCCCTCGATATGTCAATTGTTGGCAGAAAAGTTCCAATAAAAATATTAGAACTAGGAGAAGTTTCTCTTTTGTCTAGTTTTTACTGGCTCCAGAGAGAACAGAGAGCGCCCATCTGCAATGCAACTTCACAGACTTCTAATCAAAGATTCAGTGTCAAGTGTGTTTTCTGGATATATAATGTTTTAAAACTTCAAATTCATAGAAACTTATAGTATTCCAGATTTTAGCTTTTTATTTTATTTATTTTAATTTTTTAATTTATTTTGAGAGAGACAGAGAGTGTGAGCAGGGGAGGGTCAGAGAGAAAGGGAGGAGAGAGAAATCCCATGCAGTCTCCACACTGTCAGCACAGAGCCTGATGCGGGGCTCGAACTCATGAACCAAACAGTGAGATCATGACCTGAGGTGAAATCAAGAGTCAGACACTTAACCAACTGAACCACCCAGGCACCCCAGATTTTAACTTTTTAAGATGGAGAATTATTTCTCAAATACTTGAATCCTTGTATCTGCTCACAACATTCTTCCCCACAGTGTGCTATATCATCTGTGGAGGATTTGCTGTCTGGGTTGTAGGAAAATATACTGCTGTTGCAGGCTATTCGGCTTAGAAACTACTGATTGTGCCTTCAAAGTCTAATCTGTGGTATGAATATTTTCTTAGTTAAAAAAGGAACAACCAGAAAAATACTGTGACTAATAGTATACCGAAATAACACCAACACATATGCTTATTATAATGTGTGATTAGATGGACTCAAAGAACTAAGTGCTTTCTAATCTACTATTTTTATAGAACCACATGAGTTTCTGGCTTTAAGGTTTTTTTTTAAATTTTTTTGAAGTTTATTTATTTTGAGAAACAGAGAGAGTGAGCAGAGAGGAGCAGAGAGAGAGAGGGGGAGGGGGGAGTAAAAGAGAATCCCAAGCAGGCTCTACACTGTCAGCGCAGACCCCGACGCCGCTCGAACTCCCCAGCCGCGAGACCATGATCTGAGCCAACACCAAGAGCCAGCTGCTTAACTGACTGAATCACCCAGGTGCCCCTCTGGCTTTAAGTTTTATGCTCTTGTCTCATTTTATATTTATATATATAATATATAATATTATATATATTGCATATATTGCACATTCCACAATATTAGGTCAGTATTTTACTATTTATGGAAAAATAATCATTTCATTTTATAAAGTTCACTTATAAGTCAATATAAGTGGACAAGTAGTAAGAGGTTTGAAAGTGGATGTTGGTGAAAATATTCAAATAGGAATAATTGTGGACTCATAATTTGTGAGTTCAAGCCCCACTTCGGGTTCTCTGTTGTCAGTGCACAGCAAACTTCAGATCCTCTGTCCCTCTCTGTCCCTGCACCTCCCCAGATCATGCTCTCTCTCTCTCTCAAAAAACCAAAAACAAACAAACAAACAAACAAACCAATAATTATAGGCTATGTAATCTCTTAAAGGAATTTGCTGTATTATAATCATATGTTAGGAAACCTTGAGTGTTGATGATATTCAGGCATCTACTATTCATATGTATTATAATGGTTATCTACCCAGGATCTTGGTGTCCTTTCTGTAGAGCATCACTACCTATAAGTTGGTATAATTTGATGAGTTTAGATAAATAACCAGCAGTAATAACTGTTGCTTTAATTAAATAATATAATATGGAAGTCATTTCATTACTCAATAGCCTCAAGAGCTGGGTTCTTCCGTGCGGCTTTCCATGACACACTTAATGTATTCTGACTGATGCATAGATAATAATGCTTGACACAAATTATATCATCTGGTGAGTTGTTGAGGGCACTGGACCTGAGAATTCTGAAATTAATAGTTAAGTGGCTAAGAAAGTCTTATGGAGATTTAAAAGAAATGCTATTTATAAGTGGTACAAGTGGTTTACTCACCTCTGAATTTCATTACTGGATATCATACTTTCAATAAAAATACAATTAGGAAAGTTTTGGATTTAGGCCCATAATGAATAATAATAATAAAAAAATACAACATGGGCCTTTAGGGTTAGTCCCGAGTTAAAATCCAGGTTTTTTCCTGCTTGTAAGCTGTGTGATCTTAGACTACCTAGATAACATCCTTCAGGGTCTTATTTTGATGTTATTTTAAAAATGGGATGAAAAGATCTTTTGTGGAGGGTTATTGTAAGGACTATGTGAGTTGATGCATGGAAAACACCAGATTTATAACTGGCTCTCAATAAATGATAGCCATTATTATCATTGTTGTTAGTGGTAGAAAACACGTGAGATTAGAAAATTACTTATGGGTTGAGTGCTACTTTCAAACTGGGATGGTTGGTAAGGATTTATGGATTGTTCACATGGCCTTCAATGCAGTTGGCTTCTTTGCCATCATCCATAAAAGTCAAATCAATAGTAATTTTCAATGACTGTTATGTATATGGTATTGTTTAGGCACTAACAGAATTTGAAGGATTCTTGTCTCCAATAGTCTACAAGCAAGTGGGGCAAACACATGAGCCTATGGCAAATTGTAAGACCAGGTATGATAAGGGCTCAGGTTTTTAAAGAAACGGTTGTCATCTGTTTTAAGGGTGACAGAGGAGGAAAACGAAGGAAAGCAGGAATTCTGCCATCTTTTATAGCAACATTAATACATATGAGAAAGAGAAATCTTTGGTTACGTAATTAACAAATGGCAGAAGTAGAATTCAAATCCTATCTGTTCAATCCCCACATTGATGCTTTCAAATTCTATGCTAAATATCATACACTGCCTTAGATGCTGCAGTTTTCATATATCATAATTGATACTGGTTTTCTTAGGTTGGAATGGATACACTTAGTTGTTGTTTGGCTGCTTGGGTTTTCCTATACAATTCCACTTTGATGGTAATCCTTACTTAGAATTTCTCCCAGTATCTTGACTTGAAAAGCCAGCATAGAAAGAGTGACCATAAGCAGTAAATGAAGTCATGCTGTCAGGACCGTGTGGCAAGAACTACTTCCTGCTTACAAAGTCATTTCATTTCAGTAGCTGCCTTTCCTCACTACTGGGCAACACTTTATTAAGACATTTCAATATGTTTCCTGCTTTAATTAGCCATGCAAATGATACACCACCTTCAGGAGCAAATATTACTGAAAACTGAGTCACATGAAGAACAAATGCCCAGGTCTGCAACTCGGTAATGAGATTATTTTGAGCAAACTTATTCATATCTCTGTGGTTCTCTTTATCTCCTTGGAAATTCAGGAATAGACAAATCTGCCAATAACATTCTGTCACTTCTATTTTGCATCATGATTATTTACATAATAATTTTATTTGCCTTACCAACGTATAAGCTACTTCGATGCAGCAGCTAGAGTAGTATCTTGCACATGACCAATAATTATTGGATGAGTGATTCATAAAACTGAAATATTTCCAGTGAATGTTCATATGCTTAATGTTCAAGAAAACTAACAGTATTGGATTATGTAATTCAGAACAGTGATGAAAGCTTTAAAGAGTAAAAACTTTTTGGCTTTTAAGCTACTTGAAGGCAGAAGCTATAAACAAATGTGAAACATTCTCATGATCAGATAAGAGTGGAATATACAAAATGATGTTTAATTAATGATTTTGAATCAATATAAAATGAGAATGATTCAGAGTGCAATCAGCATTTTTTAAAAATTCCAAACTATCTGCTTTCTATGGCATTTTGCCCCCTTCTCACTTTTTTCTCCCCTCTGGGAACTGGAAGAGCCCCTGGAATGACCTCTTTAATGTTAAGCTTTCTCTGTTGCACTTCAGTGTGAAATCTTTTTCTCCTTCTGAAAGCTGGAGGGAGCTTCCTGAATGATTGATTCGTTGGGTGTCCTCTGGACACACTATGCAACCACTGATTGATGTGCTCGCTCTTTCACGAGCACATTCATTTTCTCTTCTCTAACTCATACAATTTATTCATCCCACGATGCATTTCTGCATCCATTATCACTGTCTTTCAATTTTTAAGCAGGTGAAAAGATGGAAAGTTAACACTTATAAGGGTATAAGGCTTATAAAGCAGGTTTGTCGTAAGTAAAATATCGGATCATTCCACATATCCAGAAGAATATTTTCTGGAGAGTTTCTTTTACTTTGATCAGTTACAAATTTAGAACAACTTTGGGAAGGGTGGGGCGATGTAGTTATAGACTTCTACTACAAACTAACTGAGTCAGCTACTAACACAAGAGCTAAAATAGGGATCAAAATATCAAAATTCCAGTTAGAATCCTATCGTTGCTTGGCATCTTGGGAAAGTCAGTTAAACTTCTTAGGATTCAGTTTCCTTATCTGTACAGTGTGAAGAATGAACTAGAGCTTTGAAGCTTTGAAGTCTCCTTCTGGCTACAATGTGCAATGATTCTGTAACTACCATCAACAGGTAGCAACATCATGAAGAAATCTGACACTCATGAGAAATTTAAACCAAAGTCATTACACTTTTGGGGGGAGGCTAATCACAGTACGTATTGTTAATGTGATTTAAATATGAACACCATGACCGCTCAGGAAAAATATGAACAATTTATAAAAGAATCTGTCATCTAACTCAAGATTCTATACAATGAGGAAAAAAAATTCTCCAATCTACATGTACTTTAGGAACAAACATTAATCTTATTAACATTGCTGGGTCACTTTTCTACATTGGGGTAAAGAAGAGGCATCATGAGGTAAAGTAGAAATTTAGTTTAAAATTGGTTAGCCTTTTGGTTTACAAAGCAGAGAGAGCCTTCTCTGATATAAGAGAAGGTTGCTTTTACTTTCCAAGACCTATCTCCACATGGCTCATCACTTCAATGAACTGCAAAACAGCCCTTTCACATCAACCAAATCAAAACATTTTAACTTTTCATGAAATTAAGCATTTTGAAATGTCTTAACTCAAGAGTCTCCCACAATGACATAATTTACAGTGTTTATCTGTGAGAAATTTTAATCCCAGAAGAAGATTTAAGTAATATAATGCAGGACATTCTGAAGCAAATGCTAAGACAGTCTGAGAGAGACGTTTCATTGGCAGGTCAAAACACACTGGCGAACTTTTATTCATTCATTAATTCAGATAATATTTGTGGAACAGTTAATTGTCAGGTGCAGTCTTTTGTTTATTCCATTCATCCGTGTATCCTTACCGAAGATGACACATAGTCAGATGATAATTTGTATGTTGTGATATCAGCTACCGTAGCCTACCTGCTTCCCTGTCAGTGTCTCCCTTTTGACTAGTATTTTTCTTCAAAGCTCTGCCTGCCTTTTACTGAGCAATGGGATTAGTGCCAGACCGCAGTAAGCAATTTGTTCATCCTTGGAGAGCACATTTGCACTACCCCATGATACAGGCATTTAAATGATTTTATTCGTTCACCTGTGTTGAACATTAAGGGGGTAAATTTTCAGTCCAGGGATTTGGCTTTAAAACTCCAATTGATGTTAATGAGAATTTGTAATGAGCCCCTTCTTCTTAATTAGTGGCACCATACCTGTGACTGTAGGAGGCATGGCTTAGACGTGGAGAGCTTAACGAGGTGATAACAAGGAGAAAATGTTTAAGCCTGGATTTTGGCCTGGTCCATACTTTACTATGCAAACATACTTTAGGAGCTGGTGCTTTAAAGTAAATTTATTACCTGGCTTTTATGACCGTGTAGACCTTCCCTAAGAACAATCTGTCTTTTCTATAAAAATACTCGTGTTCCATAGAAAAAGAGTGACACAGAGGAAACTAAATCAAAGGAGCAAGAATAGGATCCGACTTTCCCTCCTTGTTCATGTAGAGCGAATTTGATGTTGAAACAAACGATCTCTCACTGTTTTGTTTGCCTCAATTAGGGAATACCACAGCTTATAAAACTCTTTCCACACTGAGGGGCAAAATTTTGTTCTTTAGGTAAATTGAACCTGTAAATATCATTCAGGATATCACAGGGATGATTTAAGGAAATAAGAATCTGGCTTTTATAGCATCTTTCCTTGAATATTATATGATCATTATGGCATGTGGGTAAAAACCCAAGTTTCGATCTTGCAAATTCTATCCACTTGAGCTGCTTCTTACTGCTACAGCACATGACCTAATCCAGGAAGAATAAAATAATCACAGAATAATAAAATTTTCACTGTACCTAGCAAAGGACATAAAAGTTGGATTATTGATTTTGTTTGAATGATGTGCTGTAATTTCATACGCCAACAGAGTGGAGCACAAATCCTGGCCTGCCAGCTTTCATTACTGGAATTCACTTTCTTGCCACCAAGTAACTTCTACCGAGTCACAAAATAAATCTGGATTTCTCAACT
Source organism: Leopardus geoffroyi (assembly GCF_018350155.1). Lineage (NCBI taxonomy): Eukaryota > Metazoa > Chordata > Mammalia > Carnivora > Felidae > Leopardus > Leopardus geoffroyi. The sequence continues at coordinate 67,662,453 of NC_059337.1, read as the reverse complement.
TACTGAAAATGAATCTCTTTTGCCCCAGGTAATTAATAGGAATTGAGGGCTATAGATCTGCTTCATTTGGGAGAAGAGGGGAAACAGCTGAACACAGACAGTTCTGTTACCGCTTCTCTGGTTTACCATTATTCCTGTGCCAAAGATAAAGTAACATGCATGCAATTTCTAAATCTTTACCGTATCTCTTTGCCTCCTTGACATACTGTTTTTGGTTCTTTCTGTTGGTTCCACTGTGCTAGTTTAATAAATAGTATTGGTAAAAGTAAAAAACTGTGCATCAAAACAAGAAATAGGGGCGTCCAGGTGGCCCAGTCGGTTGAGCGTCCGACTCTTGATTTCAGCTCAGGTCATGATCCCAGAGTCATGGGATGAAGCCCCGTGTCTGGCTCGGTGCTAGGCATGGAACCTGTTTGATATTCTCTCTTTCTCTCACCCTCTGCCCCTTTCCCCTGCTTGCACACACTCTCTCTTTCTCTCTCTAAAACAACACAACACAACACAACAAAACAAAACCAAACAAAAAACAAGAAATAAAACCAGGTAGAGGTCAAAGTGGCCAGGTTTGACCATTGTAAACATTGTTTTGCATCAGCTATCATATGTTCATAGAGCTAAACCTAAGAGTTAACTTGTACTGATTTTTAAGGGAAAATGTGTGGATGACAATATAAAATCAATGGTAAACAGTGCAAAGGGCCTGAAAACATGTCAGTTAGTCCATGATGCAATTCTTATGTACATAAAAAATTAGAAATTCATATGTAACTAAAGGCATATACTATGCAAGTGACAAACTATCTCTGATTTATTTAAATAGGAAGAATTTTGTAACACAAATAATATATACCAATGGAATGAGAATTTCATAGAATCAAGAGGAGCTATGGATATAATTCCCAATAATGATTATTATATAATTAAGTGACAAGTAATATGTAAAGCTTTATGCATTATAGTTTTTCTTCCATACTCCAATAATATCTACTGAACTCATGTCTAAAGTATCAGAGTTAACAATGAATAAAGATGGCATGCTTACGGAACTAGCAGAAACTGTAGAATTATATTACAAAATTCTAGGCCTATAATTACTTGAAGAAGAAGTGGTCCATATCAAGATGAAGGTTAATATAATGGTGGCATAAATTAGGATTGTGCTTCTTTTATTGAAAAATGACATGGCCTATGTATTTTCAGGGACTATAGTCCCTCAGCTTGTCCCTCGAGAAAGCAGCCTTTTATGAACCACATTTATTCCTGTAGATGAAATTAATCTGCAACTTGGAGAAAACCTGGCCTAGTCCAGGGAATTAGGAAAGACTGGTGATTAGAGAAAAATATTTACATTAGAAAAAAAGTATCTAGATTGAAAAAGTTCGATATTTAGATTAAAACAGTTTTAAGAATGAGAGAATTTTCATGGTCACCTTCCCTTCTCAAAGCATAAATTCCTTTCCTTAAAATAAAATGAAATCTTAGAAATACTTAAAAAGAATGCATGGCATAAATCTACATTCCTGGGGGTAACAAAGGCATGGATAAATTATTTTATGTAAAATTCTTTATGGTGGAATGAATAATTATTAAAACTTTTAAGACCTTCCACAGTCTTTACACTGGTTATTTTTTACTTCTTGTCTCTTTGCAGGACAGATTTATAATCTTGGTACTGCTTAAATAGAGTGGAGAGCAGAAAGTAATATGCTCCTCCAATTTGGGAGTTAAGAACAACTTTAAAAATAGCATATTAGTTCTGAATTTGGAGCTGATAATGTCTTTTCTGCTATCACGTAAGTTTGTGTGATATGTTAGGGAATGGAGAAAACTGGCACAACATAAAATTAGATTAAAATACTTACAAGCAGACATTCAACTGATGTCTGATAAAACTGTTTCAGATATAATCTAACGGTTTAACATCACCAGAAGACTAGAACTTCCTGTGCCTTCAAACAGACCAACCAGCAGGAGTCCCACGGCAGGGAAGAGAGGCTTCTGGTTAAAATACATGACTTAAAATGTCCTCACCACAGTGTGTAGTGTTGTAAATATCAGAGAAACTGACATTTCATAACCATCAAACTAAAAGTTTGGGCTTATTTTTCCATTAAGGTTCATGTAACAGGGCAGTTCAAATTTATGTTGGAGGCTAATATAATCTCAAGGTTTTAAAAGTACAAGGAACACATTATGCAAAAATTCTCCTATGGCATTTTATAACTAATACTGCTGAATATTATTTGAATTTCTCTTTTCAGAATGAAATTAGAGTAATGGTGATTCACGTATTATATACCTACACCATTCAGTAAGTACTTACTATGTATCATTTGTGGATGGGTCTGGAAATACAAAGATAGACAAGCTCCAGGAATCCAAGAAACAATGAGAAAGAAGAGGAAAGTGGAGGAAAGCCTTAAAATTATGAACACAACAGAAAGTGACAAGTGTTTTAGCAGAGCCATGTGTAAAACTGAGTAAGCATGCAGATAAAAGGAAGCAATTTTTCAGTGTGATTTCTAACTTTGTATATGGCATTTTACAGTTAATTTTTAGCTGTATACTCCCATATACTCCCAGTAAGTTAGTGAGTTAGTCGCTTTTGGTTTGCACTGCCAGTAGTCTTCATGAGTTGTATCAAGCAATCTACACATATGCTTAATTAGTCCTTGAGAAGAAGGTTATAGTTACAAAACTGATGACAGGCTGTGGCCCATGGAAGTTTCTTTTTGAAAAACTCTGTCCCTGGTTATAAAATTAAATTGAGCCATGATTTGCACCACCTCCTAAACTAGAGATGCCAGTCTTATTCTTTGTTCCTCCATTTGCCTGTTCCCCTCCTTCAATTGGTTGTGGATTTTTACCAATTCTGCCTCAGAAATGTCTCTTTAATCTGTGTATGTTCTCTCCATTCCCATCGCCACTGCCTCTGTCCAGACGCCCACAACATCTTTCCTGTCTCCCTTTCTCCCTTCTCTTTTGTCCTTCCAGTCCCAGATGTCAAGTTTTCTTTCTAAAAAACAAGGCAGATCATGTCATTCTCATACATAAAGATTCTCTATTCGCTTTGTTGTTTGCAGGATACAACTCAAACTTCTGAGCTTGGATACAAAATACTTGATGCTTGGGCTCCAGTCTACCCTGTCCAGGTGCCACATATGCTTGTCACAACCAACATCTCATACTCACCTTCATTTCCCAGATACACTAGTCTCTTTCACAGAAGGTAAAACCACTCTCTCTCTCTCTCTCTCTCTCTCTCTCTCTCTCTGGGATTTCCCTTCTTCTTCTCTGGCAGTTTCTGAGACATCCAGTGGTTTGTCAGTGGCCAACTAAAACCTTTGGGGTCTCTTAGAGTTGGCAATAGACTCTGTCATCAGCACTGCACAGTGCTCCAGTTCCTATCTTTGTCCCTGCCCTTTCGATATGGTTCATACATGGCTTACATGCCTCCTTCTCCTTACTTCTATCTTATCCTATTGGCTCATCAAATCTCTGGGTCCAACCCAGTGCCTTACATAAAGTTTACTCCCTATATACATCCAGTAAACCAAAGCAAATACAGCAACGATGCTGGTCTCAATAATAGCATTGGCGGTATTACTGTTATTAAATAATGTCAACAGCAAATAGTTGCATAACACAGTGTGACAGACACTGTTCTAAGTGTTTTACGCAAATTAGCTCATTTAATCTTCATGCCAGTGGCACTATTACTATCTCCATTTATAGAAGAGGAAATTGAACCACAGAGAAAGTAAGTGGTTTGCCCAAAGATGCCTAAGCCTCTCACAAATTTCCATGAAAGATATTCATTGGCATTAAAAGAAACAAACATATGAACAAACAAACAAAGGTTTTGTGTTCAAAGTAGTTTTGGAAATCCGGGGTTAAACAGAGATATACAAATTTCTTTACTGCAGGACTCTGTAGAGTCTTTATGCTGCCAACAAGCACTGTGACCATGTAAAACTGTATTAAGGGCATATATGCCCTGATTCTCTAGACATAGCCTTGTGGTGGCCAAGCGTCCTATGAAACTAGTGATCCATGAAACACACTTTGAAAAACACTGCTAGAGGGTTATTTAAGGTGACACAATAAAATCTGTTATCAATTAATATTTGCATGTCACTTTCTCTTCCTCTCCTTCTCCGATCCCAAAATAGGTCTTAAGTCCCGTGGTCCTGCCTAAGGTCAGAGGTGAACAAATAAATTGTCAAAGACAGTAGTTAATTTCCTTTCTTCCTTCTCTCCTTTTGATTTACAGATACTTTAATTACATATTAAGAAACACTGGACGATTTTTTTTTGCTGGTGTTACATATAGTTCTTAAACTAAAGTGCAAAGGCTTTTATATTACAGCTAGAACATGTCAGCAACTTTCTATGCCTAGTTGAGAAATGTACATTACAGTTGTATCAACCTTCCACTGAGCTTCTATGTGTTTCTAAAGGCAGCAAGCAGGATATGTACAGGGTAGAAATAAAGAGACCTGAGTTTGCACAAACTAGCTGTGAGATCTTACTCTGTGCCTCAGTTTCTTTATCTGTACATTAAGGATATTTGAGTAGCGATCTCTCAAGTACCATCTAATTCTAAAAGTCAAACTCATGCAGATTGCTCCTCCAAATTCACTGAAGCATAGAACAGAAAAACATTAACTAAATATCTCAACTACATTGTTGGGAGTTTTTCCCCCATATTATAAAGAAACTTCTGTCGACGAAATTAAATATAAATAGTGGGTCGTGGAAAGCATCGTCAGGAGAAGTGAAGAACAGGAGGTAAGAGGAATAAAATTTTTACTGCTTCCTTGGTAGAGACAGTTTTTTAGGCTAGAGAAATGGCAGATTCTTATATTCTGGTGTACAGGAACCATATGAATAAAACATGGCTGTGCAAATGAACTCGCAACCTTATTCCAAAGTACCATTCGGGAATAATACGTTTAATGTCTCATCAACTTCCCCAGAAAAGTGAGAGTAAACCTGTGCGCACAGACAAAACAACCATAACAAAAACCAAGGTAGAAATAAATCTGCTCTGGGGAACAGATTTGATCGACATTTGAAGGTTTTCAAAACTCTAAGTAATATGCTAGTCACTTAAAAATATTCCCACATTTCTGCCTTCTCCCATCATTCTATGCCTTAAGATTCATCTGTCAACTTTGATGCATCTTTTTAAGTACCCCTCCAAGCCTAAAAATCTAGACCACAGAAGAGCCCTCTTTGCTTTGAAACTATCTGATCAGTCCATAGATCATTTACCTGCAAGGATTATTTGGTGAAGCTAAAGCGGCACATCCACCAGCAGCATCTGAGGGCCGAGGCGGCTGAACGTGAACAACAAATTGTCATTGGCATCCCATTTATGAACCTTCAAACGGCATCAGATCTTTTCCATGGGAAACCAGATCAGGTCAGACTAGAGCTGAATATTTCTTAACAAGCTAACCATCAAAAGAATTTACGTTTTGAATAAAAAGGCTATCATTTGTTGATTTGAATATCAAAGGGATCCACTGCAAACTCCCAGTCTAGAAAAACCTCCCTAAGCTACACTAGACAGGTGTTTAATAATCTATTATTAAGGCACTATTTTAGGTTACTCAGAATTATAAAAAATAGCTGTAACTGTGAAGCTGCAAATGGGACTGCACAAAGAAATGAATGCTATTAACATACTATTAACAATTCAAAAGAATGAGTTGACATACCAATCAAACTTGTTAATTGACTGTCAATGGCCTGTCCCTGAATATACAACATGACTGCATTATAGATTTCAAATGCTGACAGGAAGACAGTTCCATTTGCATTAACTTCATAAACTGATCAACAACCAAACTGCCACATACATTTATAATGGGAAGCTGAATCATTTCAATATTCATGGAGCTCTGTAATTGTAAATTAGGTACTGGCAAACAATACAATACTGTACGTACTCTAAAATATCCTAAATTTCATTGACCTACTTTCGTTCTGATTTTAAAAGACAGAGAAAAGTTTCATCTTGAAGTGATCATTACTTTAATTTATGGTTTGTGCCTTAGGCAAAATGTGTTTGCAACCCAATTTGCAACTGTGGTTTATAGAGGCAACTCTAGAAGCATCTGTGGTCTAGAAAATAGAAGGTATAAAAGGTGACGCACAGGTGCTCTTGCTTTAGTTGGGGATTTTGAAAACAGAAATATGGAACAAGATGGTATCAGCTCCTTCAGTGACGACCAAATGATCCATCATGACAAGATGTTTAGCAAATAAACATTCATATAACAAAAAGAAGGTTAAGTATTAGTCCTGTCCTGGAGCTTCCTCAAATCTACTTACACAGCCCTGCTGCTGTGAAACCATACTTCAACATCTTCAATCATCTATCAGTTTGGAAATCAATAGAGTAACAGTGAAGATAAATGAGGGCTGAAGATTATGGCTAACAGACGCTTCATGAGAAATGATCTGAAATTCAATAGTTATCAGCATGGAAATAGGCCTTTCAAATGCTTCTATGACCTCTTCAAGAATTAACACTGATTTCTTTAAAAAGCTGTTTCCCATGGAGGTAAATGCTACTTTTATCTCTAACATTTTTCTCTGATCGTTATCTATGCATGACTCCACCAGCCACTGGAGGTTGCTCAAAGTTTGTGGAGCAGTCCTGGAGAATTTGAACGTGTCTTCACAATTTTGGATTGGCCAATTTACTCTCATTAGCTTCTATAAAAAATATATTAATTTTGTTGTTGTTGACTTTCCCAATAGCCTACTGCTAGATAATTAACCAAATGAGTTTACTTGTTGAAGGGGAGGTGTGGTACTCCTAAATAATTTGAATGTTATCCTTAGAGGATTACTCATCCAATCTGTTAAGATTTTTAAAATCTTTGTACAAATAAGCAATAATATATACTACATAAAAGTAAATGATATACACACAATATGTCTGTGTATATAAACCTATATAAATGTTTAAATATAATATATAATGTATTTACTGTACTTACTTCTATTTACAAATATAAATGTTTATAATATAAATACATGTATTTATTTATATGCAGACAATGTATATATTTTATAAACTTTTTCTTTACAGTAGTTTTAGATTTACAGAAAAGTTGCATAGGATAGTACAGTGTATATAATAAACTGCATCCAGTTTCCCTTATTGCTAACATCTTACATTATCATGCCACATTTGTCACAACTACTTTACGAATACTGATACTTTATTATTAAGTAAACTCCATACTTTACTTGGATTTCTCTAGTTTTTAGCTAATGTTCTCTTCTCTTTTGCAAGATCTCGTCCAGGCTACCACATTACATTTAGTCATCAGGTTGCCTTTGGTTCCTTTGACTGTGACAGTTTCTCAAACTTTCCTTGTGTTTGATGAACCTGACAGTTTTGAGTAGTCCTTGTCAGATAATTTATAAATGATTCTTCTATTTGGGTTTGTCTGATGTTTTTCTCGTGGTTAGACCAAGATTATGGATTTTGGGGAAGAAGTCCACAGAAGTAAAGTGCCATTCTCGTAAGTGATATATTTTTATCTTTGAAGGTTCTCAGGATAGTAACTGTACTTAAAATATAATAATTTGTTTACTTAGAAATAAAAGGCAACTTATTTAAATCATCAATAATAATATACTAAAGAGGCCGTGTGGCTATAACAGAAAGGCATTCTATTACTAATTGGTAGTACAGTAGATGTCAAGCTATGTGTTCACTGCAGGTTTTGGGCATGTCTGGGCATGTCTGTAGCACTGGTAGTTTAAGTCCACCAGGGGATGCATTCATAAGAAACGGAGCCAGGCAGGTAGAGACAGCAGAGGAAGAAGACACATCCTGACCAAAGGGAAAAGAGAAAACTTTACAAGTATGGTTCAGGGTCAGTGGACAAGCTTGTGGGGGCAGGGGGGATAAGAGTAGTGGTGATCTTGACTACATTATTTCCAAACTTTAGGACAAGAAATGTACATCGAGAGCATAAAGAAATATTAAAAAGGGTCTTTTGATAGACATTAGAGGTAGGGGTGGTAGCTACTTCAGCACTAATAGAATGTTAGTGGCTTGGTAGTGATACTGGAGGGTGTTGGTGACTTGGGAAAAGACTGAGTACCATTAGAATAAACCTTAGTGTCTTCATTTAGTGTCAGTAATGACATGGGCAGGTATCACTCCCTAAAGATGATATCAGTATAGCAAACCAGGAAAGGAGGAGAAAAATAGGAGAAGCTCCATAAATAGCCAAGGGTATTTGTTTTTCATTTTTATGTAAGCTATTTCTTAGGAACACATAAATAACATCTTTGGGAAAAATCTTTGGGCTAGATTTTTCTCAGAGAAGTTACAGCGTCTAGTTAGAGATATGCCAGATTAGATGGTTGTTTACCTATTGGACTGACCTACAGTCATTTGCATTTTCTGAGTTTCCATAACCATGAAATGGGATCTAACGTACTTCAAAAAGTTGTTCTAAGACTTTGTAGATATGAGAATGATTTGGAAAGTATAACAATTTCTTTAAATTGGTTCTTGGGTTCTATGCAACTCAGGTTCAAGAAATGAGGATTTACGTAGGGATCCGAGGGACATTATAGGAAACAAAATCTCAGAAAAATGCCTCATGAGCACTGGAACTAAAGTCTTGTTGTGGATTGAAGGTGGTTCTGAAGAACCACAGTAGCAAGGTGTTCAGGAGTCTCCATTCTAGCGTTCAAATGAAATTACAATTATTTTTTAGGTGTCAGCTTTTTCTGTGTGGCTTTCTTACTCATTCTATCATTATGACATATCTATTGATTAACTTGTGGTACCCCTGAACAATTTCAATGTGTTACCCTTCGATCATAAATGCAAGCAATAAAGGGAACTCCACAAATGGCTAGCTACTTAATTCACCACTCCATACAGCTTCCCTACCTGTTAGGTTCTGGTTTCTTGTGGATACAACTTCAGCTCTCCTATGGAACATCATAGCCCCTCCTATTTTGTGACATCTTTCTATGAATTCTTTTTACCTTAGCTGCCTGATATTTGCCTAACCCATATCTTTATGGGTAGGATATTATTCTTTTTGCTTTTCAGTTTGTGCCAAGCCATTTGATAAGACCATTGCATGGCTGATGGAATGCCTAGTCCCTGGAACCTTTCTCTCTCTCTCTCTCTCTCTTTTTTAAATGTTTATTTATTTTGAGAGAGACAGAGACAGTGAGAGAGAGCAGGGGAAGGGCAGAGAGAGAGGGTGGGGGAGAAAGCGTGGGGGAGAGAGAGAGCCCAAGTAGGCTCTGCAATATCAGCCCAGAGTCCAATGCGGGGCTCAATCTCACGACCCTGGGATCATGACCTGAGATGACATCAAGAGTTGGACGCTTAACCAACTGAGCCACCCAGGTACCCCTTTGAGCCTTTCTTGGACAAAAAGCCACTGGTGGTATGAGAGGTGGGAGTGGAAGTCATACCCCTGCACAAAGACAGAGGAGCCTGTAATTGTTTTCTTCTACAAAGGAGATTGGAAGACATTTTTTCTTAGAAGGGAACAATGGACCCGGGAGCCTCCAGAATGGTCAAGACCAGTGTAAGACTTGAGAAAAGACACTTTGATTGTGATATTAGTTGGCTGTACAAAATCTAAACCTATACTTTAAAGTCTGCTCCTCAGAAAAATCATAGAATTTTAGAGTTAGAAAGGATACTAGAGATCATCTGGTCTAAAATTTTCAATTCATAATTTTCATATTCATATATAATGATGTGTATAATTATATCATACATAGTTTTTTATTATGTAGGCTTTTTATCTCATAACTTTTAGTGCGAAAGTTCAAGTCTGGGTTAAGTGTCTGCTAAAGGTTGGAAGGCTCTTTAGAACACTGTTAGGTTTAGAGCTTAATGTCCTTGCTTTTAGTCCAACCTGTCTCAGGAAGCTTAGATATATGTTAATGTGGCAATAAACCTTTATCAAGATAGGAATTCAATTTTCTTTGAAACATGTTCACTCTTTTCTTTTTTTGGCCAATACTTGGACATCTATCTTTTACATGGTTTCATAAGGATTCCTTTGTCTTCACTAGTTGGTGATATATACACCTACATTTTCTATAGCTTCCAAATCCTTTCACCTTCCCTTATATATTTACTGCCCTTCATACTCCATATTCATCGTCTCTTTAAAATTCCTCCTATATGATCATCTCTCCCTCTCCATCTCCTCTTGAATTCTACTAGGTGGTTCTAATTTCTATCAGATATTTGTAGAGGCAAGCTTAAGGCAACACTTTTTGCCCCACTTCAGTCAAAATCTTATGAGGCAGCTGAAAGAAGAGAATTACTGGCTACTGTGATTTATCCAAAGCAGAGATTTTGCTACAAATATAACTAATGACTGTGCATGTATACTATACCTCCCAAGAGGAAAAGCTGTCTTTGACACATAACCTATCATAGAAAGAAATGATACGTTCCTGTAATCAGTGATAGTATTTATTCATAAGTAATATAAAATAGATGAAATAGAAATATAAGATTTCAATTATGAAATGCAGCTTCATAGGAATGGGCTCTGGAACATGCTGTACAGCTCCCTTTTGTATTTGCGATAATAAAGACGCTGAGAATTAATTAATTAATAATTAATTTTTGATAGAAAGAGAGAGAAAGGGAGAAAGAGTAGGGAAGGGGCAGAGAGAGGAGAGAGAGAATCCTAAGCACGTTCTGCGCTGTCAGTGCAGAGCCCAAGGTGGGGCTCAAACCCACAAACTGTGATCATGGCCTGAGCAGAAACCCAGGGTCTGATGCTTAACTGACTGAGCCAACCAGTTGCCCCAAGACACTGACAATTTATTTTTGCTTATTTATTTATTTATTTATTTATTTATTTATTTATTAAAAAAAAAATTTTTTTTAATGTTTATCTTAGAGAGACAGACAAAGCAGGAGCAGGGCAGGGGCACACAGAGAGAGAGGGAGACACAGAATCCAAAACAGGCTCCAGGCTCTGAGCTGTCAGCACAGAGTCCAACGCGGGGCTCAAACCTACCAGCTGTGAGATCACGACCTGAGCTGAAGTCGGATTCTCAACCAACGGAACCACCCAGGCACCCCCCTGACAATTTAAAACAGGTTAAGTGATACACAGAAATAAGTAATGTCATGATGTTTACTATCCAGAATGTAGTCAAGGGCCTTGAAGCAAGCTCCTTCCTACCTCCTTTACCAGAATTAAGCTACTGAGCAGCCAATCTCAGTCCTGAAAGAGCCACATGCTTGTTAAGCTCACACAATCTCAGTGCAGTTTCTCAGATGTCTCCTCAAAAGTTACGTTCCTTTTACTTTACTTGTGGTTATCCCAAGCTTCTCGTCTGGTTTTTCTGCCCACAAGAAGTTAGATACATGGGGCGCCTGGGTGGCGCAGTCGGTTAAGCGTCCGACTTCAGCCAGGTCACGATCTCGCGGTCCGTGAGTTCGAGCCCCGCGTCAGGCTCTGGGCTGATGGCTCAGAGCCTGGAGCCTGTTTCTGATTCTGTGTCTCCCTCTCTCTCTGCCCCTCCCCTGTTCATGCTCTGTCTCTCTCTGTCCCAAAAATAAATAAACGTTGAAAAAAAAAAAAAAAAAGAAGTTAGATACAACAAATTGGAAAGTGTCAGAGAAGAAGGCATGAGACTCAAGCTCATGGATGTTACCAGGAAGGGACAGCTGGTCAAGTAGTAGCCAGGGAGGAGACATAAGGACTACAGAAAACAAGTCCAAATACTCAGAAATCTAAATGGGGATAGTCTTATTAACCTCAATAGCCTTTGGGAAAATTATCACTTTAGAGTAAAATAATGCTCATGATGTGACCATAAATCTTTAAGAACAATAACATTCTTCAGTATATTCTTTTTAATATGCAGGGTGAAGTGAAATATATTTCACCAAGTTTTTTACTTAAAATATTTAAATAACATAAGTAATCTGAATCCTTCACTCATATAGAATATTTTTTTTCTCTATGAATTTAGGATAAATGAAGCAACCGCATACAATGGTTGCTCAACTCACTTTAGCTCTGATGAAAAGTCACATACTAATTTTCATGTATTTTACCTAGTTCCTTTTTGTCTCCTCCCCTATCTCAAGAGGAGAGTTCCTTTACAACAACTGTATTATCTTCTGGTTCTTATTTTTTAGCCTCTGACCTCAGGCAATCCATTTAAGAAAACTTTCAATTCCTTCAGAGTATCCTTTTCTTTGTTTCCAGATGCACTGGGCCTAAGGACATCAATATGATCTGTAGAGGGTTCCAGCACAATTGTTACTTAGTGGTACTCATTAATTTTTCTGGAAGAACTCTAAGTCATTCCTTTTACCTTATACATTTTCTATATAACATTTTAACAACTACCCATCCTTACAGTTATTCATGTCTTGTCTATTGATTTATGAAAAGAAATTCCCAGAAGTCAAAGCCCACAATCTATTAAATCATTTCTTCTTGGAAGTCATTTCTGCATACCTCGGTCCTTCTTGCCTCATCTCCTTAGATGACTTAGTTTTTTTCTTTAACGGTTGCCCCAAATACATTCCTTATGCAGTTTCATTCGGCTTTTATAGAGAGATTTTATCCTTCCTGACAGAGCACAGCAATAAAGTGTGCCTCAAGCACGGTACCCATAATCACACCGCTCTCTTTGCTGTCATGCAGAACTGGAAACATTCAGCTAACCTGAAATCCAGCATTATCTAGAGGTCTTTGTTGGCTTTAAGGGTTCCTCCCCCTCCTCTTGAAGGTCTTTTTTTGCTCCGTCTTTTAGTTCAAGTTGAACTTAATTCTCTGCATGATGATTGTTTTTCATGTTCACTCACTATCTTTTGCAGATGCTATGGCATAATTTAGTAGTTCCACCTTGATCATTAATATAGCCAAAAATATAGATTTGATTTCTCCAAATTATTAGACATAAACTTTATATATATATAATAGAAGTGCTTAGGTAAACTGATGCCTCAGGATGGAGTAGGAATACAAATCTAGAAAGTTAGTGAAAAAAGAAAACTCCTCCTTTGAATTACAGAAAGGAATGGGAATTTTACATTAAAGTGACCCAAAGCATAGAGTAAAATAGTTTTAGTTGAACTGCTACTGGTGAAAGGGAAGTGAATACCACACATATTTAAAAAGTGATATAGGGGCACCTGGGTGACTCAGTCATTTGAGCATCTGACCCTTGATTTCAGCTCAGGTCATGATCCCAGAGTCATGAGATCCAGCCCTGTGTCAAGCTCTTGCTGAGCATGGAGCCTGCTTGAGATTCTCTCTCTCTCTCTCTCTCTCTCTCTCTCTCTCTCTCTCTCTCCCTCTCTCTCTCTCTCTGTCTCTCTCTTCCCTCCTCTACCCTGCTTACACCCTCTCTCTAAAATAAAGAAAAAAAATTGTTAAAAGGTATATAGGGTGAAGATATATAAAAAAAGGGTCTGCTTGAGAACTACTATGTATGGCCCTTACACTTTTCTCCATGTTTACTATCCTGGGGGTTTTGTGTAATATAACAAATGAGTATACTAGAAAGACTGCTTATAACTCAAGATTCCACAGCAGTCAGTAAGTTTATACATTTGTACCATTTTTTCTCATTTCCTTAAAGATTTAAATTAGATTTGTTACCAGAGGCTCCTAAAATTTCCTATTTGAAAAGTGATATAAATTTTTTTGTGTAATCTCCAAAGTGCTTGCAAAACAAGATAAACACATTTTATAAAATATTTTAATTCTAATAATGAGTCAGAAAACATTTAATCTACATGAACTAATTTTTCCTAAGTCTTAAAAATTTTTTTCTCTAAGTGATTTTTCAGAAATTAAGATTTCTGAAATAGCCATTTATGGAAAACTTTCTTTACTTTCTAACTGTATAAATATCTCTCTGTTTTCTTGCCAGATGCCATAGAGAGATCTTTACCATGATATCTTCTAGGAGTCCTACCACTAGATTATTCTCATGCTTACATGTCTTAGAGTGGAAAATGAAAACGGGAGAACCATGCAAAATTTTGCCCTTATAAATCATTAGCAAGTTAAAATTGTACCATCAAATAAGGAATATGCCTTTAAAATATTTGAATCTTGGGGGATTTTAGCTCAATATGGATGATTAAGTGCCAAAAGGAAGACCTCTGCTTGACATGATAAGAGAAAAAGACATAGAAACTTTCTAATGAAGAAAGACATCTCAGTGGATTTGAACTCATTACTTTTGATAACTAAGGGAGATATTTCATTTACAAGTTTATCACACCAACTAATAATAATACTTTATCTACATATGTCGCATTTCATCCAGCAATCTCAGACAAACATCTAACTGATCTTCTCAACCCCGGGTGAGACTATGGTACCTGGGAATATTACAGGCATAAATTAGCTCTAGAAAGATCCTCCATATTGTCTCTAAATTTGAAAGAGGATATTACCAAGAAAATGTTTTCAATGGAACATAACAGCTTATTTTTTTAATGGCTTTTTTTCTTAGTTCATCGACTTTTCACTCATATAAATCAAGTCTCATTTTAAAATTCAGGATCAAAGGAAGGATGCAAGTATTAAAATAAGTATTTCTCAAATGTCACAGGTTCTCTTTTCTCCTTCAGAGCAAGCAGCAAAATCTATTTCAAGAATTTATGCCGTGTGTTTTTTGAGTGCTTTATGAAAATAAAAAATAAAATTTTGTTTGTTTTCTTCAGTACTATCTGCTTCATTGAAATTAGATTCAATTTGGCATTTATTTCACCTGAATTTTTCTTTTTTCTACCACTGGCAATGACATTCAATATTTTCCAAACTCTGCTCAAAATGGCATTTAAAGGTTCTACTCTTATCTGACCCAGCATTTTAATATCTCTTTAATATTATCCTATTGCCATGAATAAACCATAGCAGACTCTCTCTGGTTCTTAGGTCTACTAGAACTACAAGTTTACAAGTATTGTTTGAAAAACAAAAGGGCTATTTTTAATTTTAATTGTGGCTAACATCCTGAAGTAGATCCTGAATTTCCCAATCATGTTGATGAACCTACCTTCAAACTTGGTGGGTGGGAACTGAGCAGTAGTCATGTGGAATGGCCTTTAATTGAGGTATCAGTTTAATACAACAAAGCACAACATGCATATTCATCTGTTCATGCATTCAGACAACAAACATTTGCTGACCGAGGTTCTGAGAACACAGAGATAAATAGGACACAGTCAAGACTGTAATGGAATCCCCGATACAATGCCAACACAGTGTGCAAGGTGTTCGGGGAGCAGAAAGTCTGGGAATCTAACACTGTCGAGAGTCAGGGAAGACCTCATTGATGAGATATTTGGCCTCTATTGGCTGAGTAAGAATATAACATGAAAAGCAGGATTTCAAGAACCCTCCTGGACATTTAGAAATAATTGAATGGAAATATATTATACTCCAATGTTCATAATTATTATTTATATAAATAATTATGCCCTACCAGATTGGGCCATGCTGTTTGTCGTCCACGCAGTGAAAACAAACCCATCGTGTCCACTAGAAAAATAATTAAATATAAGCTCCAGGTTCTAGGGTCAGAAAACACAAAATAACAGTACTGTTTTTGACTATAAACATGGTAAAATAGCTTTAAATTAAATGTAGACTATAAGGAGAATCAAAAGAGGTATTTAATCCTAAAATTCTATAAAAAGGAAAGAGCACAATACAAATGTAAGAAACCACTATAATAAAAAGAGTAAACTTTCAACTTAGCCATAAGAAAGCCAAAAAACTTCCTTTTGATAATCCTTAAATTAAATTTCATTTTTCAGAATGTGTCTCTTTTTCTTGAAGGCATCCACAGTCTTCCACATGATGCCTAAGTGTAGCCAGACTGAAGTGACAGTCTTTAGGCATTTCTTCAAAGAAAGGAATAAGATCTGACAGATTCCTTTGCACGAGGGGAAAAGGCATAGAAGGACAAGGTCTGGTGGGAATCTTAACATTACTCTCTCCATCTGCAAGATAGTCCTTCTCTGCTATACTGTGATAATAGCTTCTGAAGGTGTTAGCACCCAGCAAGACATCTCTCTGTTTTTTTTTGAAAAAAATTACATAGCTTTTACTTTTGGATTGGGACTTATCCATTGTCTTTAAAAATATACACACTTATCCCGATAATCTGTTAGAATTCAGTTTAGAAATACTAATTTTCATTACTCGACAGGTAAAATAGGGAACCAATTTAGAAAACAAACCAAAAAAAAAAAAAAAAGAAGTAAATTGACAAATTAGAAACAACAACAACAACAACAACAACAACAACAACACGGTCTCTCTTTTATATTGCTGTCATTTGAGAATTGTGGCATTATCAGTATTTTGAAGTCACACTGAAGTGTAACTGACCAGATGTAGCATAATACCTAAATTGCCTCATTAATGTTGAAGCGTATAAATGGCGACTTGTACAGTCAAACAACCTTGTTTACAGTTTCAACTGGTTGGCTCTGAGTATAAGTACTTCAGGACACGTGGAAGGAATATATTTTTGTAAAAGGATGTGTAATATGAAAACATCTAGGCCCAAAGTAATTTCTCCATCTGAAGTAATCTGAAAGGACTTCATGATATCATGAAAGGCTTGGGCTGCTATTTGGTGGTACTTGCTCCTGCACCAACTGCCTAGTTATGGGCGTAGCCAGTGGAGGTGCTTATTATATACTGTGGACCACAACATTCCACATATGATGCTTATAGGTCCACAAAAGTTTGAACCAGTGTATGGAATAGGCAATTATACTATAGTACATTTATACAGGAGAGCTATGGTAGCAGGAGTGGGGGGGGGGGGAAGAAATCATGCTCAGACTAAGTATTAGAGTAGCTTGATTGGCTTGTATTGGTTTTATGGGTATATCTAATAAATCAGGTAAGATATACAAGATATGGTTACAGACCAACTGTTCATCCCTGGAAAAGTGGGAATTAAACTTCTAGTTTTAGTTCTGAACTAGTTGGAGCTTGCACTTTCAATCAATTAATATAAATTTTGTACTGTGCCAGTCTGAATCCATTCTGATTGGTTAGTGCCTGTTCAATAATGACTGCTAACATTTTGAATATTATTCCATGTTGGTATCTAAAGGAAGTATACCAGGCTACATACTTTCATTATAATTGTATTTAATAGTACCATATACACAGGACTTGAAAATCAAAAAGATAATATTTAATCAGCTGATAATCCTTTAAAACTGTTCTCCATTGTCCTTCCTAGCTCTGCATTTCTACAATGAAACAGGTATTATACTGGGAGCTTTGCGTGAAAGAACAGAAAGACATTGTTCATGCACTCAAGGAGTTTACTAAGATAGATAAAATGATTAGAGAACAGTTAAGTGCCAAACTGGGTAGAAATTATTATAAAAACCACAGATATTCAGAGGAAGTTATAATCACTGTAGGGAGCAATAAAAGATGATTTCAATGAAGAGATCAGTCATAAACTGGTCTTGAAAGAATGTGAAGATTTGAATAAATGAAAGATGAGACAAAGGAAATGTTACAATCCAGGAAGTGGAAATGTGCACGGACAGTATAAAATGCAGTGAAAAACAAACAAAACAAAACAAAACAAAACAAAACTGAGAGCAGTGAAAGATAAGGCTGCCAGGGGCCCTTCTCACTTCCAAAGAGCTTCATAAACTGTGGTTAACAGGCAGGGAAGGGCTGCTAATCAGACTAGGTGAGGTGCCTTGACCTGGACCAGGCCCCTTTTCTCTGGGTGCCAAAACGTCACATGCAGGCACAGATCCTCTTTCTTTCTTTTCTTCTACTCTGGAAACTAGATCTGTAAAAGGATTAAGGACTTCTTCTTGGGTCAACTACCTCTCGTTCTGCTGCTGCTGCTGCTGTTATTTTCTCACCCATCAGGCTGAGAGATAAGCCCTTCTCAAGGCAGGCACTTATTCTTACCTACTTATTGCCTCTCAGTCTGTCTGTCTCTATCTGTCTTCCCCAATCCTACCAGCACTTAGCTTCCCAGGAGTTCTTATTATCTCAGGCTTGGTGATTTGTTTATGGCACTATCTGGCCTTTGCAGGATAAGGGCGTTGTGCTTAGGCCTAAACCTCCAATTGCTCATCAGTTTTCTGGAATAACCTGAAGGTTTCAGACACCTTGCTAATATTACATATAATTCATATTCTCATTTGCCATTGCTCTTTGTGTATTTATCTCCCTTGAGAACCTCATTAGGACAAGGGCTGCATGGCAGGACAGGATATGGGAACTCCTGGTTCTCTTAGCCCAAGGCTGTAATGGGATCCTCATGTACCATTATAGTCTAATGGAAAGCAGGCAAAATAATTTGAACTTGACATAGTATATTAAAAGAACCCAAAGGATTTTGAACAGTAAAGTAACAATAATAAAACAGTGTTGTGGCCATGTCTGCAGAAAGAATTACGAAGGAGGGAGATGGAGATAGGTAGACCAGATAGACAACAATCCCAGTTGTCTAGATGTAAGGCAGGATGGCAGTGGTAGGAAACATGATGAAAGACAGATCTGAGAGGCATTATTAAAGAAAAAATGACAGGACTTGGTGACAAATTCAATGCAGAAGTGATGATGAAATATTCAAAGGTGACTTGAGGGCTCCTATTTGGGAAGCCTGGAAGGTTAGTGATTTTATAGCACTAGAGAGAACATGAGGGATAGTGCGTCTATTTTTTTTTTTTTTTTTATTTCTCTTTTTTTTATAGAGGGATGTAGAAAAAACCTAGTGAAGGTGAAATGACTACAGGATGTCTTTTAATACCATATTTTTTGTTGAAACATAAGATTAGAAGGCAGGAGATCATAAACCAAATCATGCTACAGGACCACAAGGGCAGATAGGCTAATTAATAGAAGTCATGAAAAATGAATAAATGGCCTAAAACAAAGTGCCAGGAATTGGGCTTTGTGGAGGTAACCTTGGCTAGGGCACATGAGGAGGAAAAGATAGAAAAAGTAAGGTTGGCAAGGTAGAAGGAGAGCCAGGAAAGGCCACTAGGCAAAAGGAATGAAAGGAAAACTAAATAGGTTACATGTAAAACAATGTTGAGATGGGGCACCTGGCTGTCTCCATCAGTGGAGCATGTGACTCTTGATCTTGGGGTTATCAGTTTCAGCCCAACATTGGGTATAGAGATTACTTAAAAAAAAATCTTAAAAAAATATCAAGATGGATGTGATCAACACAAAAACTACCTTTTGATTATATAAATCTCTGAGCAAATAACTATATGATGGAGAATTTAAAGTAACTCCTCAATTTTAATCCCCAATTTCTTTGCTTCTATTCAGACTCATTCTGAGTAACCTGTAAAAGTAGAGAGTACCTTATGAGGACCATCTATATAAATTCCTTTCACATGTTTGAAGACTATTGTTTTTTTAAGCCATTCCTTTCTAAGTTAAATGATTTTAATTCCTTAAGACCTATGCTCTTTTTTTTTCCAGTGCTGTCTTATGAACTCTCCCAAATGCATTAGATATTGATGGTACCTAAGATAACCCCCGCCAAAAAAACTCCAAAACTCTGATTATAGGGTCTGCCTAAAACTATAGAAATAGGGAGAATTTGTGTAATCCCTGAAATCTTTTTATTTTTAACGTTTATTTATTATGGAGAGACAGAGAGAAACAGAGCATGAGCGGGGAGGAGCTGAGAGATGGGGAGACACAGAAAGTGAAGCAGGCTCCAGGCTCTGAGCTGTCGGCACAAAGCCCAACATGGGGCTTGAACTCACAAACTGTGAGATCATGACCTGAGCTGAAGTCGGATGCTCAACTGACTGAGACACCCAAGTGCCCCAATCCCTGAAATCTTTGAACATGACAGGGATTATATAAATTCTCCCTAGAAGATGTTTTGACTTATTAGTAGTTTCAGTAAGCAAGAATAAACTTATTTCAGTAAATTTCAGGACCTAATTTTATATATATATATAATATATATATTATATATATATTATATATAAAATATATATATATAATATATATGTATATATATATTTTTTTTTTACATTGTTAAGGCTAAGCTTCTAAATTCTTAAGAATGTTGACTGAAAGACAAGATGCAATCCATAGAGTTGGAACTTCTATATGTCAACAATCAAAAGAATGATATTCATTGGCATCAATAAGGAAAATGAGAACTATGAAATAAAAAGAAACAATGGAAATGGACTTGCTATAAACCTCAGTCTGTGTTATGTTGCAGTGGGAAGTCGTTTTCAGAGAAACAATCTTGGGGACAGAATGCATCCAGTTCTGCTAATCTTGTTAGCTATTTTGTAACTTGCATAGTAAGTTAAAGGTAAGAACATTTCAAAGATGAACAGAAACATGAGGGCTTTGGTTCCCAAATATTGGACAGAAGTATGCAGGGCTAAGCGTTAGAAATTTTTTCAAGCCTTTACAAACTGTACCTCAAGTTGTAGTATGCCGATAACACAGTTAAAACTATATTTCAACAGTTATTTCTCTATAAGATTTTGGGCTTGGGGCGCCTGAGTGGCTCAGTTGGTTAAATGTTCGACTCTGGCTCAGATCATGATCTTGTGGTTTGTGAGTTTGAGACCCTCATCAGGCTCTCTGCTGTCAGTACAGAGTTGGCTTCGGATCCTCTGTACCCCTCTTCTGCCCCTACCCCACTCGTGTGCTCTCTCTCTCTCTCTCTCTCTCAAAAATGAGTAAACATTTAAAAATATTTTTGGCTTAATTAATGCATTTGGTCCACAATAGCAGAAATTTTATCTATTTTATTTCTTTAAGGCCATCTAGGAAAAGTCTAAGCTATTTCTCCAATACTCTTTAATATCCTGAAGTACTAAATGTTCCTTCAAGCTGCTCTTGCATATGTAGGGAATGGCAACTGCCTAGAAGGATCCAGTCCACCACATATCATTATTATGGTCATATTTTCTTAATAAAGAGACTGGGAAACAGACAATATTGTTGAGCTTCTAACACAGACAAGATACATGGATACATTTGCACTTAATTTGCATAGCGGTTTTATGACCTAAGGATCATTCTACTTTATATCTCAGTAAACAGACTCAGAGAAGTTAGTAACTTGTCAAAGGTCACATCCCTTGTAAAATGGAAGAAGTGGGAGTTGAAGTGAAGACTCTCTACCTATAAATACCTTGTTCTTTAGTTATTGGTCTAGTCAGATGGAGAGGAGTTTAAGGTAGGGTATAAACATGCCTATGAAACCACTGGCAGTCAAACATGAGGCTTCTGTACAAAAGGGTTAGTCCAGCCAAACTTCTTCACATTATCAAACTAACTCTATTTCCACAAAACTGCCAGACTGCTAAAACTGCAGACAGTTCCCTTAGGAATAGAGAGGTTTATATTTATTTATTTATGTTTTTAATGTTTGTTTATTTTTGAGAGACAGAGAATGAGCAAGGGAGGGGCAGAGAGAGAGAGAGAGAGAGAGAGAGAGAGAGAGAGAGAGACATGGAATCCGAAGCAGGCTCCAGGCTCCAAGCTGTCAGCAAGATCCTGACATGGGCCTTGAACTTACAAACTGCTACATCATGACCTGAGTCAAAGTGGGATGCTTAACCGACTGAGCCACCAGACATCCCAGGGATAGAGAGGCTCAGAGGTCCACTGGGGCACCTAGGTGGCTCAGTCATTTGAGTGTCCGACTCTTGATTTTGGTTTGGATCATGATCTCATGGTTCATGAGTTCAAGCCCCACATTGGGCTCTATGCTGACAGCGCAGAGCCTGCTTAGGATTCTCTCTCTTTCTCTCTCTCTCTCAATGAATAAATAAACTTTCAAAAAAATAAATAGAGGTCAACTGAGTTAAACAAACAAACAAATAAGCACTACTCATTCTTCCTGGTTTTTCTTTTTCCAGCTGGATACCTTTCTTTTCATTACTTGAAGTAAAGCAGGAAAAAAAATTCTTTGCAAATATTTCCTTAAGCAAGATAAAACAAACATTTGATGAAAACACCTTCAACAGTTAAACTTGTTCCAAGAAAAACATCTGGATCAAAGTACCATTTTCAGGGGAGAACAAGAGTAAAACACAAAACAAAAACATGAAGAACATATTGGCCATTCCTAGTAATACATCAAGTATAAGCAGTTAGAGTAATATATAATGACCATTTTTCCACTCCTTTAATCAATACTGTTAAGTATTATGCAGGGCAAAGCTGATCCACATTGGTAGTAGAAGTCTCTTGCTTGGGCATATGGGATGGGGAACTGGAAGAGTTGTAACATGGAAACTCTGGACCTGAGGGCTGACAGTATTCCTCTGTGTGGACTGAAGAAGCAGAGAAAGCTATGCCACAAGACAGAGCAAATGCTGAGACAGGAACAGAGATGACAGAGGGAGTCCTGTTAGCTTCTAGAAGGGCAGTTTAGCTCAGTGTTCAAGGGCATGGACTCCATGGCACATGCAGCTGTGTTTCAGCTTGGCTTCATCATTTATAAGCTATGTGACCCTGGCACGTTACTTAACTTTTTTTCTGCTTTCTCTTCCTCATCTATGAGATGGCAATAAATAGTACCGACTTTATAGGATCCATGTGTGCACTAAATAGCTTAATACATGGATGCATGCTTATACGAAGGCCTGGTATCTAGGAAGTAGGATGCTATAGACTGACTTGTATTCTTCCCAAATTCATATATTGAAACCTTAACCCACAATGGACTATACGTGGAATTAAGGCTTTAGAAGGTAATTAAGGTTAAATGGGACCATAAGGATGGAGTCCTAATCTGATAGGATTGATGGCTTTGCAAAAAGAGGAAAAGAGAGAGAGAGAGGTTGCTCTCTCCCTTTAAGTACATGCACTGAGGAAAGGCCATGTGAGGACACAGTGAGAAGGCAGCTGTCTGCAAGCCAGGAAGGGAGGCCTCACCAGAAACTGAACTGGCTGACACCAAGATCTTGACCTTCCAACCTCCAGAACCGAGAGAAATAAATTTCTGTTGTTTAAGCCACCCTGTCCCTGGTACGTTGTTATGGTGGTCTGAGTGGACAATGTAAACATGATGTAAACCTTTGCTGTCATTATTGGTCTGATTTTAGTTCCTGGTTATAGTTCTGATGACTTTTTGAGGGCTAGCCAGCTCCTACCTTGAGGTTCTGGGAGGCAGTGAAGCATCATCATCACCAATTTCCTACATTTGCTTAAGTCAGCTTCTGTAATTGATAACCAAAGAGTCTTACCAATAAATGACATTGGATGTTAACATAGACAAAAATGACTTGTAGACCATGGCTGGGATGAAAGTACCATCGAGGAGATGAGATTTAAGCTGGAACTTAAAAATGGCTAGACTTTGAAAAGGTGGAGAGAGGGAATGCTCTGAGACTATGGCATAGAGTCATGTGTGCTGGGCATGTCACAGAGGTACACACAGAGGTACACACAGAGGGCTCAAGAGTAATAATCTGAACCCGAAATTTGGATTATTCTGTATTAAGTAATCACAGTTACAGAGAACTATTTACCAATGTATCTTAAACATATTAAAGGTACAAATGTCAAATTCAAATATCCAGATGATTCAATAAATTTAAAGCCTGGTTAAATAGGTGAGGTAAAAAATTCATTTTTCTCTTTTTTATTATGTTTGGTGAGGATGCAAATGCTACGAATTCCCTCAATGTTATCCATAACTGTCATTGCATAGAATTAGTTTTTAAAAGTTCAAATTCTCTCAGGAGTCTAGCGAATTTCTTGGCTCTCCTAGATCTTTGTCAGACAGATGATTCTATGCCTTCTACTGATGAAAGCCTCTTCAAATGTAATATTAAAATAGACAGATAATTGCCTATCTGTCCTTTAACACCACTTCATTTACAATTCTGAGTGAACTATCCTGTAAAAATCAAAAGGGTATCTAAAGTCTTGCTCCCTAAAACAAATTCTTGTTTATAGGAGATCTCAAGGGTGAATTTCATCACTACTTCCTTTTAAAACTTTAATCAAACCATTCTAAAACAAAATTATTACGTATATTTCCCCAAATAGCTCATAAAACTAAAGACTCAAGAAAGACATTGCCTGAAAACTATTACTTAAATGTTGCTATTTAAATATGCACTGAGACATATTTGGACCCCAAATAATTTTTTTAATTGAGAAAGCATGTTCCATGAATACATTTTCCAGTGTCACTTAAAATGGCCAAGAGGAGACATGCCTTTTGACCTGAGCAGGTTGCTGGAAGGCAGGGAACTCAATTTTATTTTCTATGGCTTTTCACAAAGTCATGACCTGTCAATATCCATTCTTCTTTGCAAAAAAACTGGCCCACTCTTTTAGGTGTCATCTCTTTTAGGAAGACATTCATGAATTCCCAGGCTGGTGAAGAAAAGTACTCATTCATTCAGTAATTTGTTCATTCCTAAAACACTTACTGATTATTTTGTATGTGTCAGGCAAACATTCTAAGCAAAGAATCACACAGAGCCAATACAGCTTAGGGAAAAACATGCCACAGAGATATCTATTGTAGATATCTCAGGTAGCCTGTGTCAAGCTTTCAATACTCTCTGGTCAAGAGGCTGGTCAAGTACTCACTCACTCACTCACTCACTCTCTGGTCAAGTACTCACATGCAACAAACTGGTTTTTCATTGTGCGCTAGTTTTCTTGTTTTCACTTAAATTCAGTCCCTTGTATACGGTCTTCAGTTAACAATAGTCTAAGATGCTTCATGCTTTAGACAACATGACAATATTCAAGAGTATAATAATATTCAACTCGTCTTATTAGTCCTTGCTTCTCCAAGACAATCCTTGATCCTTCTGTTTTCGTCAGTTAAAAAACTAAGATTCCAGATCTTGACCTGTTTTTCTTGCTCCTAAGGCATGATTCAGTTTCTGTGCATAGGTTTTAAAGGAGCTTAGTTTTTGCCTTTTTCCTGGGTTCCTTCTTTCCCCAACTTGAAAAACAATGGATTAAAAGCACATAGTTTGAAGTCAGGTAGAACTGAGGTTCATAACCTATTCCACATGCTACAGAGAGGCAGGTAGTAGCTGTGTCCTTCCGGACAAGTTACATAACCTCTCTGAAGCTCAGTTTCCATAATTGAAAATAGGGATAACAATATTCATCTAAAAGGGTGACTGTGAGGATTAAATAATAAATGCATGGTTTAGCATGAGGAATATACAGTCTTTATGGCTTTGCCCCTGGCCCGTGACCAGTTTTTTCTCTTTTCTTTTTTTTCCCCAATTAGGTCTAAACTAAATTGCTTTTAAGAATGGTCTCCCTATTCTGTGGAGCCAAGCTTCTTCATCTTAACTGACTGTTCTTATTTATACTTTGGGTGTGCTCGCATTGTAGTCATATGGTCTTGGAAGGGAATTTCATCTTTTCCTGGACCTTAACTCTATCATTTTAGCTCCCTTTCCTGGCCAGACACAAGTTTTATGTCTTTCTGTTACCAGCTCTCCCCACTTCTCTTTGTGCTCCTGATGACTCATTACTTCTGTGGTCCTTCCACCCCCTCTAACTCCAGGGAAAGACCCTATGGAATCCCATCATCAACACCAAAACACTTTCAACCTCAAGTGAAAACAACGGCCACCATTTCTAGCAAGAAATATGATTTACCTTTATTCACTGAGCAGATAGTGTGCACATGGTCTTAGACAAGTTCTGAATGCACTGGAAAGTAGTTTAGACACCCCCTATATAAGATGTATATCACAGTGATATAAATTGATGGTGGGGAGAACTGGTTCTCTAAGAGTTACATTAGTGATCCTTCTGGCTCTACATGTCTTTGCTGTGGTAATTTCAGATGTTTTATTCTCTCATCATGCATAAATTTTAGAATCCACTTGTTTTAATCCAGTTCCAAGGGCCAACAGGACAATAGGAACGCAATTTCTTTTCTGGACACACTTCTGTTCTGTCAATAGGAAAGCCTTCCATGTGAAGTGTGATCTGATCATCTTCCACAATCAGACCAGTGGCCTTTTCTCTTTTGTCATCTATTCTCATTCATTAACTGCCACACGCTTTCAGAAACTTTGAGAGTTTGATGACATCCCACTCTACATGCACAGTATGATCATAACACATATTTACAATTAATATATTTCCCATATAATATATGCAAGAAAAAATCCTCTGAATCGTCTGTGAGGAATAAAATTACCATGTGTGTGAAGGAAATGAAGTGATATCTTTTCTCTTTTTTTGCTAAGTTAAAATGACTATCATTTGGCTAAATTCTTACCCTGAAATTCTCCAAGGAGCCCTGTCTACATCACGGACTAATAGACTGCAAAAATTTTCTGGGCAATAAAAATGGTGTTTTAAAAATTAATGAAGAGAAGCAAAATGAAAGAACTCATTGTTCTATTTATTTTATCATTTCAGAAATGTTTTCTAGTATAAATTATACATATAGTATATAAATTATTTTATAACAGTCAGTGGAACATTAATTTTTTTTGGTCAGGGGGAGAAAAGTGAGGTTAGAAAAGAGTGGTTGAGGGAAGGACACCTTCTTTTCTTCACTGTCCTGGTAAAAGGACTTCAGGGCTTAAAAGGTAAGTTTGAGCCAGAAACAAGTACAATGACTTTTGTATTAAAAGAAGCAAACCTATGACAGATATAAAAGGAAAATACAGGGGTGAACCTCCAAAATTTATGTACACTGAAATGTTATTAGAGACATCTCCCCTGGTGGGGGAAAAGAAAACTGTATTTGAAATAAATATATGCTATTCTTTGCCTTGGTTTCTTTTTAGTTATTTTCCATTACCAACACCTTTTCAAAGAATTTATTAGTAAGTGAATATTTTTCTTTAAAATAATAAATTTTAAATTAAAATTTCAATAAATATTAATAAATTACTTAATCTGTTTCCTGTATATTTAGTAATAAATATTTAGGGGCACCTGGGTGGCTCAGTCGGTTAAGTGCCCAACTCTTGATTTCAGCTCAGGTCATGATCCCATCATCATGAGGTCCAGCCTAGCACTGGGCTCTGTGCTGATAGTGTAGAGCCTGCTTGGGATTCTCTCTCTCTCTCTCTCTCTCTCTCTCTCTCTCTCTCTGTCTTTCTCTGCCACTCTCCCACCCTTTCTCTCTCTGTCTCTCTCTCTCAAAATAAATGAATAAATATTTAAAAAAGAAATATTTAGCATTAAATTCTGTGGATTGTGGTTTAGCTAACATTCTCATTTACTCAGGCAAGTTACCTGTCTACCCTGAAATATCTACAAAAAATATCTCTATGGTACATTCTTTCTTAAGCTCTATCAGCTCTATGATATTCTTGGTTGACCTAGTCATCATTTTCTTTGATGGTCTTTCTTGAGACTACTTGCCCACTACATAGAATCCTAAAGAACAACTATTAAATGATAGAGTTTATAGAGACCACTATTAAATTAAAGTTTGGGCAAAATAATAATAAAAAAGCATGCAAATACCATTAATAATCTTTGAGACAGTAAGCTTATTAAAGGAGACAGGTGAGTGAAAGCAGACTGGAAAACAAGTATAGTTTCCTTCCTCAAGTCACCTTTACTGGAAAACAAACAAACAAACAAACATTTTATTCTCAAATAAATTGGTGATTTGGGTTGCATCACAAAGTAGGTGGACAAAGAACCACAGATCAGATACCCTTCTGTTAACATGAAGATTACCAGGTACTTTGATAATGTAATGAATTTTCCAGGCAAGCACCAAGAACTGAATCCAGTCCAGATGTGATGATAGCACGTTAATAAGCTAATTCCTTTAGCTACCTCTTCATTTTCTGAGGCTCATTCCCAGAGTGGCAATGCCATTAACTCTGGATGAGGTGCTTTGCCCAATAAATACCTCTTGATTAAATTTGCTGATTGGGCCTTCTCTGCTCACTTCACTCTTTATCCCTCTGGGAAATAAACTCTCACACGGTATACTTCACAGGACACAGAAGAGCCTCCATAAACAGTAGGAACATATACGGACTGAGCGAACAAATGCCTGAATAAACAGTTCATAAGACATTAAAAGTTAAACTAGCATTGCTAGGTTAGTGGTCACTAGACAGGGTAACAGAATAATAAAGTTTAAAGACACTGCAGAAATGGATCTATATATTGCATTACTCTACATGACTACATTGTTCTTTTTATTTAATTTAGAAAACCTTGTATGAAGAAATACAATTTACACTTTTATTTTATTAAAATATATGGGAGGTGGGTGGTGAGAGGTATACTTATTTGAAAAAGTTTTCATCATTCATCATAATCTTCTGTAAGAAAAGCTAAGAAATGGTTGCTGGCTGGTTCCTCCCCTGAAGATCATCTAAGAGTACTTTGCAATTTAAGGGAAAATACTAAAAAAGGTTCTAACCAAGACAAACTATCTGGCACATTTCCTGCAAGGAAAGAAATCTCACAGAAGCAACAGGTGCCTTTTTTTCCCCCATGGTGGTATCCATCAAAAATAAGACAATGCAAAAATAATTAAAACGTGGCATAGACAACAAAAATGGAGTCTATAATCCCCACTCTTAATGCAACAAATATTGTACAGGATATCCACTTAATAGCCACAATACTGAAATTTGGCTGAAATGTTACAACCCAGCAAACAGGGTTCATTAAAACAATCTTCTTATGAGTCAAGAAGTGATATATTAGGGAAATAATGTTCATAAAAAAACCTAGTTTTTGACAATTGGCACCATAAAGCAGTTATTATCTCTGATTAGTAAAACAGTTTGTTTGAAAGCAATCAGTTCTGAAGAATACAGACAGGAGGGCAAGTTATAAAACATATGAGGTTTATATAGAAGGCCATTATTTTACAAACAACAAATGATTTAAAATGCTCTGAACTAACAATTATTTGGAGTCACTTTCATGTTATAGAACTCAATAAATAATACTTTAAAAAAAAAAACTTCACACAGTTTGTCTTGATCTTCTTGTAATTGTAGGGCATTATTAGTTTCATGTGTATCATGTTTCTGGATACTGGGTGTTGAAAGATTTATTCACGTTGAGCTGTGCCCGAAGGTAATTTTAGTTTTCATAAAACCTAATTCTACAATTATAACCATCTGAGAAAATGAGTATTCTTCCTATCTAACACTGTAGTAAGAAGAAACATTCTTATTACAAGCCTGATCCACACAAGTGATTTTTTTCATTTTCCTTAAATTCTTTAATTTTTTTTCTTATTAGACCCTCAACCCACAAATGTTCAACTGTCATAAAAGATCAATGTTACTGAACTGCCAGCATTAATCTTTTGTTTGAAATGTATAAAGAAAGACAAATAAAGGAGACATTGCAAAATGTCTTTGTGAAGTGGAAGCAGATATTGAAATGATAAATAACATAACCTGCAAGCACTAGTTATAATGTTCTTGGGTAGAAGAAATTCCTAAATACCAAAGACGGCGGCATGACTGTCAGGTGCTCTATAAATAAACCATGGACAATTCCTGACATTGGACCTTTCATTCTTGCAACACTATGCTAAATAAGCATGCTCTCCTTGCCTGTCTGAATTCTACATGCCCATTTCCAGAAATGCCGCTGCAGATAAGTAACACTGTCATGTTTGTTTTGTCAACTACATGCTGATTATCCTTTCCTATCTGCAGTTGGGGAACATTATCAAGTTCAGAAGCAATCTCTCAGAGAACCTTTCCTAATGTGGCTGTATTCGATCATTTCTGTAAGCGACTTCCATAAGCAAACTTTTCAGAAGCACACATGTATTTTCCAGGATTTGACTTTTAGACCATGATAAAAGGAATGACTTAACCAGTAAGGCTTTGGGAATTTAAAACCAAAAGGAGGATGAAGTCATTCATTCTATGTATTTTCATTTACTCCCTGAAAATGCAATACTGGAGGATGGCATATCCAATTTTTTGAGATGCTTGTGCAATGACCCTACTTTCTCTTCCTTCCTAACCTCTTCCTATTTGTTTTATTTTATTTTGACAAATCGTTTATGAAGCATTTGCAACTGATGCACATATCACAAAATTATTTCTGCCAAGCTTCCTCTGTGACCTGCCCGTGGGACATGACATGCTCCAAGATGCATCGCTCTATCAACCCACATTTTTCCAGGACAATGCAAATTATGACAAATTCCATCATCCTGCATTATGTGCTTCATGCTAATCTCACTAATTCTGAAGAATCAGGAGGGCCCACTGTTCCGCTGAAGGGCATACTGTCTGATTGAATGATAGGAAAACCACATTCGCCATCCCCTTCTCACAATCCCAGCTGTGGCCACCACTGCCCCACTTCTGCCAGGCAACTGCTCTTGCTGTGTAACTTCCATACCAGAATTAACTTCACATCGGCTGAGCTGTCTGCCAGGAAATTACACATCGCCAACCAAGATGGTGCTCAAGTCCAGAAAATAAAAGGCATTTGGTGGTAAAACGGAAAGAGGAAACTGTATTTCTACTGACTGCTGGATATCCAGATTTATTTTCAACTGTTTAAAATGAAGAGGGAAGACCAGACTTATCATCTAGATGCTAACAACCAGACAGACTTGAATGCTTTTGACCCAGAAGGCTTTTGCTACTGGATCACTGCAAATGGCCACCTGAGAAGTCTGAACAGCTAACCTTGAAGATAATCCTTCTGTGCTTCAGAAGGTGGCAGTATTACTACATGAAAGAAGCCTAAAGTCTACGTGCGATTCTATGGCCACATTGCTGAAATAAACATGTTTAATTCCCAAAGAAACGTATATTTTATCCGGTGGCATAATTTACTTATAACATTAAAACTCAAACACGGAGCAATTTGTAGCAATAACCATGATTATGCTGTTAGTGGCCCAAATGTCACTGTCTAGATTAGGCTAAATGATACCTAGCACCGAAGAGCTACTATGATTTATTTTTTATGATCACGGGTAGAACTTGCATGCTTAAAAGGCTCACCAGAAAACTGCCTTCAATAAATAAAAAGGATGAAAAGATTGAAAGAATCTTGTATTATTGTTCGGAGATGTGCTTGTAAAAAAATGTCACAGGAATGAGGTAAATTTTAAATCTCAGAGACACTTGCAAAAGGAAAAAAAAATAGAGGGAAATATCTTGAACATTTGTAATGTTATGTTTTAGATTTTAAAATATTTGTTGTAAGCAAATCATTCATCTTATAGAATAGTAAATTAAAATATATCTAAAGTGTTTTGTCCTTTTATGAGTGTCTTCTGAAATCTCAGAACAAAATAAAGATTTTTAAATACATGTAATGCATTAAAATTGATTATTTTAACTACTTCTAGAGAATGCAGTAAATATAAATCTGTTGATAAGTGTTAGGAGTAAAATAGCCTATTCAAACCTCTAATAATTTACTTTTGGGGAATTCTGGTCTGCTGTGTACTTCTACCTAGAATAGATTTTTTTTTTTTTTTGCTCATTATCATCCATCAAATTGAAATTGTTATTTGTAATCAAAGAGAAAGGAACTTAACCTGTACTATCTAAAGTTGAAAAAGGATTTTACAATAAACATACATTTCACTAGTTACTAAAATAAGGGCAAATTTAAGTCAGCATTTATATTTGTGCTTTAATGGAACATTGCATAATTGGTTTAACGTTTTAGTGAGTCCTCATATAAGCTTCATAAGTACACAGCACAAATCGACATTAAAGTATCACTAAGAAGAGACAGGAAGATCTTTAGCTTTCTACTCTGCTCCCAGGGAGACCCAAGCCCCTTAGAGGAATACGACAATGCGAGCATGGCTTCAGCAAAGGCACTGGGCACACCCTGCGCATGCTGTGGCTTGTTGACATGAACCAGGGCAGGCAGGCACCAATAATACATGAAGTGCGGTTCAGAGGCAATTAGGATCAGTTGTCAAGGCCAGGCCATTAATGAAAGAACATGTCAGAGGAGCTGGAGACTTCAATGGTTGAGGGCAAGAAGGCGATTTAGTGTGACAGATCGAGTCCTTCCAATGTCCTCAGTGGTATATGCTAATACCAGCCTTAACAACCTTTTGTGGCAGTGTATAATGCGACTAACATGGACTTTGATTCAGCAAAATGACTGCTGCCACTGTTAGTCTGTCTCATTCAAACAACAGTAAAAGCATTGCTACAAATAATTATCCACTTCCGTCCCTCCCTCTACCACTTAATGCATCCGCCCTTTGTGCATGCCACAGTGTTTGTTACTAGAAGGTTAGGGTGTTTTTCACTTTTGGTGTATGTGATACAGTTTTTTTGTGTTTTGTGTTTTTTTTTTTTTGGCGGTGCATATATTCCCAATTAATTAATTACAATGGGTTTTAGGAGGCAAAATAAATAAACGTATTCCATTCTCATGGAGTTAACATTAAGAGTTGCTAACATAAGTCAACTTTGTCTAAGAGAAACGACGACTATCTTGTAAGTTACTCACAGGCAATAAGGGAAGTTGCTTACCTAAGGCTCCAAAACCATTAGCAGAAAATTAGCCTTATCTTCAAAGAAGTAAAAGCAGGAGCATTACAGAAAATTGCTTCATTGCCACTTTTCTGGTCTTTACAATTTGATAGTAATTTAAAATAAAACCCTACATTCCTATAACCTGATGATCATCAATGACTAGGAAGATGTGTTAAACACTGGTTAACAACCCAGATAAACAATAGCAAGGGAAATATGATATTGTAATACAACTCAACCAATAGATTTTTATGTTATGATAAAACTCCATAGTATCCAACTCTTAAATTGTTTTTGGGTATAAACCCTGTAATTTGTTAATTTTTGGTTCTTCTTTCTTATTTTCTGTTTATTTGGGTAAGATATTCTTATGAAGGGAAAACTGACTTAATAGAAGATAAATGGCATAAGTTTTTTTTTATAATTTATTTATGTTTGCACCCCCTCACATTTTTTCCATGATTTACTTCTAGCATCTCAGCTACAAAAGCTGATGTTATGATACCTTAGGGCTTATGGCAGAAAGCTCAACCTTGCCTGCTTATGAATGACCAGGGAGATATGAAGAAAGGTGTTTGGGTAGAGATTAATGGGAATCATGTTGTCAGGGTGGTAACTTCGTATGATATATACATTATTTTCCTGTGTCTTATTTTTTCCTTCACTTCTGAGATGGTTTTCACTTCTTTATTTCCTATCTCACATACTGTTGTTCTCTTTTTTAGGAATTTTGTTCAATTCTCTTTGCTTACTCTGTTTTTCTCTTGCCTTAGCCAGTGTCACTGCCTTCCCTAGTACTTGATTAATTATCAGCTTTCTTGCATCCTCATATAAGCACTTTTTTCCTTTCTCAGGAAAGCTTTTAGAACTGAGCCCTAAAAGGAGTACTGGTGTTAAAAGAATTGTCAGTACAAACACCTAAATGTTCATGCATTTAAGAAACAAAACAGATGAATGTATGGGAAGGGGGGAGGGGGAGCGGAGAAAAGAGAGGGAAACTAACCACAAGAGACTCTTAAATATAGAGAACAAACTGAGGGTTGATGGAGGGAGGTGGGTAGGGCATGGGCTAGATGGGTGATGGGTACTAAGGAGGGCACTTGTTGTGATGAGCCCTGGGTGTTGCACATAAGTGATGAATCACTGAATTCTATCCTGGAAATCAATATCACATGTATGTTAACTAACTTAAATAAAACAAAAAATTAAAAGAACAAAAAAAGAAAAAACAATAATAAATGTTCATGTAATGCCAAAACACATTTTCATAAATAAATATTTTTTTGATAAAAATATATATTTAGGAAAAAGGTTACTGTGCTAAAAATTATATTCCTTATAGTTGTATACAAAGTAAACACACTTTCCAAATGTCTGGCAGTATTAAGCTGTTATTACATTAAAAATATACTAATGTAAATTGTCTACCTGGTCCTAACCAATAATGAATATATGCCCTTCTATAGAGAAGTTCAACAGACCAGTGATCAACTCTTGGTCAATCTTGGCAAGATTAAGATTAGCCCTCCAAAAAAAAAAAAAAAAAAAAAAAAAAAAATCAGCCCTCCAAGTCTGGGTCTCTGTTGTGAGACATGATATTTCTACATCTTGATATAAGATCAGCTGATATGTATTTTTCCCCCTGAACTTTTAGGACTAATATGATAATGGAACTGGTTCAGCTGGTGACAGGGACTAGTTTTCATGATTTTTTCAGGCTCCTAGACTTCATGACTCAGAAACAGAGCTATTGGGCTAGGAGTTAATATCACAAAGTTAGCTGTGACACTACCCATTGGTAGAACTTCAGAGTTTGCCAAAATAAAAATGATTTTATAGGTATTCATATGGATAATAAAAAATTCCAAATCTATCAAAAGAAAATTCCTGGAAACTTCCTATATTTAAAAAAAAGTACAGTTTGAAATGAGCAACTTTTTTGAGATGGCCTTTGATAACTGTGTTCTGTCTCTCTCCCTCTTGGTTTGAAAATCTGGCATCTGTCATAATGTGTTTCCTTTGAGCATAACATTGTAAAGGTATTATTTTGTCTTCTAAAAACTCCTAGAAGGTTTGTTTCTCTTTGTAAGCATAATTATACCTAGTTTCTTCAATCAGTGTCTCATATTTTAATAATATGTTGCCATTTGGGTACAGCCATAACCATAATAATGAACATGGGGTTCAAAGATCACTAGATATATAGATGGCATGAACCATTAGTAAGAAATATTCTACACCACAGAGATCACACATTAAAAAACCCTGAAATTCACTATAGAATTTGCTATTCTGACTAAGGCATCCTTCTATGTAATTAACATAAATCTCGTTACAAAACACGCTAGTTTTAATAACAAATAGGGACATTTTACAGGAAAAATAAAGAATAGAATACAAATAAAATTATAATATGAATAATTTAGTTATCTCCTTCTCATACCTCAAAAAGACATTTGTGTAGCTATAATGGACCTAAATCGGAACTATTTCCCTTGAAAAATAGGCTTATCTCCCTTTCCTATATGTCACTGAAATGCATATCATCACTTCCACACAAAAACACATAATTAATTCTAATTGTTTCCAACACTCTGAAAAGGAGAAATGGAGCCTGGGTTTCTCTCTTTTATGTGTGTTTAGCCTTTCTGGCCACAAGGGCACCATTTAGTAAGTTACTTCCTCCAAAACCCCGGCCACTGGCCTCTTGGCCTGAAGGAGTTAACACAGCTGCAAGAGGTGAGTCACAGAATTCCTTTGTGACAGAAAGATGAAACTGGGTGATTGCTCAGAGGTGTCCTCCTCTGCTATTGAATGATGAGCCAGTAAGGAAAAAAAATCACTTCTCACAAGCAGGTTTTAACAAGACAAATGACGAGTATGCACTGTAAATGCACAGAGGGGGTGGGCGTGAAAGGAATGTGAGGGTGTTCCTGACTGGCACAAAATTAAAATGGAAACAGAATGAACTCTTCCCTAGAGGAGATTCTTCAACTTTGTTATGACTTGTGTCCACGATGACCTGACTCTGTATTTGCTGTCTTAGGATATTTGTTTTGGGTGACACTTGGTAGCACAAGGGAAGAGCACAATTCCCATAAAACCTCTGGCATTCCAACCTCTAGACTCCAAGTCCCACTCAGTTGGAAGAGAGCCTCACACCCTAGCTAGTTAAGTCGTTTGCTCCAACTATGACTAACTCTGACTTTCCCAAATAACTGTCTGACGCATGGCTACGCTCCCCCAAATGCCCCGGTTCCTGGGTCTACCTCAAATATGGTCAAGTGCTTTCCTGCTTCAGAATGTTGCAATGCTATTTTGTATCCTCTTTTTCTCATCCTCTTCTCCCCTCCCCATTGTATCCCCAAAGCACCTCTTCCTTCCTGGGTGCACTTTGCTCCCTCAACCATTTACAGAACTGTAACAGCGGCTACTTCCTCAACCAGGGCTAGGTTCTTGTAGGAGCTGTCTTTGAAGTTGCCTCCAGACCTTTGTTGTCCCCCAAGATTTCCATCTTACGCCCTTCTGGCAATTACTGTTGCAACTAATATAGTCTTTAAATAGTTCTTTGCTTGCAGACCCTAGGTTCCCAGTGTTGCCTCCTCAAGATTGGCTAGGTCATGTCCATGAAGACTGAAAAGGAAGATGTTCATGAAGACATTGCAGGAAGAGGTCCTCCTTGCAATTTAACAGTATCTCCTTACTATTCTCTTACTGGTTCTCTTTAGCACCCTTTACACCCTTTCTTTTGGGTCATTTATACCTGCCAGCTCTGATTTGTTAATTCATTAAATGTATCATTGCCGAGCACCTACTATATGCCATACCCCAGGCTTGAGGTATCTTAGTGAACAAAAGCAGGTATGCCCCTTTTGTAGGAAGCTGGGTCTAGTAAAACAGTCAAATTTGATAAAACAATCTCAGGCATAAAATGCAACTGAGACGCATTAATAAATAGATTTAAAGGTGAAGTGCGAGGTGATGTAAGAGCCTGGTCAGGGATGCCAGAGAGACAGAAGAGGTTTCCCTGAAGACATGAAGCTTGTGCACAGACCTCAGAGAAGACAACCAGTTAGTTAGTTTCCAGGCCCAGGATGAGGTACCTGCAAAGGTCCTGCTGCAGAAAGGAGCATGTTCAAGTTCAAGGGGCTCAGTGAAACTGCCTTTCTTCACAGCCTCAATCCTCGTCCTATTGCTATATCACTACTTCAAGACTGAAGGGAAGTCCCTGGAATTGCTTTGCTTCCAGTGAGGTTGCTCTTCCTCAGCTGAAACACCATCTCTCCTCTGAAACCTACCTAAGAAATCAAACTGTGAAGAAGGCTCATATGGACTGACCGTCCACATTTTCTTTCATTACCATCATGACTAATCAGATCCGTGTTAATCTTAGCCCAACCCTCCCTAGTCATTTTCATTTGACCCCATCTCCCACCCTTCTCTGACCTCCCAAAGACTTTCCGTGGGCCCTGTGGAAGGCGCAAACTTAATAAAACGATACCACGGCAACAAAGTCCCCATATGCACAAACTTTCACTCAATTTTCTTTTCACTTTTTTGCTCACAGTGAAACCAGGCTATATTCTGAGTCTATATCTTTCCCTGAGGTCATTCAAACCAGGCTCCTTTTTTCTTTCCCATCTCACATTCTAGGACCTGGGGCTAGTGTGTTCTCTCCAGTGCTTTAAAGCCCATAGCCTCTTAGAAGCACAAATCACAGCCAGACTGTACCACCATTTCTGCTTCATATCATTGAGCACCTATCACACTTGGCATGGCTCTCATTCATGGACTCAGTTGGCATGTATGTCTCTGTCTTCCACTGTGCCGCTACTCCTGTCATCCTTGGCCGCTTCCACACGTAGACAGATAATTTAGCTGACCCTGTGGACTCTCAGGTGTCTGAATTCTGCATTTCCCACCACCCTTTCCCCATTCCCATAGTCATTAGAGCTGTGTTTACAAACTGCAAGTTTGGGTCCATTAGCAATCATAAAAATCAATGAGTTTTTTATTTGATTTAACAAATTATAACCAGACTTTTTTTTTCCTTTTATGTGAGATAAAATAGATTTTGAATATCAGTTCATTACATTAAGTAAGGTAAACATTGTTTCATGAAAATTTCCTTCGGTTACACATCATATATGTATGGGCATACAAAGCTGTTTCGAAAATCATATTATTTATTTACTGTGTCCAGTCCAAAAAGTGTAAGAAATACTGACCTGTTTTGTCTTCACCAATGGCTACCTTACTTCCAAAACTTTGACTTTAATTTTCTTAATGTTTTTTTTTTTTTTTTTGAGAGAGAGAGAGAGAAAGACAGAGCGTGAGCAAGGGAGGGGCAGAGAGAGGGAGACACAGAATCTGAAAGAGGCTCCAGGCTCTGAGCTGTCAGCACAGAGCCCAGTATGGGGCTCCAACTCACAAACCATGAGATCATGACCTGAGCTGAAGTTGGAAGCTTAACTGACTGAGTCACCCAGGTACCCTCCCCCCTCCCCCCCAAAAATATTGACTTTAAACATCCCACTTGCTAACTACTACCTTCTACTTTCAGAGCCCACATGTTCCAGGCTCTTCTCTATAAAGTTTTAACCTCATTCAGACTTCCAAATCACTGACTCCACCACTCTCCACTAAATTGCCCCTTCCTGCTTCATATGCTCAAAACTCTCCTTGTCTGGCTCAGATTCCAGGCTCTAATTTTAATCATTCCCTTAACTGCTTTGCCCCTTGCTACTCTGGTTTTTTTTTTTTTTTGGTCAAAATCCCAGAAGCTACACCAAACTCTCCAACTACTTTGTGCTACCATCTAAGCTTCTTACTGTCACTGGAGAAAACAGAACTGTGTAGATATCACATTGAATTTCTGATCACAGATTTCAAGCAGGCTTTCAATGCTGCTTAATCCTACTACATCTCCCTAGGAATTTAACTTTCCCATTCTCCTGGCAACCATTTTATGTTTCATCTTCATTTTATGCTAAAATGATGACCTGGTTTATTTGGTTTTTCCAATACCAAATCTGTGAACAGTTGAGCCCATATACTGTGCCTACCCTTAGGTCACAATAGAAGCAGCCCTACTTCTGTTTAAGGTTAAACCACTCCACTTACAGTGAATTCTCATCCATCTTGCTGACACAAAGATTTGGATTCTGAAATTACTGTTATACTGTCCTATGTGTTCAGTTTTATCCTCTCATTTGGATTATATCCATTAACATAAAAATATGCTGTAGTAACCTCCATCTTAACTTTTTTGTTTTTTTATGATAGAGAGAGAGTGAGTGGGCGAGTGGGAGAGGGGCAAAAGGAGAGGGAGAGAGAGAGTCTTAAGCAGGCTCCATGCCCAGCATGGAACTTGACATGAGGCTTGATGTGGGACTTGATCATGACCTGAGCTGAAATCAAAAGTCAGACGCTTTACTGACTGAACCACCCAGGTGCCCAATAACCTCTATCTTAAAAACAATCATCTCTCAATGCTAATTTACAACTGCCCTATTTCTGTTCCCCTCTATACCAAAACCCCGTGAAAGTGTAATCCATACCCAGTCCTTTTCCCACTTGCACTTTCACTTTAGCTATCAGTTTTTATCTCTACCCATCTGTTGAATCCAGTCTCGTCTAAGTTTGCAACAACCCCCACTTTGCCAAATCCAGAGGTCAGTTCCCTGTCCTCATCTTATTCTATTCAGAGCAGCATTTATACCACTATCTAAGTCTTCATTTTTTTTTCCCACTCCCTCATTCTTTAACTTTATTCTTCTGAGATACCATGCTTTCTTGGTTTTCTTTTTATCTCTAACACATAGAAATCCACAAAGGAGATTAACTGATGATCTTATTGAGAGTACTATAGGACTTGATCCCTCTCCTTGTCACTTCCCAAAGTTTTCTGTCTACTCATTTCTTAGATTTTAATCCCCACTGACATGCTATGGCTTTCAATTTTATATCTAGAGCCCTGACTTCTCCCTTGAGTTCCAAACTCATATAATTATATACTTGCTTGATAGGAACACTTGGATGTCTACCAGATACCATAAACTTACTTTCCCCAGCCAAAGGGGAAACTGGGTTTTCTCCCATCCCCACTTAACCTGCTTCTGTTCTACTCTTCCCTGTCTTTGTTTATAGGACTACCATTCATTTGATAGTCAAGCCAAATATTTAGGGACTATCTTTTTTTCCCCTTTATTTGAGTACAGTTGATACACAATGTTACATTAGTTTCAGGTTGATAACTTAGTAATTTGACAAGTTTATACATTATGCTATGTTCATCACAGGTGTAACTACCATCTGTCACATTACATTGCTATTACAATATCAAGGACTGTATTCCTTATCCTGTTCCTTTTATTCTCTTGACATATGCATTCCATCCATCCACATCCCTCCCTTCTGGCAGTCATCAGTTTGTTCTCTGTATTCATAAGTCTGATTCAACTTTTTGTTTGTTCATTTGTGGGTTTTTAAAAAATCTTTTTAGATTCTACTTATGAGTGGAATCATGGTATGTGCCTTTCTCAGATTGACTTATTTCTATTAGCATAATACCCTTTATGTCCATCCATGTTGTGTCAAATGGCACAATCTCATCCTTTTTTACGACTATGTAATATTCTCGTGTGTGTGTGTGCATTTGTGTGTGTGTGTGTGTGTGTGTGTGTGTGTGTATACCACATTTTCCTTATCCATTCTTCTATCAATAGATACTTAGGTTGCTTCCCTGTCTTGACCATTATAAATAATGCTGCAACAAACACAGGGATGCATATATCTTTTTGAATTATTGTTTTCCTTTTTTGGGGGCAAATACTTAAGAGTGGAATTATTGGATCATATGGTATTTCTATTTCTAATTTTTGGAGGAACCTCCATACTGTTTTCTACCAATTTACATTCCCATCAATAGTGCACAAGGGTTCTTTTTTCTCCACATCCTCGCCAACACTTGTCATTTTTTTATCATTTTGATTGCAGCCATTCTGACAGGTGAGATGATATCTCATTGTGGTTTTGATTTGCATTTCCCTAATGATTAGTGATGTTGAGCATCTTTTCATGTGTCTGTGGTTTAGGTATCATCCTTAATTCCTACCTTTCTTTTTACCAACCATTAGCAAATTCTGTTAGCTCTACATTCAGAATG
The DNA here is from genome assembly GCF_018350155.1 of Leopardus geoffroyi. Lineage (NCBI taxonomy): Eukaryota > Metazoa > Chordata > Mammalia > Carnivora > Felidae > Leopardus > Leopardus geoffroyi. The sequence goes on along the minus strand of NC_059337.1, from coordinate 67,621,783 downwards.
TGCCAAATCATCCCCTTTTCTTTATCTCCTACCACCATCTCCTACCTCTCCAACCTTATCTCTGACCATTTTCTTCCTCACCTACTATGCTTCTCCCCACCCTAGCTCCTTCCTGCCTTTTTCTGCAGATTTTCACAAGCTAATTCTTGGGGGAAAGACTTCTCCAACTCTCTAATCTAAAAGGGAATACCCATCCTAATTATTCTCTATCTCTGTGTCCTAATTGATTTTCCTCCTACTACTTAGTGGAATCTGAAATTATTCCATTTGTTTGTACAGTTAGTGCCTACTTCTCCAACTAAATATTGATTCTCTAAGGTCAGGGCTATATGTTCAGCAACTTGAATGTAGTTGAATGAATGAATGGGAGGTGAAAGTGGAATCATGGTGGAAAGAGTAGTAATGGAAAAGGAATAAAGAGGGCAGCATGATCAAATACAGTACTTTTAGGAAAATATCATTCTGGCTAGAGAATCAGAGTTGATACCAAGGCCAGTAAGGAAGCTGCTAGAACAGGCTGGGTGAGTGATGATGGGAGCTTGTCCTAAGACAGTGAAGGTAGAGATGGTGAAAAGAGAATGGATTCCAGGGATGCTTAGAAAGAAGATCACTTGATGTCCTATCACACTTGGATATCAAAAGTGAGGGTCCAGGAAAGGGATATTTGAAGGATGTCATAAAAAAAATTTGTACTTATGCTTTACTACTGACTTAGGGACATTAAGAGAGGCCAACTTTTAAGGACAAGTCATGACTTATTGTTTGGGCATGCTAACTCTGATTTCTCTTGGTGTAATTACGAGGAGATGAGAAAATGGCAGCTTGATATAAAATTCTAGAACTCTGAGAAATAATTTTGACTAATATTACAAATTTTTGAATCATTTTATATATATAAGTGGTGACTGAGGTCATACATATGGAAACATGGAAAATCTCCAGGTTCCTGCCTTCAGAAACTGGTTGAATATTTATGATATTTCCCGTGATGGTGGAAAGACTGAAGGAAAAATGAGTTGGGGAGATATGTGGAAGTTAGGTCAGGTTAATAAACTATTATGGTGTTTTATTGTCTTTCACCACACATTGTAAGTCTGTATATTATTCAATAATTCTGGTGACTGTTTCCTTAGGTTAGTACTGAGGACTGAAGGTTCTCAGATATTCTTTGCAACATTTGCGGAGTAAGAATTTTCCTTGGTAATGATCTCTTATGCCCCTGTGTGGTCACAGGCACATGTAGTATCATTATGCTGGGTTCTATACTTTATTCAACCATGTTGTCCTCTTCACAGAGTGCCACCAGTACAATTCAACAACCAGGGTATGAGAAAAAATCATCCGCTTTTTAAGTGTTAGAATTGAATGGTCACAAGGGAGTTATTCAAGATTAGTTTTTGACCTGAACAACAATTACGTGATCTTGTTTACAAGTTAGAAAAAAAGAATAGGAATCAAGAACCAAGGGCTTTTCTGAATTTAAACGTAAATCACACTAATTCTTTCAAATAGTACTATGTAGGTTTCAAGAAACTTAAAATTAAATGTATTATGAAAACACCCTTTCCAATATTAATTTGACCATATAGGTAACCGTACACTTTATCATCCATGCCAATGCATTTTGGGGAGTGAAAGAAGGAGTGGTTGATTATTACAGGTAACCATCAAGACTGCTCAGGCGTATTGGGACCTATGGTCACTCATTTTATACAGCCTGATATATTTTTTTTAATGTTTATTTATTTTTGAGAGAGAGAGAGAGAGCATAAGTGGGGGAGGGGCAGAGAGAGAGGGAGACACAAGAATTGGAAGCAGGCTCCAGGCTCTGAGCTGTCAGCACAGAGCCTGATGCAGGGCTCAGACTCATGAACAGTGAGATCATGACCTGAGCTGAAGTCAGACCCTGAACTGACTGAGACATCCAGGTGCCCCTATACAGCCTGTTATATTAAGAATGAAAATCCAGACCAGTATCTTGTCCCACTTAGCTACATCAGGTGGTAAAATATAAGCATAAAATGAAAGTCCAGAATTCTGCATCTATTTAGTATTCTTGTTTTTCTTTTTTTTTCATTGGTTGATTTAAACACATAATAACTGAGTAAGTTTTGAAAATTCAATTTGTTTACATACCTGTGTATTAAATTTGTGGTACAAATCCAGGTAATATTCTCATTTCATTACATCAACCCAGATCATATATTAGTACTTTAAAAACTTAAAGGGAATGCTAGAGACATATCATTTACACATTAAAAGAAAAATGAAACTGATTTCAAAAACCCAAATTATAAAGTAATACAGATTAAAAACACCAGTTCCAACATTCATTGTAGTTAATACATAAAATACATCTATTAATAGGTTTGTTAAATATGTGCATACAAAGAAAACACTGTTTACATATAGAATAAAACTATCATGCCTAAGCTCAATCACACTGAATACCACCTCTTTAGTAACCAAGGGAAAAGGTTCCCCATAATGTAAATATATACTTGGGGATGTTTATTTTTCTCATTTCAGTTTCATTTTCAAAATATGCTGTATTTTCCATGTAACCCATTTTTCATCTGCCCAATTACTAGCAATCTTTTTTCTACTATCAAAAATGATCATTTGTTTCTTTATTGTCGTAGATAAAACATCCTTTCATTGTTTCAGCTCACAAGCTGCGCAGATCCTACCCACTGTTCTCGCCTCCAGCACTTTACATTATTGGTGCATTATTTCATGCGTGCCCTACTCTTTTATCAATTGCTTTTGAAGTAATGTTAATAGACTAGAAAATTGAGACATTTATGAAGTATAGGCAGTGTTTATGAAAAAATCCATAAAATATGACACAGGCAAGACAAGATAAAAGCAGCATTTTAATAGATTATGGCAAAGAGATCCTGTCAGAGTTGACAACTGACTCCTTCGAGATCACTAATTTTTATGGGATTAATTCTGTGGTATAAAAAATGAAGTTAAATGTCCTAATTAATCTGTAAATAGCACACCCACAATTAAACCTTGTGGCCCTTTCTTGGATTGGGGCTGCAATGATTTTTGAAAAGTAATTATCTCATATTCATAATGAAGAAGGTTTTTCTTTTTTCATTTTTTTTTCTCATGGCATTTCAGTTAAAAATCCACCTGGATTCAAACTGGAATAGCAGCCTTCTGAAACATAGATCAGTTCAGAGCTTGGTGTGGAGTCACAGCCATTAGACTTGTGAGCCAAATATTTATGAATGGTTTATGTATTAAGAAACTAAAATTTGGAGAAATGGAGTGAGGTGGTGAAGGAAAATCTAGAGTTTCTCCACATTTGAGTAACTCTTCTTTGTTCCACGATTTATAGCACCCAGAAAGGTATAGAATTCCCTTCTCTTATTGCGCCGGTAACATGGTGAAGCCCTGTCTTTTACAGGAGTTAGAAAGTACATCTATATAGAAGGTAGAAAATAAAGCTCTTGTCTGGCTTTTCCTGATGCTGAGGCAGGGTACTCAAGAAATGTTGGTTCCATTCCCCTTCCTGCCTTCCACATTTCATATTTGAGTTTTATAATACTTTCTGTAAATGTATGATGCTAGTTGTATGTAGTCAGATGGAAATAATATAATTTATTAAATATGAAATATTTTAGAATATTTTTGTAAGACTTAATGTTAATAATACATACTGGCCTTTATGACTCACATTCATTATTTCATTTCATCCAGACAACAGTAATCCAAGGTAAGGATTACTGTTACCACCTTGTTAAAAACAAGGAAAATGAGGCTCAGAGATGTTTAAGGAATTATCCTAATCATATCTACATGACAGGTGACAGATTCTTGAACCTAGCTCTCCTGAGTTAACGTCCTATGTTTTTTCCACTATAAGTAAACTATGAGGTTATGTCTTTACAATCAGAAATACCCTGTTAAAATGGTAAAATATTCTGTTTTGGTGAAGAAAAAAATTATTCAAATTAGTGAGTTCTCAAATTAAAAAAGGTTCAATGACTACTTAGTTTTCATTTGGATATTCTGCGTTTTGGAGGAATAAGGATATAGTTGGTTTTTTGTTTGTTTGTTTTGTTTTTAAGAAGGACAGTTATGTTCTTCCTTGAGTCCCAGGAGAAAGTAAGTTTGTGAAACTTAATCTGATTTATCTACTTTATTTATAGCCTATGGCCCTAGCAATAGGTAAACTGTGGTTATAATCTGGAAGATAATATTGTAGCAAAGTCATGTACTACTACCATATTTGAGAGAAAGATCTTTTAAGTCGTCATTGCTTGGCAAAGTAGTACCAATATTAAGAAAACAGATACTGATGTTCTCAAGATACGACAATGTGGTTTTCTGACCGTTCATAGTCTTACTATAAACGGTTTAAATATTTTGGGGGATCAGATGCTTGGTTAACATGGTTAAATGACTTATTTATTTGATGCTTAACTGATGGAATGTATTTTGCACTGGAGGAAACTTACAGGCTGGCCAAAACCTCTCACATTTCACATGGAGATATAGAGAATCAAGAGACATTGAGTGATTGCTCAAGATCATATACAAATTAACTTGCAGACTCCTGACTAGAACCCATGACTTCTGATTCCAAGTCCAAAGTTCTCTTCCAATAAATTACCTTATCTGATTATATCAGACTACTATTCAGTCAAAACCTTGGGTACACACAATCCAAGAGTTTAGCACATCCTCTGATGGAACATTCTTCAACAGGTAAAACATTTAAGAACAGATAGGCCCAGTATTATAAACATGTTCGCAAAGAGAAGTCCTAAGCTGACAGAAAGAGAAAATAATAAATGGCACCTTTTTCATCTCTAAACTCTCTAATACCAAGAAAACACCTTAAAGCCCTTGCCTTGGGTAAAAAATATTTGAAATGCCAAGTCCAGTTATCAATTCATCTCTATGTGTGTCGGGAAGGATTACTACAGTTAAGTATATTCTAAGCCTGTTTATACCCAGCATAACTCCTAAAGTTCCAATAAGAGTGCCTATTTTTATTTTTATTTTTGAAGTGACACTAACTTGAGAAGAAAGAAAAAGAACAAGCAAGTTTACACCATTCTTCAAAGTTCATTGCCATGAAGCTATTTCGATGGTTTAAAAAAAGAGGAAGCAGGCTGCAGCTCAATTAGATGGTCTCACTCTCACATTCTCTGCATACAAATAGCAAAGGAACTTGATGTAACAGAGTTTGCTAATCAAATCTGACATTCTGTTTATTTATACAGTTACTGCATCCTAGAGCTGAGAATAGAGACAACTAGTTATAGAGGAACACTTTTAATATTACTGTTTCCACATCTTCATGTAAGAGTAGATGAGGAAGTTTCCTTGTATGGCGTGGCAGGCAACAAGGTCAGCCTGTGTACTCGGGAATGCTTCGGAGATGTGAGTAAAGGTTTTTACTGAGCATTTAATAATACTCGTTGAATAAATAAACTTGGGTGTCTCTGAGTCAGGGAGTACGCTGTTGACTCTACTATGTACAGTGAGTGCTACGCAGTGACTCTTTCCAGGGTATGTAATAATTATCAGTGACATTCCTTACACTTACAAAGGGCTCAGTAGTATTGAATGGAAAACAATGACCACAGTCTTAAAGAATGTAGAACTAGTTTTCGTGACTTTGGACTGCGGACACACTCAGCAACAACAAAATTAACATTTTCCAAACCACTTTCGTGTTCAGTTCCTCATTACTCCCATGATTCAAACCACTTAGGCTTTAAGTTTTAGATTACTCCCTTTTACATTCAATTACCACATCAGAAGGTTTATAATTGAGTTGAGATCTACCATCTCTCTACTTGCCACAAAGCCACCTGTGTTAGAGTTTGAGGAATTTTGACACAGGCATAGAGAAAATTAGACTCTTGGCTATTGTGCTTAGACACGTTGAAAAAACCCATTAAAGGCCTCACTCACGTCAACAGAATCCTACATATATTCCTACGAAAGATCAGTTACATTTTATTTTTCAAGAATACACAAAATAAAATAACATTAAAATGGAAATAGAAAATTAGCATGACGGAAAAGAAACACATTAGTCAGACCTCAAGGGTCAACATGGTAAATCAAGTTTCATCATTTTTTTTTTTAATGGTTATTCTGTTATTCTTGTGTTAGGTAATGGTATTGTTGGAACAGTAAGCCCTCAACATCTGTGCACTTTGGATCACCTTAAGCCAGCTGGTTCCTCTCAAAAGTGCTCATCTTTTGTTCTTACTATGTCCTGACCTGGGCCTCTAGCCTTAAGACAGCTCTGTGCTTTCTGCAGCCAGGATATCCTCTTCAAGACTGTCAGGCAATTTCAAATGATTGATGTGCTAGTCTGGTGCTCTGGTATTTTTCCCTCAGTAAGTCTCCAGTAAATCTACAGCTCATTCTGTAAGAATGCTAATTAGATCTACTCTTACTTAACTTCATGCACATTTTTCTTCTTTTCCCGTGTCTTTGGAGGTGAGCTCGAAGTTTACAACACAGTGTGTTTCTAAGATAGTTTTTTTTTTCCCCACCAAGGGAAGCAATTCAAGCAGTAAACTCGGTTGACGCTCTTCTCTCTAGAGCTGTGCATCCATTCTGCCCACCTTGAAACATGATTTCTAGGCCCACTCTGAAAGTTAGCAATCATTTACCCACTGGCCTTTGAATCCCTTTCTCCTACTACTCTGTACTCTGCTAAGTCTTATTTGGATGCTGCTCTACTCCTTCCTTCGTGACTGGAGGCGACCAGCAGAGGAGACCCTGCGCTCTCATCTCGGAAGAGAACTTTAGCTTCTGCTGCAGAGGGTCACAGACAGGACTCTCACCTTACGTGGGCCATGCCCCTAACTGAGACAGCCTTCTCTCAGTCAAAGCCCACACAAGGCACAATACATATGGAAGATTAGAAAAACATATCAAATTAAAATTTACTTGTATGCAAGACAGTATTCCTATTCTTAGAAAAAAAATACACTGAACAATGTAAAAGGCCACGTAACTGACGTTTAAAAGGCTCAGAAAAATGCATGTATGCACATAAAAATACACACACATATAAATACGCACATAATAAATATATGTTTTCTATATACACATATACATATGCAGAGAGAGGGAGAAAGAGCAGGTGAGCACACACATCTGATAAAGGAAATGGGGCAAAGTGTCCACAACAGGTGAATCTGGGCAGAAGATATATGAGTATTCTATGTATATGCCCTGTATTCTTATATTTGTCATTTTCTGTAAGTTTGAAATAATTGCAAAATGAAGCCATAAAGAAACAAAAATAGTGCTTTAGAATCCCAATAGCTTCTACCATACAAGATATCGTCAGCTATGGTGAGGGGGCAGGGAAAGCATGAAGAAGGTAGGACAATTGGTGCAGTAGAGAGAAATCTCTCAGTTTAAGTGTGTGGTAGTCAGAGAGAGAAGGCAAATACTTGGATAACCCATAATTGGAAAGGTAATTCCTGTAGAGAGGAGAATATATACATATGCCCAGAGGAGATTGCTTTCTTTCTTTATTTTTTTTATAGTTGGAGTTGAAAGATTTGGATTTTATGAAGACATAAAAAACGACTTTGTGTAGTGATGTCTATGTTATTTGTACTTCTCTACACTAAATGTAATAAATGTAACTTGAACATAACAATATGAGGATCAACACTGTGGACAGAGTTAATATGTGCTTATCTGAAACTTAGCAGATAAAGAGATACTGCCAAAATAAACAACCGAAAGTGAGAACGGACATTCGAAGTACATTATTGTGTTACTGGAACATCTGGTACTAACACTGTCAAGTTTACATATGTTCTCAAATACTTATTTATGTAACAATCAAATGCTAAGCATTCCAGCTGCACTTGTAAACTTTTTATGAACTGAGTCATATGCACAAGCTCAGCTAAATATACTTGACAGAGGGAGGAGCGTGAGGAAACTATTAACTCTCAGAAGTGAAGTTTGATTGCAGTGGGGCGTCTGGCAATGCTACGGACCAGTGTTTGGTAGAGCTGAGCTGCTTGGCTTGTGTGAGATTGATTTCATTCTGGTGGGTAGAATCACAAATATCTAGTCAATGGTCAAAATCATGATGTGACAGCTAATTGTGTTTTTAGATACAATTTTCTCAGGAAAGAAAACTGTATACAGATTTAAAAAAATAAGAGTGGAGGACATGATGATGTAAGGTGATTAAGAAAAGGGTATTGGATTCTAAAAGTAAAAAAATATTTTCCTCAACACATTCTAGAGTCAGACAGGTGGTCTGACTGTAGCAATGCATAAATTAGAAAAGATAGCATAAAAAGACAAGGCACTTTTGCATGATGATCATCTAATATTGCTCCCAATGAAAATTAGTTTTGTGATACTTTCCTCTTTAGAGACAGAATAAACAGTAACTACCTTAAACCCCTCTGAAAGAGTAAAAACGCAAGAAGAATGGAAACAAATATTTCTACGCCCTGTTTCCTTTTCTACAAACAAAAGGAAGAAGATGGACATGGCTTTTCCCAAAGTTTGCTTAATCATTGCTTTGATCCAATTTCTAGAGTATGCAATACCACAGAAATTCACCGAGTTCTTTATTTTATGAACAGCAGACCTTAATCAAAGTGATTTCTGGCAGGTTGAGGTTAAAAGGACATATTTGGAGGGTGGGGGTAAGAATCGTTTCCACCCCCAATCTCCTGGCAGGATTCTGAAAGTTCCTTTAGAATTCACCAGATGTTTCAGAATGATTCCTTGATGTGGAGGTGTGAAGATCTGTAATCTATGTGACCCTCCTGCCGATACTTGACTTATGCCAAAACTTGAAATCACAGATCCTGAGCCAGGAAAAATACTATTTCCCCTTCACCTTGTGTAGCTCTAGGAAACCTAGATTCATGTTTAACTTCCTGGGGGAACTCTTAAAAATCTGAAACCCATGCTCCATCCCAGACCAGTGAAATCAGAGTGAAATGTAGGTATCAGCCGCACTTGATTGTGCACCCAAGGTTGAGGATAAGGTTGGGCATTTTTTCAGGATCATGGGATTAGTTTTATAAAAAGGGCATCATTTTTGCAAAATAATTTGGAAGCGGTAGGCGTTCCCCATGCTCTGTCTTTTAATTAGGTCTGGAAATGTGGGAGTTACAAACACAATAGCTCTGACTCTTCAAACTCCATCTCTTCTCACATCTTGAGAACACCTTAAGGGCTGCTAAGGGACCGTCTGAGGATAGGTCGTCTAGCTTTCCAAGTCCTACAGCTTCCCTCATTTTAGCTGAAGAAGGGCTGAGCAAGAACAATGTTTTGTTTTGTTTTTTTTTTTATTTTTGACAAGTTATGAAAAAAGTTGCAAATTCTGCCTACACAACTATATTGTACAGTCATGAATGTGAAGGAGAGGGTGGGATTTAAGCAGGAGCTTAAATTATGAGCAGGACAGAACATACTAACCTTTTAAAAATACCTTTTAGGGCTTTTTGAAACAATGAAGAATATAAACATATACATATAAATTTCTTGCCAAGAAGAATAACCTGGAATTGAGCTTGAAGAAGAATGACTATAAATCCTGCTCTGCCTGGACAGTTCCAGTTTATACCTATTGCCTCTGTGTATTACTAACAGTACCTTCTTTGATTCAGAGTGTCCTGTTTGGATTGTGAATTACACTATGAGGGATTAGAGAGTTCAGATTGAACAGAGAACTCAGTTTAAAAAGTAGAGACAATGGGGTACCTTGGTGGGTCCGTTGGTTCGGCAGCCGACTGGCTCATGATCTCATGGTTTGTGAGTTTGAGCCTGCTTGGGATTCTCTCTCCCTCTCTCTCTGTCTCTCTCCTACTTGTGCTTTCTCTCTCTCCAAATAAGTAAATAAGCTTTAAAAAAAGAGTAGAGACAAGATACATGAATTATACATAGCAAATGCTCAATAAGTATCATCTGCTGTAAGACTATCGTCATTATTATTAATTCACAAGCAACATGTTTTACAGGCAGTCTACAAGTATTAAAAGGAAACAAAACACATACTGCCAGATTTCAACCACATCTCTACAATTGAAAATTGGTTTCCTCTGCATTCCCACAAGTGGTAATACAGTGTCATCTTTGAAAATAGAGGGCGGTTTTCTTACTCCTTTTTCTATTAAAAAAATGTAATTCAAGGTAATTAAAAAGGATTTTGTCTTCGAAATGTCAGAGGGTGTGTAAGACGTAATGTAAAGATAGTTTTTAATCATTACTAAATAGATGGCCTTCCTTCTATTATTATCTAAGCTTAGCGATTTATGTTCGATGGTCTGGGACAAGAAAGCAGAAAAGAAATTAATTAAAAATGAAAAAGACAGGAATGGCATTTAGATCTGCTTTAAGTACTATCTAAAATGTTCTCTTGTTTTGACTTACTCCAGAAGGAAAACTTAAAACAATGAGTAAATGAGTATAAGTTACAAAGAGGCATATTTTAGCTCAACATAAGGATTTTTAAAATAGAGTTGTCCAACAGAATGGATTGTTTCAGGAAATGATGAGCTCCTTTGCTGAAGATATCCAAACTGAGACCGGATGAGCATATGCCAAGGATGCTGCAGGAAACATTTCTGCACTGTGTGGGAGGTTAGCCAACAGAAGATGATGCCTTAGGTTCCTTCCAATGCTAAATTGTATAAGTCCTATGACTATCGCAAACATGAATAACTACCTTAATGATACAAATCCCGCGGCCTGGTTAAGAAATTGAAAAAAAAAAAAGAAAAGAAAAGAAAAGAAAAGAAAACCAACCAAACAACGAACTTTACTCGGGTTCTAGGGAAAACAAAGCATGTGAGGAAGCTTTTTTTTTTTTTTGAATGTGAAGATAAGAGAAGTTGCTACATTCTAAAAGTATATGCTTTATGATAAATGCAGTTATTTTATAAAATTTAAGGCAACCAATAAAGCATGCATTTTCAAAAGATAAATGAACTGAAGAATAAAGAACCATTTGCTGAATTACCAAATTATCCAAAATAGGATAAGAAGCTAGGCAGAAAGCCACTGAAGGAAGGTTTTCCACAGTCTCACAGTCCCATGGAGAAAAAAAAATAGAGTTCAGAAACTTCTAAGGGGGAGAAATCCTGATTAAAAACCCTAGGATTGCAATTAGAAACCCAGGTATCCACAATAGCAAAGCAGAGACAAAAAAGTGGTAGATTGAGCAATTACCAAATCTGCAGTTAAATCTCAGGATCAGAATAAGGTAATCTGCCAACATTGTATTGCTCAACCAGATCCACAGAGAAAGTTGACATTATCCAGAGTCACTACAGTTTAGCAAACATAGTTTTTGATACTAATAAAACACATACACACACACACACACACACACACACACACACACACACACCAAAATAGGACAGGAAATAAAAACCAAATCAGTAGATGAGCGATTTATCGGAATTATCAGGTTGGAAACAAAGAACTATGACTAATAGTTTTAAAAAAATAAATGACATGAAAAATTTATAGATTCTAGAGTGGTAGAACTTATTTAGAAAATGAAATAGAATTTCTAGGACCAATAATAAGTGGAAATAAGAACAAGACTGGTGGGTTAAATACAATGTTGGAAACTGAAAGGGGTAAGTGATCTGGAAGAAACACCAGAGAGTATTTGGGTTGAAATCTGGGTAATAAAAGGAATGAAAATACTAAAAATTTTAGCTATAATATATAAATGAAAAAAAGTATACTTCATGTTCAGACTGTGGAGGAGAAAAATAATAGGACAGGAAACAACTGAATAAATAAAGGCAAAGGATTTCCAAAGTGAAAAGCATCAAGGCAAAGAAAGACACATCATAGCAATACTGCTAAAAACGATAGACAAAGGAAAAAAAAGTTGAAAATAGCCAAAGGGGAAAAATATACCTTACTTTCAAAGGTACAGAAATAAGAATAATAGTTGACTTATCAATGGAAATAATGAAAGGCAGATAACGGAATGACATTTTCAAGCTGCTGAAAGACAATTGTCATCCTGGATTTTATACCCACCAAAAATGTTCTCCAAAGTGAAAGTGAAATAGACAATAGCAGACAAACAAAAAGAAAATGAAAAAACCTCAATGAAATGCATACAAAAGTTAGTTCTGCTGGCAAAAGGAAAATGATTCCATTAAGATACAAAACAGATGAACATAAAGGAAGAGAAGCAAAAATAATGTAAAAACAGGGAGGGGGACAAAACACAAGAGACTCTTAACTACAGAGAACAAACTGAGGGTTGCTGGAGGGGTGTTGGGTGGGTGGATGGGCATTAAGGAGGGCATTAAGGAGGGCACTGGTTGGGATGAGCACTGGGTGTTATACTCCAGTATATTCATCTGTATATTCCAGATGAATCACTGGAATCTACTCCTGAAATCACTATTGGACTATACGCTAACTTGGATGTAAATTAAAAATAAATAAATAAATTAATTAATTAATTAACGTTAAAAAACAAAAAAGGAAAATGATTCCAAATGGAAATATAGAAATTCAACAGGAATAATAAAAATGTAGGTAAATATAAATGAATACTGATGGTACATAGCAGTAATTACAACACTTCCTGGGGGAATAAAATAGATGCATTAGTACAATGATTGATGACAATAACACAAAGGATGGTGATATGTAGTATTCTAAAGTCCTAGCATTGTTCAGGACGTTTTAAATGTATGGAATTATATTATGTTGTAATAAGATCAGACTGTATGGTGTATTCTTCAGGATAGGCACTAACCATAATAAAAGAATGTGTAATTAACAAACCAACAGGGGCACCTGGGTGACCCAGTCAGTGTTCGACTTTGGCTCAGGTCATGGATCTCACAGCTGGTGAGTTCGAGCCCCGTGTCAGGCTCTGTGCTGACAGCTCGGAGTGTGAAGCCTGCTTTAGATTCTGTGTCTCCCTCTCTCTCTCTGCCCCTCCCCTGCTTGTGCCCTGTCTCTCTTTCTCAAAAATAAATAAACATTAAAAAAATTAAAAAAAAAAAAAAAAGAAGAGTGGGGTATAATAAGGAAGGAAATCTGTTTAACCTTAAATAATGTAAAGAAGGAAAAAAAGGAACATGAAAAAAGTGAAAAGAGAAGAAAACAGTTATAAACACAAATACATGAGTAATTACATTAAAAGTAGTTGCTTTGGTTAAAAAATATTTCACACTAGATTAAAAAATACTGTAAGAGGAGTGCCTGGGTGGCTCAGTTGGTTAAGCGTCAGACTCTTGATTTCAGCTCAGGTCATGATCTCACGGTTGGTGGGATCAAGCCCTGTGTTGAGCCATGCACTGGGGTCTATGCTGACAGTGCAGAGCCTGTTTAGGACTCTCTTACTCCCTCTCTCTCTCTCAAATTAAATAAATTAACTTTAAAAAATACACTCAGATGCTATTTATAATTGATATTCTTTAAATATAAGGATAGAGAGAGGAGCCTGGGTGGTTCAGTCAGCTAAGTGCCTGACTCTTGGTTTTGGCTCAGGTCATGATCTCGCAGCTTTGTGGGTTTGAGCCCCACATCGGGTTCTGTGCTGGCCTGCTTGGGATTCTCTCTCTCTCCCTCTCTCTCTGCTCCTCCCCACTCATGCCTTCTCTCCCTCTTTCTCTCTTAAAATAAATAAATAAACTTAAAAAAATAAATATAAGTATAGAGAAAGGTTGGAAGTAAAAGGATACAAAAATATATAGCATTGTAACTCTAACCAGAAAATCTGCTGCGTTATTCTACTTTTAAAATGGATGATAAATGATAATCCGTCAGAAAGAAAACAATTCTAAATTTGCTTTCACATACCTCCAAATGTCTAAAGCAAAATGGACAAAACTTAAAGGAGAAGACAAATCTTTACAACCAGTTCCATCAATTATTGGTAAAGAAGGGAAAGGAAAAATACCAGCAAAGATATAGAAGATCTAAACAATACTTTCAACAAACCTCCTGTAAGTGGCATATATACAGCACTGCACCCAACAGTAATAGAATGCACATTCTACATAAATGAATATGGATCATTTTCCAAAGTTGGTCATGTGGGCCATAAAGCACGCCACAACCAATTGCAAGAGACTAAAATCATCTAGAGTACATTCTTTGACCACTACTTACTTAATTAAGCTGGAAATCAACAACTAAAAAATAACAAATATCTTTGTTTCCTATCCTAAACTAACACTACAACAAATAAGAACAACCAGGAGTTTTCCATTGCAGAAACTGATCCAGAAATTATTTTCAAACATTTAAAACCATGCCGTAAAATAAATTTGCATTGATTTTCAACTAATTACCAAAAATCTGCAGAGCATTTGTTTTGATTAACTTTGTATAGATGAAATAATACATAAAATTGCTTAATTGTTTTTTTGCCAATAAATGAGGTTCCCCTCTTAAGGATGTCACTCTACATACCTGGGATCACTAATATGATAAAGATTATACTTGAATTGAAAACTTTGTTATTAAAAAAGGGCCAACCTGTCAACTTCACATATTTAGTCAATTGCCACAAAAACAAGAAAATCTTAAGCGCATCTACTAACCTTGATAGACTGTATGGTCCAATGCCAGCAGGCGCTCAATGAGAAATACTCTGAACATGGAGGATTTCTTTGGGACGAGAGGGAGACCATCACCAATCTTCACGTCACTCTGGTGGGCAAGGCAATCTACTGAGAAACGTATTCCTTCCAGCAACCTAGTTTCTACACATACTCTGAAAAGTAAGCCGAATTGAAAGGAATGAGGTAAAATTAAAAAAATCAAAACCCCAAACCATGGTAATCAATGTGGAAAGATCGTTTATTATTGTGGGTTAAGTTATCGGATGGAAATTAAACATTTATTTTTTGTTCCTTTCCTAATTCTAGTGAAGCAACAGTAATACTATAAATCTAAAAATACATCTTTAGCAATGCTGCAAAGTTAGAGGGGTGCTAACAGCATACCAGAAGAGGAAGGAATTTCTGGAAGGTATGAAGCAAGACTATGAAAGAAAAACTGGGGAAAAATTGCAACAAAGTAGAGAATTTGCAAACTCAAAACAAAACAAAAACAAAGAAAGGATATTGCATTCAACAATTATAACTTTCACCTCTTTGCTAGTTCACATGGGGTGATGTAAAAGTTAGTCTATTTAACCTCCAGTTCACTAAACTTATCTTCAGCCTGTTCCATTATTCAGCCTGAGTGATTTTTTTAATGTTTATTTTAATTTTTGAGAGAGAGAGAGAGAGGGAAGGAGGGGCAGAGAGAGAGGGAGACACAGAATCAGAAGCAGACTTCAGGCTCGGGGCTGTCAGCACACAGCCCGACATGGGGCTAGAACACATGAACAGCGAGATAATGACTTGAGCCAAAGTCAGATGCTTAACTGACTGAGCCACCCAGGAGCTCCTGGCCTGAATGATTTTTAAGAAATCACTAATAATTTCATTTTCATAGCAGCTTTTTATTTTTTTCAATTTTTCAAGTTTATTTCTTTTGAGAGAGAGAGAGAGAAGGGAAAAAGAGAAGCCTAAGCAGACTCCACACTCAGCATGGAGTCCACTGTGGGGCTCACTCTCACGACTGTGACATCATGACCTGAGTCAAAATCAAGAGTTGAATGCTAAACCGACTGAGCTACCCAGGCACCCCCATAGCAGCTTTTCAAAAAAGCTATTATCTACCTCGGGTGCCTGGGTGGCTCAGTTAAGCATCAGACTTCAGTTCATCTCATGGTTCGTAAACTTGAGTCCCTCTCAGGGGAGCATGAGCCCTGCTTTGGGTGAGCCCTGCTTCTCTATCTCTCTCTCTCTCTCCCTCCCTTTCTCTCTCTTCCTCTCTGCGCCTAGTGGGATTCTCTCTCTCCCTCTCGCTCTGCCCCTCACTCACTTGCACCTTCTCTCTCAAAAAAAAAAAAAAGAATATAAAAAATTAAAAAAATATTATCTACCTCAATGTCACTAAAGGTATTAAATAGAATAATTTTGAAGTTTTCTTTATTTATCAAATTAATTTTGTTTCCACAAAAGTTCCATTGTTTTATTTGTCGAGTTCCTTGCCTCTTTGTGCTTGTGTTGGTTATTCTTGAATTTTGGTTCTTGGTTATCTACTCATATTTATATGCAAGGATCTTGATTACTGAATATTGTTACCTGGAGTGTATTTCAAGTGACAATGTTCACCTGAACATTGTTCTGACAGCAAAGATGATTCCCTGGTGTTGGCCACACTTACAGGCTGGCTTGTGTATATACCATACCTTTTTGGTGGACACATTCCCTTGTTTTGGGGACCCCACTAATCAGAAGAGACCCTATCCCATTAAAATCTCCTTTGGGACTCTCTCATATCATATTTAGTTTTCCCAGTTTGTGGCTTTATCCTGTACTTAGTAGAGTCAGCTACTTTGAAAGCAGAGTGCTGGTATAGTTGTTCTAACACCTTGTAATTAATTGGCCAACCAGACATAGCCTATTCCTCTCAGTTCCTTATAGCTGCTAATCATGGGCTTATTCCTTTTGTTTTGGAAGATCTTTTCCATCTCTATGGAGCTTTGTTGGGATATGCCATCAGTCTTATCCTATTTGCTTTGTATCTTCCAGAAATTTGTACTTCTGATAGACCCCTTCCCTGCTTTCTGTAGTTGCTATGGATTTATTATTGTTTTATATTTCTTGTGTCAGTTCAATAGAATTCTGGTAGGGAGAAAAGACAAAAGCTGTCAAAATGTTCAGTCAGTTCTCTTGAACCAGTATATAAATTTCTGTCAACTCACTCGAACTGAATGAGCAATTAAACAAATGTAATCTGATAACACTTTCTAGTTTACTGAAATGGGAGCCATCCATCTTAATTCCAACTCTCCATTAACGTTTTAGTAAATTCACTTAGACTCTGCTTTTCTAACCTTTCTTCAATATTAAGAAGTACACTGTCCCACTCCCCAACTCTTTCTCTCTTTTGTATCTCTAATCTTTCTCCTGTGGGTCCTTCTTTTCTTCTACAACTGATGATAAATCTTCCCTATCCCCCAAATAGCTCCTCAATTCAACCTCTCTCCTATCCTTCACAGCCCTTTCATTAACTCTAAGCCCTATAGCAATGAACACTGCCAAATACTCACTCTTGAGGAAGTTTTCCTTGGAGTTCCATGATCCTATCTCTTAGTTTGAAGTTAGTGGGATAATGGGGAGTGGAAAGAGCATAATGCCAAAGATAGAGAAGAATCATGAAAATTCACCAGGAATGGGGAAAGGATGGAAAACAATGCTGGAGCCTTCATAAGTCAAAACCTATGTTCTTTCTTTTCTTAGTCTTCATCTGCAGCAATGAACACCACTGAACCCTCTCTCTGAACGTAACTTCCCTAGAATTCCATGGTATTATTTGAACTGGGTCTTCTTCTCACCTTTTTGACAATTCCTTCTTAGTCTGAAGGTAGTCATACAATGCAGGAGGTTTCTACAATATGGAGTATAATCTGTAGGAGAGTCAAAGATTAAAAAAAATTCCTTGAAATTCATCAGAATGTGGAAGGAAAATATAGAAAATAGGACAAACAAGAAAACAGGCTGGAAGTAATATAAAGTAAACGGTGGACCTGGCCAGTCAGTGGGTAACTCTGGGCTTCAGAGCCACTGAAGTCTGTGTAGGAAGTTGTAATCTTAGCGTTGTCTACACAGTAGAATGGCTGGCAGATGTCAGGTACTTGAGCCCCTATCTGTAAAGCACCCAGTGAGCATTTCTTATCTCATTTGCCTAATAGTAATAGAGATTCTCATATCCTGGTCACTGTTCACTAGTTCTGGGGTGAAATGGGTAGCCTGCTCATGCCTGAAAGCTGTTCACTGTGCCACCTGAAATAGGCCCAAAGCAAAGCAGATGTTCCTGGTTTCCCTGGGTAATGCCAGAATACTCTGATCATTCCTTTATCTCCTGCCTACTAAGTATTAAAACATTTTCTCATTTGTAAATCACTTTCTGCTTATTAACCTGTGCTGGGCCTTTGGTTGTTTCACAAAATTATATTACCTAATTCTTAGAGAGTTAGAGTCTCTAAGTCTAAGAAAAATCTTTTTCCTTTCTTTCTTTTAAAAGATGTATCTCCCTGGAATAGCGTTTTGCATAAAAATTAAATGACTACCAGTCTCTAGAAAACTTCCCAGAAAATCAACTTTTCTGTCAAATTACTTTAAGCGTTTTCTGTGATACAATCAAAACCATTTTCTTTTTCTTCCTTGATTTACTTTGAAGGTTAAGTAATTCAAAAATAATTGAAAAATATGATTAAATATTAGTCAATTTCCTTGGTCAGTCTTATATAGTCAAAAAAAGAACAAAACATGTGGTGTTCAGTTGTTTAAAAGTATGCCTGAAGTCATTTACTTGGAAACCAGGCCAAGTTGGACCATTTGAAAATGAACATAGATTGGAAGCAGAGGTGAGGGGAGAGAGTAAGAGGAAGAGTGTACTAGCTCTGCAAAGATGCCTTCTTGACCTCATTGCCAGTACCTCTCTCCAGTATTAATTTTCCTCTGCGTATATTCCAGAATCCCTTTACTTCTCAAGCCGTACCATGAATGCATGTCTCTCTGTGTGTGGATTACTGACAATGGTTGTTAAAGAACAGTAAGAATGGCCACGTAAGATAGGGATAGAAAAGAAGCCTGTGATAACAAATCGTGCTAGGAAACATGAAAGACACATACATTTGGAAAGCAACACAACCACTCTCCTAATGGGAGAGAGCACGATAAAGGGCAGGCTTGGGAGCCAGACAGAGCAAGGCATGAAACTGGAATGGGGATTTCAACGAGATAACCAGAAAAGTGCCTCATGTCAGGCATTCAGGCAACTTTCTCTTCACATGACAGCAATAGTTACCTACCTCGCAGGCAGACAGAGGTGAATGTGGTCACATATGCTGAGTTAGCAGCCGGGAAATTCTTCACGCTTTTTCAGATAGGTGGACCAAAATGATATCTTTAAATTCCATTTCCCTAATTTAATAGGAGCTGCAGAAGAAAAGAGATTTTCATAAGTTCAGGAAAATTGTAATTAAAATTCTTCTTCTAAACAATTATTGGTGATATTTTGAGCAGGCTTCATAGAAAATATATTCCATATATTATATATATTTCTCATAATGTACTAGTGTGACTGTAGCACTTGGTGATGAAATAATGCAGAGGTTGGCACACTTTTTCTGTAAAGGACTAGATAGTAAATATTTTAGGCTTTGCAGAACAAGAGGCAAAAATGAAGACATTATATAGAACATAACACATTTTGGAAAATCTAACAAAATGTAGACAACAAATTGCTTTATTAGCAAAATTCAAAATACAACAGTAATAATTGAAACATTAAAAAATACGTCGATTAATGCGAAGAGTGGAGTTCTCTTTTCTTTTGGGATAACATTTCACTCAATAAACTTTCAACGTTAGTATTCCTGACATCAAAATGGTTGCAAAAGGTCATCTGTAAAAATCATTCTTAGCTTGTGGGTGGTATCAAAAAGGCAGCAAACTGGCTTTGGTCTAAGAGCTTTAATTCATTGAAGCAGTACTCAGCTCTAAAGCTATCATGATTTGGCCTTTTATAAAAATTAAAGTGTGACTTTAAACTTCAGGTTTTAGAAAATCAATTATAATTCACCAATTTTTTTCCTTATAAATTTTATATTAATAATATTAAGTAAATGAATACACTTTTAAATGTTAACATTATGGAAAAACAATCTATTGGTTTTTATTTTAGCATACTTCCAATGAGTAATCTCAATGCTTTTAATAACTCATCCCTTAGTGAACAATAGCCAGAATAAGGAAAGAAACCATTACCCAAATTTCAATTAAAACAAATTGATCTTATTTTTGACCTCTGAAATTTCTTGTAATGCCCTCTATGCTAGATCTGACATTAGAACACTTTCTATTTGATTTGCCTTAGATTGTAAATACTAGAAAATTAAGATAAATACAATTTTCTTCAAGATTGTTGATTATTTACATATATTGCTATCACTTACTTTCTCCAAAGCTCTAGAAAATAATGAGATAAATCTTCATGGAAACAAACACCAAAAGGATTTAATGTGATAAAGAAGCTAGAAACCAGAACCACATCTGAGGAGACTGAACATTACAAATAAAACAGAAAAGGGCAATAAAATTCTTGGGATGAAGTTAATCCTGGGATGACCATTGACTTTATAGAACTCAGTTGTTAAGGAACTTGGGAGAAATTCTCTCTCCTTTAAGGTGATTCAGTTAGAACTGAGAATCACAGACAAAGAATGCTGAGAAGATAACTGAGCAGCTAATTATCAGTAAAGTGACAAAAGGAATAGGATTTAATATATATGATATATTCTGAATAAACGAAAATAGCTACAAAACAAAATAATAACTTACAAACAGTTCCATTTGAGGATCTTAAGCTGTTTTCTAAATTAATATTATGTCATTCTTACACACTAAAAAATTATGTCAAAATAACAATTTATTTCTTGTGCCAGCAAACAGCGATATTCTTTTCTTGCCAGATCCATTTATTTGGGCCGGGGCAGGGCACTAACTTCTCTTATTCAACATTCATCGGTGATAGTCTTTCTTAAAGTACTAAGAAAATGAATTAAAATTATTCTAATGTGTTATAGCTTGATATGCAAGTTAATACTTAAAAGTAAGCCAAAGATAAAAGGTTAAAAGTGAGATCTCTAAGTAAGGATTAAATATTTAGTCTTAAATTTAAAAAAAATCCCATTTATTAGAACTTCTGGCTATAAGAATTCCGAAATATTTGACTATTGGAAAGATTTTTGAGTTTCATTCTTTATATTTTTCAAAGAAAGCACTGCTATTTTTCCAAGTTCAAGTATAATTCTGCTCAAGAATAGAGATTGGGCCCAGATGAGCTCTTGCCATTCCTTTCTGCTTGGTGATTGTTTGCTAAATGTGGCACTCAACAGCATTTACACCTAGGAGACAGAGGATACCATTATAAAGCAGAGAATCTGAAGCTCCCATGTCAGAATCCTTCTCCAACTGCTCCTAGTCTAGAAGTAACAGAGAATTAGAAACTTCCCTCACTCACATCTGTGTTTTCAATAGGTCTGACAGCTGGAGATCTTGAATTGAAACATGTTATACAAAATACGTCTACTTTTAGGATTTGGAATTTTCAACCCACAGCTATTCCCTGAGGATGACAAACAGGTGATAAAAGATACCTGACCCACTTGCTGGCAACACCTGGCTGGTTTGCTTGCCTACTGAGAACACTTGGGATGGAGCTGCTCCCACTCTTGATGGTCTAGGGATACTGAAGTCCTTGCACTATGATGCTGAGAATACTAGGTGTCCTGATTATATGCAGCTATCCCCACAAACAGTAGTAGATAAGAGATGGGCTGAAAGGTCCACTATTATCCATAGCTCCCCAGAAGATGAAGGCTATCTGCTACTGTGGCAATATCCCTTTTCCTCCCAACAAGTCTGTAGTGGGTCAGTGTGCTAAGGAATGCTACTCTGGGAGCATCAAGATGCACTTCACTGCTTTTTAATTCTTCGGAGATTATCCTTTTCATTATCCCACTGGGCTATCTGGATTTATGACACGTTAATGCCGAGAATTTTCAACTAGGAATTTCTAGCTGAAAATATAATTTTTGTCATAGAAATTGATTTGCAAGAAAAAGTTTGTTTAGTCATGCACATGTTATGGAAAAATGATTTGAGACAGCTACTTGTGAAAATTTACCTTGCCAGCAACTTTGTCAGAATCTGTTACCCTGCTAACTTTATAAGCAAGAAACAATGTAACCACAACATTTAAAGTGCTTGGTCTCTTGAATTCAGAAAATTCTCTTTCAACTAGACTATATTGAAAAAAAAAAGTATTATGGATACTTTAAAAATATATTCTTTATCATTTTTGTGTGTCCTAAATATCTTGAAAATTTGAATAACTATAGAAAGCTATACCTTACCGTATTAATAAAAGTAAAAGATATTAATAATAGTTTGTGCAAATTTTGGCAAGTGTGTGAGAAAAGTTGGAATTCATGCACATTTTATAGGCATATAAATTGGTTTAACGTTTAAAAAAAATTTTTTTTAACGTTTATTTATTTTTGAGACAGAGAGAGACAGAGCATAAACGGGGGAGGGTCAGAGAGAGGGAGACACAGAATCTGAAACAAGCTCCAGGCTCTGAGCTGTCAGCACAGAGCCCGATGTGGGGCTCGAACTCATGGAGCGTGAGAACATGACCTGAGCCGAAGTCGGACGCTTAACCGACTGAGCCACCCAGGCGCCCCTGGTTCAACGTTTTAAAACAGTAATTTAACCAAATGTTCAGAGTCCATATTTGGAATACGAAAGATACAACTTTTGGAAGATAACGGGGTCTTCATGACTTTGAGACAGGGAAATATTTTTCTTAAATGAGACACAAAAAGCTAACCTTAAAAGACAAAAAAAAAAAAAAAAAAAAAAAAAAAGAATAAATTGTTCACCAAAAGACATCACTGAGAATGAAAAGGGAAGCCACAGTATAGAAGATGATATTGCAACACACATCTCTGACAAAGGGCTTACATTTAAAATAGTAAGAAGGCTCTTAGTGATCAATTAAAAAGTATGACAGATAATCTTGTAAAAGAATGTACAAGAGACTTACACAAACACTTTAGGATTTCCAGATGGCTAAAAAGCAAGCAATCACAGGACTACTAATTAATACAATGAGATACCACCAGGAACTCACTATGACGGCAAGTATTAGAAAGACTGACATTGTAAGTGTTGGTGAGGCTATGGGGCAAATGGAACTCTACTAAACTGCTGGTAGGAATTCAAATTGTTTCACACACTTTAGAAAACCCAGCAATTCTACTCAATGAGAAGGCATACACATGTAAACAAAAGTTCCATAGAAGAGTATTCATAGCACAATTATTTGTAATAGCCATTTAATGCCCAAAAGTCCATCCTAGAATGGATAAAGTGTAGTATATCCATACAAAGGAATATTCTTCAGAAAAAGATTTAAAAGAAAAGATGAACCCAAGCTGTCTTTACAACAACATGGAAGACTCTCATCACCATAATGTTGTGAGAAATGAAATGAAAGAAGCCAGGCACTTCGGATTCTGTGTCTCCCTCTCTCTCTGCCTCTCCCCCACTCATGCTCTGTCTTTCTCTCTCTCTCTCTCTCTCTCTCTGTCAAAAATAAATAAACGTTAAAAAAATTTAAAAAAAA